>NC_064853.1:87635420-88247920 GCF_024139225.1 Suncus etruscus | reverse complement strand
AGGTGTTAGGAACAAAATGGAATACAAATAACTCATTGTTTTCCAGATTTGTGATCAATTAAAAAAATCCAGAATAAAAAATGCACAAGGCATCATGTTTTCTTTAAAATATACTGCTAAAAAATAATGAAATTCACCCATAAAACTATTTCCCTGATAAAAACTGGCAATTTTACATAGAATCAAGTTTTTACTTCTCTTGTATTTGTAATTATTACCTTCACAAATACTTAAAAATCTTACCAAATCTCTCCCAATTTCATATTAGTATGCATGCTAAATTATTATTTTATACATGTCTGTTGTACCAAAATATATAAATAAATCATACAATTTATTATTAATTTTTATAATTTTTTTATTATTGTTTAGGTAACATAGTTACACTAGTGTTCATGTTTATGTTATTGATGTGCATAGTAATCACACTCACCACCACCGATCTTCCTGTGTTACTTTTAGTTTCACTACTCTTCCTATGTTACCTGTAGTTTACCTCTTCATTCTCTCTCTTACTCCCCTGTCCCCAACTCAAGGTACTATGAGTTTTGTAATCTAAGGATCAGGGCTTGTCATCATTTTGTACTGTTTATTCCTTTGTTTTGTCTCTATATACTACAGATGAAACCATCTTTCTTCTGATTTATTTCAGTTAATGTGACACTCTCAAGTTCCAATGATACAACAGCAAACTGCAAGATTTTATTTTCTTCTAATGACGCAATATTCCTATGGATTATATATACAGGTATATATTATATACATACACACAACTTTGCCACAGCTTTTTTAAAATTCAGTTATCTATTGTTGGAAATTTAGGTTGTTTTCATATTCTGGCAATTATACTAAGTGCTGCAATGAACATAGGTGTTAATAGGTATATATTTTTTGAATTAATGTTTTTGTGTTTTGGGGGAAAAATGCCAAACTGTAATTGTTGGGGGCATATGGAAGATCTATCATACTTTCCTTGAAAACTTTCTGTGCTGGTTTGAACCAGACATTTCCAATAGTGAATGAGCATTCTGTTTTCATCACATCCTTCTAGATTCTTGTTGTTTCTAGTATTTTTTGATATACAGTATGTCATTTGATTGAATGGTATGCAATTAAAATTGTCATTTTGATTTGCATTTTATGATAATATATGCTAAAGAACAAATTTTTTATTGACCATTCATGTATCTTCTTTATAGAAATGACTAATGATTCCTCTTCCCATTTTTCTTGCGATTAGTTTTGTTGTATTGAGCTTTGTTAATGATTTATATATATTGGATATTAGCAGTTTACCTAATGTATTTAGTGTAAATATTTTCTCTCATTAATTAGGGTGTCTTGTTTTTGTCATGTTTTATGAAAGAAGAGTAAAATTATTTTTTAAAATATACATTATTATTTATTTATGTATGTATTTTGGTTTTGGGGTCATACTCAGCAACGTTCTAGGGTTATTTTTACTCTGAGCTCAGAAATCTCCCCTGGCAGATTCAGGGGGCCAAATGGAATGCCAAGATTGAAGCACCATTAGTCTTGGGTTGGCTGCATCCAAGGAAAACCCCCTACCACTGTGCTATCTCTCTGGCCCCTATACCATTATTATTAAGAACAAGTATTGCAGTTTTTGTTAGCTTGACAGATGAAACAGGGGCCAAGGCTTTCATTTTTCACCTTGGTTACTGACTCCAATTGTAACACTGACAAAACATATGTTTGTCTGAACACTGTCAGTTATAATCTCTGAGCACAGTGTCAGGAGTAAACCCTGAACATTGTTGGGTGTGGCCCAATTCTCCACCACCCTCCTCTCCAAAAAACACACAAAAATCCAAACAAAAATGCTCCCACAAACAAGCAAAATAACCCAATTTTAAATCCGTTATCTATTTTATAGCCTTTTGTATTTCTTTTTTGTTTTGTTTTGTTTTTAGGCCACACCCTGAAATAACTCAGGGATTACTCCTAGCTCTGTGCTCAGAAATCACTCCTGGCAGGCTCGGGGATCATATGGGATGCCAGAGATTGAATCCCAGATTATCCCTGGTCTACCATGTGCAATGCAAATGCCCTACCACTATGCTATCACTCCAGCCCCACCATTTGTATTTTTTTTTAGGGGGGTTGGGGGGGGTCCACACCCGGCAGTGCTCAGGGGTTACTCCTGGCTCTACGTTCAGAAATCACTCCTGGCAGGCTCGGGGGACCATATGGGATGCTGTGATTTGAACCACCGTCCTTCTGCATGCAAGGAAAATGCCTTACCTTCACGCTACCTCTCCAGCCCCACCATTTGTATTTCTTACTTGTATTTCTTAATTATTCACTTGGATGCATTTCTATTTGGACACTATTTTAAATGAGTTTAAAATTTTCAAATATAGGACTAGCAAATGTGTTGCATTTTACTTTTATTAGATGTTAATCATTTAAAATTTTAATGGAATTTTTCAAATGTAATATTTTGGAGCAAAATTATCTTTTATTTTTTATTTTTGCACTTTGGCTTTAAATTTAATATTATGGACTTAATTTTTTCCTTAAAATCTATTCATTAAAGCCAGTCTCAGCATTCTGGCTGCATTTGAAGATATTGACTTTATAAGAGGTATTCAAGCTTAAATGAGAATATCAGGGTATGATTGAAATTTGATAGTATTAGTATCATTATCAGTGGAAATACCAGAGAACTTGTATTCTCTTTTCACAGGCACAGAGGAAAAATACTAAAAAAATAAAAGAACAGCTTTGTACCAATGAGATTTCTTTGTTTTTGTTGGTTTTATTTGGGGGGGGGGGAGTCACACCCAGCAGCGCTCAGGGGTTACTCCTGGCTCTGCGCTCAGAAAACATTCCTGGCTGGCTCAGGGGACCATATAGGGTGCTCAGATACGAACCACCATCCATCCTGGGTTGGCTCCATGTAAGGCAAACTCCCTACCGCTGTGCTATCTCTCTGTCCCCAAGATTTCTAACTAGAAAGCAGCTATGCTGATATCTTGATCTCAAACTTAACAACCTTTAGGATTGGGGAGTGGAGAGGAGACATAAATTTAGGTTGATCAGATTATCCAGCTCTACATTATTTTGTTATACTGGATCTTTTTATTTAATTTCAGTTAGAAAATTGTTCCTTTTTAAGCTTATCTATTAACATTAACAAAATAGATTCTAGATTATTCTTTTCTCTATGACCTCAACACAATAAGTTAGCAACAATATAGTGAGATAACCCTGGTGAGAAGTCTAGAAACTGACGGAATGCTCTTGCATCTCAAATGCAAAATGACACTCATGACTAGTACAATGATTGGGATTCTCTCTTAGTGGACTTCCATCCTAGTCTTGGTTCAGGGTTAGGATTAGGCTAAGAAGATCAGATGAACATCCTCTAATTACTAGGTTTTTATTCTATAGAAGGAAGGGTTAGGCCATGTTTTCATTATTTCACATTTCCCAAGGGAGTTCTCTGTATATATCTTATATGATAGCAGCTTTAGACATATTTGGTGATTCAAATGTCTAAAGAAGTAGTCTTCAAGCACTGGTCCATGAACTGGTCTGGTTTACAGGTATAGAATGGGTGAAAACTCTAAGTAAAATTGGTAAGCATTGGCATATCATCTATTTTTTAAATATTTCCTTAGGCTTTATATACATATCTTTGTATATAATTTCTGGATTATAGGACAATCATATTAACTTTCAGTATATATTGCATTCTAAAAATGTATATATTTATCAAGTATATGAGCTTAAACAATTATATTTTAAGATTAGGTTTAGACATTTAAAAATATTGGTGTCATTACTAGTACTATTTCTTATTACAACATGTTTACCCAGTTTTCTTACATGTTTACTTGGGATGAATTTTAACTACTTTTGAATAGTGTGAACTGAAACTTGCCGTTTTATATATTCTGCTTTTCTTTGTGGGGTGTATGCAGTGTAATCCAGTTGTTTTCTATCTTTGGTTGCACTAACCAAGGAGTGTTGGTTATATCAAACATTAAATTAAAAAATGAACACTCTTAATTAAAATTAACTTTTAAATGTTTATTGGAGTACATACTGTTTAGTGATCAGAAATTTGTCATATTTTGATCATGAACCATACTGCTCCTCACTATTGTAATATAATAAAGATAGTGATGGTGAAAAAATATTAGTTTCATAGAAGAAAAGTAAATTTATCCTTATCTCATTATTATTGAGAAAAGTATTTCAGTATTAATTTGGCTAAAGAGATGGAACAGGGACTAAGGCACAAATTTTCACCCTGGTTATGACCCTGGTTCTATTCCTGGAAATGCATAGAATTCTCTGACACTGCCAGGTATAATCCCTGAGCAAGAGCCAGGAGTAAATTCTGACCATTAATGGATGTGACCCAACCCTCCACCATCCTTCCCTTTAAAAAATTCCAAATCCATTCCATTATTTATTTTACAGCTATATTTCTTACATGGATTTCTTGCTAATTCACTTGGATACACTTTTATTTGGACAATATTTTTTTTGTTGTTGTTGTTTGTTTTTTGGGCCACACCTATTTGATGCTCATGGGTGCCCTGGCTAAGCGCTCAGAAATCGCCCCTGGCTTGGGGAGACCATATCGGACGCCGGGGGACAGAACTGCGGACCTTCCGTGGCTAGCGCTTGTAAGGCAGACACCTTACCTCTAGCGCCACTTCTCCGGCCCCTATTTGGACAATATTTTAAATGAGACGTCAAATATTAGATGAATTCTAAGATTTTCTTTTTCTTTTTTCTTTTTTTTTGCCTTCTCTCTGTTTCTACACTGGTACTATGCTGGCATCTTTCATGTATGATATTTATTTTCATATTTTTCTAAATAGATATTTTTTTAGGTTAAACATATTTAATTTCAAAGATAAGTACAGAGCTTTACAATGAATGAACTCAATATAAATTTCCTAGGAGTGAATTTTTTTTCCTAGGGAGTCTATATCTAATAGTGATAAATATTACATGCTACATGAACAACAAATTACATGTTTCCAAGGGTAACCACCATTTCTACCACCACCTCTAGTACAACTACTACAACTATGACTACTGCATAGTACTTTGGAGTAATATTCAGTATAAGGACTAATGCCTTATTTTTAGAAAAAAAATCACTCAGTGCCTCAATCCAAAATCTACTTTTAAAAGTTAACAAACATAAATTTAGATTATTATTTGCAGCTCATACAACTCATGTCCTATACCTCTATTGTTACAGTGTTGCCCTACTTTTACAAATTACTTATATAAATACTGATACAAATCTATGTCTAGAGACCAGAAATGTAGTTTATTTCTTAAATGGTACACATTAAACATTTTAATAAAAATAAAATAGTTTGTTTTAAATGTAATCACTCAGTAAATGAATGGATTTTTTTAAATTAAATTGATAACTTTAATAAGATAAAAAAAGTAATGTGAACCTTTCATACTTCAAAGAAGATAAAATAAATATCCTACACTATTTATAGGTAAGTTTACTTAACTTTTTTTTTAGTGGTAATGAAATTTTAATGGATACCTTTTTTTGTTGTTTTTTTTTTTAAATAGTGAATTGATTAGAATGATAGTTCATTAAAAGTTTTAGATTTATGTGGTAAAATTCTGTATTTTTTGAAGTTTTATGGGAATTACATTAAATAAACAGATTAATTAACATTTTTTATTTAAAGAACTGTGATTTACAAAGTAAAGATAGTAGAGTTGTAGGCATATATTTCAGCATCAAAATGGGTGATGAGTCACCAGTATCAACTCCCATCACCAGTTCTCCATACTCATCACCTCTAATCCCTCAATTCCAAAGGCCCTATCTTCTGCCTTCCATCTTGACAAGAACCTTACAAATTTTGGTGGTCTCAACTTAGATCTTATATTTTAAGTGTTAAGTTTGTTCTTTGGATGTATAGCTTTGCTGCTCTCCCACAGTATCAATATAACCAAAGCCCCAGCTTCTGTTCCCCCATTAGCTCCTGAACTCACCTTGACTTCCAGCATGATTTATTTTCTTCTCTGTCCTCTTCTCTCTTTTGGGATCAAGGGTGATCTAGGCATCCCCCTTCACTATATCCCATTTTCTCATCTTGTTCTTCTATATACCACAGATAAGTGAGATTATTCTGTTTGATTTTCTCTTCTGGCTTACCTCACTTAACATGATATCCTCCAGTTTCAACCAGGTTACAGAAAATTCCATGACTTTATTTTTCCCTTGCTATCACATAGTAATTCCTCATGTATCTATATCATATCTTCATAAACATTCATCTGTGGTTGGACACCAAATTAGATCCAAGGTTGATTCCAAATCTTAGCTATTTTACTAAGTGCAACAATAAATTATGGTGTGCACATACCTTTTGAAATAAATTTGTAGTACTGTGAATAGATATACAAATCAGAATTGCTGGGTCATATGGCATCTTAATTCTAAGTTTACTGAATTTTCTCCACACTATTCTCCACAAAGGTTGAACCAGACAGCAGTTAATGAGAGCTCCTTTTTCATCACATGTCTGCCAGCACAGATTGTTTCTACTATTTTTGATATATGCCATTCTCACTGGTATCAGTTGATATCTCATTATTTTCTTGATTTGAATTTTTCTAATGATAAGTAATGATGAGCAGTTTTTTATGTGCCTACTAGCCATCCAATTATCTTCCTTAGAAAATCATCTCAATTTCTCTCCCATATTTGGATGGAATTTTTGAGATTATTTGATTTTTATTAGTACTATATATAGCCTGATGTGTTGATTGCAAATATTTTCTTCCCATTTAGTTAGCTGTCTTTTACTTTTAGCCAGTGTTTCTTTTGCCACCCAAAAACTCAGACACTTGAAGCATACCTATAGTTTTGTTTGTTTGTTATTTTTGATTTATTTTGGTTTTTGGGCTATACCCAACAGCATTTAGGGATTACTTCTGGCTCTTCGCTCAGAAATCACTCCTGGAAGTCTTAGAAACCATATAGGATGCTGGAAATCGAACCCGGGTCAGTCCCAGGTCAACTACATGCAAGGCAAACAACCTACTACTGTTCTATCGCTCTGGCCCCAGTAGTTTATTTATAATTTTGTTACCTTTGCCAGTAATATCAGATTTGAAGATGCCTTTTAGGTTCAAATCTTGGAGCATTCTATTTTTTCTTCAATATAATTTATTGTTTCTGGTTGAATCTCTACGTCTTCGATCCACTTTGAATCCACTTTGAATTGAATTTTGTTTAAAGTTTGAGATATGAATCAAGCTTTAATTTCTTATATATAGTTATGCAATTTCCCAGCACTATTTGTTAAAGGAGCTATCTTTAGTCCATTTCATGATCTCAGCTCCTTTAACAAAAATTAACTGTCCTCAGGTGTCAGAGAAATATCACAGCCTTGCCCATAGCTGACCCAGGTTTTATCCCTGGCATCCTTATAGTCTCCAGAGCCTGCCAGGAGTGATTTCTGAGCACAGAACCAGGACTAACCCCTGAGCACCGCTTAGTGTGGCCCCCAAAACAAACAAACAAACAAAATAATTGTTCATTGATATGTTTTTTATTTGATTCTGACCCATTAAACTTTATTCTAGTACCATGTAGTTTTGATCCCTATAGTTCCAAATTAGGCAATGAGTACCTCAGGCTTTCTTATTTTTCAGTATGGCCTTGGGTATTGGTGGTCTTTTCTGTTTCTATAAAACTTTATTGTTGATTTTTTTAGGTCATTAAAGAATATTGTCTGAAACTAGATTGCACTGAATCTATATACTAGCCTAGGTAGGATAGTCATTTTGACAATATTGATTTCTCTAATCCATGAACATGGAATAATTTTTTCCTAAGATGTTCTATCTCTTAAGCAATTTAACATAATTATTGTATAGATCTCCCACTTCTTTCACTTAAGTTGATTCCTAGACACTTGATGTTTATGAATACTATTTTAAATAGAAGAGACTTTTTTATATCTTTCTCTTCTGATTCTTTTTTTTTTGGGGGGGGGTTTGGGCCACACCCGGCAGTGCTCAGGGGTTACTCCTGGCTATCTACTCAGAAATAGCTCCTGGCAGGCACGGGGGACCATATGGGACACCGGGATTCGAACCAACCACCTTTGGTCCTGGATTGGCTGCTTGCAAGGCAAGCGCCACTGTGCTATCTTTCAGGGCCCCCGATTCATTTTTTAGTATATAAAAATGCAGCCTATCTTTGCTTATTGACTTTGTAGTAGCTAACTTGCTGCATTGATTTATTGGTTTTAGGAACTTTTTCATTAATTCTTTAGGGTTTTCTATGTAAAATATGTATTTTGACAAGAACTGTTTGCAATCATAATATTTACTTAAGAAAATTATTTTTCTAATAATATTTTCTCTGAATAAATTTGTCATTTCTTCATAAAAGTTGTATCTGTTTGCTATTGAGAAAGGGATTTTTTGCATAATTAGATATTGCTGATACAAATTAAAGCCATGGATTTTTGGTATATTTATTATATTATGGCTACTACTAAATTTGCTTATAGCTTCTCTAATGTCCCCAATATCCCCCAAAGATGGATAAAACCCACATTATTAGGGGCCCAATGGATAAACTAGAATGGTAACTGAATAATGTACCATGGTTGGTCATTCCATTGTATATACAGGAATAATCTTACGTCTTAATTCAAGATACTCTAATTCTTTAATGATGTAGCTAGGAAATAAATTAACCATAAAAAATTTTTTTTGCAAAAAATTTTTGTTTGGACATCAAGCAGATCAATGATCTTGAGCTCATTTCAATTGGGTTATATTGAAAATGATTTTCTAAAATCCCAAACAAATAAATACACTTATTTTACCAAAGTCCAGAATATTGGAATTATGTCTTCTTACTATACTGCTAGAAATTATATTGTTATATTGTTTTCTTCTGTGGGTACATGTTCCTTTGTGAACCCAGCATTTATCTGTAAGGTACTTATTTTTTATTAATTTTGTCTTTAGAGGCATTTGTACTATAGAGAAAGCTCATAGTTTTCCTATAGGGACAACGAAAGATTCTTTCTCCTATTATGTGTTGATTTAATTATATTAACTTTCAAAAGTTGGTCTTAATTTTCTAATTTCTCAATTTAGGGTGTGTAAGGGAAAGTCACCTAGAAACTTTTCTAGCCACCAACCCTATAGCCACAGTGAAAAAAAAATTATGGGACATGTTGTACTTCTTAATTGTTCTTGTTCAGATTAAATTTATTAATTACATATAAAAAGTTAATAAGTGCATTTTGGTGGCAAGTGTAAATGCTGAATATTGGGAAGGATGGTATGGATAAAACTGTGACCTCAGTTTCCCTTCTGTGGCCAACATTATTGCAACAGCTGAAAATGCCAAGAATAGCTAACAGATGCTCCTGGGGACAAAATCCTAACTACTTTTGAGACTGTTGTTGGATAATTAGTAGACAGTTCTCTTTCTGACTATCCCTCTAGAGAGTATATTGTTTTCTTCTGTACCAAAGAGGAAAATTAAATTCCTTAATAAAAACAAACAGATAAAAGTGCTAACCAATGAAATGAATAAACATTTCCTCATTACAATTTAACTTAATGCAATTTATTGGAATGTATCCATTGGGTGTTGTTTGAAACATTAGCCAGAAAATCTGTTTCATCTAGACTTGATTAAACTGAGAAAACACACAAAAATAACTATGACATTCAACAGATATACAAACTGAAAGAGGAGACAGGCAGAAAAAAAACTGAGACTGAAGAAGTCACCTTATAACGACAACAGTTGGTTTGTTTTAACAGGTAAACTATACTTGGTGCTGCTAATTGAATATTTGTTATGACCCTTGTTTCTTTTATGTCTAAATATTTTCTATTTATAAATTGTTGTCTAGATCTCCCATGTGTTATTGAATTGGGTTGAGGGTTAAGTTCCAATTTAGGGAGGTAGGTTTGGAAGGTTCTATCCTCCAGGAAAAAAGAGAAACCTTCCTAGAGTTGTTGATGTTTCCTAGACCTGTTTTTCAACACCATCCAGTCTGTTAGTGCATTTAGCTAGAGTGCCTTACTTGGTGCACTGTTTCTGTGTCCTGGAATAGCTTTCAGAAAAGAATTCAGAACCAGAAGAGGAAAGCCTCAGTGATTTGTTCTTGAATAATTAAAATAAGCCATAAACACAGTTGATTTGAGGAAAATGGAAGTGTTTGTCAGCAAAAAAGGCAGAGTAATAAAAAAATAAAGATAATCAAGAGTAGGACTAAAGAGAAGAGGAGAATAAGAATATTAAAATAAAAAATAAAAATACTGTACTCCACTCAGAGTAGAATAAAAGAAGTTACAGTAGAAAAACTTAGGAGTGCCAAAGGAAATAATGCCTAGGAAACAAAAGTCACTCACAGAACGGGAGAAGCTATTCACTCAATACCCATAAGATAAGGGGATAATATCTAAGATATACAAGATACTGACAGAACTTAATAAGAAAAAAACATCTAACCCCATCAAAAATGGGGAGAAGAAATTCACAGACACTTTCTCAAAGAAGAAATACAAATGGCCAAAAGGCACATAAAAAAGAGCTCCACATCACTAATCATCAGGGAGATGCAAATCAAAACAACAATGAGGTAGCATGTCACACCACAGAGACTGGCACACATCACAAAGAACAAGAACAATCAGTGACTTGGGGAGTATAGAAATTTTAATTATGTTAATCCTGCCAATCTATGAGTAGGGTATGTGTTTCCATTTCCTGGTGTCCTCTTTTATTTCTTGGAGCAGTGTTTTATAGTTTTCTCTGTATAGCTCCTTCACATCTTTAGTCAAGTTGACTCCAAGATATTTGAGTTTGTGTGGCACTAATGTGAATGGGTCGTTTTCTTAATGTCCATTTCTTCTCTATCATTATTGGTATATAAAAAGGCCATTGATTTTTGTGTGTTTATTTTGTAGCCTGCCATTTGCTATAGGCATCTATTGTTTCTAGAAGCTTTTTGGTAGAGTCTTTAGGGTTTTCTATGTAGAGTATCATGTCATCTGCAAACAGTGAGAGCTTGACTTCTTCCTTTCCTATCTGGATTCCCTTAATATCTTTTTCTTGCCTAATCACTATAGCAAGTACTTCCAGTACTATGTTGAATAGAAGTGGTGAGAGAGGACAGCCTTGTCTTGTATCAGAATTTAGAGGAAAGGCTTTTAGTTTTTCTCCATTGAGAATATTACTTGCTACTGGCTTGTGGTAGATGGCCTTAACTATAATGAGAAAGGTTCCTTCCATTCCCATCTTGCTGAGAGTTTTGATCAAGAATGGGTGTTGGACCTTATCAAATGCTTTCTCTGCATCTATTGATATGATTCATGTGATTTTTATTTTTCTTGTTGTTTATGTTGTGTATTATTTTGATAGATTTCCAGATGTTAAACCACCCTTGCATTCCTGGGATGAAACCTACTTGATCAGAGTAAGTGATCTTCTTGATGAGGCATTGGATCCTGTTTGCCAGGATTTTGTTGAGGATCTTTGCATTTGTGTTCATCAGGGATATTGGTCTATAATTTTCTTTTTTGGCAGCATCTCTGTCTGGTATGGTATCAAGGTGATGTTAGCTTCATAAAAGCTATTCACTGCTGGTGGGAATGCCATCTAGTCCAACCTTTATGGACAGCAATATGGAGATTCCTTTAAAAACTGAAAATTGAGCTCCCATATGATCCAGCTATACCACTCCTAGAGATATACCCTAGAAACATAAAAATACAATACAATAATCCCTTCCTCACACCTATATTCATTGCAGCACCATTTACAATAGCCAGACTCTGGAAAAAACCAAGATGTCCTTCAACAGATGAATGGCTAAAGAAACTGTGGTACATATACACAATGGAATATTATGCGTCAGGAGAGATGAAGTCATGACATTTCCCTATACATGGATGTACATGGAATCTATTATGCTGAGTGAAATAAGTCAGAGGGAGAGAGAAAAATGCAGAATAGTCTCACTCATCTATGAGTTTTAAGACAAATAAAAGACATTTTTGCAGTAATTCTCAGAGACAAGAGAGAGGAGGGCTGGAAGGTCTAGCTCACTACATGAAGCTCACCACAAGAGTGATGAGTGTGGTTAGAGAAATAACTACTTTGAGAACTATCATAACAATGTGAATGAACGAGGGAAGTAAAAGCCTGTAAAAGTAAAAGCCTGTCTAGAGTACAGATGGGGGTGGGGTGAGGAGGAGGGAGATCTGGGACATTGGTGATGGGAATGTTGCACTGTGAAGGGGGGTGTTCTTTGCATGACTGAAACCCAACTACAGTCATATTTGTAATTAAGCTGTTTAAATAAAGATATACACAAAAATTTAAAAAAAGAACAATCAGTGCTGCAGGGGATGTGGGGACCAAGAACTCTCATTCACTGCTGGTGGTAATGCCATCTAGTTCAGCTTTTATGGAAAACAATATGGAGATTCCTCAAAAAACTTGAAATTGAGCTCCCATTTGATCTAGCTATACCACTCCTAGGGATATACCCTAGGAACACGAAAATCCAATACAAAAATTCCTTCCTCACACCTATATTTATTGCAGCACTTTTTACAGTGGCCAGACTCTGGAAACAACCAAGATGCCCTTTAACAAATGAAAGGCTAAAGAAACTGGTACATATACACAATGGAGTATTATGCAATGTCAGGAGAGATGAAGTCATGAAATTTTCCTATTCATGGATGGACATGGAATCTATTATGCTGAGTGAAATTAGTCAAAGGGAGAGAGACACACACAGAATAGTCTCACCCATCTATGGGTTTTAAAAAAATTAAAGACATTGAAATAATTCCCAGAGATGAGGGCTGGAAGGACCAGCTTAAGATATGAAGCTCACCATAAACATTGGTGAGTGAAGTTAGAGAAATAACTACCCTGAGAAGACGAATGGCTAAAGAAACTGTGGTACATATACACAATGCAATATTATGCAGCTGTCAGGAATGATGAAGTCATGAAATTTTCCTATACATGGATGTACACGGAATCTATTATGCTGAGTGAAATAAGTCAGAGAGAGAGAGAGAAAAACACAGAATGGTCTCACTCATCTATGGGTTTTAAGAAAAATGAAAGACATTCTTGTAATAATAATTTTCAGACACAAAAGAGAAAAGAGCTGGAAGTTCCAGCTCACCTCAGGAAGCTCACCACAAAGAGTGATGAGTTTAGTTAGAGAAATAACTACATTTTGAACTGTCCTAATAATGAGAATGTATGAGGGAAATGGAGAGCCTGTTTAGAGTACAGGCGGGGGTCGGGTGGGGAGGAGGGAGACTTGGGACATTGGTGATGGGAATGTTGCACTGGTGATGGGTGTTGTTCTTTACATGACTGAAACCCAAACACAATCATGTATGTAATCAAGGTGTTTAAATAAAATAAATAAAAAATAACTACCCTGAGAACTATCATAACAATGTTAGGGAGTGTCTTGAATACAGGCAGGGGTTGGGGGAGGGAAGAGATGGGAGCATTGGCGATGGGAAGATTATATGGTGAAGGGGGATGTTCTTGTTATGACTGAAATCCAACTACAATTATGTATGTAATCACAGTGTTTAAATAAATCATTAAAAAAGTTGATCTTGTCTATGAACAAACAAGCAAGGTTTAAATCTGCTGTGTGCTTAACTGGGAGGAATTTTCATGAATACCTACTGTTACCATAAATGAATTTAATGAATGTTATATGTATGAGGTTTTCATTCTGAATGTATAAGATCTCATTAAATGTACATGTAATATTGAAAAGAAAAAAGAAAGAAAAACTTGGAGTGCAATGTCCCTGAAGTCAGGGAAGTTATATGGCCATTTTGATGAGTTGAAAAAAACATTTGGACTGTGAAAGCAATAATAAATTCCAGAGCAGCCACATCCACACCCCATGGCCACTGTCATATAAATACCTGGTTGCAGAGCCCCACAACTAAACTTGGAAGAGACACAAAGCTGAAGAAAGTTACAGGCACAGTCTTTGGCTGAAAATTCTGGGGCCTTTTCAGGAGGGAGATAGACCAAAAACTGTTCTAGTTCTACAGATTCTGGCGATCCTGAACATCTCCAAATTCTACAGTAATGACAGTTTTGTAAGAGATAGCAAATTATTTTGCAAAGTAACATTGAAGCTAACTAAGCTCAGTAAGCAAAAGCAGTAACACAGAAGGTTCAAGTAGCAAAAAATAGCTCAATAAATTCTCAATGACTTTAATAACTTTATTGTGAATATAACAATTTTTACTGAACTTTTTTTTATAATTCCACTTATCATTTTGTTGTTACACCAATATAAAATAAAATATTTTGTGCCTGCCAGAATCAGGTTTAGGTAGAGTGAGAACCTGGGGAAAATTGTGGAGGGAAGGTAACACTGGTAATGGGATTGGTGTTGGAACATTAAATGCCCAAAACTATATCATGAACAACTTGTAAATCACAGTGTGTTGAAATAAATTTTTTCTTTTAATTTATCCCTGTCTTCAAGGAGCAGTTTCAGCAGAGTGGGTAGAACAGACAGACAATACATGGTTGAAAAGGAAAAATGTAATGAGAAAAGTCTTTATAGTTGGATGGTTGAGGACAGGCATTGGAACTAGCTAGTTCAGAGTCCAAATCTTCATTTTCTGCTAACTCAGAGTTACTGATAAATTGTTTAACCATTCAAGACACTTTATATGATCCTCTCCCTCTTGCCCACTTGTCTAGTTTTGTTTCCAGTATAATTTGTACAGAAGATTAACTGTAGTTCCAACCACAACAGGAATATGTGATAATGATTATAAACACATCATAGTACTTAGAGCATAAAAATGTCTAATAAATATTAAATATATGCTAAGTATTCAATAAATAGAAAGCATAACAGAAAAATACATGGTATTAGAAAAGAAAAAATGGTGAACAGAAATGAGAGAGGAGTCATGAGAGCCTGGCAAAGCATATTTTTCTGGTCGAGTAAAAGGACGTGAAAAAGCTTGACAGATCCTCTAATTTGTAGAGTTAAATTAGAGGTAAAATTGTTTGTTGGAAGAATGGAGTTGGGGTTATACTTAATATATACTTACATACAGCCTCAATTTGAGAAGTGCTGATCTTAAGAACAGGGCTTCTGCAGAACATGTGAGAGAAAATTGATGACCTTCATGTGTGGGTCAGAAAACTGCTTCATGAAGCTTGAAATGAGTTGATTGTCAAAGAGCGAAAGATCTGAAGGTTAAGTCTAGATAAAGTTTAGAGAGATTAGTTTTACAGAATTTTTTCCTAGAGATCATAGTCACTTGCTTCAATTTTGGGAGCCATTGATTTTGCAAACAAAATTAAAATAATTTTGGAATCAACCTAGAGGTCCAACACAGATGAGTAGATCATGAAGATGTGGTACATATATACACTAGAATACTAAGTAATTGTAAAGAATGATGCAATAATGCCATTTGCTGTAACCTGGAGAACTGGAAGATATTATGTCAAATGAAGTAAGCCAGAAGAATAAAAACAGAGTAATATCAATTATATGTGGTATTTAGAATAAGTATATAAAGAAATGCAATGATTTAAATGAGAGTTGTTAAGAACACTCTAGGACCCAAAGTATAGGGAGGAAAAGAAAAGAAATTGAGTGGAGGAGGAGAAATACAAATATTAAAGCACAGAGGCCAGGGCCCAAGGGATCTCAGGTGCATTAGTGGTGTCAAGAAAGGACTAAATATCCATGCTAGAGTCAATAATAATGAAATCATGAGACCCAAACAGTAACAACCAAATTAAAATGGACCTGTTATGCTGGCAGGCTGGAGTAGGAAGTGGGGTCATAGGAAGGACTCTGGGAATATTGGTGGAGGGAGGTTGATCCTGGTGGGTAGGATTGGTCATGAAACATTGATGTCTAAAACCCAAATATGAATAACTTTGTAAATCACAATGGTTTAAATAAAAACTTAAAAAAATAAATTAAAAATTTTACTTTAAAAGTAAACAGTAAATCTTCACTAGAAACAGAAGTGAACTTTAAATTCTATCATTTTTACAAAACTACAGAATGCACAAATATCAATTCAGTGTTCATGAGCAAATGCTATCTTTCTTGAATGTGGACTTCGAGACGAAGATGTCAATAAATTAAAGAAAATGTTAAAAAATGTGTCTATAGGTCAAGGAAAAAAATTCAAGTTCAAAATGTAGGAAACAGTCTTACTGAATCCATGGTTGGAAGGAGACCTAAAATGGTTTGCAAACTTTACGTAATGTTCTTTTTCTATGCAGGTATTTTGAATATGTGATATGTTCATCTCAGGAAATTCATTTATAAGTTTGCAAATTTCTGTACATAAGTATATGTATAAGGTATACATTGTAAAGCTTTCAAAAAGTTAATGATGGTTAAGCAACCAACATTTAAAACTTGCATACATAATATTGATTATACTAAGTCAAACAACCTGTGTGTATGTTATAGAACTTCATGTATTTGCTGCATAATTAAATCTGCAAAAACCAAGGGAATAAAAATTATCTCAGTTTTCCAAATGTAATCATTTATGACTAAACTTTTTAAACAATGCACAATATTTAAAGCTGATGTATTGTTTCTAACATCTTCCCCTAGAAGTTATTAAATATTGGTTCTGTCTATGGTTTCATAAATTATAACATTATTAATTCAAAAAATGTGTCTGTATTTTATGTGGGCATATGGGGTATAAAAATATTTCACATAGAAAACTGGATGCATAAAAATAACAACTTTTTGGAAAACATGAAGAATTATATAGAAGAATTTATGACTTACCTAGGCAGTTTATACTTAGATAAGCCACTTTCTAGGATAATTTGAAAAATAGATTTTTCTACTAACACAATATTCTAAATTCTTATATTCTTATGTGCATATTAGTTTCATGTTACTACTGTAGTAAATTATACTTAGTGGCCTAAAACAACACAAACATCTTAGAGCTTTGGAGTTTAGTAATTTGTGCTGGGATTCATTGGGTTAAAATCAAAGTTTTGGCAGGATATTCACTTTTGAAGATTTTAGGAAAAAGGATGCTCTCTTGCCTTTTTCAGCTTAGAGAGGCTGCATGAATTCTTTGATTGGAAAGGATGTTGTCAAAAATAACATCTCTCTCTTTTGCTTGTCTTTCCATTGTGGCATTCTATAACGGATCCTTTAGCTTCGCTCTTCTAGGAATCCAGTAGTTACATGAAAAATTTAGGCATTTGATCTTCCCATTTCAAGCGCTTTAATCACATCTGCAAAGTTGTGTTTAATATAGTCACAGTGCTTAGGGCTTTGGACAAGGACTTAAAATTAAAAAAAAAAATAAAACAAAAGGATAACACCATCACTTACTATGTTGTTCATAATACAGTTTTTTTCAGGCATTAAATATTCAAACACCAACCCCATCACCAGTATGATTCTAGCTTCACTAGTGTTCCCAATCTCCCAACCACACCATAGGCTGCCTCTATGCAGGTACAAACTATTTTACTTCATATTTCTTGTTACAACACAAAGCCAAATGGAATTATTAAAACTTAAAGCAACATGAGTCAATTTGAAATGATTGCTATATCTTTCCATGGTGATATAGTCAGTATCTAAGGATTTACTGGGCTGTGGTTGGTGTTAGTTGAGCCTTGTGTGTAAATGTTTAGTCTCATCGAGCTTGGTAGATTACAATGCAACTTTCTCATCAGATTACCTGTGATACTATTGGGCTGATACTACTGTAAAATATTGAAGTGTCCAGGATCTAAGGATCTGAAACAAATTTTGTGACTTGGGAGTTTGATGAGGTTTGATGAATTTTATCAGTGCCGGACTGTTTCTTTTGGAGGGTCTAGGAAGTGGCAGTTTATGCAGAAAGGGGAGTCTGCCCCCTTGCCCCTTTCTGAAAGTACCACAAAGGTGTCAACCTGCACAGGGTTGTCTGGGAGGTTTGGGTGGTCATTATATTCTTTTGGAGGTTGGTAGAGGAATTGACCCATTTTTCTGCTGAAAAGATAGTGGCGGTAGGTGGGGATTACTGGGATTTTTTGGTGAGGAGAAGACATTTTTTGAGCCATTGCTTGCTAACAGAATAGGTATCATTATTTCACATCATGGGGGGGGAACTGAGACAGCATTTAAGTGATTTTGAAATTATGAAGTTAGAGATGCAGCATGAACGAGGACTTAGGCAAGTGTTAACTCTAAGATCTCATTCTTTGGGGGCTGAGAGATAATAAAAAGTTGAATGTTCTTGCTTGCACGTTGATCACCAGTTTTGACCCTAAGTAATGAATAAAGTCCCCTGAGCACTACCAGAAGTAATTTTTTTTAAATAATTGTTATTTTGACCAAAGTAGATTGCAAATCTTTCACAGTAATATTTTAGTTACATAGTGACATTGAATCAGGGCATTCCCACCACCAATGTTTCCTCCCTTCACCCCTGTTCTCAGCATGCATTCCATATTCCCCTTTCTTTGCCTCCCCCCTTCCCCCGCTGCTAGTATAAGCGGTCCCCTCTGTGTCTAACTTGTTGTAAATTGAACTTGTTGTAGATTGGGTGTCGATTCTGTTGTCATTGGCTTTGGATTTGGTGTTTAAGTCTGATCATTTTTTACTTCTACTGAATGTTCATATGACTTTTTGGTCTTGGTACGCTCCATTATTTTCCCCTCAATTTATGAGGCAGAACAACATGGTTCAAGTTATGTGGTTCTGTTTGAAGGAAAGGAGAAAGGGCAAACATCAAACAAGCAAAAAAAGGGAGGAGTCATTCTAGAGGCTATAAATATCAATTTAAAAGAAGAAAGGGAAAAAAGAAGAAAAACATAACAACAATAGAAAAGAAAATTAAACAAAAAAAAGCAATAAAGATAACAAACAAACAATAACCACAATCTTGAAATAAAAAAAAGTAAAGCAAAAAATAACAACAACAACATGTGCATAGGCACAGTAAATATTGGGGAGATTAGAAAGGGAATTACTTTAGCCTAAGAGATACAGGGTTTCTCTGCCCTTGAAGTATACTGTCATGGGAATAACTCCAGGCTCTGTACATGCTCTTTTACTCTCCCCTAGGTCCTTTTGTTGTGTCTGGAAACTTTCCGCTCAGTTGTGGATGATAAAATCTGGCCTCTATAACTAGAGATCTTGGTATTTGCACAGGTCATAGGATGGAGCCTAGGGTGAAGTCTTTCTTTATGGTTCTAGAAGTTCTGTTCCATCACTGTTGTTTTAATCAGTCTTCTGTAGTTGGTGGTCTTGGTTTTTGCACCAATTTTAAGACAAAGCCTAGGATAGAGTCTTTCATTATTTTTTCAGTAGCTCTGCTCAGTTGCAGTTGTTTCAGTCAGACCTCTGGAATTAGAGATCTATAGTTGTACAGATCATAGGCCAAAGCCTAGACTAGAGTCTTTTGTATTGGTCCCAGGATAAGTTCTGCTTAGTCATAGTTGTGACAGTCAGTCTTCTGAAGATAGCGATCTTGGCTTTTGCACAGATGATGACATGTCCTCTGATTTTATCTTATCTTTAGGTGGTGAGATAAGACAACCTGCTCTTAGATCAAGTTGTTGCCATTTCCTCATTGTCAGGATACCATATCAAAACTGGTGCCTGTTGATGTCAGAGCAGTATTAAGAATGTCTAAGAGGGATTTTGGTTCCTGGAGCTGTTTGCGAGAACTGTGTAGCTTCTATGTCTGAGATCTAGGGTTCGGGGTTGGGCAGTCGCTGTCTAATAGCATGGAGTCTAAGTTGGGGCCACATGGCATATGTTTAGGGTGGGAGGCGCCTCTGTAGTGTAAAATGTATGAGTTCTTATCCCTAGTAGATAAGAGCTTGTTTCTATATGTAAAATTTCACTCATTTTGGGCCAGATAGATAGCATGGAGGTAAGGCATTTGCCTTGCATGCAGAAGGTTGGTGGTTCAAATCCCAGCATCCATATGGTCCCCTGAGCCTGCCAGGAGCTATTTCTGAGCATAGAGCCAGGAGTGACCCCTGAGTGCTGCTGGGTGTGACCCAGAAACCAAACAAAAAAAATTTCCCCTTTTTAAGTATGCCTATGCAAAAAGAAATGGTTTTATTTGACATAGACTAAATTGATGATGAGGAAGAAGAGGAAAAAGAAGAAAGGGGAGAAGGAAAGAAGTAAGGAGAAGAAAAAGAAAGAAAGAAGAAAGAAAAAGAAAGAAAGAAAGAAAGAAAGAAAGAGAAAGAAAGAAAGAAAGAAAGAGAAAAGAAAGAGAAAGGAAATGTTAATTTGCTAAAAAGTGTTTGATGAGTAGGTCCTGTAACATAATTCTGTGGTTTGCAGTTGACTGTTTCAGTGGTCTGAATAATCATGTGTTTCAGGTCCTAATAGAGGACATAAACCAGAGGAAAGGGGTATAATGGAGTGTTTTACTAAGACATTTTCATAATGCAAACTGAATATAATATCTAGTATGACTGAGCACTAAGTACTGAGGTGTAAAAATAGGGTGTCCACCACCTTTTGTATCCAAGAATCCCTGTCAGAAGGTGTGGTGGTCTGGGCCTGGGTCAGACCTGTCAGACAGCATGGTTCATCTCTAGCGAGCCTGTCCCAGCCAATAATGGCGGAGCGCCACCAGTCGAGCCTGGGTCAATTTCCCCTCCCAGGGATATTCTTGAGCACATAGTTGGGAATAAGCTCTGGCCATCCTAGGTGTGGGCACAACTTACTAACCCACTGAAAGCCAAAGATCCCCATTCTTTGTATATTTGTTACTCGTTTGGTCATGAAAGACATTTTTTACTTTTATTTATTTGTTTATTTGGATTTTGGGCCACACCTGGCTGTACTCAGGTCTTACTCCGGGCTCTATGGTCAGGAATTACTCCTGGTGATGCTTAGGGGACTACATGGGATGTGGGGATTGAATTCAAGTTAGTCACACTCAAGGCAAACACCCTGCCTGCTGTACAAACAGTTTCTGGTTTTTAGATTTTAAAATGGGTGCTACATGAATACATGTACATGCATACACACTGTCATAAATTATGAACATTTTAGGCTAAAAACAATAGGAATAGATGCTTTTACAGTGCTGGAGTTTAAAATTTTCCATGTCAGTGTTGTTGGGACAAATTCAAGGTGTCAGCAGTACCTTATTTCTGCCAGATACTCTATGGGAAAAATTTAGCTTCTGCTGATGGTTCCTTTATTTATAGTCACCTAACTGGAAACCTCTGTTTCTATTATCCTATCTGTCCGCCAAAACTTTATCTTTTATAATGACCCTTGTAATGGCATTTCAGGCCCACCTGGATAGTCAAGGACAGTTCTCCCATCTTGCTATCTTCATTTTGACCTGATCTGCAAAAATAAAACAAACAAAAAATCTCCAGAAAGTTATGCTCACAGACTCCAGACAGAGAAACAGAAAACACCTCCACCTTCATCATTTTATTTTGATGAGCTGGCTAATGCCACAGCCTTTAGATCTAAAATGTGTGCATCGGGTGAGCAGGCTGAAAACATAATAATTTTAATAAATCAAAATAAATTATAATTTTAATAAATGTTATTATTTATTTCTATCAATAATAAAATAATTAATTTTTTTTGTTTTGTTTATTTGGTCACACTCAGTGGTGCTCAGGGCTTCCTTCTGGCTCTGTACTCAGCAGTCACTTCTGGTGGTGTTCGGAAAAATATATGGTATATCCAGGGTGAAACCTAGGTCCACTGGGTTCAAGGCAAGCACCTTATCTGCTTTACTATTTTTTAAGTCTCACTTTTTATTTTTAAATTGGCAGATTTATTGGCACCCCACTCTTCTAATATCAGTAGTTAAGGCACTAGCTCTATCTATAAAATAGTCATGTCACTAATTAGATTAGTATTTGATTAAATATCTGGGTGCTATATCTTAGCCAAGTTAACACATAAGATTAACTCATAAAAAAAAACTGGGGGCCTGAGAAATAGCATGGAGGTAGGGCATTTACCTTGCATGCTGAAGAATGGTGGTTCGAATCCTGGCATCCCATATGGTTTCCTGAGCCTACAAGGAGCGATTTCTGAGCGTAGAGCCAGGAGGAACCCCTGAGAGCTGCTGGGTGTGACTCAACCCCCCCCCAAATTAACTGTCATAGGTTACATATTTTGAGGGGACTATTTCGCACAATGTACAATTTATAAAAATAAAAATTTTCATAATATTTTTATAATATAAAAGAATAAAAGTAAAAAGGTGAAAGTGCCATTTTATATTTCATCTCCCATTCAATTATTGTATCCAGAAGAAACAATTATTGAGAGCTTAGTATTTGTAATTTTAGATATTCCCCCAGGTATTCAAAGATTTACACATACCTACATGTGCATTTACCCATAGTATATATATATATATATATATATATATATATATATATATTATAAAATTATACTTTTCTATATCTAGTATAATTATGTCTAAGAGATTGCATTAGAAGTAAGATTTCTCTGTACAAATTTATGTTAATTTTGTTATTTTTGTTTTGTGTTATACCTGTCTGCAATCAGGGCTTACTCTTGGCTCTATGCTTAGGGATCACTCTTGGTGGACTTGGGGGCCATATAGGAAATGAAACCCAGATTGGCCATGAGAAGGTAAGTGCTCTATTCACTGTATATTTCTTCAGACATTGAATTTATATTCAAATAACTATTCTGATAATGTTCTTACATTTTTCTCTACAAAGACTAAACTAATTTGTATCAATATAATCAAAAAGTACTAATTATTTTAATAGTCTTTAAACTAGAAACCATCTAGCTTTAATATTTACAACCTGAGCTTTAATATTTACAACCCGAACAATATCTCATTGTTTTGATTAATTTTTCATAATTTCTAGTACAACTAACATCATTTGAAACATTTATTACTCATTTTCATTCACTTACCAAAGAATTGTTTATGCTTATACTTTGCTCATCATAGGTTGCTATGAATTTTTTCATGGATTTTGAGTGCTTTACTTATTAGAAATCTAGTTTATTTTTATTACACAAATTAAAAATATTTTTATCTATATTCTTTCTGTTTTCCCACTTCCATTGCTGTGGAATGTTTTACTGACTAGAAAACTTGATGATCGGGGCCAGTGAGGTGGCACTAGAGGTAAGGTGTCTGCCTTGCAAGCGCTAGCCAAGGAAGGACTGCGGTTCGATCCCCCAGGGTCCCATATGGTCCCGCCAAGCCAGGGGTAATTTTTGAGCACTTAGCCAGGAGTAACCCCTGAGCATCAAACGAGTGTGGCCGAAAAAAAAAAAGGAAAGAAAAAAAGAAAACTTGATGATTACATACACATCTATACATATATATGTAGAGCATTTTTTGAAGAAAGCTAATATTTAATTGTCTTGGTATTGGTGAATCCAGATAGCTGTACTGTTCTAAATATTAATGACTATTTTTTTTTAACAGTCCCTTACTTGGCTTCAGTTTAGTGCTCATTAGTGTCTCTGATGTTTTTAAAAAATTCAAAGTGAATCTCAACAATATTCTTGTACATATTGGAAAATTTTCTCTAGAAATATTTATTTTTATGAATTCCTTTATATAAGTTTTTTGTTAAAGGTTTTATTGACTATAGATTCATACAATTTCAAAATCTTTGAAAAGGAGAAATGGAGAGGGAGGAAGAGAAAGAGAGAGAGAAGAGAGAGAGAAAAAAAGAGAGAGAGAAAGAGAGAGAGAGACAGAGAGAGAGACAGAGAGAGACAGACAGAGAGAGAGAGACAGAGAGAGACAGACAGAGAGAGAGAGAGAGAGACAGACAGAGAGAGAGAGAGAGAGAGAGAGAGAGAGAAGTGGCTTCCACAAAGGCAGGTTATGGGAAGCCAGTGGAAACAAAATGGGATATTGGTGGGGGCAAGTGTACATGGGTGTATGACTAAAACTGAAGAAACAACAATATTGAAATCACATATCTGATTGCAATTCAATTAAAATATGATTTGATTCATTAAACTTTTCAAGAAACAAATAATTTTAAAAAGAAGTACATTTGAGTTTGTATGCTTAAAAGTGTTTTTTTGAGGGGAGTTTATCTTACATAGATTGACATAAGTAATACATGAATATATGGTAAAGGAAAAAAGAATTGGCTGAGTTTTATTTTTAAGTTCAGATATGATGAAGTAATCATTCTTACTCTGGTGGAAACATTTCTCCCTTAGAAACAGAGAAGAAAAGACATCTCTTTGGAATGAGAATCTATGGAAAAAGAAAATATTTTTGCATTTTTCCATCCTGTCTATGGAAGAAACACAATAAGAGATACTAAACTAATACCTTTTTGGAGAACATTGATACAATCCTGTAAATATTGTAAATGAGTTTTCAGAAGACCATTCTATCAATCTATGAGCTAGATAGATGCTTTAGGATGGAGACAACATGATAAGAACAGAGAATGATGCCATTGTCCATTGTTGAATTCCTGTTGCTGAGAAAATGAAATTTTGGTCAGAAACAGTGCTGTGTCAGTTGACATGATATTGTGAATGAGGCATTCTGTTAGTCCAAGGATTCCAGATTTTGTGGAAGTATTATGTGCTTGGAGGGGAAATCAAGTTGGAAAGAAATGTATGTTCCAGTAAAAAAGAAGCTTCTCTACCTTCCATAATGAAAATAAGTTTAATTGGATTAATTTACCTTTGACTATCTGATTGATCCCATGAAATGCTGATTTAGAGATATTCAGCACTGGTATCTGCTATTGATGTGTTGGATACTGCAAGTAATATAGAGAGATCAACTTGGTATGTGGCATTCCATGCTGTTGAGTTCACATGGTTTCCCTTCCTGTCACCATGATAATTTTGTTTATAAGGCCATTCAAAGGACTACCTCTGAAAGGAGTTAACTGGTATCCACAGAACAAGTCATTTTGTCTATTTGAAGCAAATCTGAAGCACTAGTTTATTTTCTACAGCTTTCACTAAATAAGTTATTGAAAAATATTTTATATCAGTACATGGAGATTGCTAAGACAAAATACCTTCCAACTATTTAGTTACTTAGTTTTATAATATGACCATCCTAGGTATACAGTAATGTGATTAGTGAAAGTGAAAAATTAGAGGAAAGCTCATTTTTAGACTTAACTTGCAGAATTTTCTGCTGTATTGAATTGATCTCTAAAACTATAAGTATTTAAAACTTGAGGAAGGAAACCTGTGCCATCAAGACACCATGAAAATCATTAAGCATCAGGTGTAGGCTAGCTTTGATCTTGATTATTTAGTAATTAGAACACAGTTAAACAACATTGACCCAAATTACTGCTGTCCATGATTGTCTTTGTGCCTTACCAAGTACTCTTTAATCAATAATTTACTTTTTGATTCACCAATATATGAATCTTCATTTATTTATTTATTAGTGGCATTTTCCTAATAATTATAGTTTCCCCAGTGCCTAATATCTAATGTGTCATTTCATAGTCATGTATTAATTTACTCAACAATTACTGACCTAGTCCCTACCCTAATTTTATAACTTTATTTTAAAAAATGCATCACATAATTGCTATAGTTGACCATAATACAGTTTCCAAATAAGTGAAAGCAAGTTAAATAAAGTTAAATAGGGGCCGGCGAGGTGGTGCTAGACGTAAGGTGTCTTCCTTGCTAGCCAAGGAAGGACCGCGGTTCGATCCCCCAGAGTCCCAAATGGTCCCCCCAAGCCAGGGGCAATTTCTGAGCGCTTAGCCAGGAATAACCCAAGCATCAAACAGGTGTGGCCTTCCTTCCTTCCTTCCTTCCTTCCTTCCTTCCTTCCTTCCTTCCTTCCTTCCTTCCTTCCTTCCTTCCTTCCTTCCTTCCTTCCTTCCTTCCTTCCTTCCTTCCTTCCTTCCTTCCTTCCTTCCTTCCTTCCTTCCTTTTTCTTTCTTTTCTTTCATCATAACCAGTGATATTCAGGCATTACTCCTGGCTTTGCACTCAGGAATTCTGGCAGTGCTTGGGGGACTGTATGGGACACTGGGAATCAAATTTGAGTTGGCCTTGTGTAAGGCAAATGAGTTACTCACTGTACTATTTCTCCAGGCCCCCAAACATATAATATTTCAACACCATCACCATCACCATATCAGCGTTCCTCCTCCAGTATTCCTAGGTTCCCTCCCTCCCCACACTCTCATCTGAACAGGCATATTTCAAGTTAGAGGGTTTCAGTATAGATCTCATTGCTATTGAGTTAGTGCTTTAGATATTACCCACATAACCAGTTTAATTGAGGCCCCTGATCATTGTTCTCCTATTACTCTTTTTCATAATTTTATTGAAACCATTGTGACTTACAAAGTTCTTCATAGTTGGGTTTTAAACAAAAAATAAATCAGGGCCAAACTCACCACCCATGTTGACCTGCCTCCACCAATGTTCCCCAGGTGCACCCCCCCACCCCCCCAGTCTGCCAGTATAACATGTCTGTTTTAAGTTTAGATGGTTGAAGTTTGGGTTTCATGATTTCATTGTTGTTGCATTTGACTTGGAGATTTAGTTCTGTCCTTTTTTACATTACCAATGCACCTGAGACTGCTTGGCCCCTGACCCCCATCCTTTCATAGTTGGTTTCTTCTCTTCCATTCAGTTTCTTTTCTTCTCCTCTCTATACCCTGGGGCCAATGGTATTTGAGACAATGACCATTATGTTCCTTCATGCAGTCATTCTAAGTACCACATACAAGTGATATCATTATGTAATTATCACTCTACTTTTTCTGACTTCATTTAACATAATATCTTCCAGTTCCATCCATGTTGCTTTAAATAGCATCATTCCTTTCAGCTATGTAATATTCCATTGTATATATGTACCACTTCTTCCTGATCCACTTGTCTGTTGTTGGATATCTAGGTTGATTCCAACTCTAATTGAACTGAGTTGCTGCAAGGAATAGCAGTGTTCACACATCCTTTAAAATTAATCTTTTTTTTTGTCCTAGGGATAGATGCCCAAAATAGAGATTGCTGGGCTTTATGACATTCAATGTGGAGTTTACTGAGAACCTTCTATACTGTTTTCCATAGGGGTTGGACCAGACAGCATTCCCACCAGCAGTGTATTAGTTTCTTTCTCACCACATTTCCACCAACAGAGGTTGTTCCAGTATTTTGATGTGTGTCATCCTCATGGATGTAAGATGACATCTCATTATTTTCTTGATTTGGATTTCTCAAATGATAATTGATAATGAGCATTTTTTCATGTGTCATTGTTTTAGTCATCTGTTGGTCTTCCTCTGAGAAGTGTCTGTTCATTTTCCATTTTTGGATGGGGTTTTTAGATTTTGTGGATTTAATCTTTCAGATTAACCTTAAAGACAGCACTGTGTTTTATCTTTATCTGATGTGTTGAGTGAAGTATTTTTGTATCGTTTAGTTAGCTGGCTTCTAATTTTAGTCCTTGTTTCTTTTTTCATGCAGAAAATTTTTATTTTGATGTAGTCCCATTTATTCAGGTTTGATGCTATAGCTCTTGCCATTGACATTCTACCTTTGAAGACTTCTTGTAAGTCTAAATCTTTTAGTATTCTGCCTATGTTTTTCTCAATGAACTTTATGAATTTGAATCTAATCTTAAGGTCTTCAATCAACTTTAAATTGACTTTTGAATAAGATGTGAGATATGGATCACTTTAATTTCTTTATGTGGTATCCAATTGTTCCAATATCATTTGTTAAATAGACTGTCTTTATTCCATTTCAAATTCTTGGCTCTTTTGTCAAAGATTAGTTAAACATATAGTTGGGGGGTTGTCACTGGATATTCTGTTCTAACATATTGGTCTGAAAGTTTGTCTTTGTTCCAACACTAAGCTATTTTGAATACTAGGCTAGGTAAATAAATGCCTCCCAGTTTCTTGGATATCATAAATATTCTATGATTCCATACAAACTTTTTAAATTGATTGTTCTAAGTCCTTAAAGAATGTTGTCTGAATTTAAATAAGAGTTTCATTGAATTTATAAAGTAGTTTAGGTAAAATGGTCATTTTGATGACATTTATTCTTTCAATCTATGATAATGGAATGTTGTTCTATTTCCTTAGATCTGCTTCAATTTCTTTTTGAAGTGTTTTGAAGTTTTCTTGGTATGGGTCTCTTACCTCTCTTGCTAGGTTTATTCCTAGGTACTTGATGGTTTTGGATACTATTTTAAATTTGATGGACTCCTTGGTCTCTTTTTCCTCACCTTCCTCTTAGCTCTACTTTTACATCACCTTGAGTAGATCATTTCCCTCATTCCTTTTCCAATATATAACTTTTCCTCACTCTCCTTACTTACATAGCATAAAAGGAGTCATATTGACAGACAACTTATACTTATATACTTATATACTTTGTATATACTTATACAAAAATACATTTTTTGAACACTTTGTATTAGGCATAGACTTTGATGACACCTTTCTCAATTACTACTTGATTCAACAGAATATGACATAAAATATAATCAAAATCAATATGGACAGTGCCATGATCAGAGTATGTGTTTGATGCTAGAAGTTTCTTACTTCTAATAGCTATTTAGTGTAACAAGAGTTCACAGGCAAATATTTAATAATTTCAATATAGACAATATTACACATAAATAACCTAATACTAAGTACTAGTACTAGTACTTTGCATAAATTATTTTAGAAAATTATCAAAACAACTCAAACTTATAGGATCTAGAATTATTCCTTATTTTATATATAGATTTGCAAAGAAGATCATTTCAATGGATATGTTGAACTGTAGGTACCTAGATGTTTAGTGCTAGACAAAATGGAGTTCTAAGACCTAGAATAGAGCACCTCACCAGGAAGTTATACACAATTTGGAATATCATTTGAGATTTGAAGACATTAAGTCTCTGGGTTTGAAAGAAATTGCTTGGAACAAAGCAAAAAGTTGTGATAATAAATAGTTTATTTTTCCATAACAGCCACTTATGTAAAAGGTATTTTTTAACTTTCAACATATGGGAATATTAGAACACAGGGAAAGTTTCCTTGGAAAGGGGAAAGTGATTTTTCTTTTAGCTAGAATGGAAAGGAAGGTTTTAGGCAAGGAGTAGGTCAATTGGCTCCATGTCCAGTGCTCCTTTCATCACTGTTAAATGACTATTCTGAATCATTGAACAGTAAGATACTGTGTCAACATCAAACACATACTCTAATAACAGCATTCTCCATATTAATTTTTATTATCATTTTATATTTTTCTTTTCATTCAAGCAGTGCAGAGGGAAAGTATTATTATAGTTTCTCAGACATTGGCTTTAAAAGAAGTTATATTTTTCCTTATATCTCTGGCACCATTATATTACATAAACCTGGCATCTGTCAAATCTTGAGGAATGGTCATTTCAGCAATTTTTACTTGATTACTGATAATTGTATTGAATTTAACATAATTATGGACATTGGCATAATTGAAATCATTTATGGTATTCAGTTTTCAATGCAGAACTTTTCATTGCAGGTGACTTTCAGAGTTCATTATTGCCTAGAGGGGACCATTTTATTCTCAGTCCATTAATTTTTGCATCATTTCCAATCACAGTTGTCTCCTTTTCCATTATTTTTTGACTATGTGCTCGTAAATCAAACTCTATAAAATTAGAATTAGGCTACAATAATACTATTTATTCAGTAGACATCCTAGATGACTATTTTAAATCTTCTAGTGCTTTTGTTTTCCTTTTTATTTTCAGAGAAAATTAATATCCTCCACCAAATTAACAAAATGAATAAACAAAATCAACAGGCAAACATTGTACTGTAAAGTCTGTCAAAAAGGTATCCTTGCAGATAGCTACCTCTGAAAACATGGAACACAACCCATTTGGCCAAGACTTAAAGAAACTGCCTTTCTTCTCTTGTCAAGGAGATGACAGTGACATTTAAAAATGTTGCAGAAGAGGTCTTACATGTGACACATGTGACACTTTTTGTTACTTGATTTCTGGCCTGTGTTATCTACTTTGTGAAAAAAAAAAAAACTTGTACAATGTCACGTAAGTATTAGTGAGTCAGGCGTTTGTGACATCCCTGGGCAGCAATAGCAGTTGGATGAAATACTTCTGGTACACACAGAGCAAATGTGGGCTTGTAGAGTTCACCTTGTGGCAGATAATTTGTGAATAAAGTGATTTCAGTTTGTGACAGGACATCTGTGTATGTATATGCTTTAAGTTTAAGTTGTTTTATCCAATTTTCTGTCAATTATCCCAATTCAGGGTATTCTAGTGATTTTATTTTTGGCAGAAAAAAAACCTCACCGCACTGAACCTTTACTAATACTTCTGTGACATTACAAAAGTTTTTTTTCACAAAGTAGATAACACAGGCCAGAAATCATGTAACACAAAGTGCAACATTTTCAAATGTCACTGTCATCTCCTTGACAAGAGAAGAAAAGCATGTTCCCCAGAATATGAAAGAAAAGAATGTTCCCCAGACATTAAAATTAAAATAATTAATCTTTGATAAAGTGGCAAGAAAAATGCAAAATGCAAATGCAAAATGGAGCAAGCAAGAAAAACCTCTTCAGCAAGTGGTATTGGGGTTCATTGGTGTTGGGAATGTTGCACTGATGAAGGGGGGTATATTTTTTATGACTAAAACCAACTACAATAATGTTTGTAATCATGGTTCTTAAATAAAGATATATTTTTTTAAAAAAAAAGAGAAGAGAAATGTTGATGTAGTCCTAACTTTGAATAGAGCCTTGATGCTAACAACCTGGTTCACTTTTTTAAGAATGTTTTCCACAGTCCTAATGAACTAAATATGTATTTTTTGGTCACTGGGTGATGGTATGTGGTTACTTTGTGCTTGCTCTTCAGGTATTAATCCTAGCAGTGCTCAGGTGGCCATAAAATGATGGGGATTGAACCTGGATCAGCCTCATACAAGGGAATTACACTACCTGTTTTGCTATGACTATGGCCCATTCATATGATTTTATTTTTAAAAGGACTTCTAGGATTTCAGAACTGATTCAGTGAGTTTCAATCCAGAGCTGAATAATTTCTCTAGTCCTTTGGAAAAGTAGTTCACAATTGTCTTTAGAAGTTTTTCTTCCAAAAAAAACCTAAGAGGCAAGAGATAAAATATCTTATATCAGTCTTTTCTCATTGCTCCCCACTCCTACCTCGTGCCTATGCCAATGTGTATGCTTTTAAAACATCTGAAATGAAACTTAGTAGTGAGATTTCATTTTTTCAGACTAGGGAGAGTCCTAGGATAATTGTAGGAAAGGTAAAGCATTTCTGATGAAATTGTTTTAACTGTTCATGCTGCATCCTCTATTTCTTTGCCTCTAATATCTGTGCTCCAAAGGAAAAATAAATAATAGACTCTGCCTTGTACTATTTATGACAAAAGTAACTTTTGTTCCTTTATGAGTGCTTACTATAAGTGCTCTTTGCATTAAGTAAAGCATTTTTTGTATATTTTTTATCTAATTTTATGATTTGGATATTACTAATCTCACTATCAAGATGTACTGATGTACAAATAAATCATTTTCGTCAATCTCACAGTGAGTAGTAGAACCAGGATTCAAACTCAGATTTTCTTGATTCCAAAGTCTGTGTGATCAATAAGTATTTATATTATATTCTCTTTTATGGGCATTCTTTTTTTTTTTTTTTTTTTTTTTTTTTTTACTTTTTTTTTGGGCGGGGGTTTGGGTCACACCCGGTGACACTCAGGGATTACTCCTGGCTATGCGCTCAGAAATCGCTTCTGGCTTGGGGGACCATATGGGATGCTGAGGATTGAGCCCAGGTCCATCCTGGGCAGCCATGTGTAAGGCAAATGCCTTACCGCTTGAGCCACTGCTTCTTCCCCTCCTGGGCATTCTTTCAGTCTAAAAGTTTAAGGTTCCAAAAGTATTTTATTAGAACTTATCTCATATATTTCCATACAGACTTGCTCTTAAATTTCTGGATAATGGGAGGGTCTAGAGTACATTAATGTACTGGGGATTTATTGACTTTTTTTTCTTTTGTTTTTTTGGGCCACACTCATTTGATGCTCAGAGGTTACTCCTAGCTAAGCGCTCAGAAATCCCCCCTGGCTTGGTGGGACCATATGGGACACCGGGGGATCGAACTGCAGTCCTTCCTTGGCTAGCGCTTGCAAGGCAGACACCTTAACTCTAGTGCCACCTCGTCGGCCCCATTACTGATTTAAAAAACAAACAAACAAACAAAAAAAACCAGCATGGTCTATGGGCACCTGCAATTTTACTGCCTGTGCAAAAGTAAAGGAATGGATTGATGGTGATAGATTTTCAATTATTTTTTATAATTTGGTCACAATGCAGAGAAATGACTTAGTCTCCCGAGTTTTATTAACAATTCAGTTATTTAATGATATTTATTTGTTATTATCATTTCTATGTACCAGGAGTTATGTTGGACTATAGAATAAAAACATAAAATATATATGACTAAAATAATTTATTGTAGGATGATTGGTCTTTGTAGAGGGCTGTAGTAGGATGTTACTGAAACTTAGAAGAAAGGCATCTTCTATGTTGGCTCATAGGAACTCAGGAAGAATATTATATGTAGATAGTGTTTTCATTGAATTTTATTTTATGAAAGTTTTTTTGTTCTTTGGGGCCTTAACCAACTGTGCTCAGAATCTCCTGGTGTGCTTAGAGGACCATATAGGGTGCCAAGCATAGAGCCCGAGTTGGCTGCAATCAAGGCAAGCACTCTACTTGCTGTACTATCACTCTAACCCCATAGAGCTAAATTTTGAAGAATGAGTTTGTTACCAGTCAGGTCAAACTCAGAGAAGATCAGAGAAAAAACACCCAATCAGAGAAAACCCCAAAGTCTGAAAGAATTTGGAATATTGAAGATGACTCCAAGTTAGATGGCTGAATTTAAAGGGATGTAGGGATGAAAGTGGGAAAAATAACTGAAGAACCAGTTTGCTCCGAGATCCAAGTCACTTGAAGCAGTAAAATGCTCCTAATTCTCAGGATTGAAGACAGAAATAAAGACAGAACTTGAGACTAATTTATAGGCTGACACTGAAATAAAAGACCTTCCTTTGTATAGTCAACCAGATCCATACAAAGGAAGGTCTGTTGTATCAGGATGAGGCTGATTTTGAATAACCACTTTGCACAAACTAGAAGTGGGCATTTGGGGAATGGGCATATGAATATGACTTGTTTTCCCAATGGCTGCTATTTAGAGATCATGGACTATATATTACCACCAGCAGTAAAACAAACAACTGCACGTACTTGAGCTTCAAGAGCTCCGTTCCAATTCTCCACAACTTTTGGAATTGAGTGGTAACTTGTATTTGCTCCATCATTGAAATGCTTCATTCTTAAGAAGATGCACTTGTGGATTCACTTTAGGGTTGTTTAGACATGTGGCTTTTCAAATTCTTAAAGAAGAATCTTTCAAACAAGCTTGGTGTTTGCCAGACGAACTTGAGCATGATTAGCATTCAATGGGCTATTTATACTACCAGACAGTGTGAAAATTTCAAAGAAAAATAGGGTTGCTAATCTGTTTGTTGGTGTTTCACAAGATTAATTTGCTGTGAGGAGCCTTGATTGGCAGAGCTAGATCTAGCTAGGGTTTCCATCAACAGTACTATAGATTTCTCATTTTTTTTTTCCAGAAAAGCTGATATTTCCCAGATGATTGTGACTCTTCTGAGTTGGACCTTAAGTGTTTTATTTTCATTAAATTCTGTAACTCTCACAGGACTGAAAGATACAAAAAAAAAAAAAAAAACAAAACAAAAGGTAGCAATAAAGGGCAAAGGCAGCACAGGAGAACTGAGTTTGGGAAGTGGAAAGGTAGGGACATAGGGATCCTTGTGGGAAGGAGGCAGGCACACTGGTGATTGGTGTGATGTTGGAATTGTGTGCATGGGAGACATCATTAATATTATTAATCACAGAACTCAGTCAATAAAAATAATTTAAAATGTGAAAAAATATTTTATAGTTACTACTCTTGAAAAGCATAGGATAGTGCTTGCATGTTGTATGACTCATCAGACTGAACTCTGATTTTTTCACCTCATTATTGCTAGGTGTTAGTGACAGCAGATAAATGCTTTTGATTAGAGACAGGCACTATTAATTGTTTTAAAATGTTCCTTCTCTCATGCTCAAGGATGTTACCACAGAAGCTGTCTGTTGTGTTGGCACTCAGGGGTTTCAAACTCCCGGTCCACGGGCCGTTTGCGGCCCTCCGTACATTTTGTGGCCCTGCCCTAGAGGAATCTTTTTTTGTTTTGTTTTGTTTTAGTTGTTTGGGTCCCCCCCCCAATGTTCAAGGTTTTTTACTGACTTTGCACTCAAGAACCACCCTGACTTTGCCTCCTGCGGCCCGCAGGAAAATTGAGTTCGAGACCCCTGCGAGGCTTGTGTGTGGAGTTACAGATGCCTCACTAGCTGTAGAACATTTAATATTCTCTTTACTACATGTGTTGCCTCTACTTCTACTTTTCTATTTTATTACAAATTTATTCTTATGAGAGAATAAGATGTTGCTTTTTTTTTTTTTTTTTTTTTTTGGTTTTTGGTTTTTGGGCCACACCCGGCGGCGCTCAGGGGTTACTCCTGGCTATCTGCTCAGAAATAGCTCCTGGCAGGCACGGGGGAACATATGGGACACCGGTATTCGAACCAATCACCTTAGCTCCTGGATCGGCTGCTTGCAAGACAAACACCGCTATGCTATCTCTCTGGCCCCAGATGTTGCATTTTTTGCATTATTTGTTTATTTATTAAAATTGCTTCAAATGTGGAAGGGTGGAAAAATTAACTTAAATTTTTAAAAGTACTGGAACTTTTTTGCTTGAGTCCAATTTTCTGAGTAGTTCATACATCAGAATGATTACTATCTAACTCTGATATTATTTTACTGAAAAAAATTTTTAAAGGAAAAAAGATAAAGAAGTAGTAGAGAAAATAAGGGATAATGCCAAATATTTAATCACCTCATTTTTACTAGGGCCAATTTGCTTTATTTCAGTATTGTGGTTTTTGTTTTTTTTCAGTGTTTTGCTGGGAGAAGAGAGAAATTTAATTTTATCTGTGAAATAAAAAAATCACTTTAAAATTATTGTTTTAACTCACTTCAAGCTGTTGCTCATATTATTTTGTTGTCTATGGCTTTCTCTGTTAATGTCAGTGGAATATTTAGTGTCAAGTTGCTTCATTTCTAGAGATGTGGTAAGGTTTATGACTTGACATATTGACAAATAAATATTTGTTATACAACTGCTTTGTATAATGACTTCTTGTTTTTGTCAGGCACAGCAATGAGAAAAGACTAACATTTGATCGTCTGAATGTCTACATAAGAGGTATTTTATAATTGTCTTCATTATCATTACATTAGACAGTTTCACAGTGTCTCATCAATGGCTTTCTATAAAATCTCAATATTTTTTATTTTCGTTTTTTGAAGCAGTAATTTATGGCTTTAATCTTCTGGGTTTTAATATAATCACACTTGGGGAATATGAGAAATCAATAAAGTTTTAGATGGAATGTGCTAATTTGATCATGAAGGTAATTTGGAAGTACAGATATTCTCTGGGGGAATCAACTTTGTTGAATAACTTGGAGATTCAGCTGGCAGGTTAAATAAAATTTTGGGCTCTGAGATGAGAATAAGTGGCTTTGTTCAAATAGAAAAGTGCTGTTTACTTTTTTAAATTCTTTTTTTTTTTTGCTTCTGGGCCACACCCTGTAATGCTCAGGGGTTACATCTGGCTCTGCTCTCAGAAATCACTCCTGGTTATGCTTGGTTATCATATAAGATGCCAGGGATTGAACCTGGGTCTGCTGCATTCAAAGCAAGTGCCTTACCTACTGTACTATTGCTTGGCCCGAGTTGTTTAATTTCTTATAGAGGCAGCCCCAGCAGTGCTTAGGGTCCTGAACTATTCCTGGCAGAGTATAATCAGATGTGGATTGGTTGTGCTAGGTTGAATGGTGGTCAGGGATTTTGCCAGAGCTATGCTTCCAGGGGCAGGGGAGACCAGGTCATACCCAATAGTGCTCAGGGATAAAATGCTGTGCATAGAATGGGGCCATAGAAGTGGCGCAGGGTATGATGTTTGTCCCGCACACAGCTGACCTAGGACAGACCACAGTTCAATCCCACAGCATCCCATATGGTCCCCCAAGCCAGGAGTGATTTCTGAGCACGTAGCCAGGAGTAAACCCTGAGCATCACCAGGTTGTGGCCCAAAACAAAAAAACAAAACAAAACAAAAAAGAAAGAAAAGAAAAAAATGTTGTGCATTGAACTTCTGGCCATGTATACGTTAAACATGTGTTCTATTGATTTAACTATTTCCCTAGTCACTTTCTTTAATTTTATTTCATATTTAATTTGATTTCATAATAATTTTAGTGTAAGAGACTTACCTAAGGTCCATTGCATGCAAAACATATGCTCTACCACTGAACTACATCCCTGGTCCAGAAATTTGTTTTTGATCCATGGAATAATATGTACAAATTCTATTTTCAAATCAAACTTGTTTTCTGAAAAATGCTATTCATTTTTCTTTTCATATATTTAGGATAAAATGTTAGTGTTAACAGAAATCTTAGAGGTTAAGCTCACTTCACATTATAATTTTACAGTTGAGAAGTTAAAATTAATTGAGAAGTTTCACATTTTCTAGTTACCAAATCTTAAATGCAATCTTTTGAATTATAGCTTGATCAGTGATTTTTCTTCTCTATCCATGTAATACCTTTCAAGTGTTAGTTGATTACATGCCATTAAGAACTTCTTTTCTTTCTTTCTTTTTTTTTCCTTTTTTTGTTTTTGGGCCACACACAGTTGGTTCTCAGGGGTTACTCCTGGCTCTGTGCTCATTAATCACTCCTGATGTACTTGGGAGACTAAGTGCATCATGGGATGCTGAGGATTGAATCCATGTTGGCCACATGCAAGGCATTGCCCTACCACTTTACTATTGCTCCAGCCCTTAAACACTTTATTTTTTTGCCACACCCATTGATGCTCAGGGGTTACTCCTGGCTATGCACTCAGAAATCGCTCCTGACTTGGGGTGACCATATGGGATGCTAGGGGATTAAACACTGGTCCATCCTAGGCTAGCACTTGCAAGGCAGACTCCTTACCTCTAGTGCCACCACTCCGGCCCTTTTAAACATTTCTTAATGTTCCAGGATTTTTAACTACAGAAACCTGACATCAACAACATCGACTGTGTGAAAAATAAAAGTATTTTGGCTCTATAGACAATGACTTGGGTTAGACAACCTACTGTGCCTGGAGCCTAGAGTTGGTATTATGCCAGAAAACTTTAGGGGTAAGGTCTCCTTGTATTTAGAGGAAAGCTTTTCCTTTCCATGTCCCTCATATTTTGCTGGGCCTATGCAAACAACAATTGCCACTCTAACACTGTTCTTGTTGTGCTCCTTTGACTCGAATCCTTAAAAAAAAACACTTAAACTTTTGAGGTTAACTTAAACTAATATGCATGTGCATGGAACTGTAAAAAAATACTATGCCTTCAATGTTAAAGGAGTTACATAAATTTTGTGGCTTTAGATTGCTTTGCATACTACTAAGAAATGTTATAATGTACTACAATCTGGGGATTTGAGGGACTAAGTAATTGTGCATGTGTTTTATTTTGTTTTATTTTATTTTTCTTAATGTTTTTTGGCTGAGAGTTCAAAATTAAGGTGTCAGCAAGGGTATTTCTTCTGAGAATTCTGTTTATGGGTGATTGTCTTCCCACTGTAACTTTACATTGTCATCTTTGTTCTCATAATAAAAAAAACGTAAAATCAAAAGACGATATCTAAACCATGAACTGAGTTTTATAACAGAAAGATACAAAATGGGTATTTTTTATCTACCCATCTTATTGATAAAATTACTTAACACCTCTGAATCTCAACATTTTTATCTGTAAAATGAATTACTAATAGAACTCCCTTCAATAACGTGGTTATAAGAAACCCTATAAAATTAGTGAACACATGGAAAGTCTTTAAATAATTATTTTCAGTCTCAGTTCTTTTCTACTAATAATGATCATTTGATTATATATACATTTATGTTACTTAAGAGTACTTCTTGACTAGGTTTATAGGAGACATTGATTTATCTTTTTTATTTCTTGTTACTGAGACTTTAACATTCTTATTTAAAATCCAGTTGAAAATTTAAGGTACAAGTCCAGATGATATGAGAAACATATCAAAGAATTTTATTTAAATATGTTTCACTCTTGGATATTTGAAAGGAAATGAAGAACATTAATTATGAAAATGTTTTAGCTCCACATCACAGAATTTTCTGTATTGTTTTCAAAATTATGGTGTTGTTGTTATTTATTTTCATTGTTACTGTTTTTGGATTTTGGTTTTTGTCCACACCTCGTGATGCTGATGGCTTATTCCTGGCTCTGTGCTTAAGTATCACTCCTCGTAGTTCTGGGGAATCAGATGCAGTATAGAGATTGAACAGACGTTAGCTGCATGCACATTAGATCCTGTAGTATCTCTTCAACCAAAATTATATTTTCAAAGTAGAATTGAGATAGTCTACCATCATAATTTTTAAATACTCATACCCAGTATTCATGTATATAGGTACATTAAATCTCTTTAAATACCTTTAAAGATTAAAATAATGAATTTTTGGACTACCAGGGGGGTGTTGTCAGCTTAGAATGGAAGAGGAGTTCAAACTTTGCTGATTTAATAGATTAAAAATTTTAATTACACATTTGAAGTCCTGATTACACCCTAGGGATTTATTTGCTTATGAAAAGTCAGACCATGAATTACAATATTGCAGAATACTTTCCACTTAATTAAATTTCACTGTATATTCCTCAGTATGATTTGTAAAATTTTGCACTACCTAGAAAACGATACTACATTACAAAAGAGTACTTAAATATATAGATGAGAAAGATATATGTCTTCTGCTTTTGATATTGATGTTAAATAAAAGATGCAGTATTTTCTTTGAAAATCAGTCCTTCATGACTGTGTTGGGGTGTGGTCCCCAAGACCAATACGATAAGTAAATAGCAATATGAGCAAGTGCTTCCTTTAAGTCTGTTATTCAGTTCAAATGTATATTAAGAAAAACGATCTATCCTATGTATAAAAACTAGCAACAAAAATGAAATTGTAAATAGAAAAATAAAACATGTAGTGAGACAAATATTTTGTGCACATAGATTTAAAATTCCAACAAGAAACACTTATCAGAAGGAGAGCGACTATACACTTGTTAACTTAAACATAAATTCTGAAGGTGCAATATGTCAACACATTATTATGCCACAATAGATTTACCACTGAAATCATCCTATCACTCATAACCAACAAATAGGATATTAATTTTATCACTTAACAGTTAAACTGAATGGAATAAAAATTTTCACAGAAATATGTTAGTAACAGATTTTTCTATACAGTTAAGGAGCATCCACTCAACATTGAGTCAATTCATTGGAAACAATGTCATTGTAAATGTCAACTCTTCACACAGTAAAAGGGTCTTAATGGAAAAGGGCTCTGTTCATTTACTATTTAGATCACAGGACAAACTAATAGAATTGGTTAATGAAAACAGCTTAGTTTTTGGAAATCAGTTTAAAAATCTAAAATTATGAATAAAAAGTAATACATGTAAACTAGTTGTCTGAGTTTTCCCCTTCTTTACAGTGATATGGTAGAAATACAAGTAAATGCAAAATATATCCATTAGTTAGGAATTCTGGTCCCTTCACTTGCTATAGGACTCCGTATAAGGAAAGAAAAACATATTTTTGGCTGTAGCTGTAGTAAACAATGAATGATGAAAAATATTGCAAAAATCTCTTCAAGGGATCTGATAACTCAGAACACAGAATCCCATCACATTGATAACGTCTACTTTTATCCAAAGCTTGGCAAATAAATAACTGAGCCCTGTTTTGGCAGAAGGAGAAAGGAAATACTAGTTCCAACATTAAACAAGAGTTCGAAAAACAACCAACCAACACAAAACAGCTATAGTCTTTTTTTGAATTAACAAGAACAACATTATGTTTGCATATAGAACAGCTTTTGCATTATTGCTCTACATATAAGAATATATTAAAGAACTCATAACAGACTGCACATTACAAACTTAAGGTTCTTTGGTGAAGAATGAAAGAAAACAGTATTTGAGCTTTAAAGAAAAGAATGTCATCCATTTTTGCTTTTATCTATTGATCCGTTGAATCCTCTCACAAAGCAGGGAGAGGTACTGTGTGAGTTTCACCATGGCAACGATTGCCACACCCCCAGCCATCATACATGTAGGCCAGAAGAGTGAGTGGAACAGCACGTTGGAACTGTAGAGTTTAGTTAGGATGACAGTCTTCTGGTTTCCTTCTGGGTCTGAATAGCAGGTGAATTGTTGGTATTTCCTGAAGTTTTCCATGACAACATTCACCAGGGACATGGATTCTTCAAAGTTTCTTCCACACTTAGGTATATAGGAACACTATGGAAAATGATATAATATGTTACAATAAGAAACTTGCTATATATGTGTGTCAAGCACTGGGGGAGTGGTATTGAGGTCAACTTAATGATCTGTGAAATAACCATAATGATTATTCATTTTTAGATATTCACACACAAATTACAATGTTTTATGTATTTAATCATGGAATTCCTTAATAGCTCACATACAGACTATAATGAAGCTATAATTATTTATTAAAATGGACCATACAACCAAATGGTTTCTTTGTGCTATATCCAATCATAGTGCATTTTAATTATTCCTTATTAAACACACTTTCTTGTGGAATCAGAATATTCAACATTTCTGCCTTTTGCCTGTTGACAGCTATTCAGATGATATCAGAAGTGAATGCTTCCTTTCAGGGAAAGTAATTCACTTCTCTCTTTTTGGTTTGGTTGAAATTGTTTGGCCAAGTTACCTTATTTTTGATCAAGAAATTAGGTATATTTCTGATGGATTGCTACAAAAGCTTGGGGCTATTGGATAAATATCTATGATAAATGGATCTTTTAAAAATGATCAATAAGCAAGCCAAAATACATTTTCTCTATAAAGCAGGGGAAAAAACCCCAAATAGTTCATTATTCCACAGTATGTGACTGATAACTTATATTTAATTTTTTTCAATTTTGTTAAATTTATTGCTAAAGAGTTTTTACATGTCTCTTTACATCATATGTATTTATATAGTTTATTTATTTGTTTTTGGTTTTTGGGCCACACCCAGTGATGCTCAGGGGTTACTCCTGGCTATGCACTCAGGAATCGCTCCTGGCTTGGGGGACTATATGGGATGCCCGAGGATCGAACCTCGGTCTGTCCTAGGCTGGCTCTCAGATGCCTTAAGGCTTGCACCACCACTCTGGCCCCGCATTTATATCTTTGATGGCACTTTTTTCTCTTTTCTATCTTTGTCCTGCTTCCTTAAGCCAAATTTAATGTTTTCTTCTCTGATCCTTCTTTTTGTTCACCTTTCTCCTCAGTGTCTAAGAACTTTTTGTAGTTATTGCTTTTATTTCAAAATATTTTTTATTATTTATTATAATTTAAAAAAGAGATGAAGCTTCTGTGATCTTCTTTCCTTGTTATATAAGTAGGTATTGACAAAACTGATATAACAATACATCTATTTTCTTAAAATACTAAAAATATTATTTTAGTTATGTTTTTAGGAAGATGTATAGAAAGGTCCTTGGCTAGCCTTTCCTTTCTCTGTAAGATAGGGGAAAAACACTTTCATTTCTCTCAACAAGAAAATAAAAATTTTACCTTCTTGTTATACACATAATCAAATGAATAATTCATCTGAGTTATTGGAATTAAAATGGCATGTAATAAGAGTGCTGCTAATCTATAGAGCCTTTTGGTGTAAATTAGAAAAAATTGAGCCCTTTAAAAACACTATTATTTTGGGGGATAAAATCAGCACTGGGATTTTATAAAACATACACATTTTGTACTATTAACAACTTAAAATTTGTGATAATAAATATTCACTTCTATTATTCTACAGTGTATTTCAGAGGCTGACTTGTGCAGCATGTAATTTAGCAAGCAGGTGAGGCTGTTGATAACCTTTAATGTACAATAATGAGAGTTTTGGGTAAGATCCTAGAAAAATACAAAAATGTAATATCCACAGGAGGAAGAAAATATCAAGAGAATGGAATGAGTTTTGCTAGTAGAGTATGCTTGACTGACTCTTTTCCCCACATTTATTTGTGGGTTTTGCTTTTCTGTGCTATAGTCATTAGACTATCTGGTCAGCTAAGAATGGAGAATGAACATATAAACCAACTTAAAATAACATTCTAATAACAATGGCTGGTTGACACTAAATGTAATCAGCTAAGGATTAATGCGAATATGTACATTAATCTTAGTACAGCAAAGATCTGTAATAGAACTGTATTAAGTATATGAAAATATTTCAAAAAAATGGCAGAATATATCAGTGAGCTATAACAGTTCAAAAGTTGAGTATTACTGACAAGAAATTATTTTTTTTTTACCAAACTGGAAGTCTTTTGGATCAAAATGGTTAAAGGCATATGGGGATACTTTTATTTTTTACCTTTTTAAAGCTGACAGATCTTGTTTTAAATTAAAAACTGTTTGAAGCAAAGCTTTAAAAGAGCCCTAAACAAGCTATTTGTAGTTGAATTTAAACAGCTTATTTATATTAGAAATAAATCAGGTTTGTCTATTTTGCATCAGGATAGTTTGTTTGGTAGTTTCAGTGGCTTTGAGTATAAGTTATTGAAATACTTTTAATAAAATGGCATTCCATTAAAATACAGTTTTTTCCATTCTGATGTTTTTGTGAATTGATTTGGTTTAAACAAATTTTTTTAGAGAAATATTTGTCAGCCAGATGACAATAATTCTGTCACTAGGAAAGATTCTTCCAAATAAAATGAGATTTAAATGACTGTACTGCAAGGTTGTAATACAGGAGCTGCTTATTAAAGTTTAAAGTTATCGGGGTATCAAGTGTGCAAATTTGGGCTAGTCAGATGAGACATGTTCTGCTCATGATTGGACTTGGGTCCTCAGGGCACATAGCATATATAAGTACAACTCATGCTGATAATGAAGAAAAGATTTTTCTGCCTTTGAGCTTTTAGTATTTCTCAACTTTTCTACACTCTACCTTTTAATAAAATTAACTGGCTCCCACAAGACTAATACTGGCTCCCCAAAACACTACCATATATTATTCATGTACTTTTACTACTGATGGATTTTTCTTTTGTTACTGAACAGATGAAATCGTGTAATAAGTCCCTAATTTCTTACATCTATTTTCTTCATATCTGATCATATATTTCTCAAGGCATATGACTTGGCTCCTTAGAATTGACATTTTATTTCTCTTATGAGGTTTATAGAGTCAAGGATTAAATAAGATTAAATAAGAAATACTCATAAATCCTTAGAGCATTTTATTAATGTATTTCCTATGGAATACTACTTTTTTTCAACATGCCTTTTTCTAAAGTCAAATATGACACATACAGTGATGACAAATATGACACACACATCTAAAAGGAGGAAATAATTAGTTATATAATTTTCACAGGTGGATTCCTATTGATGACTCTTATTCCATGCCCATTGCTTTTGTGTTAACAGAGAGATTTGATAACTTCAAATAAGATGTTAACATTCTAGATCTCTGTTTCTGTGCCACAAGTTATAGCCAACTGCATGCTTCTGAGTCTGGTATGAATTTGGGTGAAGAATTATGACTTATGATTTGATTACATATTTAGAGTATTATTTATTTATTTATTTATTTATTTATTTAGTTTTTGGTCACACCTGGTGGCACTTGTGGGTGACTCCTGGCTCTTCACTTAGAAACTGCTCCTGCCAGGGTTGGGGGACCACATGGGATGCTGGGAATAGAACCGGGGTCCAACTTGTGTTGGCCACAGACAAGGCAAATGCCCTATCACTGTGCTATTGCTCTGGCCTTAGAGTATAATTTAATGTAATTGGTTTAGAACACAAAAGATATTTCAACAAATGGAAGACACCCAAGTTAAGTGGAATATAGAAATAGAAATAGAAAAATGTAAGGTTAATTAAGAAATAGATATTACAGCATTTTAAGAATTTATAGTGGGAGGTATGATATAGCAAATATTTAATTGAATGAAAATTATATATAATATGATGCACAAAACCATAATTAGTAAGTCTATAAACTCAAGATGCCTAACTACTGACCAAGGTAAATAAATATTTATTAACTAGAGTAAAATTGGGTGAAGGGAACCATTTGGTATTGGAAACTGATTTGATCTCTTACTCAACTGCATACTCAACCACATACTCAACTCAACCACTTACTAAGCATGTGCCTTACCATACAAGTTATATCCCTCTTCTTTATAAACCAGGGCCATCGGAAATTCTTTCTTTTGTGCTTTAATCTAGCAAACCTATGAAGACTTAGATTCACTTATTTTTTCATAATTTGGAGTTTCACTAATAAACAGTTTTATGTTCTACTATCTTTAAATTCTTTTGAGTATTGGAAACCGAATTGAAAAGTTTGGTATGATCTTTCTCTCTAGGCTGAAAAAACCTGTCAACTTTTCTTGCCTTTTTCACACCCTCTAGTGCAAAAGTATTGCCTACTATTACTTCTATGCTGACAAAATGTTCTCTGCAATGATTGTAAAAAAAATCACTGGAAAGTTCTTTCCTCTTCCATAGATTCGAAATCTTTAAGTTCTATAGTTACTTTTAAGTTTAGGATGAACAGAAATTAAAAAAAAACACTACCTATATATTTTTGTGTAGATACATTGTGCTAGATCTGTGTGAAATAAGAAGTAAAAGCTGTTTGCCTAGATTTATCATTGATTGGCCCTCTTTTCCTTATGAAGGTAGGAGAAACCCTCTCTTCAGACAAAAGGTTTTTCTTCTTTTTTTTAGTGAAAAAGGAAGTGTTGGGTCTGGAGCACAAAAGATAGGGGCATTTATCTTGCATGCAGTGGACCCAGATTGGATTCCCACCATTCCAATTATGGTCCCCTAAGTCGCCAGGATATGAGATCTGAGTGCCGAGCCAGGAGTAAGCCCTGAGCACTGTGGTGGCTTCAAACTAAAATACCAAGAAACAACCCCCCCCCCAAAAAAAAAAAAGAGAGGGAAACACCATATTTTCTGGAAGGATTTAGAAGTTTATATTATATGTTTTTACTATTTTAGGTGGTGGGTGTTAAAACCGTAAAAAAAAAAAAGCACAGTGAGAATGATTGTGGAGAAAAACAGGAAGAGAACACAATGCATGGGTGGGGATGAAATGAGACTAAGCTGAAGCTAAGAAGACTTTCTGGAGAGAATGCATCTTTCAAAAAGATGGAGCACAGAGTTTCTCTCAGAACTTATTTACTAGCCTCCTAGTTTACAATAACTATGAAAAAGAATTAGAAACAAGATAATACAAAACAAACAAACAAACATAAACATTGCCCATGCAAAATGTAAATGTTTTTTGTTTCCTTTCTAGTGCCAAATGCAGCCTTTTCTATTGTCAAACAACGTGTACATGTTTCTTAAGCTTGTCTGATATTCCAGGCCTTATGTTCTGCTTAGAAACAAGATGTGTTCAAATCCTTTTGTTCAAAGGACAGATTTCTTGAGGTTTACGCTGCCCACAAACGTATTTTGAAATGTGAAGTTCTTTGAACATTGTTCATGAAGAGAAAAGTGAATGGGTAAACAGACATTCTTTTCTTTCCTTTTTAGAGTTTTCGTATCAACACATCCAAAAGTAAATCTCACAAAATGTAATTTAGACAGACTTGTTCGGTTTGCACTTTCAATAGCTGGTTGACTTTGGTGAATGGGGCTATTTAGATTGGTTGGTAAAGGAAAAAAATTAGTGTTTATAATCAACCCTGTACAATATACGTACAGTTTCAAGAGGGTTTCTCCAGACGCTTTTATTTCTTTATTGTGTTTCTGGAATTTTCACATTTATTATGATTTTTGTGCTTTTTAATTTTATTTTTGTTTTTTTTTTGGGGGGGGGGCACACCCAGCAGCTCAGAGGTAGACTCTGCAGCTCAGAAATTACACCTGGCAGGCTCAGGGGACCATGTGCGATACTTGGGGTTGACCCGGGTTTGCCACATGCAAGGCAAAGACCTATCTGCTTTGCTCCAGCCCCTGTGTTTTATTTTTAAGTGGAGAAGTACAAAAGATCCAGATTTGCTACTCGTGGGACCCCCAGGTTGAGAGGCTTGATGTTCCATTTAGGCCCAGAGTAAATGAGATTTCTTCTCTCACCTAACTTTGAATATAATTCTTTCTCAACAATTACAAAGAAGTAGATTCTCCATGCCTTTATTCTTGAGGTTCAGTAAAAGTCCTTTTATTGTTGTTGTTTATTTTGTTTTGAACAACAGCTAACTGTCGCACAGATCCTGACTCTATGTCAGGTATTACTCCTTGTAATATTTTCGGGGACCTAATGTAGTGCTGGGTATCTAACTGGGGTTGACCAAGGCAAGGCAAATGCCTTTTCTCCGCACGATCTCTCCAGTTTCAATGAAAGTCTTTTTTGGCTACAATGCTTCCTGATATTTCTACACAAAAATGTCCTGAGTTATCCACAAATTAAATTTCAGCGAGCAGACTAAACTTTGTCAATCACCAAAGTATTTCTAAATCATAAAAATGTGGGGCCGGAGAGATAGCACAGTGCTAAGGCGTTTGCCTTGCATGTGGAAGAATGGTGGTGGTTCGATTCCCTGCATCCATATGGTTCCCTGAGCCTGCCAGGGGCGATTTCTGAGAGTAGACCTAGGAGTAACCCCTGAGCGCTGACGGGTGTGACCCTCCGAAAATGTTCAGTAAATGTCTAATATCCCTAAATTTAAGATGCAATTTATGGGGATTTATATGTTAGTTTATGAGCATTCTGTTTTCTTTCTTTACAGAGTAAACAGCTATCTGTTTAGCATCCACTTTGTGCAAACTATTGTGGAGCACCAAGTGCTGGTTATATCCTTTTACATGATTTAAGGACTTCCATAATTGTATGGAAAGTGTCAGTTTTTCACCAAAATATACCATCAAATAAATATTTCAAGTAACTTAAACTTTTCAAAATTCTACTTTCTCAGAAGAATTTCTAATGACTTTTTTTCCCTTTAAAAATGGTCAGAATGACATAGGAGACATAAACTTTAATTTATAACTAGTTAATAAATGTACAATTTAAAGAAAAGTATACAATTTATGAGTTTACCTTCATTATTGTAAAATGAATATAATAGTTAAACCTAATATGTAGGTTCCTGCTATAATTAAAAAATGTGGATTAATGAAAAAATTTAATATCACAGGAAGGTCTGATACATCAATAAATATAGATAATACTTGACTGTTACTATTTTACGAGAAGGACTTTAGTCAGGATAAAAAGAGACAAAATTTATTTTATTATAATTTTGTACTCTATGTCCGGAAATGTGGTTATAATAGTATTAATGCTATGGTATAGATATACAAAATTACCACACACCCCAACAAAATGTCCATGAAACTATTACCACTGTCCCTGTGTAACCTCTAATCCGCTTCTTCACCACTTCTTTTTATTCTTCTACTGCTTAATAATCTCAGTTTTGTAGTATAAGGCCAATGGTTTTTGAAATGAGGTAATTTTTCTAAAGTTCGTATTGTAGTATTAGGCACATGGTATATAATGAACAATAAATATAAAGTTAGTCTTATTTACCATTTAGACTTTCAACAATATTCTACTTTCTTCCTTTATTTCTTTGCCCTACTAATGCTATCCAGAGGTACTCAATGTCAGAATTTTTTTTTAATTTTTATTTAGACCAATGTGAAAATAGAGACTTTCACAGTTATATATAAAGTACATAGTGACAGAGAATTAGGGCCATTCCCACCACCAGTGTTGATCTCCCTCCACCACTGTTCCCAGCATTCATCCCATACCTCTACCCATAGCCCCTGGACTTCTAGTATAACAGCTGCCTTTTGTGTATAGCTTGTTGTAGTTTGGGTCTCTTGATTCTATTGTCATTGTCAATGTCAGAATTTTAAGATTTTATAGTATCCAGGGGTATAGCTAAAAAATATCTATAGCTATGGTTTTATAGTAGTTCTGCAATGGTTAGAGACATTTTTTATTGTGTTGCAGGAGGGAAGATGTGTACTATCTGACAAGTAGTAGATCTGGGATTCTGTCAAACAATTTACAATGTATAGGGCAAAGATCTATCTCATCTCACAAAAAACAAAGAACTATCCTATACCAAAAGTCTTAGTGCAGAGGTTGAGAAGTCCTGGTGTAGATTCATGTATCCTTTGGAATTAGGAAACTCAGAAGTCATGAATGATGATGCTGAGTTTAGAGTTGTAAATGATTGGCTAATCTATAGAGCTATTCTCCACTAAAACTATCCCTAATGACAAACCTTTTACTTGGGATTATAGTATTTTATAAATAAACAGTAGGAAGAAGAGAAGGAGAAGAGGTTCATACTGGTATATCAGGACCCTGGTGAATATTCATGGACACAGTGAGAGTAGTGGAGTATGGTAATTTGTTCAATACCATAAACTTTAACACTATATTGTTAATCTAAAATATAATTATAAAACCCACACAAATTATAAAATCTCTTTCTATTTCAACTATATAAAATGCATGTGCCAAATATGAGTATGTTTTCTTATTTTGCATGAAACATTTTAAATCCATCCTGAAATTCAGGCAAGTTTTTAGAATACTTAGTAAGTAAATGAAATTTTGAACTCCAAATGGAGATGAACATAGAAGAATTCAGCAACCACAGTAATGTAATCACGGTTTATAATTCTTCTGATAGACCTTTGGCAGGGACCCGTATACTCACTTTCCTCTTCCAAAAGTTGTTGAACAGTCATTTGTCTCACAAAAGTATGTCAGTTTATCAGCTTAAGCAGTTTCAGTTGTGAAGTTCATAAAATTTTATTTAATTTTTTAAAGACTAAATGAAGAATATGAACATTTAAAATATGAACTCTTTTTGAATATTTTATACAAAAAATGTGGATGACTTGTCATCCTTTTTCTCTTTCTGCTACCAGTTGTGTCAGATCAAATATTTTCTATTTTTTTTTTTTTTTTGCTTTTTGGGCCACATCCTTTTGGGTTATTCCTGGCTTGGGGGACCATATGGGATGTGGGTGATTGAACCAAGGTTTGTCCTGGATCAGTGGTGTGCAAGGCAAATGCCCTACCGCTGTGCTATTGCTCTGGACATTTTTTATTTCTTAATAAACTATGTGTCTTAATAAAAATCATGACCAATTTTTGTAATATTGTGAAGATTTATTTTTTAATTATTGAGGAAATGTAACAGAGACAAACTGACATAGATAATAATTATCCCCTCCCCAAGATTATACTGAATATCCCATATGTTGTATTAAAATCATGATTTAATGACTTATTAATGTTTTGTTGATTTATTTAATCATTTAATGGTTTGTTTTAAGATAAGTACATTTTTGACATATATTAGAGGGAGAGGAAAACTCTACAAAGAGTAAAGAACTGCTGGGCCAGGAATTTGAGCCTAGTCTCTAGTACCACGTTTTCCTAGGAGTATTTGCTGATTTTTTAAGTAGTCATAAAGTCTAGAAATCTAAATTAGATTTTGGACAAACTTATAGAACTAGAAATAGTGATTTGGGGCCTTTAAGTTGCATCCTGATGACTTCTTCCTGTTATTTTTTTACTTTAACTTTTGATAGTGATAGCCATGGATTTGTAACATCCCTACAGAAATATCAGTTCAGACTTGAATACTTCAAATATCTCAGTTAATTAAGTCAAAATGGGGTGACTGGTAAACATATGGACCTAGTACAACAAATAAAAATAATTTTGGAAAAACTGATATCATCAAACCATTCTAGGCAAATAACATTTTTTGTTGTTTTTGTTGTTTTTGGTTTTTTGTGGGGAGCATCCCCTGTGACGTTCAGGGATTACGCTTGGCTATGTGCTCAGAAATCGCTCCTGGCTTGGGGGACCTTGGAGGATCAAACTGCGGTCCATCCTAGGCTAATGTGGGCAAAGCATTTGCCTTACCACTTGAGCCAACGCTCTGTCCCCAAGGCTTATAACAATTTTCATAAATAATTTTGTAAATCTGGCATCTGAAAAAATAAGAATAATCAGGTATAGGAAACATAAAATAAGCCAGAGATTGAAGAAAAGCACACAGGGGATTCAGCTACTGAAGTAAAAAAAGTAAAATAAAATATTTATTTTGCTTTTTATGTTTAAAAATGTAAAAGACAAGGCAGAATATTTCAGAAAACTAGAAATGGTGAAAAAGGCTCAAATAGATATTTTTGGAATAAAACAACACAACCAGAATTTAAGAATTCAATAGCTGGGCTTAATAGCAGATTTGTCAGAGATCAGGAAAGAATTGCAAATTAGAAGAAAGGCCATATACAGAACAATGCAAGGAGAGATAAAAGGAGGGTGCATACAAAAGACACACAAGGGATACGAAGAGAAAGCCTAACAGGAGACCACTGGAGTCTTAAAAGGAAAAGAGGAGAGAATGAAAACAGAGACAATATTTTACAGGCTAATGACTTAGAGCTTCCTGAAATGGCCAAGGAGCAATAAGGATCAGACAAAGAAACCCTCTGAATATTAAGCAGTTAAATAGAAATAAGCATGCACTTTGCTCACAATAATCAAACTATAGAAATTATTTAAGATAGATTACCTTACAAAAAACAAGATATTAGACTGATAGTTGATTTCTACATAATATTTATCAGAAAGAATGGTTTTAATGTACAGAAACTGAATGACAAAATTTTATCTCAACAATTATATCCTTCACAAATAAAAATAAAATAAAAATATTTAGATGGAAGTTGAGACAATTCTAAGATAATACATTAAATACAAATAAAGGCTTTTCTTTAGGCAGTAGAAAAAAGTCCCAGATAGAATATTAGAGGTAAAGAAGAAATGAAGAATAATGAAGATAGAGACTTCACAAGAATGCTTAAAAATTATCAAAATTTATATGTTACAGTAATGTAGGTATAGAATAAATAAAAACATGTATCAGTTGATAAAAGAACAAAAAAAGTTAAATAAAATACTTTAATGTTCATTAATAGTCAAGATTAGAAGTTGCAATCTTTAATAGAAGGGAAAGAGAAAATGGAATTATAAATCTGACTCAAGGAGGAAAGATGTCTTGTCATAAATGCTTTTAGATAAATTTTTCTTTACATATATATTTTTTTCAAAAGCCTAAAAACCTTACAACCACATAAAACTCAACGACATAGTCAGAGAGATTATACAGTAGGTAAAATGCATGCAGTCTATATTGTTCCCTGAGTACTGCCAGGAGTGGTCTTTGAACACAGAACCAAAAGTAAACTGGACGTACTTTGAATGTACTCCCCAAACCAAAGCAAACTCAACTACAGGCATATTGTATACTGAATGAGGAAGAAAAAACAATAATGATTCAAGAAAATAATTTAGAATGATGACTTCACTCATGATCTCTGGATAGATAAAATTTCTTGAAACATGCACACAAAATATTCAAAAAATGGTTATGCTGAAATGTGAAACTTTTTTCATTCATGTCTAACTCTCAGAGTAAAAAGGCTATGAAGCTCAAAGGGATTATGTCAAATTAAGTCAGAAAGGAAAAGACAAGTATTGAGTGAATTTAGCGATGTGTGTAATATGAACAGACAAAACAAAATAAAAAGACAAATAAATGGGCATTGATAGCAGAACTAAGGTTACCCAAGAAGATGGAGGACGGAAATAGGGTAATGGTAAGAACAAATATCATGCTGATAAATGAGAAGAAAAACTTGAAAAGGCCAAGTAAAGGGAGAAGATATTTGTAATACATACATGAATAATTTCTTAGATTTAAAGCATTTCTAAAATAAATAAAATGAAACAAACCAATATTAATAGGGATTTGAATAGACATTGTTCAAAATAAGTTATTTAAAAGGTCAATAAAGGAAAATACACTTAAGAATATTAGAATCATAGGAAATATTACTGTTATTAAAATTAAAATTACAGTTGATTCAAATATTGGTTTGGACAAGGAGTCATAAAATATCTCAGACCTCAGTGTTGGCAAGAGTGTATATTGCTATAGGCACTTCAGAAACTCACTTGGCACTCTCTACCAAATTTTAGGATATGTATATGCCCCAATTTAGGTAGCCCATTGTCAGGCAAATTTGATAGAAACTATGCACTTCTATACCAAGAGAAACATATAAGGAGATATAAGACCATTATATTGTGTCCTAGTCCATAAGCAGAATTGTACTATATTCTCAGACTATAGATAACTTAAAGTGCCTATTGTAATAGTGTAGCTAAAAGAATTGTCAGATTTATTTAATGATATATTATTCAATAATAAAAAAAAAGTGAGTAGTTATCAAATGGAATGATTCTAGTAAGCATAATGCTTTATGAGAGAAGTCAGACATAAAAATATTTATATGGAAGGTTTTAAAATGAGTAAAACATAGTGTTTAAAGATATATGTTTACGTGATAAAATTACAAAGGAAAATAAGAAAGTAATTTCCATAATAGTCAGGGTAGTCCCTAACTTTGAGAGAAAGAAGTTTTTATTAAAGTTGTATAAGGGGGTACTTTGGGGACTCAGAAAATTATTTCTGTACCCTTATGTGGATATATGGAAGATTTTTTTTTTTTTTTTTTTTTTGGATTTTCAGGCCACACCCATTTGATGCTCAGGGGTTACTCCTGGCTAAGCGCTCAGAAATTGCCCCTGGCTTGGGGGGACCATATGGGATGCCGGGGGATCGAACCGCGGTCCTTGGCTAGCGCTTGAAAGGCAGACACTTTACCTCTAGCGCCACCTCGCCGGCCCCATATGGAAGATTCTTAATAAATGTTTGAACTATTGGGGCCGGCGAGGTAGCGCTAGAGGTAAGGTGTCTGCATTGCAAGTGCTAGCCAAGGAAGGACCACGGTTAGATCCCCCGGCGTCCCATATGGTCCCCCCAAGCCACGGGCAATTTCTGAGCGCTTAGCCAGGAGTAACCCCTGAGCATCAAATGGGTGTGGCCCGAAAAAAAATAAATGTTTGAACTATATACTTTCATTTCTTGCACATTTCTGTAGGCACATTATAATTTACAGTGAAAAAACAAGGTTATAGGACAGAAAACAAAAGAATCTCATTATTATAGTGACTGTAGAAAAGACACTAGTTTTATGTTTTTGGTTTGTTTTTTGAGCCATCTTCCACTCCTGGTGGGCTCAGAGGAACCATATTAGGTGCTGGGGATGGAACCCAGATTGGATGCATGCTAGTGTTAAGTGTCTTAACCACTATACAATTGCTCCTGCTCCAATTTTTTTATTTTTTAACTGAGAGCTCCTATGTTGAGTTCATTCTTTCTTTATAGACTAAATAATGCATTCACTGATTATAGTACTAAAATGTTCAAATGGTCAAATGAAATATGTCTTACTTTGGGATGCCTATTCAAATTTCAAATTCCAGGAAGATTTGAAAGTTTTATAGGCATTTGTCACAATAGATCAACTTTGAGTTAAACATTTGACTTGAGAGAAGATATTGAAAAACACTCTTTGAAAAGCAAGCTCATATCCAGAAGTAAGCTTTCAACATTTGCAGAATGGCAGCAGCTTATATTGTTTGTGGTGACCACAAATGAAAGGAAATTAGAATAGACTTTTTCAAGTAATATTTTCTGAAATATTTCTTATCTTGTTATCTCAGAGATATTTGTAAAATTATTTTTATAACATTATAACCAAATAGAAGGTGTACATTCATACTAAAGTAAGGACACACATGTTAATATGTCACAAATCAAAATATTAATTTTAGTATCAATTTTTGAGCATATATATAAGTACATATATATGTAAATAATATATGTATGTATATACTTGGTGCCAGAGATCAAACCCAGGACTTGTCATAAGCAAGTCAAAATTTTTATACAAAGTTAAAGTTTATATGGTTGTATTCTGATAATGAGGAATTTTCTAATTATTCTATTTGAAAGTGGTTTTGACATATTAGAATACCCTGGTTCCATAAATTGGTAATTAAATCCCAATCTAGATTTGTCTTAAAATTAGTAAAACTTTTTTTGTTTGTTTGTTTATTTTTCTGGGAAACAACTAGAGGTGTCAGGCTGGCTCTACAATCAGGAAGCACTTTTGCAGGTATTGGGGGAACCATATGGGATGCTGGTTTGGAATTGTGGTTATTGTGTGAAAGCAGCACTCACACCATGTACTCTCTTCAGGCACTGGCCTGGCTACTTCTGCTGATACATTTTTGGTTATTCCAGAACTTATAAATACAAAAATGTAGGCACAGCTTAAATACTCTGTACATGTTGAGCATCCAACACAATGACCTGAAGAGATCTGGAGAAAATAGTGCTTGAAAATTCAGCTTCTTTAATTGAAATATACAGGAAAGAAGCCATATAGGCACCCACACTGTCGCCAAGGATAGAATGTTTCCTCTGGGTCAAGCACCTTTTTTTGCTCTGTGCCTCACGTGACCTTGAGACAAGATGGCCACTCTTAGTACCTTTCTTTTTTTTTTTTATAGAGAAAAGGAAACTAAAATCACTCATAGAGGCTTTTACATTCCATAGAACAAACAATGAATTAAATGACAACTGTGGTAAAGCAAAAGGCAGTTTACCCCAATTATATGACCAATATGTTGCTTTTGGGGCTTATAAAACTCTGACTGAGTTGTACATTTGCTTTGAAAGACCCAATCCAAGTGTTTATAAATAAGGATAGAATATTTGCTTTTTAAAATGAGAGTAAAAGCTAAATCTTCAGTACCACAAATGTGGTGGGAGACACGGACATGCACAGAAAATAAATGCTTTCTTAGTAAGAGTCAATAGTGAGTTATGGGATAGATGAGACAGGGCCTGCTTCCTAGTGGGGTTTTCTTTTATCGCTGGCACAGAGGAACTTCAAAGAGAGCCATGAACCTGGTTATGGGAGTTTTGTGGGGGTGAAGGAAACTCAATGTGAGGTGCTATGCTCCTACCTTCTGATTGATTTTCATCGTTTCCTCGGTGTGATAAAGAAGGAGCTTTTCACCAGAAGAAGTCAGGTTTACATATACCTGGAGGCAGGGATACTGAGAGAGTTTCCAGCAGTCTGGACCACAGCTGAAGGAGCAATTAAATGTTTCTGTGATGGATGCATTCAGTAAGGTGCATTGAGTCTCCTCTGTCCACACACTACAGAGAGGGGAGAGTAAACACAGTCTCAAACATTCACAGCCAGGAAGCAAAATCAGAAGGGATTTATCTGCCAGAAATTTAGCCCAAAGGATTTTTCCCAACTCTATAAAACAACTTACTTGTTGAAGTTTATGTGTTTGAATAGATACACTTTAGATAAATATAAACATAGTCAAATTTTGCCTGGCAGCTGAGAACTTTTTCAATGCTTTTCATAATATACTCCAAATGCTTGATTTAACTTAGATTTTTTTCATATCAAATTCAACGATAAACATAAAGAATCGTTTTCTATTACAGTCTGTGCTCACTCTGTATTTACAATTTGTGAGGAGCTTCTTATCACCGTTCAGTGATCACGTCCACCCGGGCCTGCCTGGATTTTAGGCTAAGAAGGTTTAAAAGAAAAGAAGAGAAAGACAAAGAGGTGGAAAAAAATGAGATCCAGCTGACAGGTGAAAGGGAGGAAGGGATAAGCATGTACAGTGATTATACTAAAAACACTTATTGAACACGCCTCATTCTAATTGTGTTCTACATCTATAATATCCTATCTTCCCAACAGCCCTGTACTTTGGATATTGATTCATTTTAAAGGTATGTGGACTATGAGCCAGTGAAATCAGGTAACAAGAATGGAAACAATAAGCCAGGGAATTGTTATTGCACCAGACCTTTTCTTTCTCTATAGCCCAAGCTCATTCCATGGTGTTTCACTGTCTCCTGAGAAATACAATGGACAGTTGAAACTATATGCTATGTCATTTATGTTAACTCAATTTATTTATTTTGGGCCACAGTTGGCGGTGCTCAGAGCTTGATCCTGACTCCGAGCTCAGAAATCATTTCTGGCAGGCTAAGAGGACTATATGGGATACTGGGGATTAAACCTGGGTCTGTCCCAGGTCGGCCACATCAAAGCAAATACCCTATAACTGTGCTATTACTCTAGCCCTTATACTTCCATTTAAAAATAAAAAAATTGAAGTTGTAGCTTTCAAAAAAGCCAGGAGGGTCATGATGCAGATTCTGTTTAACTTTGTTTTATATACTAAGGTAAGCCTTGATATGCAAGAAGAGCAGATAAAGCATTCAAATTAAAAAATCTGAAAAGTTTCTCTTTATTTTATTTATTCCTAATGTGGTGATTCAAGAAATAATAGTTCTATATGGCTAGTCACACCACAACTATACCCCAGTAGTTGAAAACTGAAACACTGAAATCAGACTTCCATGTGATGTAAAGGTCTGTGGCAGGGCCAAATAGGAAGTGAATTCTCAAAAAATAAAGGAAAGGGAAAAAGAAAAAGATACAAGAAGAAAGGAAGAAAGGAGGGAGAGAAAAAGGAAGAAAATTAAAAGGAGGCTTATTGGGGTATACATTAATGGGTTCAAATTAGCACTCTTGGACCCGTCAGAAATAAAATTACTGTGACAGTTTTTACACCTAAAGTCTCTACTTCCCCCAGTCAGCTTAGCTTTTCATTCTAAAATGGTATAAAATTATGACCAAGGGTAATATTTGTGACTAAAAAGTAAGACCAACAAATAAAGTTTTGCTTCCACACATGATTTCCATGATGATTAGGAAACAGCATGATGAATACCCCTTTCTTCTGTTGGACATGTGTGGACAGGACATCCCCTTTCTTTTCCTTTCCAGTTTTAAGCCAGAACCAGGTTATGAGCTCTGACCTTCTTCTGTTGTGAGAAATTGTATTTCTTGGGAGGAAAAGATATTGAGATTTTTGTTTATAAACAGGAGGGAAAAAATGTCTGAGATGGTTTGAAGCAGATGCAAGGATCTCAGAGTGGTTTTGGAATTAGTGAGCACTTGGGGCCGGAGACATCAGCACTTACATTGAGAAGGAGCACAGCTGAAGGCATCAGAGAAACAGCAGAGCAGCCACAAATGGGAAAGATGATGCCTTAATTTTAGAAAATTACTGTATTTCAGCAAGATTTTTGCTTCTAAAATGAAAGCATTAATTTAGGTGGAGAAATGAATGTCACGGAGTGGTTTGATTCTCTTTTGAATTGAAACCTCAATTTTTCATTTGTAAGGGCCTCATTTCTTTAAGCTGAAACTACTGTCAGATTTTCCCCATTAGTTAGAGTGATGCTTGGCTCTCCTCTGCTCCAAAGTGTCCAATTTATGGGCAACAGTTGGCTAGAGATGCTGTGGGGATTTATCATGTGGCTTACTCGGAGGGGAATATACTTGCTATTTCAGTATTTAATTGCTTTTCTATTTCTTCAGTAAACCTAGACCAAATATTAAATTGGAAGGGGTTCAACATTTGTTAGTTTTAAAAGTTGATGCATAAAAGTCTTTCTCAGCCTGGACAGGTGCTAGAAACACCTGTAGAAATTGAAAGGCTACTATGTCAGGTCCCACTCCAGCTAAATTAATTCTGAGTATTGATGATAGTGGGGTATGGGTATCAGCACACATACACACATATATGTATGTATGTATGTATGTATGTATATATATATATATTCATTTCTCAGGAAGTGAAAACATGTGAGAACCACTGATGTGTGGGATGGTGAAGTTGATGGGAATGGGAAAGGAAGAAGGGTGGATAATGGTGAAGAGGCAAGAATAGGGAATCTAGAATTAATGGATGGTGAGCTTGAACTTCAGCTCTGCCTTATGTCTAAGTTGTGAAACTTTGGGAAAATTATGATGAGCATGAACTTTATGAATGTATTTATATTTACCTCAGACAGAAATTATGAGAATTAAACTATGTATGGAAATTCCCTTTACATAATATTAAGCAAGTTATACACAGAAACATTTCCATTATTATTAAATCATTGCATTATTAGTAAGTTACTCAAAAGTATCAGTCACTGCTTAGAATTCTTAGTTGAAAGAAGGTGAGAAAGACCTTGTGGTTGGTCATCTAGGCAACAAGGGAGAAGGAGGAGATGGATAAGTGTCCCAACCATCAAAGGCATTACCTTTGCATGTATGAACGCAGGAGTGTGATTCCCAGCAGAAAGTACATCATGATGGAGCATACCATCATGGCTAATCCCAGGAGAATGGCACGATCCTCTCCTGCTTTCAGAGCTGTGACAGTTTTCCTTTTGTCCAGGAGGTCATGGTCCTTGATTTTTTGGTAAATATTTCTGGGTTAAAAATAATAGAGTCTTACAATAATTCACAATTAAACAGCATGCCCTAAACTTGCAATGGTCCTCAAACTATGGCCCGCGGGCCACATATTGTATTTATTCCCATTTTGTTTCTTCACTTCTAAATAAGATATATGCAATGTGCATAGAAATTTGTTCATAATTTTTGTTTTTACTATAATCTGGCCCTCCAACAGTCTGAAGGACAGTGAACTGGCCCCCTGTTTAAAAAGTTTGAGGACCCCTGCAAGTATGCCTTTGTAAGGGAAAGGACAGCAAGCCTTCCAAGATTGCCTGAATGCAACAGGATTGAAACCTGTGATCACACTCTCTCTCACTCTCTCTCTCTCTCTCTCTCTCTCTCTCTCTCTCTCTCTCTCTCTCTCTCACACACACACACACACTTGTGTGCACTTGCATGCAAACAAAATTGTGCACCAAAATGGACATAAATATTTCTCTCTTCTTCACTTGAGTCTCATAAATGCCTTCCCTTTCTAAATATAAAATATAGCAATCCCCTCAATTCTTAAAACAATCTTTTGGATTTATTGCTTTTACTATTACCTCCAACTGATCATTTTTGATATTTTTCTTTTCTCTGAATATCTAAAGTTACATTAATTCACATAAATGTCCACGTATTAGAAATCTATCAACTTACTACCTATTTGCCCACAGTAGCAATAGACAATTTATTTGAGTTAAAATTTTTCTCAAGGTCTCTCCTGACTTGAGTTTATAAGCAACATGGACTTTTTTGCTTATGTGTAAACATTTGAATGAGTTTAGAAACATGTCAGTCAAAGCTGGCCCAGACATCATAACTTTGACTTGTTTTACTTGCATTTTTTTTAATTTTAAAGTAGCAATGTATGACAAGAATAAATATGAGAGTAGATTCAAATTGCCTTTTAGGTTTAAAACCCATTCCTGATAACTTGTTATGCCATCAACACAAATTCCTCAACTCTTGATTTCTAGTTTTTTTTGCAAAGTGCTTAATTACATTGTAGTGTTTAAATAGATTTCACCATTATAATGTTTAAAGAAATGAAAAAATTCTAAGAGAAAAGGTATAAAGAAAAGCTGGGGGTCAGGGGACAAGTGGTCTTGAATACATTGGTGGGGAAATAAGGACAGAACTAAATATCCAAGCCAAAGTCAACAATAATAGAATCAAGGAACCTAAACCTAAACAATCTAAACTCAAAGGGGTCTGTAACACTGGAAAGCCAGGGGGCAAAGGGTGGTGGGTTAGGATGCCCACTGCATTCATTTGTGGAGAGATATCGGCACTGGTGATGGGAAGGGCCCTGACTTATTGTATACCTGAAGTTCAACTATGAAGGACTCTGTAGTTCACAATGGTTTCAATTTAAAAAAAAGAAACCATTACTATCAGTATTGTAAACTACAGAATGTCAATTAAAAATATTAAAAGACTCCTCAAGACTGTAAATTAAAAAAAAACAAGAAATGGAAAAATTAATTAGCATCATGAGGTAAATATTTAATAAATGTATCTACTGAAAAATGAGGTTGTAGTCACACATTTTCATTACACAAGAATCTGAAGACCCCAAAACCACTACTATGTGCCAAAGAGTTTCTGAAGAAAACAATGACAAGTAAATAAATAGAGTGTAACCTTGTCAGTATAAAAATATTTTTCGAACAGAATTTCAAGGACAATGTACTCAAGTAGAGAAAATATTGGGGGTATTAAGACTTTGAAGAGATTCACAAAAGTATGGAATTTCATCATTACTAAACATTTTCACAAGATGTCAGCTACTGCTTAAATATTTTCACAAGGCAGGTGACTGAGGCCTGAAATATTTTTAGTTTTCATTTCTAGAAAAGCACTTATAATTCAGGGATAGTAAGAGTTGCTGGCATATTCGATTTGGTAATGGAGGGAAAAGACTTAGAAAACAAAGTCCAAGTCTTTATTTTTTCAGTTTCAGGCAAACAGCCAATATATTCAAGAATAACTTCAAAATATCCTTTATAATTTTTATCACTAATTTTATGCATGGAAAAGAAACAAAAATAGAATCCTGAGTGGAACTTTGAGGGAAGAAAAAGGAGGGTTATTTGTTCAATTATGTGAATATTCAGTACCCGTATTTCACTTTGTGCTTCAGGATGACAATACTGGTTGGCTGGTTCATTCTGGGTTTGTGATGAAATATTTTGTTTTGCTAAAGAGGCAGGAAAATATGTACATACTCGACATATTTCAAAAATATTTTAGGGTAGAAAGTTAATTTACTTGTTGGAGTGTAAAATTAAACCAATTAACTTATTATTTTAATAATAAGTTCATTGCTAGAGGTAGTTTATGCACTACTGACTTTGAGGACCAAGCACAATATAGTGGGAGAATCTTAGCTAAATAGAGGACTTTCTTCATCTTTTCATGACTTTGTTCTTTCTGGCACTATTTCACTCTCACTGTAGGCTGCTTGTGATCCTCCTGGCTTGAGTCCTGTGAACCCAACTCTTTTGTTAACCTCCAAATCCCATGACTAGTATTACTAACTGACCTGTTTTGCTTTTACTTCTTTTGGCTGTGCACATCCAACCTGTATGTGTCTTTAAAAATGTAGTTTTGAGGGCTGGAGAGATGGCACAACAGTAGGGCATTTGTCTTGTACTCAGCTGACCCAGAATGAACCTTGGGTTTGATCCCCTGGCAACCCATATGGTCCCCCAAGCCAGGAGTGATTTCTGAGCATATAGCCAGGAGTAACCCCTGAGCATCACCAGGTGTGGCCCCACAGAAAATGTAGATTTGGAATAAGGCTCTTTAAAGTTGACCAATTATTAACTTTAATAATAATAATAAAACTACTGGTGCCCATCAGCATCCAAAGAGGGTCAGTGGCAGGAAGAGAAAGCCAGATTCTGAGTGGTTTCAAAGACTTGTAAAATAATAATATGATGTTTCTATGCTATTATTTTTTACCCAAATGAATTTTATTCTGATGGCTGTCATTGGGATATGCATTTCCTGTAGACTGAAACCAGCAAGATGGAACAATAGTTTCACAGTTCTTTTGTTAGGTTGATATCTGTCTATACCCTTTAAAAAGAGGCAGAGTAATACATCAGTTATGTCTCCAAAATAGAAGCAAGTAAAAATGATCCAAATAAGTAATTTTTGAAAACGACAATTTCTAAAGTTACCAAATATTCTTCATATAATCTTGATATATAAAAATAAGAAAAATGGTTGGTTTTCTTATAGACCAAGGGCATCTGGGAAAGTGTGATAGTGCTCAGCAAAATGAAAGGGGTTAAGTGGGTGAAATGTAAGAATAAAATTAATATTGTGTATCAAGCTAATTAGTATGTTTAAGGAATGAGCAAATGATTTGGAAAAAATTATTTCATTTAAGTCATAACTTATCTTGAAAGCTAGAAACTAGTTCTTGAGGCTCTGATCCTTGTCCAATAGGAAGACAGTCAAAATACAAATGTCAATCTAGAGGTATAAATTAATTTAATGATGGAGCCATTTAAGAAGTATATACAATGAAATAATTACTTTCTCAGCCTAAGGCAGCAGAATAGGAAGAAATGGAAAGTTTTCTGGGGGTGAGTTTGTGGGGGTAAGTAATGCAGATTTTTTAAGATTAAATTAGCTAACCAGATGGGTCTGGAAATCAAAGCTATTTCCAAGGGAAGAAATCAATGAGCTAATGGTTGGAAATTTGTAATTGTGTGGTAACTGTCAGAAGCTACCTGCATTTTAAAAGATACAGTGATAAAATGATGGGGAAATGGAGATAAACTTGAAAAGTAGTAGGCCATGATGGGGTTTGTAAGTTAATTTAATGAGCCTAGATTTATCGTATATTTAATAGGAAGATGTTGGAGGGTGCTATGATCAGAACTGAGTTTCAGAATGATCATCGTGGTTGCAGTTTGAAGATTAGATTAGAAATAAAACTGGTGAAGGAGGATCTTCTGTTTATGACTAAAGTCCAACTACAATCATGCTTCTAATCATGGTGCTTAAATAAAGATTTTATATATAAAAAAAGAAATGAAACAAGATTTAAATCACAAAGTATTAGGAGACTGTTACGGTAGAGTTTGCTTGCAATGTATGAAGGCTGGATATTGGATTGAGTTTGGAGGTGTGGAAAGAAAAGAATGCATGGTAAATATGTTGGAGGTAATTCTTCAGGATTTGGCAGTTGACAGAATAGAGGAGATGATAAGGAATTACCAAAATATATAGTTTCTATTTATGACTAACTACTAACTTCCTCCCTCCCTCCTTCCCTTTCTTCTCTTCTCTTCTCTTCTCTTCTCTTCTCTTCTCTTCTCTTCTCTTCTCTTCTCTTCTCTTCTCTTCTCTTCTCTTCTCTTCTCTTCTCTTCTCTTCTCTTCTCTTCTCTTCTCTTCTCTTCTCTCCTCTCATTTTCTCCCCTCCCCTCCTCCCTTCCTCCCTCCCTCCCTCCCTTCCTCCCTCCCTCCCTCCCTTCCTTCCTCCCACCCTTCCTCCCACCCCTTTTTTCTTCCTTCCTTCCACCCTTTCTTTCTTCCTCCTACCCTCCCTCCCTCCCTCCCTCCGTTCCTCCCACCCTTCCTCCCACCCCTTTTTTCTTCCTTCCTTCCACCCTTTCTTCCTCCCTTCCTCCCACCCTCCCTCCCTCCCTCCCTCCCTCCCTTCCTCCCACTCTTCCTCCCACCCCTTTTTTCTTCCTCCTTCCACCCTTTCTTTCTTCCTCCCTTCCTCCCACCTTTCCTCCCACCCTTCCTCCCTCCCTCCCGCCCTCCCTCCCTCCCTTCCTTCCTCCCTCCCTCCCTTCCTCCCTTCCTCCCTCCCTCCCTCCCTTCCTCCCTCCCTCCCTCCCTTCCTCCCTTCCTCCCTCCCTCCCTCCCTTCCTCCCTCCCTTCCTCCCTTCCTTCCTTCCTTCCTTCCTTCCTTCCTTCCTTCCTTCCTTCCTTCCTTCCTTCCTTCCTTCCTTCCTTCCTTCCTTCCTTCCTTCCTTCCTTCCTTCCTTCCTTCCTTCCTTCCTTCCTTCCTTCCTTCCTTCCTTCCTTCCTTCTCACACCCAGTAATGCTCAGGGATCAGTCTTGGCTCTATGTTCAGGACTAAGTGGCAGGGCTCAAGGCACCATAAAGGGTGCAAAGGATAGAACCTGGATCAGTCACCCAAGAGTCCTTCCCATTATGCTATCTCTCTGGCTTTGAGCCAATTTTCTTTTGAGGTTCAAAGTCATTGTTCCATGTGTAACTTATTCCTGCTGCCCCTGACTTTTTGGATTTACTTTTGTATAGATCTTGTGTGTGGGCCTTTATATTTCCTCCTATATTGAGACAGGAAGCCGCAGGTGGGGATGGGAATATCCACAACCTGAGGCTAAGTGAGTATTCAGCTTCTTATTCCTATATTTATGATTCCTGCAATTCTATGAGGAAGGAGCATGGCACTTGAGGCCCAAGAATTAAATATATTTCTTCATAGTGGGAAACCTTGTTCTTTGAAGGCTTCTATGCTACTACTTACTGACAGAGCTGAAATTTTATCTCTATTTGGCCCTTTGCATTTATTCTTGAATTTACTTAAAAAACCAGTAGGTGCGGAAGTAGGGGAAAGAAATACAGTGTAATTCACTGAAGTAGAGACCTCAGGACGAAGAATGAGTCTAAAGTGTGACTGTAAATTCTGTGTGTGTTTGTGTTTATCCAATAGTAGGCAGAAAGCAGGAACTGGAATTTGTTCATTTGAAACAGTACTAACCTAGGGCATGTCCTGGCATGGATCGCTACGTGTGTGTGTGTGTGTGTGTGTGTGTGTGTGTGTGTGTGTGTGTGTGTGTGTATGCTGGAGCTGTTTTGACTTTATGTTTCACAGTGAACTATGAAGCAACACAGTAAGTATAGTTAATAAACATTTAAATATGTTCAGACAAAATATTACAATCTTTACCACATACCTGGACAACATTCTGTCCATTATTTTGAAAGTGCAATTTATTACATCCATAGGAAAAAAAATCCAAGAATAACAAAAGTCTAATAAAAATTGTTAGGTAAATCTAAATAATACAAGATATCTTTCAAAGAAAAGAATAATTAATTGTTCAGTAAAGCTTCATTTTTAACCCATGTTGATTGAATTTTGTTTCAAGTCCTATATTTGACTAGTTTTTTTTAAAAATATGGTAGTACTCATATAGTTTAAGCAAACTACTGGGTTATGCACATACAAGCATAGACATAAAGAGTTTAATGTTCAAGAGTAATTTTTCTCTGAGTTTTATATTCATTGCCAGACTAGATTGCAGGGATGAAAGTCTTCAAGATAAGGCTTATGATACAGGTCACTTATTAATACACTTGTGTATTCATTTGTTACATTTCAAAGTTTTCAGTAGATAAAATACAGTGTACTTAATTATGGGTAGACAAAGAGAGAAAAGACATACTGTCCCATGGAAGCTGGCTGATAGACCAATCATTAGGATGCATTGAAATTTGACTAGAAATACAGACATACAAAGGAAAGCAAGATAATCTGTTGGAGGCCAATTTTGCTGAAGAATTGCTGATTAATTGGCTAATTCACCAAGAACCAACTTATTGGCAGGTCACTTTGCTAAATGAATAATTTGCTCACTTTCTCACTTTTACAAATTTAGTAAAGAGTATTTTTTTAAGAATAGTGAATGAGGGGCTGTAGTTATAGCGCAGTGATAGGGCATTTGCCTTGCACGCGGCTGACCCAGGATGAACCTTGGTTCAATCCCTGGCATCCCATATGGTTCCCAAAGCCAGGAACGATTTCTGAGTACATGGCCAGGAGTAACCCCTGATCATCACCTGGTGTGGCCCAAAAACAAAAAAACAAAAAAAGAAGAAAAAAAGAATAGTGAATGAATATAAATACATTTTTCTTATGAATATTTTAAGACGTTTAAAATATATTCAGTCAGGCAGGGGTTGGGAAGGAGTGAGGGGGGGGCATTGGTGGAGGGAATATTGCACTGGTGAAGGGGGTGTTTTGTTTATGACTAAAACCCAACTACAATCATGCTTGTAATCATGGTGCTTAAATAAAGATTTTATTAAAAAAAAAGTAAAAATATAAAAAATTTCAATCATAAAGTATATCATTCTTATCATTCTTATGAATATATTTTTTCAACAGAATCCTTTTTTTTTTTTTTTTGGCCTTTTGGGGCGGGGGTGGGTGGGTTTGGGCCATACCTAGCGGCACTCAGGAGTTACTCCTGGTGCTGCACCAGAAATTGCTCCTGGCTTCAGCGGACCATATGCGATGTTGGGGATTGAACCTGGGTCTGTCCTGAGTTGGCCTACTCCCTACTGCTGTGCTACCTCTCAGGCCTCTCGAGAAGTATTTTAAGATCCTTATGATTTTTTTAAAGCTAAAATTTCTGGAAATGCTTAATCTCTTAATTTTAATATCCACACAAATATATATGGAGGCATATTTTTCTTGACTCCATGTATGAATATATTCTTCTATAAATATAACAAAATATTTAGTATTTATCTTAGGAACCTTTCACTTTGTACTGATTTTAAAAATCTGTTTTAGAGTAATTTTCATTGTGCTTACATTTTAGCATCACTGAGATTCTTTTAGGGCTATTTTATACATTAATGATATCCATTACTCATATTAATTTTATTTAACTATCATCTTATAATTATGGATTTTATATAGAACACTTTTTTTGATTTTGGGGTCACACCTGATGGCACTTAGAGGTTACTTCTGGTTTTGTGCTTAAAAATTACTTCTGGAAGAGTTGGGAGACCATATGGAGTGCCAGAAATTGAACCCAGATCGGCCACATGCCAGGCAAACTCCCTGTCCACTCTGCTCTCGTTCTGACCCCATATAGAAAATTTTAAGTGTTATAAATATCCTATAGAGTTTTGTTGGACAGTTTTTAATTAGTCTTTGTGTTAACTTTTTATAAAATGTTTAACTGTCTTTGGTCTGATTCTATTATTATAACATAATAGAGGAGTTGGTAAGAATAAATGGCCCTTCTTCTGGGGAAAAATTGAACAGTAAATTCAGCAGAAGGCACAGTCTGATGCTCTTGTTAATCCATACAATGATATAGGAGTACAATGAATATTCAAAGTTTTGAATACTTAGCTAAATTTGGTTGACAAATGAAATTTTTTTTGCCTATTGGCTTCAGGCAACCTATCAATGTTTTGGACTTCTTTCAATTGGGCAGTTGGCAAATTGTTAATTTATTGACTACCAAATTCATTGACCTGGATCTATGATTTATAAATATAAACATAGCTTAGAAAATTGCCATTTAGAAGCTGTGATTTAATTTTTCTAACAATACTTCTTTTTAAAATTTATTTATTTATTTATTTAGTTAGTTAGTTAGTTTTTGGGTCACACTCAGAGGCTCTCAGGGGTTACTCCTGGCACTGTGCTCAGAAATCACCTCTGCCAGTCTTGGGGGACCATCTGGATGCCGGGACTTGACCAACCATCTGTCCTGGATTGGCTGCCTGCAAGGCAAATGCCCCACAGCTGTGTTATCTCTCCAGCCCCAACTAACAATACTTCTATGTTCTTTAACAGATTGAATTGTACCTCCAAGAGAGAAACATTCAGTTGGAGATATTCAGAAACATCCAGTTGGAGATATCCAAGCAGAATGTAAGAGGACAGAAGTAATTGAACATAGGTGGCCTCTAGAATCTTGTGGATGAAGCAGATTAGACAGTAGCCAAAATAAAGGACCTTTGTGCATCTGAAGTTAATGGAAACATTAAAAGACATTAAGTGATGAATTGATATAATTATATTTGTATGTTGGAATAGTTCTTAGTCTAGTGTTGTTCATTGTTTAGAAAGCTCTGTATTTTAAGACTGAAAGGCAAATGTTAAAATTTTGTCAGTGTTTCAGGTATTAGATAAAGAGAAATTATGATAAAACAGTGGCAGAAAAAGTAAGATTTATATCTTGGCATCATTAATATATAAAAGTAACAATCAACATCACAGGCTTCAAATCTCTCTAGGTAGAGAAATAAAAAGCAGCTATCAGCACTAAATCACAGAGGGCAGGAAGACAGGCCTTCAAAGGGTCCTGATGTTTTTAGAGAAGTGAGTGGGCTCTAAAGTATGTAGGAAAGAGAAGATAGAAGTGAAGAATCATGTATATCTGAAATTATCTGGTGGAGCTACATTAGAAATACACAAAATACTTCACATACTAAATATATTTATGCTTCTCTGGCACAATGAATATTGAACTGACAATAGAGTCAGATGACTTTCATCTTTGTAGGCTCAATCGCTAGCATATATCAGGCTCATAAAATATATTTCTTTTATATGGGTTGGAAATGACTATCACATGCTTACAATGCATGATAGTATAGGGAGGCTAAATGGTCAACTGAAATAAGCCAAGAACCATGGTTAGAATAGGCTCCTGGCATTTTTCTATTAATGTTCATTGGATTCTACCATCCGAAAATTTAGTATTTCTTTTAGAAAAAATTTTTAAGTTTTCTAGGCACTCGAGTGCTCCAGTTTTCGAGCTTTATAGAAAAATGCCCTTCTGTTGAATGTTTTAAGAGTGAATCTGTGTAGCAGTGGATTTCTGAGTGCCAGCTGGACTGAAATGCGCAGTGATGCCAATGTATTTATACCCTAGAACACTCCACTTGTCATTTTGTATGGAAGAGCTTCAAGTGGCCCAAACAAAACAGCCATCTTCCTCTGTTCACCAGTCAGTTAGTTCCAAATCTCTTTTTTCTAATGTGAATCAGTAGATATCTATATGGTACAATTTTATTAATGTAATTCATTTTCAAACTTTTTTGTATTCCATTAAGAAAAATATGCTTTTTAGTTTGGGAAAAATATCAGTTACATTTAACTTAAGTTTTTGTTTATAAGCCAAATATTATGGGAAATTATAAATTTAAATTAAACTATAAGCATAACTTATAAGATTCTACTTCCTAAACTCTTATATTATTTCTAGATAAAAATCTAAGGATGACTAAAATTATGGAGGCAAGGTAAGAGTTAATTTATTTTTTGATTTACTTTGAACTTAACCAAATTACACATTTTATTAATGATATCTCAATTTCTAATTATTTACAATATCTATTAGAAAATTTAATTTAATAACTATATAAAATATAGAAGGAAATAGGAAATTATATGAATTATCCAGAAAGTTAGCAGATCATTTTATAAAGTAGAGGGAATTTGAGCACTATTATTGTTATATTGACCTCTATTTAAATCTGGAGTAATAGAGGTAAATTTTAAAACAAAAACAAAGTAAAGTGACTGAATATAGAAATAAAAATATAGTTTCAAATAACTTAAAGGAGGATCCTGAGAGATAGAACAGCAGGCAGGGCATTCATCTTGGACATTGCCAACCTGAGTTTTATTCTGGCACTCCATATAGTCCCCTGAGCACCTCCAAGTGAGTCAGAATTAAACCCTGAGCACGAGCACTACTGACGTGGTTGATATAACAGAAAAGAACACTTTGGAAATAAAAAATAGAATACTAATTAGGATGTAAATGTTTAGAAATTTGTAAGTAAAATACTAGAGAGAGAAGTTCATGGGAAAAACATATAATTTTAAATGCTTATGTGAGAAAAAATAATTGAAAATAATTTTTAGGCATCTAATTTAGAGTTAGAAACTGATTCATAAATTCTATTACAAGAAAATAAATATTAATGATCATAAATAAGTAAAATAGAAGATAAACTATTTTAAAAGATCAATATAAGGTATTAAAATTGTAAGTTCAAATATAGCATTGCATAGAAAGATAATAATGGTTTTAGATACTTTTTATTAAGATATTTTAAACTTTTAAAAATAACTGGATGGAATATATAGCAAACTCATAAATACATAACTTATTGAAACTGATTCAGAAATAACTAAAACTCTTAGTGGTTCTAAATCACTAAAAGTTGAAACATGAATTAAAAATACGCACATCGTGAATCTATCAGGCACTAATGATTTATAGGTGAGTTCTATCTATATTATACAAACCATTAAAAAGTACAGAAAAGATGGAGTATAGCCTAACCTAGTTGAAATTAGTGATTTTTATACCAATGCTGAATCAGAAAATGAAAAAATAATTTCATGTTAACTTCACTCATAAATATAAATATAAACTTAGATATTTAAAAATACTTTAACCTATAAGGTCTAGCAAATATAAAAATGAAAATATTCATAGTTAAGTTGAAATTATCCTAGAAATATAATGTTGACCAAAATGGACAATTAGCCAGACAAGAAAAATAAATTCATAATCCATTTACCCTTAAAGAGAAACAAATATGCATTGGTTCATCAGTGATATAATTATAAAGAAAATGCAGGAGGTTCTAATTGTTGGAAATAAAAAAAAATAATGTAGTTGATAAAAAAGTTATGCCATTGCTTTTCATATACTTTTCAAAGTAGAAATGTAATTTAAAGATTAAAAGAAAAAGTATTGTGTCTGGAAGATAACAGAGCACATATTTAACATGCATAAGGCCCTGAGTCCAATTCCAGAACCACATGACCATCTGTCCCCCAGCTCTGCAGAATTTTGTCCTGGTAGCCCTCCATAATGCAGGTGAGCACCAGACAGGCTTGCACAGTGGACTCAGCACCACTTAGCATGGTTTGGGCCCTCCAACACTGCTTTGTATGTTCCCTATAAAAAGGTAAGTACCTTTGTTTGTTTGTTTTTTGGGCCATACCATGTGATGCTCAGGGGTTACTCCTGGCTATGCGCTCAGAAATCACTCCTGGCTTTGGGGAACCAAAGGGATGCCCGGGATTGAACCCAGCCACATGCAAGACAAACACTATTTTACTGTGCTATCGGTCTGTCCCCAGGTAACTCATTTAATGAGTTATATGAGGCTAACTTTTGAGAAATTATTGAACTTTAAAGAAATTTCATGAGAAGAAAAATTAACAAAGAAATGATCATATTTTGGTGGCATAGAGATATAAATGTACACATATCAACAAATAGATTCACAATATTTTAATACAAATTCTAGGAGGGACCAGAGTGGTAGCACAGTGGTAGGGTGTTTGCCTTGCACGTGGCTGACCCATGGGATGCAGGTTTGATCCCTGGCATCCCATATGGTCCCCCGAGCCAGGAACAATATTTGAGCACAGAGTTAGGAGTAACCCCTGAGTACCGCCGAGTGTCCCCCCCAAAAAAATTCTAGAAGATGTTTTGGAAGATATGGTAGTAGGGGCATACCAGGAACATTTTAAAAATTTTAATGTATAAATTAATATGTAAAGATAATGAAAAAACTCCAAGTAATAAAACACAAGGTGAGTGACTTGTTCAGTCATCAATCTGGAGATATTTTAATAAGAAAATTTGTAAGTTTAAGTTCAGTCTTTTTTTTTTTTAGATATACAAAATTCACCATTGAAACAATGCAAATACAGAGGCATGGATATACTTTATGGAAACCCAATATTTATATGTATATATGAAATGTATTTAGACCATTTGGTAAAAGCTAAAGTATCTAATGAAAGGTGCTGGAGAAATTGGTTCTCTACATAGAAAAAAAATTAGATGCTCATTAGAAACCACACATGAAACCATACTATGTGATTAAAAATCCAAAAAATATGAGACTAAACAATATTAAGAACAGTCTACAAACTATATTCTTTTAAATTTGGGACATAAAACGTTTGCAAAATGTTTAGACATTATTAACTTGAACACATAAAAATTAAGAACACAGGAATTGCAAGTCAACAAACATAATACAGTATACAGTATATAAATACTATATAGGAAAAATAAAAATCATATGAACATATCAGTAGATGTAGAGAAAACATTTGACAAAATTCAACAGCTATTTTTAATAAAACAATAAATAAAATGACAAATTTTCTGAACATTGTTAAAGCCATATATCACAAGTTCACACCAAATATGCTGAAAATTGAAAGCTTTCCCTCAAAGAGCAGGCATGAGAAAGGTTGTCCACTCTCCTTATTACCATTTAATATTGTACTGGAAGACCTTGCCATAGCAGCAATTAGGCAAGAAAATGATAATTAGGGCATCCAGATCAGAAAAGAAGTCAAATTCTTACTATTTGCTGGTAGCATGATACTATGCTTATAAAATCCTGAAGACTTCATACAAAAGCTCTTAAAAATAATGGACTCTTTTAGTAAAGTGGCAAGCTATAAAATCAACCTGAAGAAATCTGTGTTTTTTATATGCAAAAAAAGTAAAAACAAAAAAAATACCATTCATCGGTTGTGTCTTACAAAACTAAATACCCAGGAATCAGCTTAATAAAAGAGGTAAAAAATGTATAAAGAAAATTATAAGCCACTATGAAAAGAAATAAGAAGACAAAGAAATGGAAATATATATCTTGTTCATATGTTGAAAGAATTAATATTATAAAAATGATAATCTTGCCCAAAGTATTATCTAAACTCCTATAAAACATACAAACCCTATAAAAGTACTCATGAGATTTTAAAAACTAAGACTGAATGCTGTTGAAATCTATATAGCATTATTCCTCCCCATCTCCTCCACAAAAAAAATATAGCCAAAGAAATTCTAGAAAAAAAGATAGAAAGCTTCTCTGTATCCAACTTCAAACTAAGCAGTAAAGCTGTAGTAATCAAGCACTATGATATTGGAATCATGACAGACTCTCAGACCAAAGAAATACAATGAGAGTCTAGGGACATGTCTCTAGTTATCTAAACAGATAATCTTCAATAAAGGACCAAAACAGCAAGAAGTGGAGTAAGGAAGCCTCTTCAACAAATGGTGTTGGGAAAACTGATCAATCATATGCAAGAAAATGAATGCACACCACTTTATAATACTATTCAAAAAAGTAATATTTAGATATGTTACCCCAAATCCATTAATTATTTGAGGAAAACATTAATAGAATACTTTATGTCATTGAATCCAAAGTTATCTTTAATGATTCAATGCCTTTGATCAAGCAAACAGAATCAAAGGTGAATAAATGGGACTACATCATACTAAGGAGTTTCTGCATCACAAAGGAAATAATAGCCAGAAATAGACTATCACCCCACAGACTGGGAAAGAATATTTACCAACATTCAACTGATACAGGACTGATATCCAAGATATATTAAGTACTTGTAGAACGTTAGAAGTAAAAAAAAATCATCAAAACATGGGGAAGAGATGAGCAGGAACTTCCACAAAAAAGACAAAGATGGCTAAAAGGTATAATAAAAATTCTTTGCATTACTTAAAATTAAGAAAATTCCAATCAAAACAATGAGATATCACTTTATTCCAGTGATAGTGGGATATATAACATGGAACAAAAAACAACAGCTCTGGTGTGAATGTGGGGATAAAGAAAACCTCTTAATTGCTAGGGATGAATGGAACTCTTAAAATTGGTCAGCCCATTTGGTAAGCAATATGAACATTTTTTAAAAAGACTAGGAATTTAGCTTCCATATGACTCAGCAGTTATGCTTCTTGACAACAACCCAACCCACCCCAAAAGTGTATTCGGAAAAGCATTTTCACTCCAATATAGTCAAAACCTGGAGACAACTTAAGTGTCCAAGAAAAGATAACTAGATACATAATAATATAGATATAGAATGGTTCTTATAAAAGATGAAATCATGCAGTATGTCACTAAGTGGAAGTAGCTCAGGGGTCTCAAACTCAATTTACCTGGGGGCCACAGGAGGATAAATTCGGGGTGAGGCAGGGCTGCATAAGGGATTTTACAAAAATAAAGTCCTCAAACATCATTATTAACAGTTTTAATTATTTCTTCTGAACTTGAATAGAACATGGAGTGAAGATCATGAACAGTTCTGAACATGGCATCTTTTGCCTATTCCTTGCTACCAGAGACTTGACAGCGCTTCTTCTCATAAATCTGAGCCACATTTGGCTTTAGAGAGGAAACAGTTGAGACCCTCAGTATGGCTTGAAGATGATCATCATTAAGTCTAGACCTGTACTTTGACTTATTGAAGTTCAATGTGGAGGATAACTTTTCACACAAATATGTGCTCCCCAAAAGGCACATGGTGCGCTTGAATATTTGGAAAAGCTCAGGGAAGCTGGAGGGCAATTCTCTCAAAAATTGCCCATGCATGTCTGCTTTTCCACTAATCTCCCTGAACTTGGCTTTGAGATCAGAGTTGCATTGCAGGTCAATGAGCTCCATTTGAAGCACAGGAAAAGGGGTCCACAAAAATTTGGAAAGTGACTCTGTGCTTTTTGAAGTCTGCAAATCTGTGATCAAATTCCTTCTCTAGCTTAAAAATAGCATCAACATATTTCTCAATAGTGAATGGTATGCCTGCATCCACAAGTTCCTTGCATGCTGGGAAATGGCAAAGGTTTGTCTGAGAGAACTGGGATTTCCGTAACACAAGTTTTGTGGAGAATGCTCTCACATTGTCATAGGCAGCACTGCTAAGCTGCCCCGGGCTTTGTAACATCTTGTTAGTACATTCAGCTTATGTGTGATGTCAACAAGAAAAGCTAAGTCCATGAGCCATTTGTGATCACTCAACTCAGAAACAGTATTTCTCCATAAAGGCTTTCACTTCTCCTCTCAACTCAAAAAATCTTTTCAGGACATTTCCCCTGTGAGCCAACATACCTTGGTGAAATAGAGCACATCTCCATATTCTGACTTCATTTCCTCTAAAAAAGCATGGAACCTCCTGTGCTTTAAGTCCCTGGATCTGATTTGGTTGATGCATTTCACAACAACAGACATCACATTGTCACACAGCAGGCATTTACTGCAAAGGGCCTGCTTATGGATAATGTAGTGAAGAACAATGGCCTTCTCTACACCCTCCTCTTCAAGTTTTCTTTGAACGAGTGCCACCAGTCCATTTTTCCTCCCTGTCATTGATTGCGCTTCATTGGTTATTATTCCAACAAACCACTTCCATGGCAAACCTGAATTCTCAATGACATCACACAAATGCCAAAATATCTCATTAGCGGTGGTCTGGCCATGCATTGGAATTATTGTGAGCAGCTCCTCTGTCAATTCAAAATTGCAATCAACACCACGGACATAAATTGTTAGCTGCAGTGTCTGTTATATTTGTGCCCTTGTCAAGAGCAACTGAGTATGCGTCAAAACATTTGGCTTTCTCACACAGTTGATGATAAATGTCACTTGACATGTCAGAAATGTGCTCTGCCACAGTGTTGGCAGAAAGGCTGATTTTGCTAAACTGACCTTTCTTTTCTGGACAGATAATACTTGCAGCCTGTAACATGCATTTTTTTTTAACGAACTCTCCTTCTGTGAATGGTTTCCCTGCCTTAGCAATCATCTCACTAACCATATAACTAGCTTCGACTGATGCAACATTCTCTTTTGTTGCTTTCTTGAAGAAATCTTGTTGCCTCATTAGACTGTTTTAAGACTGGCAACCCGCTTGGCTCTCTCATTTCCTTGATATTTTGCACATTCCTCAGTATGGTTAGTTGAATAATGGCGTTTCAAGTTGTATTCCTTGTGCATTGCAACTTTCTCTGAACAAATAAGACATGTGGGGATGCCCCTGGGCTCAACAAAGAAGTACTGCATCTCCCACTTTTCCTGAAATTGTCTGTGCTCGTCATCAATCTTTCTCTTCACTGCAGGCTTTGATGAAGTCATGATGAAGGTATGACAAAATCTATTTCTGTAATAAACTTCTCTCCCTTCTGGCCCTTAGGCCTCTGATAATGCAAGGGACAGCAGGCAGGAGCAGCAGAAATGACGTCTGCACTAGGCGCAAAGTATTCGCAATTATTTGCTTACCGAATATTCACAATAAAAAATCACATTAGTAAAAAAAAAATCGCAAGAACTGCTCGGGGTATGCACATGTTTAATGTGATATTTTCTTACTAATGTGATTTTTATTGCAATTATTTGTTAAGCAAATAATTGCAAATACTGCGATATTTGAAGGCCAGCCGCAGGCCACAAACTGTTGTACGGAGGGCCACAAACGGCCCGCGGGCTGCAAGTTTGAGACCCCTGATGTAGCTGGAGGCTGCCATGCTGAGTGAAATAAGTCAGAAGGAGAGGGAGAGAAACAGAATTATCTTTTCTATATGTGAGATAAAAATATTTATTTGGGGATAACAAATGCCCAAAGGTAACAGATATTGCAGACTTTTTAGTAGAAAAATTTTCCATGAAACTTGTGGGAGTGGTTAGAAGAGACAATGGAACAATAATGGATGGACCTTGACATTCTAGTGGAGAATGTGTTGCTTGAATCATTTATGAATGAGACCATACATACTTAAAGTAAAATGATTAAACTTGCAGGGCCAAGAAGCATGGTGTTTGCCTTGTATGACTTCTGTTCAATTCCTGTTACTACATATAATCCCCCTAGTCCTGTAAGGAGTGATTCCTGAATACAGAGCAGGAGGAAGTCCTAAGCATCACTGCAGATTACCCTGTCTCCCCCTCCCCAAAAAATAACCCGCAAAGAATTATTAATAAAATAAGATTAAAGATAAATGTTCATGAAAAAATCATAAGGAAAATGGAAATACAAGTAACAAATTGGGACAAGCTTTTTGCATATAGAGGCAAAGAGTGAAAATAGATTTTACTAAATATTTCAAACAGATATATAAGAAAAAGATAAATGAGTCAGGATAAAAATGGACTAAATATTAGAACAGGAACTTCACAGAAAATCATTAGGAAAATAGATTAAAACTCAGTAATCTGAGAAATGGGACTTAAATGACAATGCCTTCTGGACGGATGAAAATTAAAAATCTGAAAATTGCTGGCAAGGCACTAAAATATAGAAATCATAGTAATGGCTGCTTTAGAAACCATGTCCTGGTAAAGTGTATTTTGTACATATTTTAAATCAAATCACTCCAAATTAGGTACATCTCCTAAGTAATGTTTGTAACTAGAATAATTAACAAGAACTATTATAGGGAGCCAGAGAGATAGCACAGTGGTAGGGTATTTGCCATGCTTGTGGCTGACCCAGGATGAACCTGAGTTTGACTCCTGACATCTTTATGGTCCCCCGAGCCTACCAGGAACGATTTCTGAGTGCAGAGCCAGGAGTAACATCTGAGCACTGACGAATGTGCCCCCCCAACCAAAATAAACAAACAAACAAACAAACTATTAGAGAATCACTGTCGTCCATGGAAAAACCTTAAAAAATATAAATATACATTATGAGTAGATTGGATAGTGGTAGTAAATTCATACAATGAAAATGTCAATGCCAAAAAATAACCAAACCAAAACAAAAAATGATTTACTTTGATCTACTTATATTAGCACTGATAAATCATAAAAACACAATGTTGAAAAAAGCAAGTTACAAAATAATTGATAATTATCTAACATATAATAGAATACAATATATTATTTGAGGACTCACATATTAATAACTCAGGAAAAAATCAACGAAATTAAAAGCAAAAATAAAGATGATGTTTATTACTGGGTGCTGTTAGGGAAATTTTCTCATGTGTTATAGAATTTGGCATTGTTCATTTACAGTATCAGGGACTTAACCTAGTATCTTAGAAATACCATTCATCTTCTCTGTCACAGAGTCACATTTTAAAAAAATTATAAAAGGGTATTTGGGTGTCTATAATATAATCATTCCTTGTTTGAAAATATGTTATATTTGTTTCTTTTTTATCTTTTAATATAAAGAATCCAAAATATTTGATAAGCATTCAGTCATAATGTTCTTAGACAACTGTTCATTAATTTCTAAATTAGTTATTACTGCTGCTATTTTATTTTTGCCACCTGGAATTTAAAGATTAATAATCCCACCTAACAAGTTTTTGTGAGAAGCAAAAGTATTCCATCATATCTCTGATATTGTGAAGTGGAGTCTAAGGATATGTCTGACATACTTTATATAGCATGTTTTATAAAAAGCTTTGAAACAATATAATAAACCAAAGGTAAACATAATAAACAAAGGTAAACTTGATTTCAGTTTTTTAAGCCTAAGCGTTTCTTTGGCTGTTATTTTGTTTTGTTTTGGAGCCACCCCTAGTGTTCAAGGCTTACACGGGCTCTGTTCTCAGGATTTATTCCTGATTCTGTGTTCTGGTATCATGCCTGATGTGACTCTAGGGACCATATAGGGAGCTAGGAATTAAACACAAGTCAGCTGTGTGCAAGGAGAATGCCCTGCCTGCTGCACTATCTTTCTGGTCATTATGATAAAACATATAATGTCAGAATTTCAGCAGGCATTTTCTTCCACTTAGTTGTTGGCTTGCCATAGTCTGGTTTTCTGATATGCTACCTTTTGAGTAGTCCAAAGATGAAATACTGACAAGCTTGCCTCTGCTCTTGGGAAGAAGTTCTAAACAGAGGAGCAGAGGAGTTTTAGTTAACTGGTGGCTAGGATTTGTATGAGATACAACTGAAAAATCTACAGACACTGGGGGCAGGTTTGTAGGGTAAAAAGAAACTGGAGGTGAGACCATTGCTAACATTTCTCAACTGCGTGGGCACAACATCCAGTTAATTTATATTCAAATAATTAATTGGGAGACTTTAATTATCTAGATTCATTATCAGCCATCACCTTCATTATCACCATGATTACTGCTATCAGGAGTATCATAAGCAGAGCAATAGAGGCTGTTCACAGTTTTAAAATTGAAGTCCTATTGTATAAGAGACTGTGAATTAGGTAATGACAAAAATGTGATTCACAAGGATCTACAGGCATGCGCAAAACAATGGCGAAGTCTATTGTCTTTATTGTCCATTTTCCAATTTTTTACTTCATACACCTAAATTAATCCAACTGACTTCATAAAACTTGTCAAACCTGTCAAATACATAAAAGTTGCTAAAAAAATGATTGACTTAGAGTCAAAGTTTTGATTATCTTAAATCCCACAGTGACTGAAACCGTTCTTGGAAAATAAACTTGGAAGTTGTACTAAAATAGAAACAGGAATGCTATGACTTTTATTTTTATTTTTTTGTATTTTGGGTAAAACCTGGCACTACTCAGCCTTACTCCTGCTCTGTGTTCAGGGATCACCTCTGGTGATGCTTAGGGGATGATGTAGAGTTCCATGGATCAAACTTGGGTTGGGATTATGCAAGGCAAGTACCCTACCCGATAAACTTTTGCTCCAGGCCCACATTACGGTTTTGTATGAAATCTTACTGGTGGAGAATAGGGGGTTAATTAGTTGCTCCTCTTACTCCATAAACCTGTCATATTTTTGTGTTTATTACAATTCATTTTTATGTAATATTTAACTTTATTTTGACATAATTCAAGCTTGTCCAGTGCTGCTCCCAATATATCCTATTTGCCAAGAACCTATGTAAGAAAATAAAGGAGCATCAGGGGACAAAATACATCCGGACTTTAAATTCTGCATAAATCATTGGTTAGTTGTTGGACATTGCATGTTCTTTAAATATCTCTAAGCCTGAATTTCCTTTCTGTACAATAAATACAACCATCCTGATCTTTCAAGTGAAAAGTGAAAAACGTTAGCAAAACATGTAGTGTAGAGCATAATTGCTTCTTTTTTATTTATTGTAGTTCATGAATAACAATGGTAATGCATACACTTACCACAAGAGTGCCATATTCCTTCACTACTGAAATCCCTTCACCACTCCATTGGTGCCTCATGCCATTGGCACTATTTTTTGGTTTGTTTGTTTTATTCTGTTTGGTATTTGGACCACACCTGGTGGTGTGCAGGGGTTACTGCTGGCTTTGTCTGTGGTCAGAAATTACTACTGACAGGCCCCGGGGCCTGGGGGACCATATGAACCCTGGTCAGCTGCTGCAAGGCAAATATCCTACTCCTTGCTGTGTTATAGCTCCAGCACTTTTGGTCGGTTTTTATTGACTATCATTTCTTCTCTTGCTTTGCTTCTTTGTTGTACTCACATAAAAGTGAGTTTGAGTAATTATTTCTTAAGGGTAATTCCTTTGTAAATTAAATTGTGTTTATTAAGATTATTCAATTCAATGAGAATATTCAACGAGAACTAATTATTCAGTGAATAAGTAGGAAGTCAGCCAAATACATCACTGAACTGGTCCTGCTCTGACAAAGCCTTCAAAATCCCCTGATTTTGCCAGTCACATGTTTCTGTGAAGCAACATCATCTCTGCCTTTACATATTCTTCTGCACTATAACTTTTTTTTTAAAGGGAAATAAAAATGTATATACAATTTCAAAATGACATGACAGTTTAATCTGGAAGACAAATCTTGCTGAAAGATGATTCCATCTAGTTGATGGAAACACATAAAAACAACTTGGTTGATAATTAAGGAAAAGTCTAAAAACTTAGCAATGAACAAAGAAAGTACATTTTTCGTTTATCGGCTTGTATCTTAATGAGCACTAGGAACTTTGTTTCAGCACTAGCTGCTTTCTGGATACTGATGCATAACATAGTTTTTTTCTATAATTAATATAGTATAATACAAAGCATTTGGGAAAAAGTAATTTTTCTGCTTGGTGGCTGAAATACTATTTTGCATGTAATTCCTCAACTTTATTTTTTGTTAGTATTATGTCAAGCCCATGCCAAGTGATTGTTTACATTCTATGATTTATGGAACAAATATCTATTGTGAATATTAAAGTTAATTCCAAATTTTACATGCTTATGAAAACAATTTTCTTTCAGAATTTTTCAAAATATAATATTTCTATAAAATACAGATTATGAAGCAGAAAATAAAAATGTTTACTCTCAAAAATACAGTAAAGTAACTTTTGCTAGGTACTTCTTATTGTGCTCTGCATTAGTCATCAATCCTAATTTCATATATAATTTGCAGGCAGGTGAGACTTGTTTAAATTGCAGTATGCTGGTACAGACATTTGAAATGTAGTTTCTCCAAAGAACAAAGTACAAAGCCAATGAAAAAAGAAGAAAACAAATGGAGACAGTAAAATACTTTTAAAATGGTTAGGGAGTTTCTGGAATGCATTTACTCCCTTAACCCATGTGGGAGGGCTGGATTGAGATGTATAATTGTCTTTTTGTCTTCCATTAACACTGCTTTTGTTTCTCTTAGTCTCCCTCTTCTTCTTGCCATTTTCATCCAAGGACGAAGTCAATGGACCTATTTAGTAATAATCTTTTCATGTTTTCATAGTTTCTCTTTCCTTTCCTATGATTATATTCAATGCCTTGAAATGCTATTTTCATCACTGAGCATAGGAGGAACAATATATGTGTTAAAAATTCAATGCAGAGTAAAATAGTCGGTACATTAAAAGGATGGGGAAGATTCATTTAGTGAATACCTAAAGGTAAAACTGGAGTTAACATGTGGAAAATCATTCCTTAATAAACAAACCCCAAGGTTGAGATACTCTCCTTGGAAAAAAACATGTTAAGTTTTAGAATACACAGTGTTTGCAAACATGAACCCATCGAAAAATAGAATAGATGACTGGGGAAACAAAATGAATCCAGGAAATAATAATATGAATAGTTTTGGGTGTCTTAAGATGCCTACTGATTGACCATGTGAAATACCCCAGCTTTTGTTCTTCATGAACCTTTTGAATATTGGTATACTTAACTCTGTTCTTAGTGTCTCTACCAACTAAAGCAATGGCTCACAAGTTGGAAGCCTGGGTAGAGAGAGTGATACTGTATTGAATAAATGGCTGCCTGTGAGACCACCTATGGCTGTCTAGAGTCCATAAAGCTTGGGACAGTCTGTGTATTTGTTTATCTCTTACTTTGCAGATGGCCCTGCTAGATGGAAGTCAAAGGTGTCAATCTGATTGGCATTAAACAAACTGACAAATGTGTATATATGTGTATATCAATGTGTCTCTGTGTGTGATTTCTGACAGGGAATACCTTTTACAAAGCTATGTGGTGAGTGAAGATATAGTGGGAATGAACATAGAGAAAATGAGGAAGAAAGATAAAGTGTCTAAAACTCTACTTTTTCCATCCCATACTAATATTTCCAGGTCCATAAATCTTAGATGTTGAATGCCTTCCCTTGATAATTTTGTCTTGGAGGTTAATAATCAGGTTAAATTATTTTGAATTTTCCAGGGTCCCAAATTTTTACCTTTTCTCATCATGTCTGTAAGATGAAGAGCTCCGACCACTGGTCCATATAAACATCTTAGAGGATATTGGTCCAGGGGCTTCCTTCCTCTTGATGGAAGTCCTGGAAGAATGGTAAAGAGACCTGAAAAAGGTACACACTGAAGTTACATTCACTACATAAATTTTAGGAGCCCTTTATTAATTTTAGCCAATAGCTCTACATAAACTAACTCTAATTTTACTACTAGAAATTAAATCCAAGGTTTCATGAAGGAGGAATATTTGTTCTACTATTGACTATATCCCTGATCCCGAACTGATTCTCTTAAATAAGGCCAAGTTTCTGTGATTGAAGAATACTACTTCTCAATCCTTGTTGAATGTTAAGATGAATTAGGAATCTTCTAAAAAGACTGAATGCCTAGAGAGATAGTATGGGGGCAAAGTGTTTATCATGCAGCTTTAGAAACAACTCCGAAGGAAAAAATAAAGGCACATTTCTAAGCATAGAGCAAGGAGCAGTCACTGAGCACAGTTTGGTGTGCACATCCACCTCTATAAACAAACAAACAAAACCAAAACCCTCTGTCCTTCAGAAATGTGCCTCTTCTATTTTTTTTTAACTTCACAGTTGTTTATAAAGCTCTGTTTGTATCTAGAGTCACAATCTTAGGTTTTCTAGTTTAGTGTCAGTCTTATAGTCATTCCAAGTTGTCACCTCTAAAATAAAAATCCCATTTATTTGTATGGTTTTACAGTCTGAAATAAATTATATTTTCCCCCAAATTTTGTTTTCTTTGATGCTGACTGCTACAAAATTTTGATTATAAATTATCCCTTTAAGGGGCTTCTATTGTTGCTAAAGCTGTGGGTTTTCCTCTGGCTGATAAGTCTTATTTGAGAAAATCGCAGCAGTCATGACTATAAAACTTCGGGCTCCTAGATGCTAGGTTTATAGGATTTGTTATTACTTATTACATAATAAATAACAAGAACTAGAATTCACATATCAAAGATAAAATGATATTTAGGGAAAAAAGAAAGAATCCTTGCATGGATGCATAGTCATGCAAAGTCAGACTTTCCTTTTGTTTGAGCATAATATTAATGGTAAACATATGAATGGAAATAATAGTAGTAACTATACACTAACTTAGCTATTTTTGTCAGGCATTCTGCATAAATTATATATGCATGTCATGAACTTTATAGTCCTATATCTAGCTATTCTCATAAACATAATACATATTATTCTATTCTGAATTATTCTGGATTATAATGAAACTTCTATGAGACTGAGGTTTTATTTTTATCACATTTAGAAATGTGATAACTTAGGCTTCAGACCACTGGCTGCTTTCCTACAATTCTCACTTTCCCTTCAGAAAGATACATTATGATCTGACCAGGGATTTTCAAACTGTAATGTGAAAATAAATTACTTAGGTGTCTGGTAATAGTGCAGATTCTGATTCAGTGGGTCTGTGGAGGGAGTAGAGGTTCTATATTCCTACCGAGTTCTTTGCTGATGCTCCTGTCTCAGTTCGGCAGATAGCATTGTCAGCCAGGGCGTGGCACATGTGCTCAAGTGCTAGATTGAAGGCCCAATCCCGTCACTAACTTTTGTGAGTTGTTAAATCATTGTGTGGTCTTAAGTAGTTAACTTTTCTGGGCTAGGGTTTAGTTTTGTAAAATATGCTACATGAAGAATTTGAACAGATAACATCTTAGGTTTATTATTTCTGAAATGTTGTGATTTATTTTATTTCAAGTAATATTTTTGGGGGGTCAATGATCTCCATTTCAGTGCTTGAGTTCTATGCTCAATGGTAATCAGAGGTGCCATGTTTTGTGAGGGATTGAATCTGGGATTTCCATATGCAAAGAATGGCTCTAGTCTTTTGATCTTTACTACATTAAATAATAAATCTAAGCATATTCTAAATTATAATGTCCTGCCTTTCTGGGAATAGATATTCTTCTATAATCCTGAGCTCTGCTTAAAAGATCTATATCATAAACAGAAGTCTTGGGAAATGACAGGAGTTTTATAACTAATATAGAGGCAGAAATTCTTATTTCTATACTGGATCTTTTAGGTTGAATGATAAGGATAAAAAAAAATCCAGCTGAATGGATGCTCCAGACTACTTTAGAAGTCTAAAGTAGTCTAAAGCCTACTTTAGAAGATCTAGAAGTATGTAAAGTGTGAGTTTAAAACAATTGCTCTAAAACATATCAAATAGAATATAGACTAATACATTAAATACAACCATTTTTCAGAAATAGGATTAATATAAGTTGAATAAATTATTTCATAAGAACAAGAATTGGCCTCAACATTTATGAATTTAACATTGGTGTGCTATCAAATTCATTTTTAAAAATATATTTTTTACTTTATTAAAAAACTGTGTATCAACTTCTATCACTAACCCCCCCATCTCCACTCCCTTCACCTATTCCTGACACTGTGATAGGCACAGTACACAGTCTGGTGCCTGTAGCTTTGATAATATGTTTTCAATATTGTTGAGTTTGTGCTTGGACATATAGCTAAACCACTTTTCCATATCATCAGCATAACCAGTGACCTGACCAATCCCTTTTCTACCATTACTTTCCTTTCTTATCTTCTTTCCCACCTTGATTTCTTTCCTTCTTTGTCCTCCTCCCTAATCTTTGGAGTCAAGGGACTCCAAAGGGGGGATCTAGGGACCCTCCCTTTATTACGTTATATTTACTCATTTAGTTAGTCTATATACCACAGTTAAATGAGCTCATCTTCTGTTTGTCCTTATTCTTCTGTTGACTTCACTCAAGATAATATCTCCCAGTTCCATTCAGGTTGCAATAAATTGCATGCTTTCATCGTTTCTTAGAACTGCATAGTATATTCCATTGTGTGTATATACCACATTCTCATAATCCATTCATCTATCATTGGACACCTAAGCTGATTCAATCGTTTAGCTATCAGATTGTAGTTGGAGAATTCTGTTCACCCTAGCTAATCCTCAAAAATGAGAGGGATATGTTATAGGTGAAATGGCACAATTTAAGTCTAAGTTAAGCAGTTAATTATGGAGTTTTCCTGTTTATTTATTTATTTTTGAAAATATTTATTTATTTCTTGAAAGAATTGTGAATTCAGTGAAGTATAGGATACTTTTAAATTGTATCATTATAGTGCCCTTGCTCTGTTGCTTTAAGATGATACAGAAAAAGGGAGATAAAGGTTATATTTATTCTAATTAACTCTCTAAAGCTTATTAAAATGGACTTAATGATTCCTAAATTTATTTCAGTAAGTGACTTTGGACTTTCTCTACCTTGTTTTTTTTCCTGAAGACAAATTATTCTTTAAAATATGTTAAGTTGACTGTTAATTAAAAAAGAAAGGAAGTAAGTAGTTGCTTTAAGAATGACAGTATAAAGGTTCATTGGAGGTTTAAAATTTTTTTCAGGCTTTAAAGAAATGGCCAGAATATGTTAATGAAAGTTGATTTGGTTACTCTATTTAAACTTAAAGTAAGCCCTGAAAGCTCCTTAATTATCTGAATGCTGCTCCCTTTACATTTAATTTGAATATGATATGAAAAGTGATGAAGAATCCCCACCCTCAAGAGCACTCTAACAAAACATACTTGGTAATCTTAGCATGAAACAAAGTTGGTGTTAATGGTTGCAAAGGATGTGGTGAGAGGAAGAAACCTAAATTAAATTTTGTCAATAAGTTACCTAGAACTAGGGTGCACTTGGCAGAGCCACGGCTATGGCAGCAGATAGAATTCGCTTTTAAAAAATATTTATTATAGCACTGTTGTTTACTAAGTTGTTCACAAAACAGCTATTTCAGGTATCAAATGTTGAAATCCCATCACCATGTGACTTCTTTCTGTAAGAGTACCCAGTTTTCCACTTACCACCCTAGCCTTGCAGGCACAGATTTACTTCATGTTGCTTGTTACAGCACAAAGGCAATGGAATTTTCAAAACTTAGATAAATAAGGGTTGATTTGTAATAGTTGCTGTATCTCTCAATGATATTACTAGTTATTATCTAAGAATTTATTAGGCTCTGGTTGGTGTTAGTTGAGCCTTCTGTGTTACTACTGTTGAGGCTCACTGACATTTGGTGTTCTATGCATCTTTCCTTCAAGATTTTGTGATCCTAGTACTGACACTACTATGAAATTTTGAGATATAGATATACAGTTGTCTCTCTCTCTACATATGTATATACAATTTATACACACACACACACACACACACACATATATATATATATATATATAATATATATATATAGTCCAGGCTCTATAGATCAGGAATGTACTGATGGCTTTGATGGTTAAGTTTGTGGAGTTGGGTCATTTCTGAAAGATGGTGTCAGGTGTAGCCTTGGGCTGCTTTGCATTCAGGCAGGAAGAAGAAGGTACCAGAGTCTACAAGGGAAGCCCAAACCTGTCTGCCAGGGAAAAGATGACAGCTATCATTTTCTTTTGGAGCTTAGTAGTGGAGCTGTTCCACTTTTCTCCTGGAAGATGATTGGTGTGAGCAATGTAGCTGGATTTTCTGGTGGCATGGTGTATGTGTGGTAGGGGCACTTGGAGATGATTATGCTCTTAACTTTGAATATATATATATATATATATATATATATATATATATATATATATATATATATATATGTATATATATAATTGCAGTGAGCACATAAAATTTATTTTAGGAATTTATAAAATCATCATTTTTCCAGTCCCTCTTACCCTGTGCTGGTTTCTACCCCCCATATTTGATCCCTTCTCTGCTTGCACCATTTCTATGAAGTCTTCTCTGACTCACCCAACAGCTTCCTCAACTATACCTAGTTTGTGGTATTCATTTGGCTAAAGCAAAACACTATTTTTTCTAGTTGTATGCAAATCTCCTCTCCTGCTGGGCTTGGCAATTTCCAGGACAGGCTGTGCCTTAAAATTTTTTTTTTTTTTTTTTTTTTTGGTTTTTGGGCCACACCCGGTAACGCTCAGGGGTTACTCCTGGCTATGCGCTCAGAAGTCGCTCCTGGCTTGGGGGGCCATATGGGACGCCGGGGGATCGAACCGCGGTCCGTCTCCTAGGCTAGCGCAGGTAAGGCAGGCACCTTACCTCCAGCGCCACCGCCCGGCCCCTACCTTAAAATTTTTATGGCACAATACAGGGAACACAAAGATCTTGGACCATCAATATACTGGCTAGAAAACACCATAATTGTTTCCTGAAATGAAGTTCAGAATGCTGGGTGAAATTACTATTTCCTTCTTAATTTTTGCTTAACTCAGAATGCTGTTCTTATTCCCTACTTCCTATATACTCTCTTTTTTATCCTCGAATGTTCCTCTGCTTTGTCTTTCTTTGATTTGGATAGAAAGTTTTTATTGCATGAATTACTTCAGTGAGGCTTTCTTTAGAAAGAGTAACATAGTCCAATGAAAAATGAGTGAGAGCCAATTGGTTTATTTGCCTCTTGGGAAATCTACTTCCAAGCTATGTAATTTTAGACAAATCAACTCTTTTGCTTCTTAGTTTCTTTAGCTACAAAAATGTGAATAATAATACTTGACACTCTGGGTTGCATGGAAGATAAATGTGACAATAGAGGCAAAAGTGTCTAAGGTAGATCAAGGCACACACTCAATTCTAATTGACTCTTCCCCATCCTCAACCTCCCCACTCCATTATTCTTGTTAAAAGCAATTTTGCTATTTATGAAAAAAATCAATTTAATTGCATTGTACTTATACATTGAAACTATTGATTTTTACCCCTATGGGTCAGTGCTATTCAATAGAGAATAATGTTTTTCTGAGCTATTGAGATAATAAAATCTGAGGCACTTGTTCATTCACATTAAGATGATAGCCATTGTGAGTAAAGGAGCATAATGATGGTTCCTGGGAAGTCTGGCCACACATTAGAATAATTTTTAAATCATACCAAGGGGACCTTCTGGTGTGAGTTTAGGTGTCTGATATTTTTCAAAAGCTTCCCAGGTGTCTCTAATGTGTTGTCAAGGTGAATTCTGCTTTACCTAGGTTTATTTCTTTCTGAATGTTTTTCTTGCTTCTAGAAGCTATAGTTGGTGAGTCAGTGCTTTGACTTCTCATTTCCTACCAGTGAGAGGCCTTGAGGTGACCGAGTAGGATTGGAGGAGGGAATGAGCAAATCAGATGCAAATTTCTCTTGTCAGTGGCCTTGAGTTATGCATATGGGGTACTCTTAATGCACTCTGCTTTATGAAACAGCAAGCAGCAGCCAATGAAACTATTTAACACATAATTACATGCCTAATCTTGCATATAATTATAATGCTAATGACATCACAGCAGTGACTGAAAAGGTCATTCTAAACACAGATATTTAGGAATATGTCTAATATAGGAGTTGTCATCTTTGCAGACAGTATATACACTTATATATATGCTTATATATACTTATGTATACATATACTATATATATTTCTCCAAGATTTGAGTTGTTTTAAATTAGTGATTTAACAAGTTGACACTAGATGTTAATTAAACTACATTCAAGTGTGAGCCACCAGTGGTACACAACAGATCCAATGTGTTAATTTAGGAAACACTGATACTTTTTATTAAGTAAAATTTTAAGTGTCTTTGATACACATTTAACAAGACTTATTATTTGTTTTTTGTTTTTGGGCCACACCCAGCGATGCTCAGGGGTTACTCCTGGCTGTCTGCTCAGAAATAGCTCTTGGCAGGCACGGGGGACCATATGGGACACCGGGATTTGAACCAACGACGTTTGGTCCTGGATCAGCTGTTTGCAAGGCAAACACCGCTGTGCTATCTCTCCGGGCCCTAACAAGACTTATTAAGTGACTTTTTATGCCAGGTATTGTCCTGAGTGTTGTTAGCACCAAAGTACCTGTGCCTGCTTCTAAGGAATACAGAGATCGTAAAGGAGTTAGAATAACAAATAGAATTTCATGTTCTATTACTAGATACCAGAATTGCTCTACAGGTTCTTTGGTGCCTCAGTAATATTTCCAATAGTGACTTGTCTTTCTACATCATATTTAACTTCTCACAATGTGCTATTGCTTTTTATTTTATTTTCTAAAAATTCTTTATCCCCTCAACTCACAGGACAAAGCTTTCATGGCTCTCTTTCTGACTCTATCCACTTTTTCTTTTTATTATATTTTTTTTATATCTTTTTTGTTTTGTTTTTGTTTTGGGGCCACACCTGGTGGCAGTGCTCAGGGCTTACTCCTGGCACTGTACTCAGGACATACAGAATGCTGGGAACTGAATTTGAGTAGGCTAAGTGCAAACAAATAATTTACTCAGTCTGTTCTCAATTTGGTTCCACTTTTTTGAATTTCTACTTCTCTATCCAACCCTTGAGTAATGGCATCCCTTGTGGTATTGTCAAGTATTACTGAATAGTCACTTGACAATGCCCTAGAAGATGAATGTAAACTCTTTTCTGCCTCAATTTGATGCCTGGGAGATTATGTATCTGATCCTTTTGCTGCCAGTTGTAGAAGTAAATTAATTTATTGCTGAACTTTATAAACTCTTTGACAAGAATCAAATAAGAGCAAATTAAATATCTGAATCTTGATTACAAACAGTGTTTTGTAGATGGGGAACATGCGTGAGCTTCTTTTCTGAATTTGGGTGTGGGAGCTGTTTGTTATTCCGTTACATTTGTAGGCCAGCTGTTGTTCATGAAATCGGGATTTCGGTTTCATAGTTCAAGTTAAGTAATGTGCCTGTCCTTCAGTCTGCTGGTGATTTGGATCATTGGATCCAGCAATTCAGAAATTCTGGGTTCCTTACTCTATCTCTAATTAACTATATAACCGAAGGTAAAATACTTCCCTTTCCCCACCCACCCATAGTGTTGTTACCTGTAAAAGGATGACTATGGCATTAAATTCTTTTAGAATTGATTCATGTGATTCTATTTATGCAGGAAATGTTTACTAAAGTTGTAGTCAGTTTATTGAAGTCACTTTGTTGGGAGCTGAGGATATATTGGTGAATGCAACAGAGAAGACCCTTTTTATGGATTTTATATTCTGGAGTAGGAGACAAATTGATGAGAGAAGTGTAAGGGGTATCTTTAAATATAAGGTGCATATGCATATGCATATGCACACAAGGAAGTTGTCTTTGCATCACATCTACAGTCATAACAGCTCTCAGAAATGACTGCAAGGCTTAGTTGAAAGAGCTTCAAAATTAGTTGCAGATTGAAATTTGAGTTCTGCAATGTACTACTTTTGTAACCTAACTAAATACATTTTTAAATCTCTCTGAACTTCATTTTCTTCCTCAAGAAAATTGGACTACTCACAGATATCATAAAATATTTCTTTGTAGGTGATTTGTAATAATGTGTAGTATTGAGTAGGCACTCAGTAAATGTCAGTGAAGATTCTAGTACAACTTCAAACTCCCAGTCCTGTCAGTCAGCCATCTCAGTACTTAAACCCTTCTGTTTGATTCTTTTCCCAAAAATTCTATGCAGAATTGGAAAACACATTTCAACATGGTCTTAATTAGTCCACTATTCCATAATTCATTCCTTAATGAGCTTTTCAAGTAGATAATCACAAATGATGTTCATTTTGATCCCTTCCATACTACATATTGAAAACCACTTTAATTGTTCAGCATTCACTCTTTTGGGCATCACACATGCACAGCTGGTGTGAGAAAGCAGCTCATAACTCACAACTCCTAGATTCGTACAAATGACAGTTTTATCCCGAAACCATCCATCTCTTCTCTGTGCATGCATTTAATCTTTGCTTTATTTCAAAATCAAGGGAGGTAAACTATAAGAAGGGCTTTTTCTAGAGAAGAATCAGAAATGACAGTAATAAACATAAAGGTATTAGGTACTTTCTAAGCAATATAAATTGAGCGTTTTTATGCAGTATTTCATATAATTCTAACAATAACTCTTAAAAGAGGTTTTATTTACTGGAAAAGGAAACAGATGATCATAAAAATAAGGCCATAGATTTATTAAATAACAAATTCAGAATGCCATTCTAAATCTGCCCAACTCTGAAACTTAAGCTCTCTTAACCTGTACATATTTTACTAGGCAAACTAAGTACCAAAGTCCACATCAAAGGAATAATATTAAATGATGGTTTAAAAATCAGCTTTTTGGGGCCAGAGTAGTAGCGCAGTGGTAGAACATTTGCCTTGCACGCAGCTGACCCAGGACAGACCTCGGTTCGATCCCCAGTGTCCCATATGGTCCCCCAAGCCAGAAACAATTTCTGAGCCCCTAGCCAGGAGTAACCTCTGAGTGTCACTGGGTGTGGCCCAAAACAAATGAACAAAATCAACATTTTTTTCTTTATCAAATATTACAGTTTCAGGGTAGAAAGGCAAACATGCATGGCAGAATAATATATCAGCAATGAAAGTGAGGAAGAAAGTTTAGTAGTGACAAGAATGGCAAGAAAGTAATCACGGTGTTTAAATAAAGAAATAAAAAAAAAGAAAACTGAGGATGTGGTAGCCCAGAGCACTGCATGCTTAAATGAATGAGCGAATTAAAAAAAAAAAAAAAAAAAGGCAAAAAAATCCTAACACAAGTTTCACTTCTTATTAGCACTGTGGTTTGAAACAACACATTTCCATCTCAATTTCCCTTTAAAAAAAACAAAAGTAGTACGAATATTATATTCATTGTAACTTTTCAAGTTTTAATTATATGTGCAGTGCTTTTTATGTTATAATATAATATACTTGAGTATATGCAAGTTCACATATCTATCTGTAAATATAAGGATTCTAATATATGAAAAGTCCAACATGATAGGAGTGAAGTCCATGCTATTAAGTTATTATTCTCAAAACGTATTAATTAATTAAATATATATGTATATGTATATATATTCGAATTGGTATAAATATTCACACAGTTAAATATACTCAGAGATATCTGTAAATGCGACTTTTAATTAGACCTGATACTGCTCTGTGCTTTCTTCTTTCTGGCTCTGTGCTCAGGGATCACCCTTGACTGTGCTTAGTGGGACCATATGTGGTGCCAAGGATTAAATTAGGGTCAGTTACATGCAAGTCAAACACCTTAAATGTTGAACTATCTATCACGTTCCATGAGTTTTAATTTCTCATGATGAGAAGAACAGAGAAACATTAAGTCATGATGTGTGAAAGTGTTTATTGCCCTCTATTATTAGAGAAATGTAAATAAAAACATGCTGGGAACAGGGGTGGAGGGAGGACAGCACTGGTGGTGGGAATGGCCCTCATTCATTGTCACTATGTACCATAAACGATGCAGTGAAAGATTTGTAATGCACTTTGGCCAAAATAAAAATTAAAAAAAAAAGAAAACAATGATGAGGTAGCATCTCATGTAAAGGAGAATGGCATATATCAAATAAAGATTGGAAACTACTAATATTTCTGGAAATGAAAGTGGTAAAATAAAAAGAATCCCTCATTCACAGAGGAATGTTGTCTGGTTCAGCTTCTATGGAAGACAATATTAAAATTTCTCAAAAATGTAAGGATAAAGTTCCCATTGGACCCAGAGTTTCTACTTTTTGGCATTTATCACCGAAGTATAAAAACATTAACTCAAAAAGATTCAAGCACTCAATGTTCACTGCAGTGCTTAGTACAATATCCAGTATTTGGAAAAATCACAAATTTCCAGTGACATTGAGTGGATAAAATTTTTTGTTATATATATACACAAAGAAATAATATGCAGCTCTAAGAAAAAAATAAAACCACTATTTGCATTTTGGACTGTGACAGATTTTTGTGTGTTGATATGGTAACTGGCTACTTTGTTTTATTGATTTATTTATTGTTTCTAGGAACCTTTTGTAGATTCTGTGAGATCTTCTGTGAATATTATCATGTCATTTGCAAATATCAAGCTTGACCTCTTTTCCAATTTGAATTTCTTTTATTTCTTTATCTTGCCTAGTTACTGTAATTAGGACTTCTAAAATTAAATTGAATAAAAGTGGATATTCTTTGTGACCAGTTTCAGAGAGAGTGTTTTCAGTGTTTCACTCTTAAGAATGATACTGGCTGAAAGCTAAATGGATATAGATGTCCATTACTATCTTGAGGAAGGTTTCTTTTTGTGTGTGTGTGTGTGTGTGTGTTTTTGGACCACATCTGGTGACACTCAGGGGTTACTCCTGGCTATTCGATCAGAAATCACTCCTGGCTTGGGGGACCATATGGGACTCTGGGGGATTGAACCGCAGGTCAGCTCAGATAAGGCAGATGCCTTACAGCTTGCATCACTGCTCTGGCCCTTAAGGAAGGTTTTGCTTTTATCATGAGTGGATGTTGGATCTTGTTGAATTCTTCATCTTCATTGATTGATATGATCATTTGATTTTTATCTTTCCTTTAATGAATGTGAAGTATTACAATAATTTCCATAAGTTAAACCACCCTTTTATGCCTATATGAAATGAACTTGATTTCTTTGATATGCTATTAAATTTAGTTCATCTTTTTTGTTTTTGTGAGGCCATACCTGGTGGTACTTAGGGCTTACTCCTGGTTCTATGCTCAGAGATCATTCCTGGTGTAACTCAGGGGATCATATATGGGGTGAGTATTAAATCTGGGCTAGTCGTGTTGTTCAGTTTATTAATATTTTGCTGAAGATATTTGCATTGAAGTTCATCAACAAAATTGGTCTGAAAGTTATTTTTCTGAAAGTATTTCTATCAGTCTTGGGTATTAATGTAATGTTGGCTTCATAAAAGCTGTGATGAAGGATTCCAGTTTCTTCAATACATATTTATATGTAATATATATATATATATATTGCTTTGGGGATAAACCCTGTAGTGCTGCTTAAGTTTTACTGGCTTTGCATTCATGGCTCACTTCTGGTAGTGCTCTGGACCATATGGGGAGCTAGGGATTGAACACAGGTTGGCAGTGCTCAAGGTAAACATTCTATTCACTGTTCTATTATTCTGTCCCCATGTTCTTAGAGTGGATTCTAAATTACTGCTTCAATTTCCTATTTTGATTGGCCTGTTTAGGTTTTCTATTTTCTCCTCATTCAGTTTTGGCATGATTCGAAGAATCTGTCCATTTCTTCTAGGTTCTCCAGTTTAATTTGTTCAAAGCAACCTCATTATATCTTGACTTTATAAACCTTCTATTGTAACTTTTTCTTTTTGCTTCTTTTCTTATTTATTTGGGCATTTTACCTCTTTTTTCCTTTTCTAAAGAAGAGATGCTTCTTGATTCTAATTAGTTACAAGGACTCTTTTTATTTCTTTCTTAATTTCCTTTTTTGATTCTGTTGGTCTTTAGCAGTATGTTGTTTAGTCTCCAGGTGTTGAAGCTTATTGACAAACTTGTTTTTTTTGGATTTTGAGCTACACCCGGTGATGCTCAGAGAATACTCCTGGCTATGCACTCAGAAATTGCTCCTGGCTTGGGGAACCATATGAGACATTGAGGGATCGAACCACAGTCCATCCTGGGTCAGCCCCATGCAAGGCAAACGCCCTACTGCTGCACCATTGCTCTGGCCCCTTGACAAACATTTTTATAATAAATATTTATGTCTACGACACTGTGGTCTGATAGAATTCTTGGTATGAATTTTTATTCAAAGAATTATGTATGGTTGAGTTAAATTCTAGTACATGAAGAATGTACTACATATGTTAGAGAAGAATCTGTGTTTAGCTCTTGGGGGAATGGATGGCCCTATATCCCTATATATATTAATTAATTCCAGTTCTCTAGTTCTTATTTAGGACTCTTATTCTATTGTCTTAATATAAATTAAATAGTCCTAGTGTTGATGGGAAGATGGTGAAGCCTTTCTGGGCTCCACCCGGCAACCGCAGCCCTTATAGTCTGGCAGGTCTGAAGGTTGCAGGGAGAGGGTGGAGAGATTCACAAAGCAGTCAGATGAAGTTCCAGGAGTCAGCCAGCTTTATTTTATGGACTTTACTGCCATGCACAACCTCCTCACAGGGCCTCTTTATACTAAGCCTTTTCTTAACAGCTACTTCTCTACTACTTCTGGCTCTCTCAGCCTCAGTCTCCCTTTCAGCTGCTTTTTCCAGGATTCCTAACTGGCTTCCCTTTGGTGAAGTTACTGCTGCTGCTTCTTTGATGATGCTCAATTGCTAATGCTGAATCTGATGTTGAATCTCTGATGATAATGCCTCTCATAGACTTCTCTCTCTAACTCTCCTTATTCCCTCTCCCTCCCCCCTGCAGACTTCTCTACCCACCCATTCTTCTTCTTCTTCTTCTTCTTCTTCTTCTTCTTCTTCTTCTTCTTCTTCTTCTTCTTCTTCTTCTTCTTCTTCTTCTTCTTCTTCTTCTTCTTCTTCTTCTTCTTCTTCTTCTTCTTCTCCTCCTCCTCCTCCTCCTCCTCCTCCTCCTCCTCCTCCTTCTTCTTCTTCTTCTTCTTCTTCTTCTTCTTCTTCTTCTCCTCCTCCTCCTCCTTCTTCTCTTCTTTTCTTCTTCTTCTTTCTTCTTTTCTTCTTCATCTTCTTCTTCCTTCTCTTCCTCCTCCTCCTTCTCCTCTTTCTTCTCCTCCTCTTTCTTCTCCTTCTCCTTCTCCTTCTCCTTCTCCTCCTCCTCCTCCTCCTCCTCCTCCTCCTTCTTCTTCTTCTTCTTCTTCTTCTTCTTCTCCTCCTCCTCCTCCTCCTCCTCCACCTCCTTCTTCTAGCTTTCATGGGTTAGTCCTGACTATGCTCAGAAATTGCTCCTGGCAGGCTCAGGGGACCATATGAGATGCTGGGATTCAAACTACTGTCCTTTTCATGCAAGGCAAACGTCCTACCTCTGTGCTATCTCTCTGGTCCCTAGTTCTTATTCAGAAGTCTTATTCTTTAACTGATAGTCTATCTGACTGATCTGTCTATTGATAAAGTATTGGAGTATTTCTATCAATGTGTCTCTTTAGGTTTGTAAGCAAAAGGCTTATAAACTTTTCTGACTTTAAATTTGATGCATATATGTTGATATAAGTTAGTATTTCTTGATATCTTGTTTAGGTATCCATACCTCCAGTCTACTCTTTTCAAAAGAGACAAAGATCTTCAAGTATTTAGGGATCAAATTTACCAAAGATATGAGTGACCTATGAAAATTTAATTTATGTAGAAGAGCTATGAGATGACTTTAAGAAATGGAAAAATATCCTATTCTCATGGATTAGAGGAATCAATATTGTAAAAAGGATCATCTTACCTGAATTATCATCTAAAAGCAATACCCATCTAAATTCACATAACATTTTCAAGGACTTAGAACTTTCTTAACAAAGTTTTTATGAAATCATGAGAGACTCTGTATAGCCAAAACCATATTGAGAAATAAAACATTGCGAGATATCTCATTATCTAACTTGAAACTATACTATAAGTTATGCTAATTAAGGTACTGGAATAAGTATAAACTCTGATCAATAGATATGAATCAAGTAACCAAAGATAAATCATCAGATCTATGGCCAGCTACTTTTCAACAAAATTCAGTGTACATGGAGTAAAGATAGTTTCTTCAAAAATAGTTATGGCAAAATTGGATAATCAAATGTAAAATAAAAGTGAAGCTGTATCCATATCTCACAACTTACACAAATGTTTTGTGAACAATATTTGTGTACAATATTTGTACATAATACAACAGATAGGGACCAGAGCGATTGTACAGTGGTAGGGTGTTTACCTTGCACGTGGTTGCCCAAGACGGACCTAAGGTAGATCCCCAGTGTCCCATATGGTCTCCCTTGCCAAGAACAATTTCTGAGTGCATAGCCAGGAGTAAATCCTGAGCATCACTGGGTGTGGCCCCCAAAACCAAAAACAACCATCAGATAAGTGTTTAATATCCAAGATATATAAGGGACCCAAAAGATCAACAACTAAAAACCAAAATTTCTATCAAAACTGAGTAGAAGAAATGAGTATAGTGTGCATATATCTTCTTGAGTGATATTTGTTATGGGACAAACAAATATCACTCAAAAGGATATATGTACACCATTATTATTGCAGTAGTTCACACAATAACTAGATCATGGAATATTCTATAGGTGGTCATATGACCAATGACAGAGAAGAGGATGATGAAAATGTGATACATCTATCTATCTACCTATCTATCTACCTATCTATCTATCTATCTATCTATCTATCTATCTATCTATCTATCTATCTATCTATCTATCTATTTATCTATCTATCCTCCATCTATATCTATTGATCTATTTGTCTCTGTGTTGATCTACCTATCTTTCTATCTATCTATAATGGAATACTACATATCTGCAAGGAATGATAAAATAATAAAATTTACTGCAACTTGTACAGAACTGGAGGATATCATGTTAAGTGAATTAAATCATAGAAAAATAATTTTTAGTCTTACTGATCTGTAAAAATACAATAGAGGGAATACCTAGATTATCCTGGTTCAATATACTGTAGAACTGAGGATAGTTAAACAAAATTGTGAATTTCACTACAACAGGGATGAAACTTGGGGAATCATGTTAAGTAACTAACATATGTCAGAGGAGGGCAAATTTTAGATGATCTCACATATCCAAGGAATATAGAGAAACAAAAAATGAATTAGTTTTAATGGGTACATAACTTTGTATATTAATATTAAATTAACTATTAATAGATTAATGGAAATTAATTACATAGCTTTGCACACGAATACTACATTAGCTAATGTGATAATATCACCTCAACTAAACTATACTAAAACTAAGAAGTATTATCTAACATACCTATTATGTTAAATTAAATCAATTATTCTCACTAAAGGGATTTGTAATAGAATTTGGAAAGATCATGGGTACTAGTATTTTAAAGCTAGAAAAGACATCAGGAGATAACAGGAGAACTCCAAGTCAAGTACCAAGTACCAACACATGTCTCTGTTTTGTTATCTTGAAAAGCTTTACTAATTGTTATTTTGTTTTTAGGTTTTGGGGTCATACCAACAGTGCTCAGGAATCATTCCATAGAGAATCATATGTGTTGCATGTGATTGAGCCACGTGTAAAGTAAGTGCTTTAGTAACTTAACTCCTGAACTATATTGTCAGCCTGGGAATGTTCCTTTATAAGGCTGAAGGTAAATTGGTGTAATTAAAAATGTAGGTTTAAAGAAAAACCATTACTTTTTTTAAACACTGTGATTACAAGATTGCTCATATACAGTTTGTTATTTTTTCACAATTGCAAAGTTGTTCATAATTGAGATTCAGTCATACAATGTACAACACCCTTCACCAGTGCACAAGTGTCCCCTAGTTTCTGTCCTGCCCTCCCCCCTGCCTGCCTATAGGGCAAACAATTCTCTTCTAATTCTCTTCTCTTTCTGTTTCTCCTTCTCTCTCTCTCTCTCTCTCTCTCTCTCTCTCTCTCTCTCTCTCTGTAATCACAGGTATTACAATACAAAAGTCCTCTCTCTCTGTAATCACAGGTATTACAATCCAAAAGTCACTAAGGAAGCAAGGAAAAATGCCAGATGCAATGATTATTCAGTTGTTGAGGAAACTAAGTAATCCAGTGAGCTAATTCAACTCATATATCTATCCTTAAATAGTGACAAAATCTTAAAAGAGGCATCATGGATCAAGAAGGCAGATGGACTCACTTTTCTCTCTTATTTTCATTCTCTCTTTGCTATATAACAAGTGATACTAATAAATACTCTAAATCCCAAGTTATTTACTTGCAAAAACAAAGGCTATAATATTTGTCTCCAATCATTATTTTAGTATTAATTGAGAAGCCACGTTAAATTTCATAACATTATTGGTAAAAAATAATGTTAATTTGTCTTCAAAAAGAACTCATCTGCTTTCCCAGTCCAACTTACTATCAAGATTCAGAAAGATGATCTTGTCTACAGTAGAAAAAATTTGCCAATGAATACAGAAAAATAAATAGACACGGTCCAGTAAGAAGCATTTATTAAAGATGTTTCATATTATAAGATGTTAAATCCACAGAAATAAGTGAAATAATGAGCTGCCTATTCCCCGTGCCTCATTTATTCACTTACCAAACTCATATATGTGTTTTCCAACTATTTCTCAAATACCACTGTCCAATAAAAATATATAAGCCATATGTATTTTTAAATTTTAAAAGTCAAATTAATAAAGAATAAAACAGAAATGATCATGACATATTTTACTTAACCTAATTTATACCAAGTATTATTAAAATATTCAATAATAATTTATTAATAGCATAACTCATGGTATTTTAAATGCAAGGCTTTGCAAATAAATGCATGTTTTACTCTAACAACATACAGCAAAGTAATGAGTTACACCTGAAGGGCTAAGTAAGCACATATGGCTAATGATCACTATTTTAGAATTTTTTAGAATATATCTTTTGTAATTACATAAAGTTTTGCAGCAGTTAAAAATGCCACAAATAACATAATTTTCATGTACTGGGTACTGCATTTTGAGATAGCAGTATATATTGTAATATATATAGATATAGATATATAATATTTAACACAGGCAGTGTTTGTTGTTGCCACCCATATTATAGATAAAGAAGCTGAGCCTGATAAGTTAATTTTCCCACCATCATTAACAATTTAAATATGGTATCTAAGCTCAATTGTTTTAACTCCAGTATCTATCATGCTACTTGTTTTAGATACTTGAATAGTGTTCCAACTGGCTGGCTTACCATATAACAGGACATTTTGATATGGCTGTGTGAACATAGCCACTTTAAATTGTAATGCCATTATTTTATTGTTATTATCAAGTAATTTGTGTGATTTATATCTCTGATCTGCAACTATCTTTGAACTTAATTTTGTCATCACCGTTATGAGGACAATCAAAACCCTCATTCCATTCCTGAGTAATTTTTGATATGTAAGAGTGGAATAATCTACTGGAATGTAATAGGAGCTTAGAATAAGTCAATGTTGCTGACAAAAATGCCAGTATTGTCCCTAAAAGGAATGAAAAAATCCATAGCAAGAAATATTAGTTTCAGATCCTGGGAAGGAAATATGCAAGATGAATAGTATTTCACAGCAAGACACCTATCAAAGATGATTTCAGATAATTTAAAAAGTGTTTAGAGAAAGATTTGAAGTTGAAACAAAAATAGAACTGTCAAAATATAAATCGGGGTAACAAATAAAACAGATACATAAACAGAAAGTATGTTTGATTTATTATTTCAGAGCAACATTAAAAAGACTTAGTTGCCCATTATTAGAAAATGCTACTAGTAAAGCACATTATTTCATTGAAAATATAGGGAAATAATAATGTATTCTACATTTCCTCTTTTAGTCAAAGTACTGTGAACCCAAATAGTAAAGTTTTTTTTAAGTTTTTACTTATAGAAGCATTTCACTAAATTAATAAGAATGGTATGTTTGTATAAAACAGATATTATTTTTCAACTCTTATAAAACTAATGTCCCTAAATCTAGATCATCAATCATCATTTTCATTATAAAGATTGAAAATCACTATCAATTATAAATGAACTTTTACAACAAAATTCAAACTGGAATTTGATCAAACCCTGGTGTCACTGAACAATTTATAGAAAATAAAAGTGACAGAAAACATGTTAAAAAACTATGAAGAAATAATCAATAGCTGACTGTTTTGGTTTTTGGTTTATTCTTTTTTAATTCTTTTTGTATTTTTGTTGTTACTCTCCTATTATTTTTTGTTTTTGTTTGTTTGTTTGCTTTGTCTTGTTACCTTTTTCTTCTTTTATCCCTTTCTTCTTCTAAATGGATATTTAAAACACCTAGATGAACTCCTCCTAGTTTTTCTCTTTTTTGTTTGCCTTTTTTTTCTTCTCTTCTCCAAATCTTTTCTTATATCTCCAATAGAGCCACATTACTGGGATTACCTTGATCAGCCTCATAATTGAAGAAGGAAAAATAGATGGTACCAAGACCAGACAGTCGTATGTTCATTTGGTGGAAATAAAAATATGATCAGACTTGAATACCAAATCCAAAGTCAACAATAACAGAATCAATACCCAATCTACACCAAGCTTTACAGGGGGGGAAGAGTTGCACTAGCAATACTGGGGGTAAAGGAGAGAAATGTGGGATACATGCTGGGAACAGGGATGGAGGGAGGACAACAATGGTGGTGGGAATGCCCCTCATTCATTATCACTATGTGCCTTAAATATTACTGTGAAAGATTTGTAATTTACTTCGACCACAATAAAAATTAAAAAGAAAAATAAAAAAATGAGGCTGAGAAGATCTACAGACAGAAAAACCAAGGACTAATAAATAACCTATAAAATAAGATATAAAAGGAATCTATAATTAAAAAGAAGTTAAGTTATTGCTGACCAATTGCATAGTTTGAATTGTATTTAAATTTAAATGTATGAACTGTGAACAAAAAAGTCTGTTATGTTTTAAATCTTTGGATTTTTTTCTAGAAAAACATTTACTCAGTTTCCTTTTCTGCTTAAAATTTATCATTAACAATATTGTCTATAGGTAAACTAAAAAAGATGTTATGGGTTACAAGCACTTTATTTTATGAAGGGAAAAATAAAAGGTTTGGGGAGCCTTTCTTGAGGAAATTAAAACTGAGATACAAAGAACAAAAATACGCTAGAAAGTCATTTAGGGAAGGACATTTAAATAAACTGTGAACATTATGTGGGAGTTGGGGGGAGATTAAAGTCTCTTAAAACGTAGCCTCTTGAAGCTGTGTATGTATATTCTGTAGTGTGAAGAGCTATGAAAACCACATCTGGCAGTAATTGACCTTGGCAGAGTGGGAATCAGCATGACACTTTCCTTCTGCTCTCTAAGTATCACTGTAAGATAATGCTGTTGCTTAAATCAGTAATTATTTTTCCTCTCCTCTCCTCCCCTTTTCCTCCCCAATCTTCTCCTTTCTTCCCTTTCTCCATCTCCTCCCCTCCCCTTCTTCTCGCCCTCCCCTCCTTTCCCTTCCCTCTCTTACCTCCCCTCCCTCCCTTCCCTTCCTCCATCTTCTTCCTCCCTCCCTCCCCTCCTTACCCTTCCCCCTACCCTCCTCCTTCCTCCCCTCCCTTCCTCCCTCCCTCCTCTCCACTCTTCCCCCATCCTCCACTGCCCCATCCTCCCTCGCTTCCTTCCTCTCTCCCTCCCTTCCTCCCTTCACTTTCTCCCTCTTCTTCCTTCCTCCCTCCCTTCTTTCTCCTTCTTCCTCCCTCCCTCCTCTTCTTACCCTTCATCCTCTCCTCCCTCCCTCCCCTTCTTTCCTACCTTCCTCCCTTCATTACTCTTCTACCTCCTCCCCTGCCCCTCCCTTCCTTCCCTTTCTCCCTCTTCTTCCTCCCTCCCTCTCCTCTTTACCCTTCCCCTCTTCTCCCCTCCCTTCTCTTTTTCTCCCTCCCTCCTTCCTCCCTCTCTCCTTCCTCTCTCTCCCTCCTCCCTCCCTTCCTTCTTTCCTTCCTTTCCTTCCTTCCTTTCCTTCCTTCCTTTCCTTCCTTCCTTCCTTCCTTCCTTCCTTCCTTCCTTCCTTCCTTCCTTCCTTCCTTCCTTCCTTCCTTCCTTCCTTCCTTCCTTCCTTCCTTCCTTCCCTCCCTCCTTCCCTCCTTCCTTCCTACTACACAATGGTGCTCAGGGCTTTTTTCTTGGCTTGGAGCTCAGATATCAGTCATGGTGGCTATTGGGGAACCATATGTGGTGCTGGGATTAAATCTGACAAAGCTGTATGCAAGACAAGCACCTACTTGCTGTACTATCTATCACTCTAGCAGTAGTTCTTAATTATTTCTTCTTTTTGACATATAGTTTCCTGAACTCTGCTATAAGAGTATTCCCAGATGCTCATTGTCAGACTAACATAGGTTTCCTATTTGCAATAGACTTATAGCATTCTTTAATAGTACTGATGGTAGTGGTGTTGGGAGGAGTTTGGTAGCAGGTACTAGGAACCGACTTTGAGAGTTTATTAATAAGGATATCTAAAATGTCTAGTTCAGGTGTACAAATCCAGGTCAGAGAGCAAAGCGCAAGTACAAAATCTCATATCATGTGTTATATTTGTACACAAAGATTGGTCTTAGTGTATTGCCAAAGGTTAAAGGTATTTTTTTCCTTTCATACTAGCTTTCTACTGTTCTCAAGGTTTTAATCATGTGACTCTATGATGCAGGAAGTGAGTTTGGAGTAAATGGAGAGGCATCTTGGCACAGGTGAGAAAGACTGAGAGGCAAGTGCATTTCATCTTTTTTGGTCACTGTTTATAATAATCTCCTTTGCCCGTATTACCCATGTGGCTTTGTGTTGGCAAATAATCATATCATAAACTTTTAAAAATTTTAATGGAATTATTACTGGTACATTGAAGAAACTGAAGTAGGTAAGTCCTCTTAATGTATTAATTTCAAAACTTTAGTTATGCCAAGAGCAAAGAATGACCCATTTATTTCTGAACTTCCTCACCTTAATTTAGCTGATATATAAGGTCAAAATAAAGTTCTCAAATTCTTATTTTTTTTTTTTTTTGGTTTTTGGGTCACACCCAGCACCGCTCAGGGGTTACTCCTGGCTCTACGCTCAGAAATCGCTCCTGGCAGGCTCGGGGGACCATATGGGACGCTGGGATTCGAACCGATGACCTTCTGCATGAAAGGCAAACTCCTTACCCTCCATGCTATCTCTCCGGCCCCTCAAATTCTTATTTTGATTGTAAAACATGTCAGTGAATTAGACACAGCAGAAAATGATAGAGAATAAAAATGGTCATTGTTTCTTTCAAGAAACTTCCTCAAGAAACTTCTTCGTGTAACAAAAGAAAATGCAGCTGCAATAAGCGGAAATAGCTACTTGAGGACATTTGACTATAATTTCCATCATGAATTATGAAGCTTGGGAAGATTGATTCAGATATTCTTATGTATCTGTAAATCCTAGATCAGGAGTTTACATAGCACTGGGTAAATAGGTTTATTGAGTGAAACTAGATGACATATTAATGTAAGTAAGCTGGTGTATGTTAAAGTTATACATATTTGGGCTTTATAGAATTTGCCAAAAATTAGTACAGAAAATATCTATTTACTGTTAATTAGAAAATTCTTTTGTCACTGTTGACTCTTAAGATCCTATTATTCTGTTCCTTTTGTAACAGATGCTTCATTCCCTTTAGAATACTCTAAGCAAGTTATCCAGCTATTTATTAAACCAATCTGAAGCAGGAAAATCCTCTTTGTCTGGAGAAGCTCCAATATTATTGGGTATTTCTGTTTGGTGGATAATATTTGCATAATATGAGCCGAAATCTGTCTTTCTAGAATTCCATTACTGGTCCTGGATATAAACTCTGAATTTCTTTTTCATAGTTCAGTATAGTTGTGATATTCTGCCAATACTTTCTCACTATGTACCACTTGCTACCTTACTATTTTACAAAACACCATCTCTGCTTCCTCTCATATTCTAGTAATCTTATCAGGCCATGCTTCATTTAGTTAATGTCTTATAAAGTATTCTAGGTAAGTAACCTAATTTATTATTAAGTTAGTTACCACAAAACCTCTGTAAGATGTGTACTCTTAAGATCCTTATCTTACTGTCAAGGAAATGAAAGCATAGGGATATTAAATAACTTATCTGAAGTCACAGAGGTGATAATAGAGAAGCTAGGACATAAAACCTAGAAGTTTGTCTTAGAGGTTATATAATTAAACACCATTCAATTCTAATTTCATGGTTACCAAAATCTTTTTCATGAACTTACATGGTTACCAAAATAATATTGAGGCTAAAAAAACCAGTCACCTCCTTCTATTTATGTATCCCCAGATAATAACTATTTTAGTTTATTATGATACATTCATGGTCATATTCCTGATAACTGAAAATGAGGAGTAAAATTCTAAAATTACATTTAAGTCTTGAAAAGGCCATGCAGAGCCCTAAACTTTATTTTGAAAGTGATAGAGCTCTGTCACGTATTAAAAAAAACCCATTATACTACTTTGAAGCAATCAAAAGAAGTAAGCTACACAATACTTGAAATATTTCTTGAACATAGAGTAAGAGATACATTAGAGCAGGATTAAATATTAAGTAGGAAAAGGGATACTGATGGTAATAAGGTATTCATGATCCAAAAGAACTAGGTACGATAAAGAAAGAGGTCTAGACCACATTTGGATAGTATGGGATAAGATTTTGTTCATGATTATATTATAGAGTGAAAGGATGATGGAAAGAGAATGTAAGAAGGATTTCTAGTTTCTCTTTGGAGACTATGTGAATATGGTATAATTATCCATTGTGAGCATTGGGCTGAGTTTATGTGGGTGAAGTGAAGGATGAAGGAGGAGGAATGAAAGAGAACTATCAAAAGCAAACAAACAAAAGCTACAGAAAGTATCCAGGGAAAGAGTTAAGTATTTGCTGGCATATAAAATGACTGGGCGTATAAGACGACCCCCTAATTTTGCAGTTAAAAACATAGGTTTAGGCCTATATTCACTGTATCAGACAGAACATTCCTGTGCTGCATGTGCTGCATGTGTTCCTGTGCTCATGTACTACAGTGAGCCAATCACAACAAGCAAAGGTTCAAAGGTTATACTGTGATAGACTTCCTCTCTGACTCTGGCCAATCTGAGCAGACTTTTTACAGTGTAGATTCGGGTCCAGAACATTGTCTAATTTGCATGCATAAAAAGCCTGCTTGGATTGGCTGAGTTAGAGAGGCGGTCCAAGCAGCCTTTGAGTGATTGGTGCAGGATCGAGTTGGAAAATTTGTTTTGTGGCAATATTCAGACAATTTTCGTTTAGCAGCATATTGAAACATTTTTCGGGATATACTCCGTGTATAAGACGACCCCTGATTTTTGGTTGACTTTTTTTTTTTGTTTCAAAAGCCGTCTTATACGCCGGAAAATACGGTAGGTGACAGATGGGTAGAGAAACTAAGCAGGAGGGTCCAGGAAAAATTGGAAATGTGAAAATATTTGGGGATAATGGAGGGTGAAAAGGGAAGATGTAGTTAAGATGAAACCCTTGAAAGGAGCATTTTTTAGTGAATTTTGAGTGATTGGAAGATCCCTGACTTAGGGAAGAGAGTCTTCCTGGTGGAAACAGCAAGTTTCTGTTAGGCTTTTGTTTGGTCACCCGAGAGAATAAAGTAATTGAGTTTTTGGCTATCTTTCTTTTTAAGTACAGGCAAAGAAATTTCACTTTTTAATTTCATTGTTAGTTTTAAATAAATTTGCATCTATACAAGGGATAAAAATTTTGACAAGAACCAGTTTAGTTAGCATTTCAAAATGTTCCTCAAACATTGAACCATTTGGTGAAACATGATATATTTTGCATAGTCTTTCTGCTTATGATAAAGAAATTCAATTTAAACATACTTTTAGTGTAAAAAGACAGAAAACTAGGTTCCAGAAAAACAATAGTTTTACTAGTTTAATGAATATATGCATTTTAAGTCATTCCTTCTCAACATTCTCTCAAAAAGAGATTTTCCTTTTTTTGACTTTTTTAAAATTTACTTTAAAGAGTATGTATCACATAGTTGACATAGTTAATCATAATACATTTGTTTCCAGATAAATAAGCAAAAATATTTTTTAAAAAAGAAAAATAAAGAAAGACCTATATCACAAAAACTTCAAAACACTTCAGAAAGAAATTGAAGAGGACCTGAGGAATTGGAAGAATATCCCATGCTCATGGGTAGGAAGAATGTACATCATCAAAATGAACATCTTACTTTTAACATCTTTTTAACATCTTACATCTACTATTTAGATTCAATGCAATCCCTACCCAAATTCAGACATTATTTTTTTAAGGCCTTAGAATAATCAATTGTAAACTTGTGTGGAACCACAAAAGACCTAGGTTAGTCAAATCTATATTAAAAAACAAGAAACTGGGAGCATTACTTTACTTAATCTGAAGCTTTACTACAAAGCCATAGTGATCAAGAAAGCATGGTACCGAACAAAGACAGTCTCAGACCAATGGGTCAGAATAGAATATCTAGTGACGTACCCCTAGATATACAGTTAACTAATATTTGAAAAAGCCAAAAATTTGAAATGGAACAAAGATAAGTCTATTCCACAAATGATATTGGAACAACTGTATAACCACATGTAAGAACTTAAAGATTTATCCATACCCACACCTTACACAAAATTTAACTCAAAATGGATTAAAATGTTGAAATCAGACCTGAAGCTATAAAGTTCATTGAGGAAAACTTACGGAGAACACTTCAAGACTTAGACCTCAAAGAAGTCTTTGATGATAGGATGTCAATGGCATGAGCTATAGTATCAAACCTAAATAAATGGCACTACATAAAACTAAAAAGTTTCTATATGGCAAAAGAAACATGGGCTAAAACTAGAAATCAACTAAGATAATGGGAATTTTTTTTTTTTTTGCACTCAACACATTAGATAACGGTCTGATATCTACAAAGCACTCACAAAGGTTAGCTCCACAAAAAAAAAAATCAAAAAATGGGGAGAAGAAATGAACAGACAGTTTTCTGAGGAAGGCCAACAGATGGCCAATAGACACATGAAAACATGTTCATCATCACTTTTCAGTAGGGAAATACAAATCAAGACAACAATGAGGTAACATCTTATACCAGTGAGAATGGCACACATAAAAAATAATGGAAACAATCTCTGTTGGTAAGGATATGGTCAGAATGCAGCATTCATCCACTGCTGGTGGGAATACTGTCTGGTACAATATTGTACCCTCAGCTTTGCATCTCCAGCTCTCATCCCTGCTAAGCAAAGTAGTGTGATGTCAATCATGCATCTCCTGACCCACCCTCACTCGTAAAAGAATGTGCTCCGATAAAATTTAATCATGATAAGGGAAAGGCACAAATTGTGTGTCTGATCCCTGACATTTTTACAAAAACAGGACTAGCTAACAGCACCAATTCTTAGAAAAACAGGACATAGGATGGAGAGATAGCACAGGGGTAGAGCGTTTGCCTTGCACTAGCCAACCAAGGATAGACGGTGGCTCAAATCCCGGCATCCCATATATGGTCCCTAAGCAGCCACATGAGATTTCTGAGTGCAGAGCTAGGAGTATCCCCTAAGTGCCCCCGGGTGTGACCCAACAACAACAACAAAAATAGAGAGAGAAAAGAAAAAGACCCAGGATATACCTAAGATAAAGTATGCTGCTCCTTTTAAAGTTTAGCAAGTCCAGCTGACATTGTCCTTTTATGGAATTACTCCCTTTGGCCATCTTCGGCAACCTGTACCCTATATAAACCTATGCTTCTCTCGATAAAACGGGACTGCTCTGACAGAATCCCCTCACGGTGTCTGTGTGTGTGCTCTCACACTGTGGTCTATCTTTCCAACTTTCGTAAGGAGCAGCGTTGCTGGTGAGGCTTCAGAACGCCCTGAGTTCCTGATTCCCCCTTGCTGGCTGAGTTGATGTCGGAACTCTCCAGAAGGGTAGCCGACAGTCAACCCCTATGGAAAACGTAGGAGGATTCTCAAGTATTTAGGATTTTCAAGTAAACTCAAAATTGAGCTGCCACATTACCCAGTAATTTCCCTCTTGGGATATCTATCCCCAGGATAGAAAGACATTCATTCAAAAGTATGTGGCATACCACTATTCATTGCAGCACTCAGTACAATAGCCAAGATTTGGAATCAACCTTTTTGTCCAACAACAGATGAGTGGATCACGAAGATGTGGTACATATATATAGTGGAATACTAAATAGCAGTAAGAAATGATACAATTATGCAATTTGCAGCAACATGGATGGAACAAGAAAATATTATGTTAAATGAAGTAAGCCAAAAGAAGAAGGATAAAAACAGAATGCTATCACTTATATATGGTATTTAGAATAACTCCATGAAGAAACACAATGGTCTAAATGGTAGATACTCTGAACACCATAGGTGCCAGGGTATAGTGAGGAGAAGGGAATAAATTAAATGGAAGAGGAGAAAGACAAAACCTTTACTCTCTTTTATACTACAAAGAAACCTGCAACAACAGAAACAGCTGTTTGATAAGATTGAACAGATGTTCAATCAACTCTCACTACAAAGGCCTATAATAATATTCTAAATGTTCTTATCCAGAGAATCAGGTGCAGAATATGATTGGAAGCCAGAGACCACTCCCCCACTACAGTGCTCACGATCAGTATGTTTTAGAGCCTTAATTTTATAATGTATAAATTAACTCTTCAACTTCTTTGCCCACAGAAGTTCTTGGAGATATAAATTGAACACCTTAATTTTTCAATTCAGTGCTCTTCCATGTTAGACTCCAAATACTATGCTCCTAAGACATTATGACAATGTCTTAACAAAATACTCCAATGTATCCATTTCATTTTGATTACCTCTGCCATTATTATCTAAACAGAGACCATTGAAATAGGCAACTACACACCATAGACTTTTGTTACAGGCCCTGCTTATTGAGTATGTTCTTCAAATTTCTTTTATCTTTTTTTCTTTTTCAGTGCAAACTACATGATATTATATCATAATGCCCACAATGTCGGTTTCCTGTCAGGAAATGAATCTCAATACACAAGACATGGTGGATGATATACATGGGGCAGACTCTTCTTAGAGTGTTCACCACCATATTGATTAGTATTCTAGACATAAAAAATATGTTTATCCTAAAATTCTCCATACACAATCTAACCCCCAAAGTTTTATTTAGCAAAGTTCACCCCACCATTGATAAAATTCCTAGAAATTTAAAATCCTTTCTTCTCCAATGTGCTGGCCCCATTTTTTAAAATTTATTTATTTATTTATTTATTTATTTATTTATTTATTTATTTATTTATTATTTTAGCTTAATTTTTTAAGCACTTTGACCCATCCCATAAGGGTCAGGCATCCAACTGCAACCTATGAGTAGATTTCTAATGTCTACCTATAAATGGTGTGAGTGTATATGTAGTGAATTCCTCTATGCTTGTCTAACATATATTGTAAATAATCCGTGCCTATATTGTATATAGTCTCTCTTATATATTATCCCTACTCTCCCTATTCACTACCTTACAAAACTCCTTCTATCCTCTCACCCCCTCAATCCTGATCTGTTATCTCGCCCTATTTAACCCTCTTTTTCCTCAGTTCTTAACTCCTCAGGAAACAAGACCATAACCCTGTCCCAGGAAGCTGCCACCTGGCCCCCAAAGCAAAAGGAGACTCTCTCAACCCCTATTTCTCACCTCAGAAAGATATAGCCACCGCTCCTGCTGATTCAGTGTACATGGCGTTTTTCCTTCCACCTCCCTTCAAGGTGGACTATTGCTTGCTACCAGATTCAGCTCCAGAGGGACCCAGCTCGAGGACACTACCTGATACCTTACTGCTGCAAACCATTTCTCAGACTCCATAAGATCATAGTGCAGGACAAAAATGTGCCCAAACTACAACAAGCTATATACAAAGGGTACCTGTTACACACACTAACAGTCCTGGTGGCTAAGGGTGGAGGCACGGTATGTGTGCTAGGAACTACCTAGCAGGTAGTTCTACATGCAGGTAGGTCAACACTGGTGGTGGGAATGGCTCTAATTTACTGTCACTAGGTATTCAATACAACTGCGAAAGATTTGTAATTTACATTGGTCTCAAAAAATTATAAAAAAACTGTAAGGAAAAAAGAGAAGAGAGACAAAAAAGAAGTACAGCAACAAGCAAATTTGTGAAAATTATTTCATTTTAATTAGGTCATTAAGTCATTGACAGAAAGTTTAATAAGCTCTTATTGCTAGCAGACCATTCTGTTTTTTTTTTATTTGTTTTTGGAGATTAAGTGACTTCAGCTACACATTGGCTTCTAAATAGATGTGCTTCTATAGTGGTGCACACTCTACATTATTAAACAAAAATAAAGTTGTCACACATCTGCAAATGCAGCTGGAAGGTCCAGGAATTCAAAGCTCTACTAATGATATTGTACCTTACATAGAGCATGACTTTTTTGCTGCCAGCTCTTTTGGAAATACAAGAAAAAATGCCCCCATTCACTCTCAAAATGTCCTGGTGATATTGGCCCAAATACCAGCATACTGGATATTTGGTCTGATTGGTGACTGTAGAGAGTGACAGAGGAGTGATGAAGAAGGGCCATAAGCAAAGTGGAAATTATGGTTAATGGGTGCAGCAGGCATAGCTTCAGTAGGCAGGGCCTTGACCCGCCCTCTACTCCTGAGATTGCCAGCTTTCAGCTGGGTGGCCAGGGTAACCATATTTTTCACCTTTTGGTTTATATCTCTTTCAAGAGCAGAGTGAGTCTATGGACTGGGCCTCCTTTATCTTTAAACTGCTCCTATAGCTTCTCACTTAGTAATGCCTCCAAATATAACCTTTTTTGAAACATATTAAATATCATCTTTCATATTAGATGTGAATTTTTAATATCCTTTAAAATATTTTTCATTGTGATCAAAGTGAATTACAAGTCTTTCACAGTAATATTTAAGGTACATATTGACAGTGAATTAAGGCCATTCCTACCACCAAGGTTGTCCGACCTCCATCCCTGTTCCCAGCATACATCCCATACCTCCCTGATTTGTTCCATGGACTACTAGTGCAACAGGTCTCCTTTGTGTATAGCTTGTTGTAGATTGGGTATCAATCTGGTGTCATTTTTAAGCAATATCAGGAATATAGAAAATCTTAAAGTATTAGATACACAGCAAAGTGCTTGGTGAATTGTTAACAAATTATTATTTGGTGAATTACTGACAGTATTTAAAAGTCTGATTACTTTTTGTTTGCTTTTGTTTTGGGTCACACCTTATGATACTCAAGAGATAATACTGACTGTACTAAGGAATCACTTCTGGCAGAGTTGAGAGGATATGAGATGCTGGGGAGCAAATCTGTATAGATCTCATACAAAGAAAGTCCTCTACCATTATTATCTCTCTGGCCCCAGAGTCTAATTAATCTTGTGAGAACTGTATATTAGTACTTGCTTCAAAATGTCTAATATGCTGTGATATTTCACGGAACCTTGGATGCATTTATAGAATCAAACTGTATATAGATTATGATACAGTGTCAAGAGTCTGGTACAAAAAGGCGTACATACTTGGATATTTTGGAGAATGATCCTGAGATGTCATTTAGCCTCTTAGCAATTGACATTTTTTGTTGTCTTGCAAAAAGAGTTTCTAGTCAAAACCAAGGTTAAAATACAAGAAAAATGCCAAGATGTTGGATAAAAGGAATATACAACATTTTACTTTTAAAATGGGTCTAAGTTTTAAAAGGAAATATAAACTTTTGGTTTCATTTTTAATCATTCTCCTTACTATCTGTTCATATTGAATAGACCCACAATAAAAAAGGTAAGAGAATCATCATAAGAATATCCCAAGTATAAAATAGGGAAAAGGAATCTCTTGAATTCTTAGAAGTACTTGGACAGTCTAGAACTCTTGTTTTCTTTCCATCCTAGAACTTGACCCTCTGGAGAGTTGCTTTAACAAAGTCACCTATAAGTGAGTGCTCCTACCTATCAACCTATATGTCAGAGTAGAGATTGCATAGTATCTATAGTGAGTGGATCAGAATTTCTTTCTGTAAAAGCTCTCATAGACAGACCGATTCCTTGAATCTCAGGTCCTTTCTTGCTCATACCTACAACACCTATTTCCTTAATTTCAAATGAAAACAAAATGGCATACGAACAGGGACTCTTGGACATAGTGATAGAATAAATGGCTTTTTTTCCCCTCATAAAATATATATGTTGAATAATGATGTCCAAGTTGATGGCATTAGAAAAGTGTTTAAGTCAAAAGGGTAAAGATCTAATTATCAGGATGAATGACTTGACACAAGAGAGACACTTTCAACTTCTATTAAAGGATCCATCTGTAGGAATTAGGAAAAGGATCTCCATGAGATACCAACTCTCTCTTCACCTTGTTCTTGGATTTCTTTCCAGTTTCCAGAATTGTGAACAATATACTTCTGTAGTTTATCAGCTGGTTTATAAAACACAGATAATCTGACCATCAGAGCATTGCAGACAAAGTATCCTATTGCTTTTTCCTATCCTACTCATTATTTCTTTCATTCTCTGTATTTCCCAGGTTGAGGTTGAAGAAAAGTCTAGGAAGGAAAGTTATAACTGAAACAGAAGCAGAAAACCCTGTCCTTCTTAATTTTGAGCTATAATTTTTGATGAGTTACAGCATTAGCTCTGTGGGAAAATGAAGCAGTAAATACTTTCTGCTTAAAAATTAAAAGTGTTAAATGAGATACTTCTTACCTGATGTAGTTTGGTCATTATTTCATGAAGAGAGATGAAATATTATAAACTTTCAGAGTAGATAGGGTAAAATTTAGAGTCTCAAAAGTTGCCCTTTGGGTTAATGGGAAGAATGAGGAGAAAGAAGTAGGTAACGTGCATATGTAATTATATCTAAGATACATTCTCCTTGTTACATTTCAGAAATAATCATGTGTGACTACAGGAATGTTGCTCTGTTGAATATGCAAACAATAATTTGAAAATATATACATACTCCCATGTCTGTTGCAGCACAATTCAAAAGAGCTAAGACATGAAAACAACTAAATATTCTTTGATGAATGACTGGATGTGCTCTATATACTCAATAAGCTATTGCTCAGTCATAAAAGAGATGAAATCCTGCCTTTCACAAGCACATGTAATGATTTTGAAGTGATTGTTCCTGGCAAAATAAGCCAGAAAGAGAAAGGCAATTTCTAAATTGCTTCACTCAAGTGTAGAATATAAAGAAGCAAATTAATAATACAACAAAAACCACCCTGAAGACCCAGAAGAAAATTGTGGTTAGCAATGGGGAAGGGAAAAGGTCGTGGGAAGAATGGAAGGGGTGAGTTTTCAATTTGATAGGGGTGAACAGTACTAGAACTTTGGCAGTGGATGCAGTATGGTTTATACTTATATTGATGTACGAATTTATATGTCAGAGACTTTTGTAATGCTACAATCCAATGGTAAATCAATACAACTACATCTGTTTCAGCAAAAGGGTAACACTGGTTTGTTAATTGTGGACTCAGATTCACAATAGGGAAGAAGAAAGAAGTCTGATATTATTGAGCATTTACTGCTATGAAGAAGTAATCATCCATGCAAATATGTAAAGGTCATATCAACTAGTAAGAATAAAGAGAGCCATTATTTGCCAGCAACTAATAAGTAGAAAATAAAATGTGTTTAGTAAATATTAAGACTAGACATTATACATAACTATGATTTGAACAAAGTAAATAGAAAAGGGAACTGGAGTTCTTTTTCCATTGCTCATATTCCTACTTCATAAAAATTATCTGGACTTGGGGTCTTTAGACCCTAGATAAGTTTGGGGATTTTCATTGCAAGGACATGAACTATGGGATACAAAGATGCCACAGCGATACCAATTTTCCCTTTGTGCAAGCATGGAATATGAAAAGGGCATCGCCAACAGAAAGCAATGAATGTTGTTTTTTTTTTTTTTTCCCTGAAATTGTTAAAAGAGTTCTGAGATTTGACATCTTAAAATGAATGTTAAAGTCACTTTCACAGTGAAGTAGTGTGGTTACTTCTGGCTTCGATCCCAAGAAACAAAGAGGGTAACTCAGGCCAGATTGCATTTCCAACTGGATACACAGGCTAATAATCTGATAACCGAAGAACAAATGTGGCTGAGATGGAAAGTGATCATAATCATTTAGATAAGATACCTGCCTATTCTTACCTACTTTTGCTTTTGAAAACTTGTCTCAAAAAGTAATTTCCCCCCACATTTACTGAACAACTTATAAATACAAGTTAATGTATAAGCATAAGAATATTCAGCAAAAATAAAACATGTTAATAGAGTACTGAGTCAAGCCATGTGTAAATAAATATTTGATCACTCTGACCTATGGAAAGAACAATTTTATAGGATTCTCGTAATGTTTTTAAGTGAGGATAAAGAGAAAATATTAAATACACAGAATTACTTATATCATATCAGTTGGTGATACACACATCAGAAAAAGCTACAGACATTCTACTTCTCTCATTCGTTAACATTGTCATGCTAGTTGTTAGTGTAGTTAGTTATCTAACAGCGTTCACCACTCTTTGTGGTGAGCTTCAAAAATTTTTTTAATATATTTTTTATTTAAGTAACATGATCATAGTTGGGTTACAGTCACAAACAGAGCACCCTCCTTCACCAGTGTAATGTTCTCCCCTCCCCCTTCCCATCCTCTGCCTGTATTTGAGACAGGCATTTTACTATAGTTACTTGTTTTTAAGTTCAGTAAATTTTTTTTTCTTAAAGGATGAGTAAAAAAAAATATAGTAAAGGTGTGATAGTGGCAATTGCTGTTGTTTGCATAGGTCCAGAAAAATATGGGGAAAATGGGAAAAAAAATCCTTGGCCTGATTACAAGAAGGCCTCACCACAGAAGTTTATTGGCATAAGACTGACTCTGGGCTCCAGGCATACCAGTCTGTCCACCCCGAGTCATTCTCCGTGGTCCCGGTGAAACTTTTCACACTTTAGTGAGCTTCAAATTGTAGAATGCCTGCCACAAATACATGCAGGGGTTGGGGAAGCTGGGGCATTGGTGGTGGGAATGTTGCATTGGTGAAGGGGGTTATTTTGTTTATGACTGAAATCCAACTACAAACATGCTTGTAATCATGGTGCTTAACCAAAGATTTATTAAAAAAGAAAAAGCTGCAGAGAAGACAGATTACTGCTGAGGAGAAGGGTGCCAATGATTTATTTATTTTTATAGAAGCAGGCTTCAAGCTGTGTTCAATAGCTTGGGGTTCACTCTTGGTAATAACTGGACAATTGGTTCAGTTGAGCTTGAACTTAGTTGAGATTCAATGCTCATGTCAGTGCTGCTCAGGCCCCACGGTGCAGGGAAGGACTAGAGCCAGTGCTTGGAGTCTTCAGGGTTTTATTTGGCAGTACTACAGAATATTGGGTGCTAGGGATAAAACCAGTTGGCTGTATGCAAAAAATAATCCCTAAAAGCAGTCTCAGCTTTCCAATTCATATTACTGATTTATATACAGCAATCAAACACCTTGTTGATAGTCTGAGTTATAATAAGATTTATCCAGCCATAAGAGGTAAGAGAGCCCACATTTAGAAGAGAGGGGTAATAAATATTAAGATGCTGAAGGTTGGGCCAGAGAGATAGACAGCGGTAGTGTGTTTGCCTTGCACGCAGCTGATTCAGGACAGACAGTGGTCCAAATCCCTGCACCCCCTATAGTTCCTGTGTCTGCCAGGAGCTATTTCTGAGCTCAGAGCTGGAAATAACCCCTGAGTGTCACCGGGTGTGACCCCCCCCCACCAAAAAAAAAAGAAAGAAAGATACTGAAGGTTTTATGTAGTTACCACTTTTGAGGAAGAATCAAGGAGGCAAGTGTTGAAACAAAGGGTGTGGAAGGAGTTATAGATGAGTTAGAAATTTTAGAGAATACATTATCAGTAATCAGCTGGAATGTACTGGGAGAGTGTATTGTGAACATTGCAAGGACATGAACTATGCACACTTTACTGTATCTGCTTTGGCTTACTTGTTGAGAAAAGTGAAAAAAGGCCAGGTTGGTTGAACACAGAAGATTATATTTGCGTCTCTGGAACTGTGAAATTGAGAGAGAATGGTCATGTGCAACTGTGTGGGGCAGTAGAGGAGTTGGAGGTAATTTGAAAGGAATGCTGATGAGAATTGATTGCAGGGTGTGAGGAAAAGAGGTGGCAAGGGTGATTCCAAGATGAATAAGTGACTTTGCCTATTATAAGGCTAACACAGATAAATTATCATGCAAACATAGATAATATTAACTTAATGAGTATTCATGCTCTGAAAGTTCTGACGAGATTTTGTGGCATTGTTTATGTCAGTAATAATGTCTATTGGATTGATCATGTATTTATCAACATCTCTTTGTTTTTTGCTAAAGAATAATCATGGTGCCAACATTATGCAAAGCCTGAGGTTCAAACAGAGCTGCGTTCTGGCAGTCATTTAATATCAGTGTGATAATATCTTTTCAGAAAGCTGAAGTTTTCTATGTTAGATGAAGCTAATTAAACCTCCTTGTGGAGCAGTTACTATGGTTAAACAAAATAATGCATATGAAGTACTTAAGCAATAAATGTTTAGTGTCGATTTCAGTGATAGTAAAATATGCATGTACTATTGGAGTGCTTATTGCCTTCTGACATATTTTATTTTATTTTAAATCTCAAGTATTCTGTTTATAGAGAACTAATACAATGCTATTATGTTTTCAATGTCCTGGAGATTGAGCTCAAAACCTCACAATAGATACTATATAAGAGTTACTGATAAACCCATCTCCAACAGATTGTTTAGTTTTGATACTGGTAAAATTTATGGTTAATTTGTTCTAAAAATTAACTAAAATTTATGACATCATAAATTAAGTTTTTTAAATATAATTTTTATTTTGATCATAGTGGCTTACATATTGTTGACAACAATATTTTAGGTACATATTTACATAAAATTAGGGGAATTCCCATCACCTATTTGTCCTCCCTATGCCTCCGTTCTCCTCCTACCTCACCCCTGGGGCTGCTAGAATATGTGGTCCCCTCTGTACTTAGCTTACTACTTAGTAGTCTTACACCTGTTTGGTCTTGGTATCTCCCTTATTTCCTCCTCTAACTGGGAGGCAGGGCTATATAGTTTAAGTTATGTGGTTTTGTTTGAAGAAGAGAAAAGTAATAAACTGGGATAAAAATCAAATACGCCGAAAATGGGCAGAATCCTTCTAGAGACTCTCATCATCGGTTTGAGAGACAAAGGGGAAAAAGAAGGTGAAACACCCCAACAGTACAAAAAGAGGTGTCAAATAAAATATCCAGTGAGCACTGCAATAGTAAAGATAAGCACCACAAAAAAGCCATGATCTTGAGATAAAAAACATGGCAGAGCACATGAAGAAAGAAAAGAAAAAAAGAAAAGAAAAAAAGTAAATATAAATGAAGACAACAACTTCAATAACCACACCAAAACAAAGAAATCGACAAAAAGTAGATAGGTAAATAAAAAAATAAAAATAAAAAATGTTTTGTGCTTTTTGCCTTTTTTCCCCCTCCTGCACAGGCACAGTAAATATTGGGGTAAATATTGGGGTTATTATTTATTGACCTAAGAGATACAGGGTTTTTCCACCCATGGAGTATATTGTCATGGGATTAACTATAGATTCCGTTCAGGTTCATTTACTCTCCCCTTCATGCTTTTGTGGTGTTTGGAAGACTTCTGCTCCATCCTGGGTGATAAAATCAGACCGCTGTATCTAGAGATCTCAGTATCTGCACAGGTCCAGGAGTGGAACTTATGATGAAGTCTTTCTTTGTGGTTCTAGAAGTTCTGTTTCCTCAGTGTCATTTTAATCCGTCTTCTGTGGTTTGTGGTCTTGGTCTTTGCGCTGATCCTAGGATAGAACCTAGGATAGCATCTTTCGTTGTGTTTCCAGAAGACCCATTCCATTGCAATTGTCTCAGCCAGACTTTTGGAAGTGGAGATCATGGTTGTTGTGCAGGTTGTAGCTCAAACCCTAGACTAGGGCTTTTTTTATTGGTCCCAGGATACATACAGTCTGGTCATGGTTCTAGTAGTCAGTCATCTGTAAAACGAGATCTTGGCTTTTGGACAGACCAAAGGGTGACAAGTCTTCTGATTTTGTCTTATCGTTAGCTGGTGAGGTAGGATAAACCGCTCTTAGGTCAAGTTGTTCCCATTTTCTTCGTTGTCAGGATATCATATTAGAGCTGGCACTTGTTGGTGGCCCAGCAGTATTAAGGATGCCCCGGATGGAATTTGTTTCCTGTAACTGTTGTGAAGAACGGTGTCGTTTCTATGTCTGGGATCCAGGATTCAAGGCTGGACGGATGGTGTCTAATCACCTGGGGTCTAAGTTGGGTCTACGTGACATATTTTCAAGGTGGGAGATATACCTGTATTGTAAACAAGTATGAGTTCTTATCCCTAGTAGATAAGAGCTCGTTTTTATATGTAAGATTTACCCCTTTTTTTAGTGTGTCTTTGCAGGGAGAAATGGTGCTACATTATATTGTCAGTGCATTTGGGGGTGGAAAGAGAAGAAAACAGAAACAGATCACACACGCAAAAAAGATAAAAATAGGAATAAAAATATATGTGCTTACATATGTATATGTAGAACAAAAATTTTAAAAAATGAAATAACAGAGTAATTAAAGGAACAAAGTGATGCAAGAGACTACCTTACTTTTGGGGAAGAGCAGGTAAAGAGGTGGTGTAATACAGGTCTTATACTTATGATGGAAGTATAGGTTTCCCCATTGTCTTTTGAGATTTTCTTATGGTGGTGGGTTCTGGGTCTTGTCCCCTTCAGTGTCATATTTGGTCCCTATCCTTAGGTCACTCCTGATTTGAGGAAGTCCTGTTTGATAAAAAATTATCTAGATAAATGGCTGGATAAATTCTGCTATAACTTGACTATCACCAAAATGTTAGTTTATTTGTAAGAAATGATGTGTTCTGATTGCTTTATATAGATCGTGAACCCTGAGTCTAGGAGACAGAATTTAGGGTTTATAGTTTATCAACTTGATCTATTATTCTTGGGGGCAGGACTCCCAAGCAGTGTTTATAGACCCAGGGATCATTCCTAACAGTTTTCAATCAATTTGACTGGACTCCTTCCCAGAAATGCAGGGATCACACCATTTCCCAGGGACATACTTTGCTGTACTCTAATGGTCATGTGGTACTCAGGGGAATCGAGCTAAGAGTCTTGCACATGCACGCATATAGCCCTATACCTCTGACCTATCTTTCTCTCAGGCCCCCAGGTTTCTGTTCCTGTTTTTCTGATATTTGAAAAATGAGGATGTATTTTATCCCAGCCTCGCAGGGCTTGAGTCTTGGTTCTTGATAATCTAGCTAGTAATCAGGACCTTGTAAATATGTAGTCATACAATTTTGTACCCAAAGTAGGATACTTTTGAGAATTAAATGGTTAAGTATTGATAGTATTAAAATAGTATTCAGGGACATTGTCCCTGATAGTATTCAAAGACAATACTATCTATATTTGGGAGTTATAGACAATACTATATATATTTTGGGCTGGGATTTAGATGCAGCCCAATTTTGGGCTTGTGTCACATTGATTTCTTTTGTGTCAACCACGAACTCATGTATTGATAGATCTTTTGTAGTTAAATGGCAACTCTATTATTTAGATTTAGAACATAGGTCTATTTTTCTAAGTTATATATCAATTCATTTATATAATTTCTATATCTGTCCTATTCTCACATCAGCAAAACTTTAGTATAGTGGAATGATTGAATATATAATAAGAACTAATTTATTAGTTTACAACCACAATTTTCGGGTCTGGAGAGATAGCACAGCGGCGTTTGCCTTGCAAGCAGCCATACCAGGACCAAAGGTGGTTGGTTCGAATCCCGGTGTCCCATATGGTCCCCCGTGCCTGCCAGGAGCTATTTCTGAGCAGACAGCCAGGAGTAACCCATGAGCACTACCGGGTGTGACCCAAAAACCAAAAAAACAAAACAAAACCAAAAAACCAAAACCAAAACCAAAAATCAAAAACACAATTTTCTTGATATTTGTCAATATTTATTCTTCCAGATGAACTTCAAAATCATGTTAGACTTATTTAAAAACTTTAGAATGTCTGCAAAATTTTAGGTGTATTTGAGGAGTTTAACTAAATGATTTTAAGTTTTTAATTAAATGAAGTACTTTGGTACTTTCTGCCTTTTTTTTTTGGCCTTTTTTTTTTTTTAATTTTTTGGTTTTGGGGTCATACCTGACAACGCTCAGGGGTTACTCCTGGCTCTATACTCAGAAATTGCTCCCAACAGGCTCAGGGGACCATATGGGATGCTGGGATTCAAAGCACTGACCTTCTGCATGCAAAGCAAACATCTTACCTCCATGCTATCTCCCCGGCCCCCATGCCTGGCCTTTTTTTTACTATTGTTTTTCACTATAGTTTACCATTCTTATACTATATTCACATTTTGACATATATCATTGATTTGATTTGTTGCCTTTCTCCATGGTTATAATTTTCACAATGTATTGAATCTCATACTTTGTACAAACTCCACCATTATTCATGGTCTGCATTAGAGTAAAACCCCATTTTTATTTCACTCCAACAGGGAGATACTGGTCTTGCATTTTATTCTGCACTACTGTAAGAACTGGTTGTACAGAGATAAACCACAAGACTTGACCGAATGTACTTTCATTAAGCAGTGCAAGCATTCTGTTCCCTTAAGTGAACCTGAAAATGAACTTGCAGCATATATAGTATAATGGGAAAATAATGGTCAAAAGACTAAATGGTTCCAATTAATTCAAGGTAAAGTAGAATCCATACACACCAGTATGACAAAGCTAAATTGATAAGGTCAATTAAGAAAGGCACATTGAAAAACTGAAAAAGTATTTGCTCTATAAGTGCGTGGCAAGCTCACATTCAATAGTGTCCTGAGGGTCTGTTTGATGTTTACAAATCATGTAAAGATAACTTCCCCCCCCTCCCCCGAAAGAAAGAACTTGTGGCATTGGTTGGTTTTGTTTTCCTTTGAATGTTAAACATCCTTCTGGGTAACATTGGATATTGCTGTCACATTGTTATTCAATGTTAGTACATGATTGGGTTTTCTTCCCTTTCAGATATTTTTGGTTAAAAAAAAAAAGGAAAAATGAGGGGCCAGTGTGGTAGCACAAGTGGTAGGGCATTTGCTTTGCACATGCTAACCTGGGAGGGATCCCCCAGTTTGATCCCCAGTGACCCATATGGACCTCCAAGCCAGGAGTGATTTCTGAACACATAACCAGGAGTAACCTTTGAGCATCATCAGATGTGGCCCTAAAGCCAAAAAAAAGGGAGGGGGAGAGAAAGACAAAGAAAGAGAGAGAGAGAGCAAGAGAGAGAGAGAGTGAGAGTGTGTGTGTGTGAGAGAGGGAGAGAGAGGGGGAGAGAGAGAGAGAGAGAGAGAGAGAGTGAGAGTGTGTGTGTGTGAGAGAGGGAGAGAGAGGAGGAGAGAGAGAGAGAGAGAGAGAGAGAGAGAGAGAGAGAGAGAGAGGAGAGGAGAGGAGAAAGAGGCAGGTTGGGGAGACAGGGAGAGAGAAATGTGTGAAAATTTAAAACACCAATTTGATGAATTTGAGTCTGGTTTAGTTTGCATTTACTTTTTTTTTCCAGACTTGGAGAATGATTATTTCTTCCCCCCAATAATTCTTCTTTTTTATGTCAGAGGAATTAAGACATAGGTCATCAAGATATATGAGCAAATGCAGATCTGGGGTCTGAGAGGTAAATGCTCTTTGCCTCTCTACAGCAAAGGCAGCGCTCCTCCAGAGAAGTGAAATGGCAAGTGGGTATCCTGAGAGCAATACTTCCTGACCTTTTCAAATCCACACCTCCTGCAGTGCTTTTCATTTTGATTTCTGACTAGTTATGTTGGCTGATACAATTCTGGTACATTGTACTTTCAGTAATGCCTATTACAGAAAACAAGAAAATATTGAATATACATTTCCACGAAGCCTGTCTGTATTCCTTCCTTTTCAATACAAGAAATTTAGGGTCAAAGTTTTAGTCTTCAAGTTGATCTGCATATTTTGTGACTATAAAATTCTCAATGGTGTTGGCATCTGCAAGGGTAAGCAATGGTGGCAAATGCATTGGACTTTGAGGTAGATGCTGTTGCTGAATTTAAAGAGTTTAGGAGTAGCAGAGGAAACAAGATCAGGATGAAATTTATTAACTAATGCAGCGCAGGGACTGAGAGAAACTGAATCTAGAGACTGCCACAGTTTGAAGTCAAAATATAGTATAAGTACACAATATGCCACCCACAAGAAAAGATGAAATCTTGCCTTTTGTAATGGAGCTAGAGCGAAGAGGAGAAATACAAGATGATGTCAGTTATACAGATACAGACAAATAAGAAACAAATAGAGCCAATTGGGAAAAAACCCTTGAATTCAGATAAAAGAGTCAGATTATCTGAAGGGTTCTAGAGAGGAAGGATCAAATGGGAGGAAGGTGTACAGGGGGCTATGACAGAGACAAGCTGGTATTTTGATGATAGGATGCAGTATGGTAGCATATATTTTGAAGAGTTATGAAATAGTATATATATACACACATATTTTTGGAATTAATAATACCTTTAAGAATAAAATAATTTTAAATTTGAAGTTGAGCAGAATAAATTCTTAATGAATAATTGCTAAAATAATCTTTGAATAAACTTATCTGGAAGAATCTTTTTTATTAATTTTATTATTTAAAGAAAAGACATATAGTTGACATAATTGATCACAATTCATTTATTTCAGGAAGAACAAAGGCAAAGTTATTTAAAAAATAGAAAGAAAAACTAAAGAGATGAAAGAGAAAGGAAATAAGAAAAAGTACAGTAGCAAGTAGATACTTGAAGATTATTGAATCAATGATGAACTCATTACAGCCCTAGCTAAAGGTTTAGTAAGCTCTTTTTTTTTTTAAGGATAAGAGTTAAAGAAATACAGTAAAAATGGTGTTAGAGTGGTGATTGTTGTTTGCATAGGCCCAGCAAAACGTGGGGGAAATGAAAAGAAAAATACTTGGCCTAAATACGAGATTTTACTCCTGAAGTTTTCTAGCATAAGACCAGCTCTGAGTTCCAGCCATACTAGGTTGTCCAACCCGAATCATTCTCTGTGGTCCCAATAAAAAAAAAATTTTTTTTTTGCACATTCACTGTTGTTGGTGTTAGGTTTCTGTAGTTAAAGATTCTGGATTTTATGCATATCCTACATTGAAGTCAGGATGATGTGGAGCATCCTCTAGTTTCACCTCACAAATAGAGGGCAATGCAGAGAGCCCTGCCCTGAAAGCAGGTTGTTGTTGCTGTTAAGTCTTCTGGGTGTTAAGAGAACCCCCTTTGGATTAAGTGGATGCCAGGGGGGCGGTAAGGTATTCCCTGGTAGAGGATTGCTTCCGGTGATGTTATGGACAGTCATGGTAGTTTTGTAAGTAGTATCCCTGGTTCAGGGGTGAATGGACAATGCCCGTTCTTTTGAAGCCTGAGCCAGGTCATTATGATAATGTTCAGGGTGTAGGGCCCCACTGCATTACAAAATTTGTGTGATTGTATCTATATTAAATAAGAACTTGTTTGCATGTAAAATATTTTCCTATTTTAATGTGCCTATGCAAAAGAGAAACAATGCTACAAGGTATTATTGATGTTTACGGGGGTTGAGAGAACAAATCCAACATTCCCCGTTATTTGGTTCTAACATAAGTTCTAAACTGAAGGGCCCTTCTATCAGAATTTCTTATTGAACAGATCACAAAGAAAAGAACAAAACAAAACAGTAAGGGTTATAGCTGTTAAGGAAATACATATAAGATATTTCAAAGGATATATACATGTTCTTTTCATGTCTTTTGAATTAGTTGGGGGGATGTTAAGTACGGTGCACCACTTTGGTCTGTGATTCGGCTTGTGCAGTCTGATAAACGTCTCACAATAGTCCCGTATTAGGAAAAATTCTTGAGGCAAGACTTCTCAGAAACCGAGTCTCTTAGTAAGCAAAGGTCCACAATAAAGGAAGAAGGATAAAAGAAAGCCTTTGAGAGTAAATCAATAGCATCAGTGTACTGGGAATTTTTTCAGGCTGAGAGTCTATCTTATTTAGGGTGCTGTTTGGCAGCTGGCTTTGTGTGGGGATTACAATCTGCTTCTTGAGGAGACAAGAACTGAGGGTATAAAGGGTTAAATATGGGGTAATGGTGGTTGGGGGTGAGTGAATAAAGGACTAGAAATGAAATTGTAGGCCAGATTGCCAAGAGTGGAATGACAGAATACAATATGGACATTCTGCATATTGCAACAATACATTAATCTCTAGGAAATCCATCTAACTATCTATAATATACGTGTGGGGGCTCCTCTGAGTGGTTTTCAAAATAAAGAATGGTGAGGAAAAAATGTTGCCAGTGACTGCCCCAATTTCGCCCTTCTTGGGCTGGGTGGGGGTTGGGGAAGACCTGGGGTCCCCTAGACTCCTCCCTGGCCCCCATCTCACTGGCCCCCTGGGCTGGCACCCAAGGAAGGCCCTGGAGTCCAGGAGAAAGGAGAGGGAAGATGGCTGGGGGTAACCCGAGCCCCCCAGCACACCTGAGGCTTGAAAGGAGGTCTCCGTCATGTGGTTTTCTCACACTACATGCCGGAGAAAACTCTGGAAGAATTTTAAGACAAACTTCTCTATGCATGCAGTAGGTATTGGTGTGTATAGGCGGAATTACATCCGTGGGAAAAGAGTCCTATTGAGCTGAAACAAAATGAATTGCAGATACTGTAGCCCATAGTGAAGCAAATGATAGATCATAGGCAGAGTGTCTTGAACAAAGGCCTTTCCAATGGACTGATCCACCTACAAGTCTGTGTGCATTAAGAAAATTCTGTCCAGAGCCAGAGACACATATGACCTCAGACCAGAGTTATTGATGTAGATTTCAAGCTTTGTCTGAATTGAGATTTTGTAGGTAGAGAGGAGATGGATGGAGAACTAGTAATAATGACTAATAATAATTAGTAATAATAACCTCCCTTGGCTTTCTTCAAGAGTTTTGCACAATGACTTTTTAAGTGCCTAGGCTGTGTTTCTTTTTACCACAAATGGGGATATATGAAGATGAACAAAATAAAAAGTAATTAACGATAAGAAAAAAATTAGGCTGGAGAGTTAGTAAAGTGGGTTGGGAAATTGGTTTACACATTTCTGACCTGGGTTTGCTCTCCAGAACTCCTTAAGGTTCCCTAAGTCCTGCCATGAGTCATCAAGTCAGAGTCAGGAGCCATTCCCAGCAAGGACTAATCCCAGAGCACCATCAGATGTACCCCATCAAAAAAGCCCAAAATAACAAACTATGCAAGCAAAATAGTAATTTAAGATAATGTTACTGTTTTCACAAGGCTGTTAATTTATTACTATATCACTTCTATAAAAATTATTTTTCTTTTTTCCTTTTTTTATAGTATCTTTAAGCACCATGATTACAAACATGTTTGTAGTTGGGTTTCAGTTATAAAAAGAAAGAACATCCCCCTTCACCAATGCAATCTTCCCACCACCAATGTCCCACATCTCCCTCCTCCCCAACCCCTGCTTGTATTTGAGGCAGCCATTTTATTTCTTTGACTCACTACCCTGTCATGATAGTTGTTAGTGTAGTTATTTCTCTAACTGCACTCCCCAAGCTTTGTGGTTAGCTCCATATAGTGGACTGTTCCTTCTGACTCTCATCTCTATTGTCTCCAGGTATTATTACCAAACTGTCTTTTATTTTTCTTAAATTCCACTATGAGTTTATTTTTCAGGACTAAAGAGATGACTCAACTGGCTGAGTTCTTGCTTTAAATGCCGGAAGCCTTCCATCTCTGGCATAATGTAATTCTGCAAATTCACCACCAGGAGCTAACTTTCCAAGCATAGTCCTGGGAGTAGCTCTAAAGACCATTAAGTGTAACCCTACCCATTTTTTTTTTCCCTCACAAAAATCTGGACAAGCGATATCTTCCTTTTTATGTTATGGAGAAGTGAGGAAAGGTATTGCATTGAAGATGGTGTGTGAAATGCATCTTCAACTTTCAATAAAATTTGAAAAGGCTAAATCAGGGGTCTCAAACTCGCGGCCCGGACCATTTGCGGCCCTCCGTACAACATTTTGTGGCCCGCGGCCGGCCTTCAAATATTGCAGTATTTGCAATTATTCGCCTACCAAATAATCGCAATAAAAATCGCATTAGTAAGAAAAAAGTCGCATTAAATATTTGCATACCCCGAGCAGTTCCGTTTGGGGTATGCAAATGTTTATTGCGATTTTTTGCGATTTTTTTTTTACTAATGCGATTTTTTATTGCGAATATTCGGTAAGCGAAATCCCTTATGCGGCCCTGCCTCACCTCGACTTTGCCTCCTGCGGCCCCCAGGTAAATTGAGTTTGAGACCCCTGGGCTAAATGGAGTTGGAAGGTACATATAGAGAAAATATATATAAAGAGACCACCATCAGGTGAAGAGATGTTATGGTGGAGGAGAAAGGCCTTAGATAAAAGAGAAAAAAAGAAGCATAATTGAGAAAGTTAGAGTACACAAGAGGATATTTACTATAGGAAAGAGAGTATAGCTGTGTTTAGAATTGCTGCTTTCTTTGTAAAGTTGGAGAAAGAGCATTTAATTAAACCTGAGGGGACTGAAGATAGCTTTGAAGGTTTGATAAAGAGAAATGGTCTGGAATAGCAATTTTTGAAGGGTTCTGAGTACTAGAGAATAGACAAGTGATTAATAAAAGTTGTCTTGAATAAAACCCAGAAATTATATTATTTCAGCCAGGACTCCAAACATGCACAACATGCATGCTCACATACACACACACACACACACACACACACACACACGTCAACAAGAAAAGGGAAATGGATTTTCTCTGTAAACAAAAAATAACCTAGGTTCTGACAAGTCTCCTGACACTCACTTACCCTGTCTCTTTAAGAAGAGCAAATTCTAGTTAGCTGTTGGCAGACATCTTTTTTTTTGGTTTCCCCGTTGCTAATAAGTGTGTGTGGTATAATAGACACAACTATACCCTTTGTGGGCGAATAAGTGGATTGTAGGGATTCATGCCTAGTCTCACACACTGGAATGACTGGGGAATTTTTGTGCCTACTCTACAACTTTACAAGAAGGCACACCCACCATTACCTGATTAGCACATTATAATTTGTGAACAGTAGGCTACAATTTTAGCTGGTTGTGCTCACACTATAATTTAGTCAGGATTGCAGTACTTCATTACTCATTCTAGAAATGAAAAAGAGCATAAAATGCTATTTCTTCTCTGACGTTTTAAATTTATTTCATTATTCTTCTTAATTGGTTTTCATAGGGTCACAGAAAGCATTGCCATTTACTTACACTGTTTTAGTTATCTGTATGAGTTAAATAAGTATTGAAATGTCCTTCACTTCTACTTGCATTTAATTTCGAATTTAATACAATGCTTTCGGCCAATTTATTTTATTTTGATTATTTTTATAAAATTTACTTTCAATATATGCACATTACCCTGGGTAGTGTGAAAAAGCCAGAAAAAGCTCTCAGAATTTATAATGTATAATGTATTTGCATTCACATCAGTCTTGTGATACTTTGCATTTAGCGTAGAAATAAAAGTAATTAATTGTTTTTTACTCCTTTACCAAATGAGTAATGTGTTGTAATACTTGCTATAAAGAATATCCACCTTTTGGTGACAATTCATGAAAATTTGGTTCCCACTACAGAGTACCACCAGGCTTCTTGCTATAATGAGTCTATTTCCACAAAGATAAAATATGAAAAATTATTCATTTTTCACAAAAGGATTTAGAATTTGTGTTTGGAGAAAATGAAAATCATGCAGTGGAAAGATCACTGAATTATGAATAAAATAATAGGAGTTTAATTCTGATTACTTCACTTACTATTTAATCTTGATCAGTAGGTTCTTGAGCCTTGATTTTCTAACTAGCAAAATAATCCTAGTTCTGATTCGCATTTAATAGCGATGTTTTAGTTTACAATGAGTAACTAGTAATAGCCTCAGTGAGTATTGATTTAGTTAACATAAGGCTTCATTCTTCAGATAATGGATGCTTAACTAATGTCACTAGGAAGTGGCAGAAACATAACAAGAGTTTTGGTTTTCTATTTCCAAATATAGGATCTATTTCTTGACCCCACAGTGAGTTGTATTTTACTTACAAGTTACTTCTGAGAGTAAAATAAAATAGTGGGGGGTATAATCTTCCTCTCCAGCCTAGACACTGACTTTCATGATCACACCCTAAATAATTTTCATACTAGTAACCATCTAATATCTCCTGATTTTCAGTATTTTACTCCCTAGCCAATAACACTGATGCTAGCTTAACCCAATGACACTGTTTTTTTTCACTACCCATCAATTTACTTTCTCTACTCTGACTTCTGCCCTTGTTTAAATTTATTTAATACTGTGGTATAATCTCTCTATTGCAGATACTCTTAATTCTCTTGCTTTAGATGAAAGCAGGTACTTCATTCTGACCTTTTATATTGGCAACTGAAGAAACTCACAATGTCTGACATATTAATTTCACATTAAATAATGACTGTCAATCTCAGAACACACTAAACCATAATATACTAATTCCTAATGAATTCAATTTTTTTTTCAAACTTTCTCAGGGAAATAGTTCAATGGGTTGAACCAGTGCTTCTCAATTATTTTCTGTCATGCCCCCTACGAAGAAGAAAACATGTTTCAAGCCTGTAAATAGTATCTTTATTAAAAGAAACTTTAACCTGTAAAACAAAAATATATAAAATAATTTGATCTGAGCTTTTAATCAGAGGTGATGTCTGGATTAATGGCTACGATGAGCACGTTTTCGAAGCGTGGTTTGAAGCAGGACACAGCAACTCTCAGCTCCAGAGACATAGAGAGACATAAACACGGGCTTAGCTTGTTATGACAGTGTTTGCCGAGGTCAAACGTACCCCCCTTAAGGAAACTTGTTCCCCCCCGGGGGGTGCACCCTACTATTTGAGAAGCACTGGGTTAAACACACAAAAGCTTGGGTTTGATCCCTAAATTTGGTTCCCTGAGCACTTTCAAAAGCAACCCAGAGTACAGAGCTTTGAGTAGTCCCCTGAGTGTGGCCCTCCTCTCTCAACCAACAAACATATATCTTCACCTCTCACTAAACCTCTAATAGTTTGCAGTTTCTTATCAATTTACTACAGTACTAGAGTACATATTAAAAAAATAAAAATTACTCTGTACTTTTTGTTTTGTGGCCATTCAGCAGTGCTTGGGCCTGCTTTCTTGGATCAGTGCACAAGGATTACTCTACGGATTATGTGGTGCCATGGATTGCACCCTATCTCTTGCCTACACAGCATGTTCTTCTGCCTTTTTAACTATTTTCCCAGTCACTTACTTGTTCTCTCTTGTATTTATTTTCTTCATGGAATTAATGTTCAATCGTCTGTCCAGATATTTACCTCCATTCTCACTCAGAATTCCATTTCTCCTACTTTTGAAAATATTTTGCTGCAGTTATTTTGTATTTCTTTTCACTTTACTTGATCAATCTAATTAGCATATTTTAGAATCATCCATATTAAAAAATAAATCAAAACATTTCCCCATAATCTAGTATTACCTATTAGTTACCCACATTGTTTTTTATCCTGTTTATCTTTGGAGAAGACCTCTTAAAATGAGTTAGGTCTTCTTGCTCTCTTCCTTATTCTTCATTCTATCTTCTTCATGCACTTCAATTGAGTGTTAGTCCTACCACTCATTAAAACTTTCAAGAGCAATAAAGAATTCTAAGATGTCAGATATTCAAGCCTTTACACTGAACTTTTGCTGAACTCAGAACTCAATGTGGCTGACTAATTTCTATAGCGGTTATCATTTCTTTCTTCTTTCTTTCTTTTTCTTTCTTTCTTTCTTTCTTTCTTTCTTTCTTTCTTTCTTTCTTTCTTTCTTTCTTTCTTTCTTTCTTTCTTTCTTTCTTTCTTTCTTTCTTTCTTTCTTTCTTTCTTTCTTTCTTTCTTTCTTTCTTTCTTTCTTTCTTTCTTTCTTTCTTTCTTTCTTTCTTTCTTTCTTTCTTTCTTTCTTTCTTTCCTTCTTTCTTTCTTATCTATTTATATATCATCTGCATGGCTGTCTGTCTATCTAATTTTGAGGTACGAAGCTCCCAAGAAGTGCTCAGGGGTCTGGGCAAGTGTCACTCTTAATGACTCTTGGATAACTAAGATGCCAATGTAGTACTACTCAGGCCAGTGATACTAGAGGCCATCCAGAAAAAAATTTTCTGGTTCATGGAGTCTTTCAGAGCTACACCCAACAGTGTAGAATTTGAACTGATGTTTGGTCATAGTGTGAGAAAAGATCTTAGTTTATTATTGCTTCACATCTAAGTGACCAGTTTTCCCAAAACCATTTGTTAGGCTTTTCTTGCTTCACTTCACTTTGTCAAAGATTAAATGACCATATTTTTACTTCTAGCTCCTTTGTCAAAGATTAAATGACCATATTTTTGAGTATCTATCTTTAAGACCTCAATTCTATTTCATCAATCAGAAAACCCATTTGTATTCCAGTTTCACATTGTTCTGATTACTATTGCTTTTTGTTTTGTTTTAATTTTGGGTCACACCCAGCTTTGCTTAGGACTTACTCTTGGCTATGCACTAAGAAATTATTCCTGTTGGACTTGGGTGACCATATGGACTGTCTGGAATTGAGCTCAGATCAGCCAGTGCAAGACAAATGCCCTACCAGTTGTACTATTGTTCCAGCCCTGATTATTATAGTGCTATAGTATTTAAAATTTGGAAAATAAAAACATTTAATCTGATTTCCCAAGATATCTTTGTCTGAGAGGTTTTATTATTTCATATAAAAAATAAAAAGCAGGAGCCAGAGTGGTGGCACAAGTGGTAGGGCATTTACCTTGATGCACTAACCTAGGACAGACTGCAATTTGATCCCCCCGACATCCCATATGGTCCCCCAAGTCAGGAACAATTTCTGAATACATAGTAAGGAGTAACCCCTGAGCATCACCGGGTTTGGCCCCAAAACCAAAACCAAACAAAACAATATCATCATATCAATAGATGCAGAGAAAGCATTTGATAAGGCCTAACACCCATTCATGATAAAAACTCTCAGCAAGATGGGAATGGAAACAAGGCCATTTATGACAAACCTATGGAAAATATTATACTCAATGGGGTAAAAACAAAAGCCTTTCCTCTAAGATTTTACATAAGACAGGGTGCCCCCTCTTGCCACTTCTATTCAACATGGTACTAAAAGTACTTGACACAACAATTAGGCAAGAAAAAGATATCAAGGGCATTCAGATAGGAAAGGAAGAAGTCAAGTTCTCACTGTTTGCAGATGACATGATACTATATTTAGAAAATCCTAAATACTCTACCAAAAAGCTCCTAGAAACAATATATTTTATAGTAAAGTGCAGGCTACAAAATTAACATTCAAAAATCTATAGTGAAAAAGAAGAGAAAAGGCATTACGAAAACAACCCCATTCACAGTTTTGCCTCAGAAAATTAAGTAGCTTGTTGTCAACTTAACTAAAGAGGTGAAAGACCTATACAAAGAAACTACAACCAAGATCTCTAATTCCAGAGGTCTGACTGTGACAACTACAATCAAGCAGAACTTCTGGAAACAAAATGAAAGACTCCATCCTATGCTTCATCCTAGGATCGGTGTAAAAACCAACACCACCAACTACAGAAGTCTGACTAAAACAGGGGTCTCAAACTCAATTTACCTGGGGGCTGCAGGAGGAAAAGTTGGGGTGAGGCAGGGCTGCATAAGGGATTCCACAAAGAAAGTCCTCAAACGTCATTATTAACAGTTTTAATTATTTCTTCTGAACATGAATAGAACATTGAGTGAAGATCATGAACAGTTCTTCTGAAAATGGCATCTTTTGCCTATTCCTTGCTGCTACAGACTTGACAGTGCTTCTTCTCACAAATTTGAACCACATTTGGCTTTAGAGAGGAAGCAGTTGAGACCCTCATTATGGCTTGAAGATGATCATCATTAAGTTTAGATCTGTAGTTTGATTTATTGAAGTTCAATATGGAGAATAACTTTTCACGCAAATATGTGCTCCCAAAAAAGCACATGGTGCGCTTGAACATTTGAGAAAGCTCAGGAAAGCTGGGCGGGGGGGATTCTCTCAAAAATTGTCCATGCATGTCTGCTTTTTCACTAATCTCCCTGAACTTGGCTTTGAGATCAGAGTTGCATTGCAGGTCAATGAGCTCCATTTGAAGCACAGGAGGGGCATCTTGCACATCAAAGAAAAAGGGGTCCACAAAAATTTGGAAAGTGACTCTGTGTTTTTTGAAGTCTGCAATTCTGTGATCAAATTTCTTCTCTAGCTTAAAAATAGCATCAACATATTTCTCACCACTGAATGGTATGCCTGCATCCACAAGTTCCTTGCATGCTGGGAAATGGCAAATGTTTGTCTGAGAGAGCTGGGATTTTCATAACACAAGTTTTGTGGAGAATGCTCTCACGTTGTTATAGGCAGCAGAGTTAAGCTGCCCTGGGCCTTGTAACATCTTGCTTAGTACATTCAGCTCTTGTGTGATGTCAACAAGAAAAGCTAAGTGAATGAGCCATTTGTGATCACTCAACTCAGAAACAGTATTTCCATCCTTCTCCATGAAGGCTTTCACTTCTCTCAACTCAGAAAATCTTTTCAGGACATTTTCCCTGCTGAGCCAATGTACCTTGGTGAAATAGAGCACATCTCCATATTCTGATTCCATTTCCTCTAAAAAAACACAGAACCTCCTGTGCTTTAAGCCCCTGGATCTGATTTGGTTGATGCATTTCACAACAGACATCACACTGTTACACGGCAGGCATTTACTGCAAAGGGCCTGCTGATGGATAATGCAGTGAAGAACAATGGCCTTCTCTACACCCTCCTCTTCAAGTTTTCTTTGAACAAGTGCCACCAGTCCATTTTTCCTCCCTGGCATCAATGGTGCTCCATTGGTTATTATTCCAACAAACCTCTTCCATGGCAAACCTGCATTCTCAATGGCATCACACAGATGCTGAAAAATCTCATTAGTGGTGGTCTGGCCATGCATTGGAATTATTGTGAGCAGCTCCTTTGTCAATTCAAAATTGCAATCAACACAAGGGACATAAATTGTGAGCTGCACAGTGTCTGTTATATCTGTGCCTTCATCAAGAGCAACTGAGTATGCATCAAAACATTTGGCTTTCTCACACAGTTGATGATAAATGTCACTTGACACGTCAGAAATGTGCTTTGCCACGGTGTTGGCAGAAAGGCTGATTTTGCTAAACTGACCTTTCTTTTCCAGACAGATAATACTTGCAGCCTGTAACATGCATTTTTTTTTTTAACAAACTCTCCTTCCGTGAATGGTTTCCCTGCCTTAGCAATCATCTCACTAACCATGTAACTAGCTTCAACTGATACAACATTCTTTTTGGTTGCTTTCTTGAAGAAATCTTGTTGCCTCATTAGACATGCTTTAAGACTGGCAACCCGCTTGGCTCTCTCATTTCCTTGATATTTTGCACATTCCTCAGCATGGTTAGTTGAATAATGGCGTTTCAAGTTGTATTCCTTGTGCACTGCAACTTTCTCTGAGCAAATAAGACATGTGGGGATGCCCCTGTGCTCAACAAAGAAATACTACATCTCCCTCTTTTCCTGAAATTGTCTGTGCTCATCATCAATCTTTCTCTTCACTGCAGGCTTTGAAGAAGTCATGATGAAGGTATGACAAAATCTATTTTTGTAATAAACTTCTCTCCCTTCTGTCCCTTAGGCCTCTGATAATGCAAGGGGACAGCGGGCAGAAGCAGCAGAAATGACATTTGTGCTAGGCGCAAAGTATTCATGATTATTTGTTTACCGAATATTCACAATAAAAAATCACATTAGTAAGAAAAAAAATCGCAAAAAATTGCATGAAACATTTGCATACGCCGAATGGAACTGCTCGGGATCTGCAAATGTTTAATGTGATTTTTTTCTTACTAATGCGATTTTTATTATGATTATTCGGTAAGCGAATAATTGTGAATACTGCAATATTTGAAGGCTGACTGTGGGCCACAAAATGTATGGAGGGCCGCAAACGGCTTGGGGGTCACAAATTTGTGACCCCTGAATTAAAACAACAGTGATGGAACAGAACTTTTAGATTTAGAACCATAAATATAGACTCCATTCTAGGCTCCATCCTATGACTTGTGCAAATACCAAGATCTCTTGTTACAGAGGCCTGATCTTAGCATCCTTGACTGAGCAGATAGTTTCCAGACACCACAAAAGGACTGAGGGGAGAGTAAAAGGACAGGTATGGAGCCTGGAGTTATCCCATGACAGTGTACTTTAAGGGCAGAGAAACCTTGTGTCTCTTAGGCAAAGGGAATTCCCTTTCTAATCTCCCCAATATTTACGATGCCTATATAAAAAAAAGGCACAATTAAATTTTTAGTTATTGTTTTTTTTCTTTTGTTTGTTTTGTTTTGCTTTGGTGCTCTGTTTCGTTTTTATTTTGGGACTGGGATTATTGTTTTGTTGTTGTCTTTATTGCTGTGGTGCTTTTTGGGTTTTTAGTTTGAATTTTTTGTATTGTTATGTTTTTTTTCCATTTCCCTTTCTTTTCTTAAACCTATATTTATAGCCTCTAGAAGGACTCCTCCTGTTTTTTGCTTGTTTGATTTTTGCCCCCTCCATTTTTTTCTTTTTTCCTTCAAACAGAACCACATAACTTGAACCATCTTGTTCTACCTCAAAAACAGAGGGGGAAATAATGGAGGGTACCAAGAACAAACAGTCATACGAACATTGAGTAGAAAAAAAAATTACCAGACTTAGGTACCAAATCCAAAGCTAATGACAACAGGATCGATACCCAATCTACAACTAGCTAAACACAGAGGGGACCACTTAGATTAGCAGCCCGGGGAGCAAAGGAGGAGGATATGGATGCATACTGGGAATGGGGGTAGAGGGAGGACAACATTGGTGATGGGAATGCCCCTGATTCAATGTCACTATATACCTAAAATTTTACTGTGAATGATTTGTAATCCACTTTGGTCAAAATAAAAATTATTATATATAAAAAAAGAAATAAAAGAGTGTGCAAGAAAATGAAAACACATACCCTGCTCATGGATTGGAAGAATCAACATCATTAAAATGGCAATACTTCAGAAAGCACTATACAGATTTTTTTTTTTTGACTTTTGGAACACATCTAGTGACACTCGGGGGTTACTCATGGCTATGTGCTCAGAAATTGTTCCTGGCTTGGGGGACAATATGGGATGCCAGGGGATCAAACTTTGGTTAGTCCTAGGCTTGTGCGGGCAAGGGAGATGCCTTACCCCTTGCTCTACTGCTCTGGCCCCGAAAGCATTATACAGATTTAATGCAATCCTTCTAAAGATACACATGCCATTTTTCAAAGAAGTGGATGAAACACTTTTGAAATTCAGTTTGAACAATAAGTGCTCATAAATAGCTAATGCCATCCTTAGGAGAAATAAAATGGGAGGCATCACTCTCCTCAACTTAAAATTGTATATCTAGCAATAGTAATTAGAATAGCATGGTATTAGAATAAAGACAGACCCTCAGATCAATGGAATAGAGGTGAGTATTCAGAGAATCACCTCTGGATACAATCAATTAATCTTTAATAAAGGGGCAAGAAATGCAAAATGGAGCAAGGAAAGCATCTTCAACAAGTTGGGACAACTGTCAATCACATGCAAACTTAAACCTCTAACACTATGCACAAAGCTCAAATCAGAGTGGTTTAAAGACCTTAATATCAGACCTGAAACTATTTGATCTATAGAGAAAATGTAGGCAAAGCACTCTATGATATTGTGACTAAAAGCATCTTCAAGGATGAAACACCACTTTCCAAAGAAATGGAAGCAGATATAAACAAATGGGAGCACATTAAACTGTAAATAACTGGGCTTACTACAGCAGCAAGATGTGACGTGACAAGAGTAGAATGGTGTTTATGTGGGGAGTGGGGGAGAAAAAGGGAACCCTGAGAGAGGTGGAGGGAAATGGGCACTCTGGTGGGTAATATAATGTTGGAATATTATATTTATGAAATCTTGTTACTGATAGTATTATGAAATTGAAAATCACAGTGACTAAAAAGAAAAAAATCAAACCTATCTCATTCAGTAACAATATTGCAAACCACAGTGTCTAAAGCAGAAAAGAAAGAGAGAAAAGATAAGAAAAAAATGTAGTCAGGTGGGAACCAGGGAAGCCATCCACGAAACATCCATGTTTGTCTATAGCATGACCTGGAAGCAATCCTCTACCATGGAAGACCCTACCACTACTCAGACATCGACCTGCTCAAAAGAGACTTCCCTTAAGACTGAGAAGACTTAACAACAACGACATGCTTACAGGACAGGGCTTCCTGTATTGCCCTTTAATGGTGAGGTGAAATGAGAGGACGCTCCACATCCTGACTTTAATGTAGGATATGCAGATTCCAGGATCCTTAATACAGAAACATGATACCAACAACAGAGACTGTGTGAAAAGTGTGTTGGCGCTACAGACAATGTCTTGGATTGGACGATCTAACTTGCCTGGAGCCTAGAGTTGGTCTTATGCCAGGAAACTTCACGGGTAGGGTCTCTTTGTATTTAGGCCAAGGTTATTTCTTTCTATGCCTCTCATATTTTGGTGGGCCTATGCAAACAACAATTGCCACTCTAACACTGTTTTTACTGTGCTCATTTGACTCTAATCCTTAAAAAAAACCACTTAAAATTTGAGGTTAACTTAAGCTAATATGCATGTACATGGAAATGTAAAAAATACTATGTCTTTAATGTTTTATGGCTTTATGGCTTTAGATTTTTATGGCTTTAGATTGCCTTGTGTGCTGTTAAGAAATATTATAATGTGTTACAATCTGGGGACTTGAGGGACAAAGTAATTGTACATGGATTCTGTTTTATTTCTCTTAATGTTCTTTGGCTGAAAGTTCGAAGTTAAGAAAAAATTACAAAGAAAGATATATCAACTTATACCACTGAGAATGGCACATATCAAAAATACTGTAACATAAGCATGGGTAGAAATATGTTGAAAAAGGACCTCTCATGTACTCTTGGTAAGAGTGTCCTTTGATTCAACCTCTATGGAACAGTATGGATAAATATAAAAATAATTTATAACTTTAATATGATCTAGTGATGCTGCTTGGCACTATCCCCAAGATATTAAACCATTAACTCAAAAAATATGTAATTGCATCTATGTTTGGTATAACACTGTGGAACAAAACACAAATGCCCAATAACAAATGAATGGATAAAAAAGCTATAATATATAGAAAATTGAATTCTATTCATCTATAAAAATTATTAAAGCACACATGGTCAAAAAAAGTAGTCAGGTGGGAGGGCATGAAGCAAACTGGGGACATTAGTGGCAGGAAATGTTCAATGGTAAAGGGATGAATGTTGGATATTGTATGACTGAAACGCAATCATGAACAACTTTGTAATTGTGCGTCTCACAGTGATTCAATTAAAATTTTATTTTAAGAAAGGAGTTAAAGGGCTTGAAAGAAAGCACAGCAGTAGGGTGTTTGCCTTGCACACAGTGGATCCAGGATAGACAGTGGTTCAAATCCCAGCATCCCATATGCCACCCCCCCCCTCTATCCCGTGCCTGCCAGGAGCAATTTCTGAGAACAGAGCCAGGATTAAACCCTAAACGCTACTGAATGTAGCCCAAAAACCAAAAAAAAAAAAAAGAAGAAAGAAGGAAGGAAGAAGAAAGAGAAAGAAAGAAACAAAGAAATAAACAAAGAGAGAGACAGAGAAACAAAGAAAGAAAGAAACAAAGAAAGAAAGAAAGAAAGAAAGAAAGAAATAAAGAAAGAAAGAAAGAAAGAAAGAAAGAAAGAAAGAAAGAAAAAGAAAAAAAAAGAAAGAAAGAAAGAGAAGGAAGAAAAAGAAAGAAAGGAAGAAAAAGAAAGAAAGGAAGGAAGAAAGAAAGAAAGAGAAGGAAGGAAGAAAAAGAAAAAAGGAAGAAAGAAGAAAGAAAGAAGAAAGGAGTGAAGCAAACAATATAACACAGTAGGACCAAACTTGGAAAGATACTGATCTTTCTCAATCCCAATATATAATGAAGAAAAATGGTCCTGAGTTGGAAAATATGTATAAGAAACTCACAAAATACTAGTTATCATAAGGATATTTTAATGCCTTTTTATTTTATAAATATCAGTTTCTTCATAGTTTTGGGTGCTGTATTTGCCGGTGCAGTGAAGTCTTTCATTGCTGCCCCAGATGGAAGAGATGCTGACATTGCCATCCTAGGCAATGGTCTCTCGAAGCCACTGATTGGTCATGCTTCCCTTCCTCCTGCTGCTAGCTTAGCATCTCTGAATAAATGTGGGTGATATGAGCAAAGCCTCATCAGTGCCAGCCAGAAAAGAGAAACGGTCCATCTGTTCTGATCTGGGCTTTAATTTTATCACCACTGATGATTTCAAAGCAGATGCTTGAACATGAGGTTAGAATGGCCATTTACTCAGAGGCCATGGGAAAGGAGCTCCAGTCAGTCTGTTTATAGACCATTCCATAGGACCAGGTCCAGACATGCTAAATGGTCTATCCTTGCAGCTGCAGGATCTATGCAGGCTCAGGCAGATGGTTCTGACTTGGAATCTGGACACACTCTATTTTTAATTCAGGGATATTACTACATAGTAGTATGACCTTGGGCAAGTCACTCTACCTTCATTCATTACCAATGTGACCTTTGTAAACTTTAGATGAGAGATTTTAATCTGCACATTAGAGAACATGTTGAGAACACATGCCTCTGACTATTGTGGGAACACATGATCTACTATCAAGCCTCATTTGTTCATGTGAGCAAGGATAGATATTTTCTCATTTATAGTCATCAGAATAACTGACTCCAAAACAAAAGTAATCTGTTAATATTCTAATGGCATTTATTTAGCATGACTCTTTAGACATTAATATAAATAAATCAGGAAACATTTCTTAGTTATGTCTACTTTATACTAGACAGAATTACAAGTTCTTCAGAAGCTATAAGGAGAGGGAGCAGTAGAATCAGGTATGAGATAAATAAAAATGTTTTTGAGGTTTTCCTTTATAAATAATACAAGTTTCTATACTCCACCTGATTCTTAATAATTTCTCAATTTATTCACAAGGTAGCATCTATCTTTAAAAACCTCTTGATTACCTAAAAGCACCCATCAGTATATCTTATGGAAAGCAAAGGCAGTGCATTTAGTACTTATTAGTGCCAGGCATGATTTATTTTTATACAAATTAACTAATTCAGAAATTCTTACAGCAGTATGTTATGTGCATATGTTATTGGTGAGATGAGAAAATGGCACAGAGCAGCTAAGTTTCTTGCTCAAAGTTACACGGTGAGTAGAGACAAAAACCAGGATTCACTCATAGCAGCCTGACTTCATACAGTAAACTCAATCATTATGGTTACCTCCAATGAGAGGATACTGAATAATAGTGCTAGAATATTTTAGAAAGTATAAAATACTTTATAAGTTTAAGTCATTGATGCTATTCTTATTAAAGATAGGGTGCTTAATAAATCATCATTAATTTGATAGAATTTAAAGGAAAGTATATTTCTCTCTGAATTTAATTTTATTGTTACTCACTTTATTTTAGGTACTGTGATTTACAATACTTTTTAGGGTAGAGTTTCTTGCATAAATCATTTCAACACCACACCCTCCACCAGCGTGTCAGCTTCCTCCACTATTGTCTTAGTATCTTCCCCAACTTATTCTCTCTCATCTCACACTCTCACTTAATGCTAATCTTTCTACTGAAGACCAGTTTTTAATTTCTATTGCCTTTAGGCACCCAGTATTCCCCTACTCTCTTTATCTACCACATATGAGAGGGATATTCTATATATGTCCTCTCTTGCTAATTAATTTCATTCAGATACTCTTCACATTCTTCTAGGTAACAGCAAATTGCATGACTTAATATTTCCTTATAGCCAAATTGCACTTCATTTAATCTATGTACTTTAATTTATTTATCCTGTCATCTTTTTTTTCACTCTTGGGTTGTTTTCAGTTTTTTTTTTTTTTGACAATTTTTTGAATAGTGATACAATGAACACAGAAGCACAAATGTCTTTTCTGAATAGGGTTTTTGAGTCTGTGGGGTGTCAGGTGTGAAATTTCTAGGGCATATGGAAGCTCAATTATTATGAATTTTTTAGATTTTCTCATATTAACCAAGTTGAGGAAACTATAAAATGCAAGGTCAGCAGCAATAAAACTAGAGAGAAATATTCTCAATTTATTTTCCTTACTTGTGGAACCATGACATTTGAATCAAATTAGAGTGACTCTGATTATTAACTCTGCCACAATAATCTCCCTCAAAGGCTTTCTGTTATGTATAAGTTAATCCTTTGTAACTCAGCTGCTTTATCACTGTCGTTATCTTTATCTTTATTAAATCCTCTCAAGTAACTGAGAGACAGCATAGAATAATTTTCAGTTCACCCTCTTCAATTTGTGGTTAATTCTTGTACTAACGTGCACATTAAGTGTTTATTATTAATATCCCTCACTTTGACTCTGACTGCTATGAACTTCAATACTTCAGCTTGTACCAGTGTAATAGGTCCCTAATAGGCATCCAAGGCTAAGATTTACATGTTCTCTAGTTTTTTATTTGGTCTCCAATTCTCTAATTTGTGTTTCTAGAATGCGCATCAAATGATATCACTATTTATAAAAGTCACATGTAGCACGTGACTTTTTCTTTCAAGAAAGGCCATAACACTAACTCCTTCCTTGACTGAATCCAAACTGAACTATGGGAATTATCTCCTGTCATAAATCCTTGTAAATCCTATGCATTGTAATCAAATTGGCTGATTTTTATTCCAAAATCAGAATATAAATTCTTAGCAAGTATTTACTACAGTGGTTAGGGCAAATGCTTAGCATGCACAGGACCCAAGTTCAATTCCTGGCATCACATGGGTCCCAGAGCATTGCCAGTTACAGCTCTGGAGGCCTGTACACTGCTAGAATAATTACAGAGCAGCTTGTCTGAGTATCACTTACATCTTTGCACTGAATAGCTTGCCAGGTTGGCAACAATTGTGAGTGGGACTCATGGCCTCCTATGGCTTTTACTCCCTTCTTGAGGGTTGAAAGTTTTGGCCACACATAGAGGTGCTCAGGGCTATTCCTGACTCTGCTTTGGCATTAATACCAATCATGTTGACCATATATTGCACTTGATATCTGTATATAAGGCAACTGTTTATGCAGCAAGCAAAAACATGCCTTTAATTTATTTTTAATATTTTTTTGAAGTCGAGCAGTTTTGTTAAATACTTAGAAAGTTGTAAGGTGGGAGAGAAGGAAAGGAATATATATTCAACAGCGAACCAACTTGGAAGAGCAAGCAAGCAAGCAAAGACAAATAGAGATAAGCAAGTGAGGTATGTGGTCAAGGGAGAATATGTGCTTAAAGGAGCAAATCAAATGTCTTTATTTTTAAAGCTTGTTTATTATAATAACAGCAATCAGCTCTAAACTGTTTCTCAGTACTCCCTAGCCCTGGTCTTCCTGCAACTTAGAAGATTAATTTATTCTTGCAGAATAACATACCTGAAGCACAGCAGGGAACATAAATATTTGATGACTTAATAAATGGGAAGAAGTAAATGGCCTCCAATGGTAGGCTAAAATACACAAACTATTTATTTACCTAATTTGTTCAAATAATTCATGCAAAACTAGGATGAGTTTTAGACAACCTTTTTGGTGGTGCTTTTCTATACCGGAGCAAGATGAATCTACCCTTCTGTCAAAGTAGATCAGTGCTGAAGTCAATGCAGACAGAATTTCAAAGAACATGGGCATTACATGAGGCAGAAAATTAATTTGTCTGCTAGAGTTGGTGAGGAAGGTACCTTGGGGACCCACTGACTATTAATTTCTTTAAGATTAATCCCTCCCTCCCCTCCCTCATCACCTAATGAGATTCTGCCATACCGAAGACCCATCAGCTTCACAGACTGAAGAGCAGTATGGAACCAGCTTTCTTAATGAAAAGCCCACTCTAACATATAAGTAGGAATAGAAGTTATGGAGACACATAAACTTCACACACTGGAAAGTTATGTGGAGCCAGTTTGCTTATGGAAAAGTAACTCTAAAGTGTAAGCAAGGATAAATGTTTTTCTGATTCCTTTGGGGTAGTGTGTGCTCTCCTTGATGAGGCGTCCCTTCAAAACAACTCCTGAGATTCAAATTGGATTAAATGATGATGGGAAAAGACAAAGTTTATTAAGAAATTCCTTCATGTTTCAGGCTCTGGAATAAGTTGCTGTTAAATTTCTCTTCCGATTGAAATGACTGACTAAATATTTTATTTTCCTTATCAGTAGAGAGAGTTTAAACATTGAGTTGAATTGGAATAGCACTGTGTAATTATGACATAATTTCTTATCTTATACCATTTTACATCTAATTACATTTTACATGTGTGTGAAAAATATCAAAACTTTAACTTTATTTTCTTTCTTAGGATTTCTTTCTCCATGTCCTAGTTTTCAAACTATTTTATTCATTTGATCAAGATTATTGTTAATAAGATGATGAGATCTTAAAGTGGATTTTTTAAATTCCTATTTGACCTCTTTTATAAGTTACTGCCTTGACAATAAATCAGTTTTCCTGACTTCTTAAAGTAGTACATAAGTTTAACTCTCACTACAGATTTAGTGCAGATTGTCTTCTCCCATTTCTACTTTCATAAAGAATATATTTTATTTATTTTTTAGTGGCCAGACCCAACAATTTTAGGTCTTTACTACATGCTTATTTATTGGTATTTAAAAGTACGACAACTAATATTTATACAAAGATGCATTAACATACTTCCTAGAGACGACTCAAGATCTAGTGACTGAAGAATCTCTGCTATAGTTGTACTCTGATTTTCAAGTCCATGCCTATCGAAATAAGCCTTTGTATTTTTGGATACTATGGATATTTTACAAGATTAAAGGCAGAAAAAATGTCGAGATGATAAATTTAATCTTTTCCCCAGAGGTTAGAAATATTTCTCAAACACATTTGCCTTGACATATCTATATTCTAATCTGTTCAACTTGGCGATCACAATTTCACCCCAATTTATCCCTTACAAACACTTGAAGTGGTGCCTTTAATTAATTTTATGCACTCAGAACTTTAATCAATGCCAAGTTAGTTAATTAACCAAGTTTATGACTTTAAGCATTTTCGAGATGCAAATCATGAACATTTTTAGTGAATTCTAGCCTAAGATCTTCAAAGACTTGAGCCTCTCTTCTCCACAGAACTGTTCTGAGGAGCAGGAGCTAGGTAACTGGGTACCAAATTAATAGATGATAAAGAAAATATTGACAAATTTTTTAGTGATAGATATGTGTCTAGAAAAATTTTCACTTTATTTAAAGAGTGGGAAGGTGCAAAGTAAGATAATAACTTCTGTTTGTCAAAATACTTTGCTTATGTGAATATGACAAACACGGTATGATAATCAGAAGAGTCATCAACAAATATTCTTGTCTCCCTGGAGATCATTGAGAAGAAGCATCTATTGTTAAATTGAGATCTTGGTTTATTGAAATCATCACTTGTCAACAAGAGCTGCTCCCTGTTTTATGTTTTGCTTTGTTTTGTTTTAATTAACTAATTAATTTATTTACTAGAAAAGTCCTGGTCTTACCTCTCATAGTAAAGGATAAATTTTAATTAATATTTCATTAAATGGACACAGTTTTTTAGAGAGCTAAGAAAGAGCTTTAAGTTCCAAGATAAATGCTTCATTCTCAAACTTCAACATAGAGTTTCTGTGTTTGGACACTAACTCAAAACTGGTGAAAGTGTAAAGTTCAGAGTATTTCTTACAGACTTGGGGAAGAATACAAACTAAGTTTCAATCTCTTTTTTTGAGACTCAAACAAATTCTCTTCTGAAGACTGAAGAAAAGGGTTATTTCCCAAACTTCCCACATTCCTATGGTACTTCTATTTCTTCCTAAAGAAGCCATAAATTTTCTTGCTAAATTCTGATTATTACAGGTTTCTCTGAGGGTCTTAATATCTCCCCAAATTTTTGAACCTCCTTAAAATAGTATCTGGCAAAAGTTTTGCATTAAAAGAGTTATTAAAATGTTTTCTCCTTGATACACATAAGGACATATTGATATGGAAATCAATAGAGAAAAATAAACACAAATATAGGGGGCAGAGAGACAGTACAGTGGGTAGGGTGCTTATCTTACATGTGGCCAACTTGAATTTGATTTATGGCACCACAGATTGTCACCAGAGCACCACTATGAGCACAGAGTCAGTACTAAGCCTTGAGTACTACATTGTGTGGATCCAAAGAAGATATATTTACTAGAGAGAATTTAATATTTAAGGTCGAAATAACTTTACAGTGAAATTTACAGGGTAATTAAATAGCCAGTTTATTTTTCTACTTGCTATTATTGAGTATATTTTAACTATAGTTACATAAGTAAAATGTAAGTCAAAAATGTATTGTAAAATGTAAGTAAACCATGCACTTTTGTATAGGCACAGTAAAAAAGGGAAAACCATATATACAGAAACAAGATCTTATCTTCTAGAGATAAGAACTCATACTTTTTTATAACACAGGGGTGCCTCTCACCCTGAACATGTGTAATGTGGATACAATTCAGTCTCCATGAGATTGGACAGTGTTAGTCCAATCCTGAACCCCAGATCGCAGACATAGAATTGATACAGCTCCCTGCAACACTAGGAACCAAACTCTGCTGGGAAATCTCTAACAACTCCTCTCTGGCACCAAGTTGTGCCAGTTCTAATATGATATCCTGACAACGAGAAAACAACGACTTGATCTAAGAGCAGATTGTCCTATCATATCACCTAACAGTAAGAAGAAATCAGAAGACATGGCATCCTTTTTTACAAGAACCAAAAGCGCTAAGTCTACAGAAGACTGACTGTGACAACCATGACTGGGCCGAATTTATCCTGGGACCAATAAGAAAAACCTTACCCTAGGCTGTAGCCCAAGACTTGTACAAAAATCAAGATCTCTAATTACAGAGGCTCGACTTTGACAAGGGAGACTGAGCAGAACGTTTGGAAACATAAGAAGACTTTATCCTAAGTTCAGCCTAGGATCTGAGTAAAAACCAAGATCACTCATTACAGAAGACTGATTACAACTACAATGATGGAACAGAACTTCTAGAACTGTAAAGACTCTATCCTAGACCTTGACTTTGACCAGTGCAAATACCAAGATCTCTAGCTGCAGAGGACTGATTTTATCATCCACAACTGAGTTTCCCGGCACCACAAAGAAGACCTGGGGGTGTGTTAATGAGCATGTATGGAGCCAGTAGTTGTTCTCATGATAGTATGTTTCAAGGGCAGAGAAACCCTGAATTTCTTAGGCAAAGGGAATTCCCTTTCTTACTTCCCCAATATTTACTGTGCATATGCAAAAAAGGGGGGCACAAAACCTTGCTACACCAGCACTCCTTTTCTTTTTTTTCTTTCTTTTTTACTTTACTTTTCTCTTAGTTTTATTTTCTTTTTTTTTCCTTCTTTTTAACTCTTGTGGTTATTATTTGGTGATTCTTTTGCTGATGGGTGCTTTTTATTTATTTATTTTTGTACCTGCTATCTTTTTTTTGTTTCTTCGTCCTCTTCCAGCAGAACCTCATGATGTGAATCACCTTATTCCACCACATGAATTGTGGGGGAAAATAAAAATGAACAGTACCCAGGACCAAACAGCCATATGAATATTGAGTAGAATTAAGAAATGACCGATTTAAACATCAAACCTAAAGTCAACATCAGAATCAATATTCTATCTACAACAAGCTATACACAGAGGGGAACAGTTTCACTAGCACTCTGGGGGACAAAGGGGAAATATGGACACATGCTAGGAAAAGGTGGTGAAGGAAGGAGGACAACTCTGGTGGTGGGAATTGGCCCTGATTCATTGTCACTATATACCTTAAATACTACTGTGAAAGATTTGTTATTCCCTCTTTGGTTATAATAAAAATTATTAAAAAAATGTAAGTAAACTTTATCCCACAGCTGCTGACATGTAAACTAATCCAGTTTAGCTTCAGCAAATCAGAATTAATTTTGGAAGCCAAGACTAATTTTGCAAGCTGAAATTAACAGGAACACTGATCTTCTGGTTGAAAACTCTGGAATGCCTTTATGGAGCATGGTGAAGCATGTAGGCTGTCTCTGTCCTGCCAAAGCTTGGGCAAGTTTAACCAAACCCCATGGCCACAACCATGCCACCAGCTCAACTTCAGTGCTTCAGAATTAACCTCTGCAGAAATATCAAACCAACACAAATTCCAGCTACACCAGTTTTCAGACTTAAAACTCTGGGGTCTTCTTATGGGGTCAGTTAGCATCCCCCCCACCTCCCAGTTGTGCTGAAATCTCCAGTAGCCACATGCATATCCCACAGCCACGAACATGTAAACTCACTGATGCAGCTCTACAGATTATGGAGTTCCTGGAATACAAGGCAATACCTCCAAATTTCATATTTCTGACAGATCAGTAGGAGCATACCAAATTAGATGGGAAAGTGACATAGAAGTTACCAAATTCAGTAAACAAAACAATAACTCAGAAGTTTCATTTATCAACAAACAACTTAGTAAACCCTCAGGCAATGAATAAATGATTTATAGCAAGGATATAAAATTTTACAAATTTTCTTTTGCTGAGGTACTTTTCTATTATTTTTCTATTTTACTACTATTCTAATAGTATATTCTATTGATGAACTACTTTAGCTTTTTAGTTGGAACAAGGAATTTAAAATAATTTTTTTGTGCATGCTAAGGAGTTAGGCTTAGAGGAGATGGTAAGAAACTATGAACAATGGTGGAGGAAAGATCACACTTGTGGTAAGACTGGAATTAGAACATTCAGTGGCAGAAACAACTATATTATGAATAACTTTGTAAATAAAGTATGCTATTAAAAAGGATTAAACAGGGCCGGAGAGATAGCATGGGGGTAAGGCATTTGCCTTTCATGCAGAAGGATGGTAGTTCGAATCCTGACATACCACATGGTCCCCTGTGCTTGCCATGGGGCACTTTCTGAGCATAAAGCCTGGAGTAACCTTTGAGCGCTGCCGGGTGTGACCCAAAAACAAAACAAACAAACAAGTAAGTAAAGCTGGTTATGGTCACATATAGTAAAATGATAACAGGAGGAATTTGACCTCTATAAATACAAAGAAAACTATTCCAGAGGAACTATGGAAAGTTCATTCGTCTCAGAGTTAAAATCTCAGATTAGAGTTCAATGATACATTTTTGTTTTGTTTTTGTTTATTTGTTTGTTTCTGGGTCATTCCTGGTGCCGCTCAGGAATTACAGCTGGCGCTGCACTCAGAAATCACTCTTGTCAGGGGCTGGAGCGATAGCACAGTGGTAGGACATTTGCTTTGCATGCAGCAGATCCAAGATGGACCCGGTTCAATCCCCGGTGACCCATATGGTCCCCCTAGTCAGGAGCGATTTCTGAGCACATAGCCAGAAGTAATCAAAAAAAAAAAAACACAACAGATTGTCAGACTGTCAGACTGTCAGACTCAGGGGACCATATGGGATGGCACAGATCAAACCTGGGTCAACTGTGTGAATGGAAAATACCCTATTTATTGTGCTAAAGCTATAGCTTCAATTATACTTTTAAATCCTTCATTTCTATATCTGTAGAATGACTATGTTGAAAAGGTAAACCATGTTGCCTGCAATAATCACAGTCCCCTTTTTCTGGTGTGTGTGTGTGTGTGTGTGTGTGTGTGTGTGTGTGTTTTAAGACAAAAAATATAACCCTCCAGGCCCTATTTGTTTTTTTGTTTTTATAAACCCAATAACCTTAACTGCTATGACTGTAGTTATAGCAAAGTAAACATTTCCATAAGGTCAGCCACCACAAATATGTTGGGGATTAAAATTAAAAATATAATATATAATTTACATTACATTAATATAAAACATACATTACAGTAGTGTAAAACAATGTAAAAATGTAGGAATAAGTGAGGCCATTGAGAATAGATGTTTAAGGAAGACATATAGGAAAGGGAAATTTAGAGTTGAGAATAAGACTAAATTACACTAACATAGTTTTTAAAGCCATAGATTTGGATTGAGGTAGATAAAGATTTTTTTTAGCTGTTTTATCTTTAATGACTTAGCTTCTCTAAAGCTCTGGCTTTTTGCCAACAAATAAGGACAATAATAGTATTTTCATCGTATGAATTTGTACTTAAAAATATTTATATTAATAATTGGCACTTCAGTAAATTCTATGCCCAGTATTTTAACTTTAATTACTTATGAACCACCTTACCTAGTGATTTAGGGGCCGGAGATATAGCACAGCAGTAGGGCTTTTGCCTTGAACAGCCAATTCAGGACGGATGTTGATTCGAATTCCGGCACCCCATGTGGTCCCCCGTGCCTGCCAGGAGCAATTTCTGAGCAGAGAGCCAGGAGTAACCCCTGAGCGCTGCTGGGTCTGACCCAAAAACCAAAACCAAAGCCAAACCAAACAAAAACCTACCTAGTGATTTATAAGATTTATGCCCTGATTCTTCCACAACTCATGAGTTAGTCTCTCTTGGTCCATTTACTTGACAGACGAGGAAACTAAGGCAGAAAGGGTTTAATTAGCATTTTCCTGGTCACACAGCCAATTATAGAAAGAACTGACATTTAAACTGAGTCTGCTTGTTGACCACTCCTTTCTACTTTTTTTTATATTTGATATGTCCCAACAAGAAACAGAGCAGAGAAGGAGAAACTGAATCAGAGAGATGGCTGACAATTTTAATAATTAAATTTAGCAGGTGTTCATTTGTTCCTGCCTAATACATGTCTTATCTTTTCTGTTCTTGGAATTCTGTAAAATCTTTCCTTGTGCTTTGGGTTAGGAGAAACCCTTTATTTAGGAGCTTCAGTGTGCTTCAGATCCAAGAGTAACAAAGAAGTGGAATCACTTCCTTGAAACATAGTCAAGTGTATAAATCCTTGCTCTCATCTCAGAATACATGAAGAGCTATTTTGGTTAAGTTTTTGGGCCGCACCTGACAGTGCTCAGGTCTCACTCTGCACTCGTGGCAATGTTTAGACATGCAGGGGTCTCAAACTTGCGACCCGCAGGCCGCAAATGGCCCTCCATACATTTTGTGGCCCTGCCCTAGAGGAATCTTTTTTGTTTTGTTTTATTTTAGTTGTTTGGGTCACACACCCCAATGTTCAAGGCTTACTACTGACTTTGCACTCAAGGATCACCCCGACTTTGCCTCCTGCGGCCCCCAGGTAAATTGAGTTTGAGACCCCTGGTTTAGAGAAAGATATGGGGTACTGGAGATCAAACCCAGATTAATTATAGAACCCATAAACTGCATGCAAGGCAAAAAAAAAATGCTTTACCTGCTATACTATCAATGCAGCCCAAGAAGAGCTTTTTTTTTTAAATTATTAAAATTAAAATGAGCTTAATTTGGTCACTAGCAATCACATAACATAGAGATAATAGGAACTCTCGAAATACTCATTGAAAATATGAGTTAAAATTAAAGTATTTTTCTTTATTTCTTCTTTTTTTTTTTTTTTTTTTTGATTTTTGGGCCACACCCGGCGACACTCAGGGGTTACTCCTGGCTCTGCTCAGAAATCACTCCTGGCAGCCACGGGGGACCATATGGGATGTCAGGATTCGAACCTCTCTTGGTCCTGGGGCAGCGCTTGCAAGGCAAATGCGCTACCGCTGTGCTATCTCTCTGGCCCCTAAAATTACAGCATTAAACAAATGTGAATATCATCACTTTATTCTAAAGATTGATATTACTAGTTTCATTCTTTCACAGACAAAATTCCTCATGAGTCCATATAGTAATAGAAGGAGATCCTCTGCAAGACATTCATGACTGTATTTAAGTCATAAAACAAAGTAGTTACATTTCTTTTACTTGAAGGACAAAGAGAACAAAAAGGTATTTCAGATTATTATTCTATATTTATCATGTCAACAATTTATCAGGCACAATGCCTAACTATAAAAGTCTCATTATTACTTCATTTAACTTGAAATACTGTGTTATTAACTTGTTATACTAAGCATATTTCATCCTAACTATAGTACTTTCACGGATTTCACAATCCCTTCTATCTCTGCTGTTAATATAAAATTTAACTTCTATTTTTTCTGCAAATCATATCTAGTGAGTGTTGACCTTCTTGAGGGTCACATGTTTATGTAAGTGATAACATTTCACAAACCTCTATAAATAAATAAATGCTTTACATTCTGGCCAATGTTATATCCTTTTCAAGCAAAATTATTTTACTGGCTAAAAATTCATAGCAGGATCAGCTGTAGATGAATCTGAACATGTCTCCAGGCTCCCCCTGATTCTCCTACATTAAATACTTAAAATTTAATGCTGGGGCTTATGGCACCATGATCTACAGAGAAAGTAAATGAAGCCAACCTTTCAGCTCTTTTCCTGTATAGGCTACATGTATAGGTACATGTATAGGTACACATGTGTGTACCTGTGTTCCTCCCACACACCTAACACTACCTTCACCCCAAACTGCTGAAACAGTTAATAGAACACTCCTCTCAGAGGAACTTGGTATTCACAAGATACAGAGATCAGGAAATGATACTCTCGAAGAATTGTAGTAACCAGCGCTCTTTCTAATTCCATTAATGCTAGCAAGATTTTGTCAATACAACAAGAGCCTGGAGGTTTGCATCACTTGTAGTAGCACTTGAGACTCTATGTTTGCTTTTCCTAAGGGAAATTAAAAAAAAAAAACTGAAAGAATCTAGATTCTTTCTTTTATAAAATTTTCTGAGCCTTTGTAATCTTGGAGGATCAGACTATAAAAGAGATGGGGAGGGGGTGTTGCTGAGGTGATGACATGAACAGAATCTGATATTAAACATGGCTATGATGTTTATTATTGCTATTTGTTTTGGTAATACATTATCCATATAAATTTGTTTATAATATCATTGATAAATTAATTCAACATACTAATTTTTGTGGCTGAGAGAGATTGAATCCAGGGTCTCACACATTCCAAAATAACCACTTTTTAACATATATAGACATCTAGCTTCTCAATAGTGGTGAAAATGTTAAAGAAGGCTTGTATACTTAAGTTGACACAGGTCCCCCTGTCCTCCCTTTCTGCACTCTCCGTTGCAATGCTATAAAGGACTTGGTGGTAAGTTGCATAAGCCATTTATTCTCTTTAACATCCTGCTATATGTTCCCTCATTTTGCCAGCCAGATTTAGTAACTTGTACCTCAATATACTGTTCCTTGTAAAAGCCCACAGTGAAAAAAATGCAGTTTATCATGCTTTAAATTCTGTATAGTTGATTAAGGTCTAGTGTCTTTTTCTCCAATTGTTTGGCCTTTCTTTTAGACTAGGAGGTTGGATATTTCTTGGCCACTATTCCCCATAATAGTATTACAAATTCTGTGAGGCCATTTTCAGCTCAAAATCCTTTAAGGGAGTCCCCTTTTTCCTAACCATATGCTTGGAACTACTGATTTGTTTGTCTTCCTGTATCATTTTGGGACTCTTTATGACAGCCTCCATTGTACTCCTGCTGGCTCCATCAACAAGGGCTCTGCAATAACTGTCTTGTTGCTATGCAGGGAGTCAGCGATATGAACATCAGGTTTAAAATGAGATGTTAATTGTCTGGTGACAGACTTGTCTTAATGGTGCTATATTGGCAGGCATCTTTGCCCCAATCTCAGGAAATCTAAACAAAGCAGGCATTTCAAAATTTGCTTTTATTTTGACCTTGACTAAAAAGTCATCATTCTGATTGGGTAATGATATGTTAGGGGCCCACTAGGAGTAAATATTGGGGAGCATCCAAGGTTTTTAGATTTATTTGCTTTGACACAGTTGTGACTCCACAAGCATCACATGAAAATCAAATGAAAGTTTTTGTGATTGGAGAGCATGTTGTGTAAGTGCAGACCCTATTTAAAAACCACCCCAAAGCTATTGGAAAAGTGTGCTATTCCATCTATTCCATTTTGAGGTTTTATAAATGTGAGTAGCATTTGAATTTTCCAAAATGAATGAACCTGATTTCCCTAATCTTTCAGTGCATACAAATTTTAATAGCTTTACTCTGTGAACTACATTCTGACACTGAAATTGACTTTGTAAGGTATTCTATGACTTTCCATGCTATGATTTCAAGTCAAATGTATTTTTATGATAGATATTAACAGTTGGCTAAATTCCTTTTACCTGCCTGTTATATCCATAAATCAGTACATAACTAAGAAAAATGACTTTGTTCAATCTTACCCTTGTTCTTCATATGATAATTTATAATATGGACAGATTCTTATCAATTACTTGGTGATATTGAACATCTCTACAATTATTGAATGACTCAATCTGGCCTCTGAGACTCGTTAGATGTAACATTGAGATTAACAAGATGGAATTTAATGATAAGGCAAGTTCATTTATTTAGCAACTATCTTCAGATGATCTGTCAGTTAGACCTCAAGCTAGGGTGAGGAGGATATAGTTTGACTCTCAAAGGGTTTACAATAGGGTAGTTGAATGAGTATGGATCTCTTGTTTGAAATTAATAATGGGAAGTCCAGGGAATATTAGCAGTCTACCCCTTTAGTTCCAGCCCAGAGGCAAAGGTATGCATCAAGAATCAGCTTCGTGGGGAAAGAGGAGTGATCTATTCTTAGAGGCAAACCAGAGTTCATTAAGGGGAGAAAAGCAAGAAAGAAGAGTAGAGTTCCTTGTAGAGAACTAATGAAATAAGTGGGAAAATATTTAGAATGTCTCCTCTTCTTCTCAAGAGAACTTATAGAAAGTAAACATCCTTGGAGTTTTGACTATGTACAGATCACTGTCAGGGGATTTTACACCTGGTATTCTAACTTCTTAAACAACTCTCTAAGGAGGTGCTATGTCCATTTAAAAGTGGAGAACTGAGGTTTGAAAAGTTAACTAGCTATCAAAATTCACATTCCTGGACACAATAAAGAAGATATTCAAAGACAGTGAATCTAACTCCAAATACATTCCTTTCCACATTACAGATTCTGACACTACCACTCACAAATGTTTATTCTTTTATTTGATAAAAACTGAGGCCCAGCAATCAAATGAATTTTCTTTCATCACTTTCCTTTCTGTGTTAAAACTACCTTCTTTCCTAGATTCCTGCCCCTTACCCTCTTAAATTCTTTTAAAATTGTTACTTGCGGTGAATCAATGACATTGTATGCCAGGAATATTTAGTAAATCAAATAATTTTCTTACTTGGAGACTCTGAATGTTTTGCTATAAGTGGAGGATAGAAAGACTCCCATAATAATGTTTAAGTGTGATAAAGCACATGGAAGCAGCTAGTGGAAAGATAGGTGCTGGGCATTGGTTGGGTCTAAGAGTCCCAGGCAAAAGAAGGCAGAAGTGCAAAGGTCCTGAAGCATGAAAAATCTGGTTAAATGGCTGAAGTTGGGGATATTTGTGGGTTTGAGCTCAGACAATGAGTAGTAGATTGCATAACCTGAAGTTGCTAGAAGCTGAAGGACATTGGGACCATATTGAAGGTTTTGAACAAGTGTTCTGAAAGTAATGAGTAGCTAGTAACTGTTTGAAGCACCAAATGATAAAAGAATATTTAAATTTTGAAAACTATAATTTTGTTGATTTTTAAATATAGAAGAGATTGGTGAGGATAGTCATTAGTGTATATGGACTGGGTATAATGCTCAAGTGTAGAAGTAAAGTTGGAAAACTAATTTGGTGTAGTTTAGAGACAAATAATAAGGATTATAGTGTCAGGATTACTTCAAATTGTTTGTTTTTGGAGATAATCATGCCACTCATTGAGATAAAAACAAAGGAGGGGTAACTGTGGGAAAAGGGAAATTGGATATCAATATAATGGCTTGTCAATGAGTAAGAATGTCAAGCTACATGAGGCAAAAGAAACAGCTATTAACGTCTGATCTCCTGACAGGAAACCACTATCTGTAAATATTTAGTAGACATTTACTGACTTCTAAATGACTCTTTACAAAATATTGATATCACCTGTCATTGAAGATACTTCATGTCACAGTCTTCTTTAAGTGAATGCCTTGAATTTTTTGGTAACAATCAGGTATAAGGAATTCATGTGGTGAAATAATTTTAATCAAATATTGAGTAAACCCTGTCACTTCTCTCAACTCATATTTTATTTTACTTGGTCTTTATGCCTAAATATCATAATATTTTAGATGAAAATATTTCGAATGTCTCTTCTTCTCAAGAGAACTTATATCTAATATAAACATCTCATCTAACATATATCTCATCTAAACTTAGCTAAAGCTCATCTGAAATATTGTTTCTAGCATTTGGAAGGTTTTTTAGGGAAGGAACCAAGTAATACTCACTGTTGTTTCCAAGGTGCCTAGAACATACTTGAAATATTAGATTTATGCATCAAATGATTATTGAGTGAACATATCATATTATAGTTAAGTTTTTAATTTGCCATTTAGTTTTATTTTTGACTCCACTGCTGAAATATTGAAATGACTAAGATATTTTTTTAGAAAATAACTTGGAGCAAGTATTTTACTAAAATACAAATAAAATCTGTTTTAGACCCTTAGAAATGCATATTTAAAATCATTATCTGATGATTTGGCAGGATATACATAGTAAAATTCTGCCATGATACTCTACTATATTAATGTTTGATTAGAGAATTTGGGGAGGAAATAAATAGGATTGTTCTCTCTCGTTAGCTTCTACTACTATTCAGTGAAGCTGGTAGATAGTCTCTGTAATCACTGAGCAGACTTCTAATTACTTTGGCAGGGACATTTACACATCACTTCTCATTGCCCAGCTCCAGTATTTCAAGTAATTAAAAATTAAGTACTTTTGATTAGATTGTGCATTTTGGAGGTAAGTTCCAGCACTGCTCAAAGGCCTGGGGACCACTCATCAGACCTAGGAATTTTAGGGTCACTGGCCCACTCCAGCAGTGCTTTGAGCAGTGTTACACTGCTGATCTACACCAAATGGTGTTTAGGAAACCACCTGTGTAGTGCTGGGAATAGAACTCACTGCCAGGTGCAAATTATATAGGCGCTCTAGACTCTGAGGTATCACTATGGCCCTTTGATTAGTTGTTTTCAGTTTACAAAGATACTTCATTAATAGTATTCTTCTCTCCAAACTTATTTTTGGTGACAGATCCCAAGTCAATCAGGAATTTGTGAAGTCTATGTTTCCAAGGTATTCTTTAAGAATCCCATTTTCTGAAAGTTGGTGCCTGTTATGAGTTTCATATAATCGATCCATCAACTGTATTACAGCGTGGGTAGAAGTAAATAAACCTCTGGTGTCTTGTCAGATGTTTCTGCAGCTCTTGTGGGTTGGCCTTATACATTTATCTTTAGTTGCATAACAACAAGGTCTGGCAAAGAGAGGACAGACTAGTTGAATAGGCGGGAATGAGTGTATCAGTCTAGCCAAACAAGGGCAGAATTTAGAAGCAGGCCTGAACCTTTGTCAACATTCACCATGATCTTGTGGTATTTGAATGGTTAAATCTTTTAGATTAGCTGTCTTTGAAGTAATACTGTCGAGTTCTCTTATGTGGCATGAGAGATATTTCTGGTTAATTGTTTTTAGTAATTGAAAATTATCTTTGCAAAGTGAATGGAAACTTTATAAACGTGTGGAAATTATCTAGATTATTAAGTTTATGCGCTGGACAATGCCTAATTGAGAATCTTAAAATTATCTTTAGTGAATCACTAAAAAATGAGAAAGAATAATTTTTTTATTAAATATGAGTACCATGGAGTTTGTCATAAAATAAAATCAGGAGTCGTAAACTTTCTGTCAAGAACTAGTAATAAATATTTGATGATTGGGTGATATTATTTTTGTCTTAGCTATTTAACTCTATTGATGTGCTGTAAAGATAGACATAGCATATACAAATGTGTAGAACAGTGCACTAAATAAATGTATTTATGGACATTGGAAAAAGTTATCTTCTTTACAATAATTAAAATACTAATTTTCAGATAACTGTTCTAGTCTGGAAAAGCCATTACTTTCTAGTCTGTCTCTCCCTGAGCTTGTATTCAGGCCAAGCTTTCTGATCCCTTTGAGCTTCAGGTCTGTGTATAATTAAACATGGAATGTTAAAATGGCCAAGAATGTGTCAGATACTAAGTGACACATTTTATTCTTACTCATAGGGATATTTTACTAGACAAAAATAAATTATCTCTGGTATTAGATACACTAGTTATTTGCAAATATCTCATCTTTACATCAATTTTCCTTGTGGTTGCTGAGATTCACCATCTTTTTTTTTTAAATTTAACTCCTGTTTTATTACTTTTTTAATCTTTATTTAAGCACCATGATTTCAAGCATGATTGTAGTTGGGTTTCAGTCATAAACAGAACACCCCATCTTCACCAGTGCAGCAGTCCTACTACCACAGCCCCCTCCCACCTTCCCCACACCTGCTTGTATATTTTTTACAGCTGCTTTATTAGATGTGAGTATGCATAAGTATATCACATATTTTTATACATACAGATATATTGAATTCATACAATTTGTGAGAATAATAGACCATGGACATAAATTATTTGGGATCAAATATAGTCATGATATAGGTCATCTACTAGTTGAATCACATCCTTAGCCTCCTCCTCTTCTTTTTTCTTCTTCTTTCTCCTCTTCTTCCTCCTCTTTTTCTTCTTTCTCTTCTTCCCCTTCTTACTTTTCTTTGCCCTCTTCTTACTCTCCTTCCTCCTCTTCCTTATCTTCTTCATTTTCATCTTCCCCCTCTTCTTCTTACTATTCTTCACAATATTCTTCTTACTCTTCTTTGCCTTATTTTTTTACTCTTCTTCTTTGCCTTCTTCTTAAATTTCTTCTTCCTCCTCTTCCTATTCTCCCTCTTCCTCCAACTCCTCTTATTATTCTTGTTCTGGGTTTCTGGGACTTCATTGATTCCTATATTTTTTCTGTTGAGTTTATCAAAGACTTCTATTTTCATCGGTTTACATTCTTTGAGTAGTTTAGACATTGTCTGATCATTTGCTTTCAGATTCTCTTCCAATCTCTTCTGCCGTATGGAGTTGTTCTGCATCTCATCCTCTGGCTCACTGACCCAGTTTGCAGCTGCCATTACTCCATTGGAGAGGCTTTTCCATTGAGGTTTTCAAATCATAAGCCCACTTTTCCCAGATCTGTTATTTCAGTCTGAAATTTTCTAATTTCAATTGTCAAATCCTCTTGATACTTATTTGTGCTACATTAAAGTCTATCGATGCTTTTTTTGAGCTCCATGATCATCTTTAATAATTCTTCTCTAAACATCTTATTTGAGAGGATACCTAACTGTTTGGTACTTTTCGGATTATCAGAGTAGCCATCTTGATTTTCTATATCTGGATTGTACTGCAAAATTTCCCCATTGTGAAGCTTGTAGTGTGTATTTTACTATGTGCAGAAGTGGGGTGTAGGGGTTAAAAGATGAGCACGGTCATGCTCCTTGGTTGTGGGTCCTGGAGAGATTATGTTCCTTGGTGTCTTCTGGGCTGCCTCCCACAGAAAGAAAGCAGGGAGCAGGGCAGCAGTCCTTTATAATGGCTCTGGGTGCCCAATCACATGGCAGAAATCAGCCTCACATGATCGGGTGGGGACATTACTGGGTGTGGGTGCTGAAGACATTATGTTCCTTGATGTCTTCTGGGCTGCCTCCAGCAGAAAGAAATGAGGTTCACCATCTTGACTCCTTCCCTTATATCCCACACTCAATTTGTGAGGACATTTTGTGGTATTTATAATAAATATATATTGAAAGTAATCCATTTATCAAAAACTTCACTGCTACTTTCATATTTATTTGAGTGACCACTATGTTTTGCATCTCCTTGCTTTCAATCCGGATGTCCTAAAACTTAGTAAGATGTCTTATATCCTAAATATCTTACAGTCTAGTTTAAGCACAGAATCCAGATGATCATCCAAATATTTAAGTGAATGAGAGATTTCTTCACTCAGCATGATATTTTCCAACTCCATCCAAGTTGTAGTAAATTGCAAAATTTTATCTTTCTCATGGTGACAAATATTGCACTGTGTATGTGTGAAGAATATAAATGAAGAAAAGAATTAGGCGAACACATCATGAAAACAAATCCTGAAATATGGTCAATAAAACTGGGAACTGAGGAAATAGATGGGAGGCAGAAAGAACCATGGAAAAATGTTGGGGGGGGTATCTTGAAACACTTTAGAAGAATTGAATTTATAGCTCTTCAACTAAAAGCAATGGTGTTATATATATTAATCATGTAAACTATGATATCTTAATTAAAAAGTTTAAATTAAAACATTTATATGAGATCTTATTACTATTCTTAATATCCTCCACCAGTTATCTTTTCTTTCAAAATAAAATTCAAAGCCCTTACAAGTAACATAATATCCCATGGAATTCAGCTCCTCATTATCTCTTTGACAAAACCTTCTCCTGCTGCTCATTGTACTTCAGCAAATAAATTTTCCTGTCATGACTTGAATGATTCTTATATGTCTTGCCTCAGGGTTTTGGAACTAAGATTCCATCTGCTCAGATTGCTCTCAACTCACTTGTCTATATGGCCAACCTCTTACTTCTTTCTGAAATGCCATGTTCTCAGCAAGATCCATGATAACTATCTTAAATAAAATTGAAAACTTCTGGTGACTGACTTCTAAAATTTTGATATTCTAGCATTTGTTATAGGAAAGTTCAAGGTTGTATGAGCAAGCTATAAACCAACTCTTATCATCTGATTTTAATAATTATCAACTATAACAAATCTTGTTTTACTTATTTCTACTTATCTTTACTACATATTTACTCCTCACCACATATTTTTGAAGAAAATCCCACTTCACACAATTGTGTTTTCTAAGCAGTCAGTTCTCATTTTTAATTAGTCATATTATTATTATTATTCCACTTATCAAATCTAGAGTCAGCAGCATTTGAGCAACCTAAGAACACTCCCAGTGGGGCAGGGTCAAGCAGTGTAGTTCTGAAGATTTAGTGCATTAGGATTTAATGACTTATAGACCACCAGGGCCATTTAAGCAATACTCGGGGATATACAATACTGGAAAATGAGTTTAAAGCCTAACACATACTCGATAAAAATTCAACCACTTAAGTCATATTCCTCACACCCAATTATTTGGAAATGTCATATACTTATCTATAGGTGCATATTTTGTACATGGGTTACATAGCTGTTTAGGGGTAATATTTATTTTCCATTAAAATATTATTGTTTTTCTGTAAGGTTAATAGTAGATGCTTACAAATTGTTTTAAAATTGTTTAAATTACATTTGCTAAACAATCAATTTTCATTATTTGTTTTCTATGTTCTATAAAATCAGCATAGACCTTACATTAGTAAACACTGAACCATTTCTCCTAAGAGAAATACAGAATTCTGCAAGTCACTGGTCACAACATTTTCAATCAATACCTGTCCTTGTTTTGTATGTTTCTATTTCAATACACAGCTTACTTAATATATGTTATTGATTGATTAACATTTAATTCCAGGCCACGGCATTATAACTCTTGTCTGAATAAAGCTTATCTAGCATATATATTTTCTCCACAAGGAACACTGCAGTTTTCTTGTGTTTGGAGCACGAGGCAGAACTTTAGCACCAAGCCTGGGAATCATTTTAAGTAGTATTTTAACAAAAAGTAAAAATATGTAGCATTAACTAGACCACAACAAGAAACCTTTATATCATTTAGAGTACAGGTTTAGAAAGTGATTGGTCATTTAAATATTCAGATTCTGCTGGGAGCTTTTCTGGCAAGTGACAGACTCTTTCAACACAATGTATGTTTGTGAAAGACTTCAAAAGCGTTGTTACAAGTATTGACCTGGAGATGACAAATAAATCTTAAGGAACAAGCAAAATATCTGATATAAGAATATGCAAATAAAAAATGTGAGGGTTTTTCTGTTTCTATTTCTATTTTTTAAAAAACACAATCGATATTATTTCACAGAATTATAATAATTTTGTGATAATTTTATTACTAACTATTCAATCATTGTTGCATTTCTATGTTTTGGCTGTCTTCAGTTTAAAGATTTGCCTGCTACTTTTTGCCCTATGTTTTGTCTTTCAATCTTTGTTGAAGAACAGATTATTTCCAAAAATCTAGATTTTATTGATAGTCTTTTAGATGTTGTTTAATTTGGTTATTTATGCCTGTATTTTCTGCAGTTTGATAGTAAGACTTACAGCCTTAAACCTCAGTGTTTCAGATTTTGTTAATTTTTGTTTTCTGGCTAGACTTCTTTATGTGCTGTGCTTTGTACTTTCATCTGAGCCCACATAATGTCTACTTGTCTCTCACTTTGTCATGTAAACAGTCATTGATGCTCATTTCCTAGATCAATGGTTCTTAAACAAGGTGGTTTTCCCTCTGGGAACACTTGGCAATCTTTGGAGACAATAGTGTCTAGTAGGTGAAGCTAAGAAAGTTCTTCCTAAATTAAGCTGAGAAGCTTCTGCACGTCAAAGGAAATAGTGTCTAGGATATAAAAGCCATCCCCTGAATGGGAAAAACTATTTACCAAATACCCATCAGAAAAGGGGCTAATATAAAAAATATACAAGGTACTGACAGAACTTAACAAGAAAAAAATCTGACCCTATCAAAAAATGGGGAGAAGAAATGAATAGACAATTCCTCAAAGAAGAAATACAAATGGCCAAAAGGCATATAAAAAGATGCTCCATATCACTAATCATCAGGGAGTTGCAAATCAAAACAACTGGAGGTACTATCTCACACCACAGAGACTGGCACACATCACAAAAAACAGGAAGAAGAAGTGCTGGTGGGGATGTGGAGAGACAGAATACTCTCATTCACTGCTGGTGGGAATGCAGCCTTTATGGAAAATAACATGGAGATTCCTCAAAAGAATGGAAATTGAGCTCCCATATGATCCAGCTATACCACTCCTAGGGATATACCCTAGGAACACAAAAATGCAATTTAAAAATACCTTCCTCACACCTATATTCATTGCAGCACTATTTACAATAGCCACACTCTGGAAACAACCAAGATGCCCTTCAACAGATGAATGGCTAAAGAAACTGTGGTACATATATACACAATGAAAATATGCAGCCATCAGGAGAGATGAAGTTATGAAATTTTCCTATACATAGATGCACATGGAAGCTGAATGAAGTAAGTCAGAGGGAGATAGACACAGAATAGTTTCACTCATCTATGGGTTTTTAAGAAAACCAAAGGACATTATTGTAATAATGCCCAGAGACAACAGAGGTGAAGGATGGAAGGACTAGCTCTCGATGTGAAGCTCACCACATAGAGTGGTGAGTTTAGAGAGAGGACTACACTAACTATCATGATAATGTTAATGAGTGAGAGAAGTAGAATGCCTATCTGGAATACAGGAGGGGGTGGGGAAGGAGGGAGATGGGGGGCATTGGTAGTGGTAAGGTTACACTGGGGAGGAAGGTTTTTTCTTTCTATGATTGAAATCCACCTACAATCATGTATGTAATCATGCTACTTAAATAAATAAAAGAAATTAAAAAAAAAAAGTCCTCCCAACAAGAATTTTCCTCTCCCAATTTTTGGAAGATGTTGATGCTCTAGTTCCATCATTCTGGAAAAACTTCCTCTCAAAGGTTAGTTATAAACTGAGTATCTAGGGGTACAAATAATATTAAAATATGCAATTTAAGACACAGTAATATAATTCAGTATTGTCTCATCTTTGGCTAATAGGAGCTTATTCAAACCTGCAATGTCTTTTCATCTGTTCTTATCGTATATTAAAATAAAATATGTATTTATATATTTCTTCTATATTATTGCATGCTTGTATAGATTGCATGCAATAATACATACTTGTTTGGGTTCATACATTTACTTAAGTATCTTCAATAATGTCTGTTAAATACTTAATACTTAATTCATAAATAAATAAATATAAGTAAGTGATTGGGGATGATACTTTTTAGATTAAGTTGTGAGGGTCAATATCTCTGAAAATAGGGCATTAACATAAGTACAACCTCAATGTAAAGAAGTATAAGTTATGCTAAGAACTGCAGTGTTTATGGTTGAAAGGGAAGACTTAATGAAAAGTTTCTGAAGCAAGAATTAACTTAGTAATTGTAAATTGTAGATTAAAAAGAAGATAATTGTGACTAACGCAGAGTAGGCAAAAAGAAATGGTGCCCAGTGAAGTTGAAGAAGTAGACAGGATTGAGATTCATGGTTGATAGTGAAGAACTCATATTTTATTGTTTGATAGGAAGAAAGTAGAAGGCCTAAAGTAATCTATTATCTGATTAATATTTTGTAAACAAGTACAATGGGGCTATGTGAGGAAAAGACCTGTGTGCAAAAATAAGGAGACCATTTAGGAAGCTATAGAAATAGTTCAAGGTTAGAGGACAACTCATGTGTATCCTGACATTTAAATATAAAACTATAAATTATTACATTTAAGTGTATTTTCATGCAACATGTGATTACCTTACATGTCTATTATGTTATTAAAGTTTTTCATTATTAGGATAATTATCACTTTTCATCATGGAAAAATATACAGGTTAATATTTTATGGCTCAAATGACAATATCAAATCACATTCTTGATAGTTGCTTATGTTTGTTTTGTTCACAAACTATTTTAAGTCTCTAACTTATTGGAAATGGTAGGGTTGCACTTTTGCTTGTGCAATTAGGAAAGGAGTACTAATTTTTTTGTTGTTGGTTAGGGCCAATATGTTGTAAAGGAGCCCATACAGGGCTCAAGCACTTAATCTGTGTAAAGCTATCTAAACATCTTTTTTTCAGCTGAGATGAAGAAGTGGTGACTTCAGCCTAGTCCTCTCTCTCTATGATTACACTGCAATTATCCATGTCAACCTGTTTTGGATATGCAAAATAAATCAGAAGAACAACCTATGGTTTTAAGTGATTGAGATTTTGAGATTGTTATTTTAATGACATATTAAACTAGCCTATTATAACCAATATCTGTCACAAAAGACAGACTTAAAGAGAGAAAAACTAAATCACTTTTAGGAAATATCTGAGAACAATCGCCATATAGAAATGGTTTTCAGATAACCTAGCTGCCCAATGACAGAAGAGTATATAATGAAATTTTGATATTATATATATGTATATATATACTTGCACACAAACAATGGAATACTGCGCAGCCATAGGGGATGATGAAATTATGTAATTCATTAAAACTTGGATGGAATAGGAGGAACCTTTATTAAATGATAAAATTCACAAGGGCAAGGACAATGACTAGATATTCTCACTAATTGTTGGGTTTTTATATAAACTAGCAATTCTATTCCTGGAAATATACTGGGTCACAAGAACACAATGCAGAAAAGATCTGCATTCTTAAGTATGTTGCAACACTATTCACAATAGCCAAAATCTCAAAACAATCCAAGTGCCCAAGAACAGATGACTGGATAAAGAGTTCATGCTATGTACACAGAATGAGATACTACTTTGCTGAGGAAGAGAAAAAAAATTATGCAATTTGCGAATATCTGAGTGGATCTGGAAAGTACCACGCTGAATGAAATGAATCACAGGGAGAGGGAGATATAGAATTACCTCACTCATATGTGGGATATAAAGAAACATAGAAGGGTAACAACTAATGCCTAAGGCAATGAAAGTAAAGAGCAGGGGAACTGTTCCATAGTAGGAAATTATGAGGTGGAATAGGTCAGGAATGGGACCATTATGACAATGGTAGAGGAAGTAACCACTCTGAACCAGGACTAAGTGCTGAAAAGAGGTAAAGTGTGGGGAGGGAAGTAAAGGAAAATAAAACAGTAGCTGCCACAGTAGCAGAGCAAAAATAGAAGGGAAACAGGGGATCTTTGTGGAGGGAAGTAAAGAATGGTGATGAGATTGTTGTTGGAATTAGCTCTGAAAGTAAATTGTAAATAAGTTTGTAATCCTGTAATTAATCATGAATCAACAAAATTATAAATGAATAATGTGTTTAGGGAATGGTACATAGAAAGGATGGATAAAATACTGGTTCTAGATTACAGAAACAAAAATGTGAAGGAAAAAGAGGAATGATGGAAAGCAAGAAGCAGATATCTAGAAGTAATAAAGTTTAGGATTTTGGGCCCCTTCTGTGTTGGGAAGGTGAAGTATCATTTATAACTAAACCACTAGACCCAACACTGCAATAAGCATGGGGCCCTAGATATAATAATTAAACTTAAACTTCATTCATCCAAGGAATTGGGATGGAAGATAGGAGAGAATTGGGGTTAGAAGTGGAGGAATAAAGACATGAGATTGGTGGATTGGAGGTGGGAACATTGTAAGCCTGCAAAGCTACTGTAAAGAATTATGTAAATCATTTTAAATGAAAAAAATTTAAATAGTGTTTCCCATCTCCTGCTTGAATAAACTTAGATGGAATGAAAAAGAGTATAATATATACTAGAAAATAAATTTTGAAAATATAATGCTTTGTCAGTATTTATTTCATAATTCTTCATTCATTTGGCAAAGAGTTTTCAGAAGAAACTGTTGACCTGTTTAAATTCAGTGTAACCTGAATTTAGTCAGTGTAACCCTGGACTACTGAAAAATTTATTAAATGTAATTCACAAGTCAAGACAGTAGTAACCTAGGAAAAGAATAACAAAGAGTAGGGATTTCAATTTCATGGATGATGGTACTGATTTATTTTTAAAAACAAAAGCAAATACAGAAAAAGAAGTAAAGAACTAATGGATTGCTTGACTAAAATTTAGTCTGCTTATAGTTGCAGGACTTTACTACAAGGATGGGAGATGCTCGTTTTAGCCATTTTCTCAATCAATATTGTGAGCTGGGACCAGATGGATTTTACAGTACAAGAAACACTGTCAGGAGAGTTTGATAAATTCTAGGCACTATGGTGTATTTTTCCAACATTTCTGAATTTACAATGTTTTTGTCAATTTCATAAAAATATAGTTCTGAGAAATTTTCTTCTTACCTTGTTTCTTATTATTCCCTTGGTTAACAATACTGATGAAACATCTTACCTTTGGCAGTGTTGTGATCCAAATAGGTTTCTCCTTTGTTCATTTGTCCTACCTTTCATATCTTAAGAGTTAGTCATAGGCTGAGGAAATTACAAACTTCTCTCCTGCAGAGTAAACCAGGCTTATATGTGCATTAACATACTAATATCTGAAGCCTGCATTTTGTTTTTGACCTTGTGTTTTTGGGTCACTCCTACTGACACTTAGGGGTTACTCTGGCTATGCTCTCAAAAATCACTCCTAGCTTGGGGGCCAGGGATCAAACCTCAGTCTGTCCTAGGTTATCCTGTGCAAGGCAAATGCCTTATCATTTGCACCACCACTCCAGCCCCTGAAGCCTGGATTCTTAAAACTGAAAATATTCATAGCACTAAAAATATAGGCAATAAGGTAAGAGAGTGAATTAGGCACAAATAATAATAATAATAAACCAGGAGTGGAGAAGTTTTCATTATAATTGAGGGTTAGAAACTAAGTATAAAGTGTATATACATCTGTAGTAGAAACATGCCATTATAGACAATACCTTTGAAAGTAGTTTGTTAGAGCCTAATTGAAACTGAGTGTTGAGTCTGTAGAAGAATTGTAGGTACTGAAGAAAAAAGACAAAAGGGAACTGAACTGAATCCTCCTAGACCAAATGTTGGCAGAGGTAAATGGTAGGTACCTCTTTTAAAATGCAGTCAGGCACACAAATTCATCTCAAAAGTTGATTTTTACCTCTTTTGCTTCTTCAAGACAGTGTTAACATAACTCATGATCTGATTTGGCTTAGAAATACTTTTCCATTTGATGGCACCATGAGTAACGTTGTTTGATGTTTTGCCCAACATTCTTTATGTGAAAATAAGCAATTGCATTTCCTTTGTGTAGTTCCTTCCCTCTCTGCGTGGCCCTACATTTTTCCCAAAATAACCTTACACATTCACTGGAAATATTTTGTGGCTACAAATATGTCTTTAATGTCCTTTGACTGCCAGATCTAAAGATATGGATGCTGTTCAGATTTATAAATGGGTGAAATGGCCCATCTTTTTTATGCTTAATTCTGACTCTATTTTTAATAAGAAATCACAGACAGGAAACAAATTGGAATGAAAACCCAATGTTAATATGCATTACTATTATCAGCATGTGACAGGAGTAGTGTGAATGATAACTCAATAGTTATTTTGTAAGATGAATTCATGGAAAATCACATTCCAGGATAATACCTATATATACTTTCTTTCAAGATACTCAATTATAGAAGCAGATCATATTACACAGTATGAGAGTGTTTTGTAGGTAATGTTTGCACAGCATGTATGAAATGAAACAAAAGCTTGTAGAAGTACACTTAATTTTACCTGAAGGAAGTGTTTTGGTTTGCCATGTTTACTATAAAATTTTGCCATAATTGTAGTGTCTTAAGACAACACAGTTTTATTATTTGGTAATTCTGGATGCCAAAGTTCTAAAACAGGTTTTATTGAGCCCAATTGAGACACAAATTATTGAGCTAAAGTATCAACAGGGCTGCATCCTTTTGGCGGCACAAAGGGAGAAGAATATTCTGAAATTTTCAGCTCCTAGAGGTTGCCCATATTTCTTGCCTCCTGATCCTCTCATTCCACCTTCAAGGTCAGCCACATGGTACTCTTCGATCTTTCTTTCTTAGATGTGATTCCCTCTGACCAAAAGCAGAAACCTTGTCCTCATATAAGGCTTGTGTTGACATTAGGGTCAATGTGAATAATGCAGAATGATCTCCCCATCTCAAGGTCATAAGCTTAATAACATCTGAAATGTTCTTTTTGCCATATAAAATATTTCAGGTTTCAGGAATTAGAATGTGGCTATTGATGGCTATTCTTGTGCATAGTGCAGAGAAAAAAAAAGAAGGGAAGAAAAACAACTTTAAGGAGATAATGTGTGCTTTGAGTCCAAAGACTAAACTGAGATTCTCATGGTGAGCTATAGTAGAAGAAAGCTGTGAACTGCAGGGGAATATTTGAGGCCAGATGGCGACTTCATGTTACGTGGAGCCAATATGTACTGAGACCAGTATACGATTTCAAAATATAATGAAAACTAAAACTGATGTGTCTTCATTCTTTCACAAAGCTACATAACTATACCATATTCTTTCAAGAGTTTCAAAACTCTTAAATAGTTGATTTTTGTTATCATTAAATTTTAATTATTATTTAATAAGCATCTTAGGCTGGCAGATGGTAGATGTTATTAACAGAAATAAAATATGCTATTTATTTGATTTTTAACTTGCAAAATTGTAAGCTCTAGCCAGGAGAATGATGAAGGCATGATCACAATAAAATTGAAGACTCAAGTGAAAGGAGAATTAGAAGTGAAATTAGAGAGACAATATGTCATTTTGGTTAAATATCAAAGAAAGACCAATGAATGAAAATAGTGACAGGCTGTGAACTTGAGCGATATTGCCTCATTAACTCACATTATACTAAATGAACAACTGATGTGAAGATTTTCTACTGTGATATCTTGAGGAAAATTTCAGAAGTACATACAAATAATATATTTTGAATGTATTTTAGCACCCATTTGGATGTTGTACCACTTATGTTAGGGTTTAACTAACACATGTGAGGTATATGTTGAGTCATATCTCTGGCCCAGATATATATCTTTCTTAAGAAAAAACAGACAAGAATCTTGTCTATGTAAGTAAGTATTAATGTTCTTAAGATTCAGTTTATATGAAAGATTTTTAAGGTAATATTTTTGGAGAAAAACATGTATAAACTCATAATTTCCCTCAAGGATAAAGGTAAAATAAAAACCTCTTAAGGGGAAGGAAAATAAGAATCATCTGTTGCCAGCAGACCAGCTTTGTAGAAAATAGAAAATGAAATTTTTCACAGAGAAAAGATGACAACCAGAGAAAGCTTTATGCGTCAGCAAAGAAAGAATGAGCAACAGAGATGTTAAATATTACTGATAATCCTTCTACTAAATTATTTAAATATATTTGACCTTAGAAATAAAAATGTATATTTTCTTATGTGGTTATTATTGAAAGCAGATGAAATGAAATAATTGCAACATAAAGTTAAAGAATAATGCTAAACAGTTTATTGTAATAAATAGATCACTAGAAAATTATATGATAAAAAAGATAAAATTTATTAAACTAAAATTATTTTGAAAACTCAGAAGAAGTAAAAGAATAAAAAACAGAAATTAGAAATATGGAAAACAAACATAAAATATATCTTAAAATATTGGTAGAAAATAACTCTCAGCTCTAGAAAGCCTCTGCATCTCCATATCCATCCCTTGGTTTTAAAATAAAGTCAAGGTTAATGACCATACCCTAAATTCTAGTTAAAGGTGATGCTCAAGTTTTGTATTATATCTCTTTATGATTTCTCAAATGTATAGCATGTTGGTAATATTGTAGATTGAGCTGACTTTAAAGTTTAATCTGAGACATTTACATAACCTGTATATTTTCCATGATATCAAAATAGTTTCCTAGGTCTATAAAAATCAAATTACCTTTTGGAATTCAATTTTAAAACTTTTAGTTAAGATTTTACTAAATTAAAAATTATTTTTGCTTGTTTTTGGGCCATGTGCTCAGGGGCTACTCCTGACTATGTACAGAAATTATCCCTAGCATTCTTGGGGAATCACATGAGATGCTGGGGATCAAATCAAGGTAGATCATATACAAGGCAAATGCTCTCTACCCACTCTGCTATCACCCTGAACCCTAAATTAAAATTTTAAAATAAATTTTATCAAATAACTTATATAAAATAGTAGATTTTAATTACTATTGTTGAATTAAATGAAAATGTTATAAACATACTATTTCTAGACAGAAAAGGTCGGTATAAATTTTTAAAGATTTTATGTTAAATACCAGAAACAAAATACCAAATGCAACCCCCACTTTATGATTAGCTAATTTGCTTTCAAATAAGCTGGGAGCATGAAATGGAATGAAGACCAACTCTTTGACAAACTGTGTTGGAACAGTCGGATAAACATATGTAAAAATTTAGGGCCGGGCGGTGGCGCTAAAGGTAAGGTGCCTGCCTTGCCTGCGCTAACCTTGGACGGACCGCGGTTTGATCCCCCGGTGTCCCATATGGTCCCCCAAGCCAGGAGCAACTTCTGAGCACATAGCCAGGAATAACCCCTGAGCATTATCGGGTGTGGCCCAAAAACCAAAAAAAAAAAAAATATGTAAAAATTTAAGGCTAGATCTTTATCTTATATCTTTCACAAAAGTCAACTCAAAGTGGATCATATACCTTAAGGCCCAACCTTAATATTTAAAGTATAATGAGGAAAATATAGGTAAAAATCTCCAAGACATAAACTTCAAAGTAGTTTTCAATGAAATAATGCCATTGACAAAAGCTATAGAATAAAAAATTAACAGCACTATGTAAAAAAAAAAGGTTTCTGTATGGAAAAATAAACACGGGCTAAAGCCAAAAGACAGCTGTGAGTGGGAGAAAATATTTCCACTTAACACATCAAATAAAGGACTGATAGCCAGAATATGTAAAATACTCAAAAATCAATGAAAAATACCTATAAACCCCTTCAAAACTGGGGAGAGAAAATTAACAGATACTTCTCTGAGGAATACCAACAGATAGCCAATGGGCACATTAAATAAAAATGATCATCATCACTTACTAGGGAAATACAAATCAAGATGACATAATATAGCATCTTACACCAGTGAGAATGACATGTATAAAAATACTGGGGACAATCTATATTGGTGGGGATGTGGTGAAAATGGACTCTCATTCACTGCTGGGGGGAATATTGACTGGTCCTACTCCTACAGATAGCAATATGGAAAGTTTAGTAAACTCAGAAATGACCCAGAAATCCCACTATTAGGATTGAAAAATTCATTAGGACAGAAAAAAACATACATTCAAAAGGAAATATGCACTGAATAGTATAACCTTAATATTTGAAATCAATATATCCAACAGCATATAAGTGGACTATGAAGATGTGGTGTATATAAAGATGAAATTGTGCAATTTGCTGCAACATGGATAGAATTGGAAGATACCATATTAAATGAATTAGGTCAGAAGAAGGATAAAGACAAGAAGATATCCCTGATATGTAGTATTTAAAATAAACAAGTGAAGGAATTCAATGGTTTCATGGGGGTACATAGGTGGACCCACCCTGGCCCAAGAGTATAGGGAGGAGAAGGAAATAAATAGAGTGGAGGGGAAGGAGAGAAAGATAGATGAGAAATATTTGAGGGTAGGGATCAAAAGGATTCAGGTACATTGGTGGTATTAAGGGAATTCTACAGATAACTTTTCAAACCACATCAGTCAATAGCACTGAAATCATGAGAACCAAAACTTTAACAAATGAACTTAAAAAGTGCTTATCAAGATGGCAAGTTGGGGATGGTAGTGGTGGTGATATGGGAGATAACCTGTGAATATTGGCAGAGTGAAGGTGACACAAATGATGGGTTTGTGTTGGAACCATTGTATATATAAAACTTAACCATGAATAAATTTGTAAAACCTGGTATTTCAATAAATTTTTAGATAATGTATAGGTATGTTAAAAAAACATTAATTTTGGGGTAGGGTGGAAATGGTATACCATACAAACAGCCATCAAAAAATTGGGATTTCTACATTAACATCTGACAATGTAGATGTCTAAGTAATAAAATGGTAGTATATTTTATCATAAGATAATTTTACTATGAAGAAATAAATTAAAATTTAACGGTAAAGTTGAAAACACATAAAGCAAGGACTTCCAGTGCTATATTGAATAGGAGTGGTGAGAGAGGACAGCCTAGTCTTGTGCCAGAATTTAGAGGGAAGGCTTTTAGTTTTTCTCCATTGAGGACAATATTTGCCACTGGCTTGTGGTAGATGGCCTTAACTATATTGAGAAAGGCTCCTTTCATTCCCATCTTGCTGAGAGTTTTGATCAAGAATGGGTGTTGGACCTTATCAAATGCTTTCTCTGCATCTATTGATATGATCATGTGGTTTTTATTTTTCTTGTTATTGATGTTGTGTATTATGTTGAAATATTTACGGATGTTAAACCATCCTTGCAATCCTGGGATGAAACCTACTTGATCTTAGTGGATGATCTTCTTAATGAGGCATTGAATCCTATTTGCCAGGATTTTGTTGAGGATTTTTGCATCTGCATTCATCAGCGATATTGGTCTGAAATTTTCTTTTTTTGAAGCATCTGTCTTGTTTAGGTATCAAGGTGATGCTGGCTTCATAAAAGCTATTTGGAAGTGTTCCAGTTTTTTCGATTTCATGAAAGAGTCTTGCCAGGATTGATAGTAGATCCTCTTGGAAAGTTTGAAAGAATTCATTAGTGAATCCGTCTGGGCCTGGGCTTTTGTTTTTGGGCAGATATTTGATTACCATTTTAATTTCATCAATAATGATGGGGTTGTTTAGATACACTACATCCTCTTTATTCAACCTTGGGAGGTTATAATAGTCCAAGAATGTATTCATTTTTCCAGGTTCTCATTTATAGTGGCATAGAGTTTCTCAAAGTAGTTTCTGATTACCCTTTGAATCTCTACCATATCGATAGTGATCTCCCCTTTTTCATTTCTAATACAAGTTATCAAGTTTTTTTTTCTCTCTCTCTCTTCGTTAGTTTTGTTAATGGTCTATCAATCTTTTTTATTTTTTTTAAAAACCAATTTCTGCTTTCATTGATCTTTCGGATTGTTTTTTGGGTTTCCACTTCATTTATTTCTCTCTCAGCTTTGTTATTTCCTTCTGTCTCCCTATTTTTGGGTCCTTTTGTTGAGCACTTTCTAATTCTATGAGCTGCGTCATTAAGCTATTCAGGTAGGCCCCTTCTTCCTTCCTGATGTGTGCTTGCAGAGCTATAAATTTTCCTCTCAGTACTTCTTTTGATGTGTTCCATAAGTTCTGATAGTTTGTGTCTTTATTATAATTTGTTCCCAGGAAAGTTTTGATTTCTTCATTGATTTCATCTCGAACCCACTGGTTATTGAGTATGAGGCTGTTTATCTTCCAGGTGTTAAAGTTTTTCTTCTGTGTTTCTTTGGAATTCACATATAATTTCAGAGCCTTGTGGTCAGCAAAGGTAGTCTGCAAAATTTCTATCCTCTTGCTGTTATGGAGGTATGTTTTATATGCCAGCATGTAGTCTATCCTGGAGAATGTCCCATGTACATTGGAGAAGAATGTGTATCCAGGTTTCTGGGGATGGAGTGTCCTATATATATCTACTAGGCCTCTTTGTTCCATTTCTCCTTCAGGTCTAGTATATTCTTATTGGGTTTCAGTCTGGTTGACCTATACAGTGTTGACAAAGCTGTGTTGAGTTCCCCCACAATTATTGTGTTGTTATTGATATAGTGATCAGGCAAGAAAAAGATATCAAGGGAAAGGAAAGGAAAGGAAGAAGTCAAGCTCTCACTGTTTGCAAATGGCATAATACTCTACTTAGAAAACCCTAAAGACTCTACCAAAAAGCTTCTAGAAACAATAAACTCATATAGCAAGGTGGCAGGCCACAAAATTAACACACAAAAATCAATGGCCTTTCTATACACCAATAATAATAGGGAAGAAATGGACATTAAGAAAACAACCCCATTCACATTAGTGCCACACAAACTCAAATATCTTGGAGTCAACTTGACGTACCCTGCTCATAGATTGGCAGGATTAACATCATTAAAATGCCAATCTATGAGCAGGGTACGTGTTTCCATTTCCGTGTGTCCTCTGTTATTTCTTGGAGCAGAGTTTTATAGTTTTCTTTGTAGAGGTCCTTCACATCTTTAGTCAAGTTGACTGAAACCCAATAAGAATATACTAGACCTGAAGGAGAAAAATATGTTTTTGAATAGGGCTGGTATATTAATTTTCACTTTATTACGTTGCTGCATAAAAATATTAACCCACCTTTGGCTAAAGGTGGAGTCAAAATTACAAAAGGCTCTTTTTATATTTCAAAAAAGGAGGAAATGTAGGGTACTTATCTGAGACCCACCCATTTCTGGGAGGGGTCTTGGAACCGGATAATAGGTGTGACCTTAATTGCAAGACCCGGCCCATTCCTGGGAGGGGTCTTGGAATAGGTAGATAAACCCGGAAGCCAGGGGATTAAGGGGCTTTTGCCTTTTGGCCCTGCTGGGCTCTCTGAGGGAGATGGCTGAAAGAGGATAAGACGCAGGGCAAGCCTAGAATGGCTGTATGCTTGAAAGGTTATGAGTAGGCCACACACATGGGGTGGCTAGGGCCTGAATAAAGATGATTCTTCCTGAAGCCTGCGTGTGAGTGAGTGATTTCGCATTTCACCTGGGCCTGGAACTCGCCGGCTGGATGGGGGATGAAGCCACATGGCTGGGGCCTAAGCACAAAGGCCTCCATCCATCGCCATCCAGCCCCATCGTTATTTATTTAACACTACACCTAGGATACAAGAGCATCTACTGGTTGGGAGAAACTATTCACCCAATACCCATCAGGTAAGGGGCTAATATCCAAAATATACAGGGCTCTGACAGAACTCTACAAGAAAAAAACATCTAATCCCATCAAAAAATGGGGAGAAGAAATGGACAGACACTTTGATAAAGAAGAAATACAAATGGCTAAAAGGCACATGAAAAAATGCTCCACATCACTAATCATCAGGAGATGCAAATCAAAACAACTATTAGGTACCACCTCACACCACAGAGACTGGCACACATCACAAAGAATGAGCACAAGCAGTGTTGGCGGGGATGCGGTGAGACAGGAACTCTTATCCACTGCTGGTGGGAATGCCGACTAGTTCAACCTTTCTGGAGAGCGATATGGAGCAAAAACTGGAAATTAAGCTCCCATATGATCCAGCTATACCACTCCTAAGAATATACCCTAGAAACACAAAAATCCAATACAAAATCCCCTTCCTTACACCTATATTTATTGCAGCACTATTTACCATAGCAAGGCTCTGGAAACAACCAAGATACCCTTCAACAGGTGAATGGCTAAAGAAACTGTGGTACATATACACAATGGAATATTATGCAGCCATCAGGAGAGATGAAGTCATAAAATTTTTCTATACATGGATGTACATGGAATCTATTATGCTGAGTGAAATAAGCCAGAGAGAAAGAGAAATATGGAGAATGGTCTCACTCATCTATGTGTTTTAAGAAAAATGAAAGGCATTTCTCAACACTTTTCAGAGACAAGAGAGAGGAGGGCTGGACGTTACAGCCGACCTCATGAATCTCACCACAAAGAGTGATGAGTTTAGTTAGCAAAATTACCACATTGCGAACTATCCTAACAATGAGAATATATGAGGTAAGTGGAAAGCCTGTCTGGAGTACAGTTAGGGGCGGGGAGGGGAGGAGGGATATTTGGGTCATTGGTGATGGAAATGTTGCACTGGTGATGGAAGGGTGTCATCTGATATGACTGAAACCCAAACACAATCATGTTTGTAACCAAGGTGTTTAAATAAAAAATATTTAAAAAAGAAAAAAGAAAACACATAAAGCAAAACTGACATAACTGAAATGTAGCAAATCCAAAATTATAATTGAGATTTTAAAACGTTTTCAGTAGTTTGGTACCAGAGCACTACTATGGTGGATAGGACTCTTGCCTTGCATGTTGATGACCCATGTTTGATTCTTGGCACCATATATAGTCTTATGAGTCTATCAGGAGAGATTGCTGAACACAGAACCAGGAGTAAGCCCTGAACATTGCAGACTGTAATCCCCAAATTTTTTTCAACAAAGCAAAGAAATAATAGATTTCAAATTTAAAAAATAACAATATTGTCAAACAAAATTATATGCATATAACAGCATCAATAAAAGAATCTCAATATATTGTTATACCAAATTACATAAATTGAATTATATTAGCTAAAATAATGAAATTCTAGAAAAACACAGGGTAAAACTTTTCTTAACCTATTATGAAGCAAAGAATTTTTAGACATGATAAAAATGTTAGTAAATGTATTTGACCCGATAGAGAAGTTTTGTTCTACAAAAACTTAAGAAAATAAAGCTTATGATTGGGAAATATATTTTTAAATAGCAAATCTGATGAAGACTACAATGCTAAGGAACTTTCAAATTTTAATAGTAGAAAAATAAGCCACTTAAACTGAACAAAAGGCTTGAGGTTACTTGACTAAAGAAGAAATAAATTGGAAAACTTACACATAAAATGATTGCTAACAACATAACATATTTGGAAAATATAAAAAAGTTAAATATCACTATACATTTACTAATATGGTTATAATTTAAACTTTTTAAAAAATATTCAGTCCATGAAAACAGTTTAAAACACTGACGCTCAACTTCACTGCATAAGGGGGTATTTTAAAATGGTTTTACTTCTGCATTAAGGCAGAACTTATTAAGTTAAGCCTACTATATGACCTACAGTGTGTTTGGGGGGTAATTATTCCAGAGAAATAAAGCTTATGTTCACAGAAAAACCAGTTTATTTATAATGATATACACTGTAAATTAGCCAACTACCACTCAAAGAATAAGTGTATAAACACTAGTACTTCCATATAGTGGAATACTGTGCAACAATAAAGCAGGAACACATTACATCTGGCATAAAACATATGACAACATGAATACTCTAAAATGTACTTTGCCAATTAAAATAATCAGACTCAAAGATAGTATGCTATCAGGATGATTCAATTTAATGCATAATTCTGCAAAAGGTAAAACTGCAGAACAATGGTTATCAGAGATGAAGGGTAGAGGAAGGGAGGTCTAGTATACAATGCTGCTCTAGTTGGAAAATTCTACCTTGACTGCTGATGGCTACATGAATCTATTAACATATTTAAATTTACATAACAAAACACCAAAAACTTCCAATTTAAAACATAAGAAGAAATATGTAGATAATCTGATGGCAGAAACTAGCGAACCTGGTGTGTATTTGCTAGCAATATCTATTTTGATATTGAATAAAAGTAAATAAAACTTGTGCTTGTTCCATTTGGAAGGCATAAATATTTTCAAACAATACAAGGAAAACGGGTTTTGAAAGGGAAAAAGGCAGTTAGAATAAAAGAAATCATTCTTCAAAAAGTAAAGCACTGAGACAGATACTGGCTGCTACCCTCTGAGAACTGGCCTACTAGCTTCTAAAGTGGCTCAGAGGTGGAGAGCAGAGCCACACAGGCAATAGTAACCTAGGAGTTGCAGAGCAAGGCCTTGCCTACTTATTCACAGGGGATCAGAGTCAAACAGCATCACCATAAACTGAAGAGAAGGAGCTTGCCATAGAGTCCACCGCAAAATGCAGAGATCCTGCAACAACTTTGTAGTCAAAAAAACTAGTAAGAGGAAATCACATGACACTGATCTGCTTAGGTATTAGAAGGAGAGAAAAGCTTAAGATACTGAGGTGCTTAAGCAGGGGCAGAGTTCTTGTGTAGAACTTGATTTGCTGAAAAGAGAAATGGAGCAAGGAAAAGAAGAAAGACAGATGAAAATGCAAGAAAGCCAGCAAAATTGTAAGGTATCTTGCTCTATAAAGCAACCTTACTTGTAGGGAAGCAATTAGTGCAGCAGTGCTTCTGAGGAAATCTCCAGGCTGGACTAGAGATGGGGAGGTTCTCTGAGCTCTCTATGATGCACTGATGCCTCAATCTCTCCATCACCTGGAAAACTGGTTTCTCCCTAAAGACATGGACTCATAGATACTGTTACTACCAATCCATGACTATGAATAAGACAGGAGGAGGTAATTTATCCCTATGATATATGTAGGATTTACTGCTTCAGTCTTCACAACGTCTAAATGTGCAGAGAATAAAATATTAGGCTAGAGTACATCGATGTTCTTCTTAATGAGTGTTTGAGTTGGAGGCAGCCTGGGAAAGAAACGTGAACTTGGATCAAATCCCCAGATCTGTCTCAACTCAGCATGTAGCATTAAAGCAATTGTTGACTGCATTCTAGTTTAGAACTCACCTAATCCCACATTCTGCCTGTTCTCACACCTGAAAACTAAAGTTTAGAGAGCTTAAATAACCTGTCTTAGGTTGCACAATCACTTAGTGCCAAATCAGAACTCAACATTGATCTGATTTCAAGGTCAGGGAAATGATAAGAAAATGTTTCAGATCTGACAGGTCCATCTAAGTTCTGAGATAAACAGTTTGCTTTCTTGAGAAAAATGTTAGGTTGAAAGACAGTAAACTTTCAAATACATTTTTCTTCTCCTCTTCCTTAAAGCAAGGCGAATTTAAGGAAGGAAGAAAAGAAGGAACGAAGGAACGAAGGAAGGAAGAAAAGAAGGAAGGGAGGGAGGGAGGGAGGGAGGGAGGGAGGGAGGGAGGGAATGAGTGAGGGAGGGAGAGAGGGAAGGAGAGAAGGATGAAGGAAGGAAGGAGAAAGGAAGGAAGAAAGGAGGAAGGAAGGAAGGAGAAAAGAAGGAAGGAAGGAAGGAAGGATAAAAAGACAAAAGTAAGCAAGTACTAAGCATGGGAAGGGTTTCCTGGAGTGAGAAAGCCCATATGAGAAGAGGTTGTTCTTGTATTTTTTTTATAACTTTATAACTAGGAAAGTGACCCCTACTTTTAAATTTAACCAAGGGTAATGCAATATAATAATGATAAGGAAGATATCCTAAGAAAATGTCCTTCTCAGATAACTGAGCATTTATATATTTAAATGTTTATGATATTTTAGTTACTAAAACATGCCCAAATATAAAGCACAATATGAATCTGACAAGATTTCCATTCAGCTTATTCCATAAAAGTTTGTTTTATGTTTTAAAAGTATTACCTAGAGATAGACTAACTCTATGATGATCTGTAATTATGAGTGCTTCAGTTTAAGTGAGACAAACATGGAGAGAAACATGGTGTGTACTGGAAGTACTTTCATCTCTGACATAAGATCGAATTTGACCTGCTTCTGAGAGTTCTGGATCCCCTGTTGTAACTATTAGTGTGCAAAGATGTGGAAAAATTCTGACTGAGATGCTTCCAAAGACTGATATTATGAAATTCAGTTTTAATTCTTGTTTAAATTCTTACCAGTTCTGCTACCCTCCAGTGGATTATCAATGTTTTTTCACTTGTAAAATGGGGGAAATATGTGTGACTCACATGCTTGTGATAAAAGCAATAAATGAGACAGCATAAGAAAGTTTAGTAGTGTCTGACATATAAGAAGCATGTTAGCAATGTTTAATGTTACTTAGATCACTATGTATATACTTCCTAGTCATGGGGAGATGTTAGAAATATCATAGAATAAAGAGAAACCCAGATAGATCTTCTAAGAACAGATCTACTGAATACAGTACTGAATTCACAGAAAGATCTTTTACTATTTGCCTCAAACAAATGCCAACATTCTGAAACAAGCATTATTGTACCACTGCTCTTTCTTATCTCTTCCCAAATTAAATGAAGTATTCAGGAGTTAATTCTCTTCTGTGACTCTTACACTCCCCCTAGAATAGATCTCTAAAAGGAGACAGGCAGCTGTTACAGAAAAGCATGAGGCAATAATCAGCCAACATTGCTTACTAAAGCACAAAACTCTTGGGAACACGAGCTGTTATTCAAATCAGTCTCAAATTCTCCGCTTTTTTTTTTTAAATCCTCCAGTGAAAGTAGGCTAGAACCTTTCATTTATCTATAATCAACTCCAAAATAATCAAAAGAGTGCAATACCTTCTCTTTATTCCTTTTCGGTGCTACAGGAACATTAGCAGACTAACATAATTTCAGAATCAGGGAGGCAGAAGTTCAGAGTTGAAGATGCATTGTTATTCCTAGACAGTAGACTTTGCTGGATCAGTTGGTCTTCATGGCCCATCTCTTTTCAGATTCTCCATGAGAGAGGAGTCCAACCCCAAGTGCAAAATCTGTGTCACATGTTGACACTCATTAGATGAAAAACCTTAACCAAATTTTAAAACCTGCACAGAGAGCAAAAGTCCTCCCAAGCAGGTTAGCAAGTACATACTCTTTCATTTGACTCCAAAGAGCATGAATATCACGGCAACCTACCTTCCAAACTTGAAGTTGGCGCATGCAGTTCTGTCTACTGTTTCTCCTCATTCACCAGTCACATGATATTTCCCCCTGAGACTATGTCTTTATACCTACTCTGTCCTTGGTCCCAAGTGCCCTCTCCCTGTCTTTACTTCTCAGCAAATTTCTTCCTGTCTTCCAAGATCTGGCTAAAAGGCACTTCTTCTGTGAAGCCTTCTCTGATTGTCTCAAGATGAAACAGCTATTCACTTTCACTATATTATGTTCAAACTGTAGCTTTAAAGGAATGTTTGAAATAAACCCATTTGACTGAATTCTTTATGCCAAGACCTAATATCTAGTTTTGGACAAAATAGCAAGTCTGAAGAAATATCAACTGACTGAAGATTAGAATGAAATACAGTATAAGTCTGGTGACAGCAATGGTGAAATGATTACCAATATTTTCAACTGTGTTTGAGTGTAAATGAAGGAAGGGTCATCTAATTGATTTATAATCAGGAATCTTTTCCTTGGAAAGCTAACACCAAATGTTTCTGGTTGGTGGCTTTTTATTTGAAGTGTTCCATATCTTACAGACACTAGGAAAATGTGTGGAGACCTTGAGAGTGGTAACAAGCTAATTATAAGCTTCTCATAAGCAAGTGAATTTTAATTTTCTTTAAAAATAAGCAGAGTCTGATAAGATAACAAAGACAAGCTCTCTCCAAAGATTAGTGCTCAGAGATGAGCTAGGGTTGTATTGTTTGGTAACTTCTAAAAGGGTTCATTCTGCAGGACTGAAGTTTCTTTTCTTTCCTTTTTTTAGTAATAGTGGTTAAAGGGCCATAACTAAGAGGATCCTTTCAATAAATATTAGCAAAAGACCCCAACTAAGAACAGCTTTACCAGAAGGTGTTCTCTCTCTCTCTCTCTCTCTCTCTCTCTCTCTCTCTCTCTCTCTCTCTCTCTCTCAGCCACACCCGGTGACAAACTGCTCCTGGCTTGGGGGACTGTATGGGATGCTGGGGGATCCAACCACTGTCTGTCCTAGGTTAGCACGTATAATGCAAGTGCCCTAACACTTGCACCAGTGCTCCAGCCCCCTGAAGGTGTTCTTAAAGCATGACTCCTAAGGTAGCATCATGGGGTTCTGTGGAAAGCCTTGAAGAATCATTTCTAGAGTTGAGGCACGTGTTTGAGGGTGCTGACACTTAGTGGGGGATGCAAGGATGGCACAGCAGTCCTAAATAGGTTGATACAATATTTTGATCAACCAATTCCTCTCTACATTTGGTTTTTAGCTTTGTTGGGTCGTTTCTAAAGAGATCTCTAAGAATTATATTAAATTACTTCAGGAGTAGCCAAGTCATTTAAATTTTTGTTTTTATTTTTGGTTCACACCTGGCAGTACCCATGCACCAAAGGATTACTCAAAATGGTGCACAGGGGACCATCTGGGATGCTGGAAATCAAACTCTCGTTGGCCACATGCAAGACAAGCATCTACCTGATTAACTAACTCCCTAACAGACGCTGGAGTAGGTAAGTCTTTTTTTTTTCATTTTCCGTCCCAATATTATTTTTATTTCTTTGTATTTTCATTGGCTACTCATGGAAACCAGTTCTGTAGAAATACATATTAACGGGACCGGGCAGTGGCGCTAGAGGTAAGGTGTCTGCCTTGCCAGCGCTAGCCTAGGACAGACCGTGGTTCGATCCCCCGGTGTCCCATATGGTCCCCCAAGCCAGGAGCGACTTTGAGCGCATAGCCAGGAGTAACTCCTGAGCGTCACCGGGTGTGGCCCAAAAACCAAAAACCAAAACAAACAAACAAAAAAATACCAGAAATACATATTAACTATAGAGTCATGGACGGTTCTGGATGGTGGTGAGATGGATGGTGAGGCCTTTCTCTGCCTACCCGGACCAGGCCCGTTCCATCTGGCGGGTCTGCAGTATCAGGATGACAGTGAGGAAATGAGCCACAGGCAATCAGGTTCAGGAGACATCATCTTTATTCAAGGCCCTAGCTACCATGTGTGGCTTCTAAGCTTAAATTTTTTAAGCAGCCTATTTCAGCCACCCAGTATCTAAACCTGTTTACTATTCCTCCATCCTGCCAACCTCTCCTGCTGCTTCTTGCTGAATCTTCCTCTGAATCCCTTACACACCTGAGGAAACCCCTTTATTAGCAACCCTAGACCTCTCCCAGCTATGGGAAGGTCTCCCTCTCCAGGTGAGATAGGAGGAAGTTGGGGGAGGGGGTACACAGTCCCAAAGTCCTAATTTCATATTATAATTTTGTAATTAACCATGATTTGATTTTAGAACATTTACAGAAATAAAAACTTCTGAGAATTTGCCCATATTAACCTGAGAGAATAAAAATATAAAATATAGCATGATGGGGGTCTGGAGAGATAGCACAGCGGCGTTTGCCTTGCAAGCAGCCCATCCAGGACCAAAGGTGTTTGGTTCGAATCCTGGTGTCCCAAATGGTCCCCCGTGCCTGCCAGGAGCTATTTCTGAGCAGACAGCCAGGAGTAACCCCTGAGCAATGCCGGGTGTGGCCCCAAAACCATATATATATATATATATATATATATATATATATATATATAGCATGATGAATAGGTTCTTTTTTTGGGGGGGGGGTCATACCCAGTGATGCTCAGGGATTACTCCTGACTATGAGCTCAGAAATTGCTCCTGGCTCAGGGTACCATATGGAATACTGGAGATCGAACCCAGGCCCAACCTGGTTCAGGCACATACAAGGCAAATGCCCTACCACTATGCTATCACTCTAGCCTGATGAATAGGTTCTTACATAAACTAATCATTGCCCATGTCTTACCTAAATCAGTCCTTACAACAATCATCTCAAGACTGCAATTTTAGGGGCCAGAGAAATAATACAGTGATAAAACACTTGCCTCACATTCAGCCCACCCAGATAGAATTCCTGGCATCTCAAATGAGCCATGAGCCCTGCCAGGAGTTTTCCTGATCACATATCCAAGAGTAATTCCTGAGCACTGTAGTCACTCAACAAAATAAAACAAAATCATGGCTACAATGTTGTGCTGATTTTCATGAGGAGTTTGAGCGTTTTACACAGTACTTTCAAATAGCCTCTTATTTTCCAAAGAAACTTATTTATATACAGAATAAAAGGAAACTGAAGGTAAAATTTGTCAAGATTGAGTTGTTATGAACATTTATTCTAAATGGTCAAATTTCGTACATTTCCTTCAAGTTGCTTTTTTATTTTTTTTAATCGTAATTTCTACCACTTGCTATCTCTGATTCATAGATATACTATGAGATGCTCATAATGAAACAAAAATATCTTTGAAAAACATAGAATGAGCTTTAAAGTTCTAGATTATAGAGTGGTAATTTTCACAGTGCTTGAGAAAGAAATATCTGGGGCCCATCAGTCTCCCCATTGGTGCTTATCATGCATGTGACTTTGGATATGCCATTTCACCTCTCTGTTCTTTCCTATCTGTAAAGCAAAAATAACATAAGGTGCTAAAGTTTATGGGATTCTTGATAAAATAACATTCATGTAAAATTTACTATTGCAGTGCCTATTGGTTTCCAAAAATCAATAATATAAACTATTATTCATAGTATTTTCTGACTGGTTGAAATGCCATGTGAAGCACATATCCAGGTGTCCTGGTCAGCCTGGTTTCTTTAGCACCTAGACAGTGGAAGGCTCTAGGCAACATTTGGCAGAACAGCCAAACACCTTCAAATCTCTGTAGCCTTCTTTCACTTTACAAAAGCAATATTTGGAGAATCCTTTGGGATAGGTTTTACAATATGACAGATGCAGGATCCAAGCAATTAAACTACCTAGCAAATATGTTAATCTCATTATTTTTAATGGAGAAAAATGACATGAAACTAGTAAATATGTCAGTATTCTGGTTAGAATAAGTCATGGAGATTTCAAAAGTGGGGTGGCACAATAGAAAAATTATACTTATAATGTTGATGTAGAAAACAGACTATCTGGTGCATGTGTTGCCCGAGCTCCTGTGTTGCCCACACATGTGTATTACAAGCTCATATGAATGACACCTGAGAACATGTCACCACTTTTCCCCTCTTGAAATGTAGACTTCCACATTTTAAGCTAGTACAAGTACTGGGGCTCTTTACTTTTGTAAATGCCTGAGTTCTCTTGAGCTTGTTTCGCTCTTTCTTTCTCCCACTTCCTCCCCCTTTCCAGAATTTGAAATAAGTTATTTTTATTTTAAAAAAATTAGACCATCAGAATGCTTTCTAGTCATAGTGATAACAGAAAACATTATGCTTGGTTAACAGAGGGCAAAGCTCTATGAACCCAACATTTGCTGAGTGTTTTCTTTGATAAATCCTGTAGCAACACTCGAGTTACAGGGGCTGGAGAACAAGTACAATGCTAAAGGCATTTCTCTTTCATTAATTTGTTTGATACATGGTTTGAGTCCTGGTGCAACATTGACTCCTGAGTACTGATATGAATGAGCCCTAAATGCAGAGCCAAAAATAAGCCCTAAACACTGCCAGGTTTGCCCCCCCCCCAAATTAAAATAATGATAAACCACACTGCAAGTTACATTTCCTACTTTACAGCTAACTGATCAGATATTCAGGAAAGTGCAACAATTTGCCAACAATCATATGTGAAGTGGTAATTTTATCCAAAACCATCGTTTCGTCCATTAAACCTAAACTGGCACTGATGGAATTCTCAGTAGATTACAAAATTTAAAAAAATGTTCTTTCATCTTGTCTTCTGATTGAGGTGATAGTGGATATGATACTTAGCCTGCTCTTAATTTAAGTAGAACTTAAAATATTTTCTGTTTTCCTGGGTTTGAACTGGATTCCAAGGAGAAGTAGCTAAGAATTTTTCTTTATAAGCCCAAGTAAAGCTAATCCTAACGCTGGTTCTTAGTTTGCAATTTCAACAACTTTCATCTGCAGCCCCTCCTTCCTCAGTACGCCTGCTGAGACTCTTGTATTTCATCTTATTTACTAAGCAGAGTATTTAGTATCTAAAGTCTTTCATTTGAAAATCTTTGTGGGATTCTGATACATGTTATGAGCAAATTCTAGGTCTTTTGGAGACTCTATACTTAGTGGACAACAGAAAAAACAATTTTCCTTCTATGACTCTCAAAAAACTGTTGAATTTTCTGGCTTCTCTGAATGCAAACACAGTATTCTGGTGCACACCAGAATTCAGTGTCCTATCAGAGATTACAAAATCTGGCCTTGAAGGTCTTAGAGGACAGCTAAGATATATTTCCAGAGAAGAGTTAAGACTAGGAGAAGGGGAACACTGTTTGATACTTATCAAGGGATCTTGGTTTTTGAAAATATTGGACATATTTGGGTAAGTTAGGTTCTTTGTTCAGGAAAAGGGAATAAAAATAACAACTGCAGATTAAATGTCAAGCACTATATTAAGGGTTTATGTGTATTCTGATATTTAATCTTAATTAAAATATATGTAAATGCATTCAGTTAAAATAAAGGCGATATGGCATGATGATAAAACATTTATATTCCGGAAAAACAAAGTTTGAATTTTGACTTATTATTGGCAAGTACATTTCCTCCACTTTCAGAGACATAGTTATTCTCATAAAAAATGTATCAATCATAATACATACTTTATATGATTGTAGAGAGGATTGAAGGCATGGGAACTTAATGAGCTAGTGAAGCAAAGGGACTAATATTGATAATGAAATCTGATAAGTGCTCAATTATATCCTCTTGACAGTCAGGCTGAAGTCCATTCTGTCCATAATGTGTCCCCTCATGGGCACTCAACAAATATCTAATGCGAATTGAATAAGCGACTAAGTGTGTAACGGCTGGAACAGAGAAGCATTTGAAAGTGGAGAGCTCATCAGAGACACTGATGGCAAAATGATAATATTGTAATATTAGAAACTTTAATATTTTAACAGAACTAAGTGAATATTCAAGAAAGTCTAAAAACTTACATACCGGTACTTTGCCGATTAGCCCGCTGACTAGCTGGCTAAACATCATACATTTTATTATTTTGTTCATTTGTGGTTTTCTTTTTTTTTTTTTTTGGTTATTGGGGTCACACCTGGTAATGCTGTGCTCTGTCCCCAGGAATTACTCCTGGATCTGTGCTGTGGCACACGGAATCTTGATAGGGGTTGGCCACATGCAGAACAAGTATTTTAATCCCTGCATCATCTCTCAGGCCTAGGAATGTAGTAGTTTGGGACGGATTTTATATACAAAGCTACTTTGTTTCCTTGCCTGAAGCATTCATAGGTCCATGCACATATCCCCACCCAAGGAGAAAAATAAACCTAGTGAAAAACATGAATTCTCTAGGTGGTATTGGCTTTCTAGATTTAAGACTGATGAGGTTTTGAATTGGTTCCTTGAAAACTGTGTCCTCAAAAGTAAGTATCTATCTACATTAGATCTCTTCTCTATTCTCCATCACTGATCATCTCCTTATGCCCTGAAGATGCTGACTAGCTTATAAGGTACTGCTAGTGTTTGTGTAAACTTTTCACTTTAGGTCCAGAAGCACCTTCCAGATCTGGGAGGGGCTCTAGACAGCACAACATAGATAGGAAGCATAGCAGCTGATTTAAGCTGGCTTGGATAACTTGGTTCACAGTTCAGGGATCAGGAAGATAAATAGACATTTTCAGTTCCTGGGATAGGGCTTATACTCAAAGCAGAAATTATGTTTTATCCTAGATTCCTTTGAAATTTCTTCAAATTTAAGTATGAATTCCAAATAGGAATTATATATCTACAAACTGTTATGTTTTCTGTAAGAATGGTAAGATATTTTTCTCATTGAATTGTAGTGGAGATAAAACAATATCTCTGTAGAATTGCTTAAGAGAACAGAAAATAAAATTCTGAGGATATTGGAAAGCAGGCACAAGAACTGCTTAAACTTGTGTATTAGCTGGCACATTAGAGTCAGTTAAAATTTTCTCCAGGCCAAAGAGATAGTACAGGAAATAAGGTGCTTACAAAATGTGGTTGACCTTTCTTCAATACCAACGCTGCATATGGTCTCCTAAACACTGTCAGTGATCACAACTGAGCACTGATCCAAAAGAACCCCTTAGCACTCTGGATTTTGCTCAAAGTCTCCCTTTTCCCAAATTCTCAGGCCCATGAATATGATTCAGTTGTAAAGTACCTGTCTTGCATTTTTGAAAGTATGAATTTGATCTAAGATCTCCACCAAACATATATAATGCTGATTGTGATTCCCTGGCCTGATGACACTGCCTGGTGTGATTCTAGTTCCTACAACATGTAACAACAAAAGTAAAATTCTCAAGATTAAAAACAGCCCTCAATAAAATGAGGGTTAAAAGAATACTTTTTAAAGATAACTAAAGCCATTTACTATAAGCTCACAGCAAATATTATCCTCTCTGGTGAGAATCTGAAAGCCTTTCTTCTAAGATCAAGTACTCAGGCCTGGTAGGAAACTCTCACCACTATTATTTAATGTAGTGTTAAAAGTTCATGCCATAGTAATTAGTTAATAAAGAGACATTCAGGATACCCAGACTGTAAAAGAAGTCAAATCCTCACTATTTGCAGAAGACATGATAATATCCTTAGACAAGACTAAAGACATACAGTAAAGTGGCTAGATACAAAATCAATGTGTAAAAATTCATGACTTTTTAAATATAGAAATAATGGAAATTAGGAAAAATACCATTCATAATTGAGTCCCAGAAAGTCATGTACCTGGGAATCATCTTAACAAAAGAGGCAAAAAAAATTATACAAAAAACTATAAATCAAAGGGGACACAAGAAAATAGAAATATAGCCCCTATGCATGGATTTTAAGGATTAATATTGTCAAAATTATAATCTTGCTCAAATAATTACATAGATTCAATGCAGCCCATATAAAATATCATTAATTTTTTAAAAATATATAATCAAATGCTATGAAATTTAACATTCCTCCTCCATTAGCCAAAGTAATACTAGACAAAATGAATAATGGCAGTGTTTCTTTACTCAACTTCAAACTATACTGTAAAACTGTAGTGATCGAAACAGTGGTATAGAATATGTACTGATTCTCAGATTAATAAAATAGATCAGTTCAGAGACCGATCCTCAGGTATATGGACAAAGGACAAAGGAACAAAAAGTGGAGGAAGAAAAAGCCTCTCAGCAAATAATGTTGAGAAAACTGGCCAGTTATAGCAACAACAAAAAAATATTCAGATACACTAGTGCTGCTCAGACTCTGTGGTATTGATTATTTGAGCCACTTTGGTGGAACTCAGAGTTTTCTGGAGTTTCTCAGGTTTTTCAGAATTTCACCATATGAGGCTGGAAATCAAAGGGATCAGCACACATGCAGGGGATGGACAGACCTTAATCCCTCTACTACTCTCTGTCTCTGCTAAACATTTTTTAATTGAAGTAACATTACATTACTTTGTATGATTCAGGTATTCATCATCATAAATCAATATGCTACCAATATGCTAAATCAATATAACTTTATTACATAACGTTCACCAAGAAAAGACCAATTCTGTCTTTTATCATTGAATTATGAAGTTTCACTCTGTAAAAAAAATTGTATCTCTAAAATAACATTTATTAACTCATCTTTTGCTACTGTCACTGACTTTCACTATTGACAAGTCTCAGAAAACTAGTTTTAAAGTAAGTGCCCTTTTTTTGTGGTTCTGTTGTAACACTTGAGCATCATGCAGGATAGCTGGAAGTCTGCAAAACTCCTAAAGCCCAGGTGATTAAGTTGAGGTGCCTGGAAAGCAGGAAGTATGTTGCCTAGCAACTGAAAGTATTTGAATATATCCAGTACATCTTCTGTTTAGTGTTCACAGCCCTCCTGATTTTCTAATACACATAGCAGATGTTAAACCTCCTGTTTGAAATTTAAAGGCGTCAGAGTGTTGAAAAGCAGAGACAGCGCTTTCATTTGCAAACCAGCAAATTGGTTTTAGCTCCAAATCTTTGGGTATTTGCAAAGTCTCATTTCCTTCATGTTGATCTCTGCCTCCTCCTTTCTCTTAAATGTGACTACTATACACTATTTATCCCTCTTTTTATCTGTAAGAAGAGTCAAGCTTTTTATAAACCGGTATGCTTGCTAAGCATGTTAATAAAAAAGGCAAGAATAGACCAACCAAAAGATCATTCATTCATATGTTTTTCTCATTCATTCATTGGTAGATTAACACAAACGTGCAGAGTAATTTTATAATTAAGAGCCAGAAATTAGACACTTTGGAGTTTATATCCCTAGGTCACTCTCAAAGATCTCTTTTGAACTTACCTACTATTAGAATACTATTTGGTTATAAAAGAGATAAAGCTATGCAAATGTTGATAGGTAAATATATCTGAAGAGTCTAATCCTGAGTGAAGTGAGTCAGAGGAAGAGGAACAGACATAGAATGATCTCACTCATATGTGGGATCTCAATAAACACAGGGAATAACCAAGTTCCAAGAGGAACAGAAACAAAGAGCATGAGAACTGGTCATTAGTTGAATCTTGTCACTGTAGGGATAGAAAGATAGGTCAGGGATGGTATTACTTTAATAAGGATAGAAGGAAGTGTCATTTGACAAGAACTGGGTGCTATTAAGAGGAAAAGTGAAATGCATGATGCATTATCAGTAACAGTATTATAAGCCAAAATGCCTAAAAGGAAAACAATGACAATAAAAAGTAAAAGGTGCCTGCTATGGGGGTAGGCTGGTGGGCAGGAAAAAACTGGGGCTATTGGTGCAGAGAAGTGGACACTAGTGATGGAATTGGTATTGGAATATTGTATGCCTGAAACTCAATCATGAACAACTTTGTAACTTTGTAATTCATGCTTATTCAATTCAAAATAAAAAATAGAATCAGCACTAACATTTTATAATGGGGTTGGGAATGTAGTTCAACAGTAAAATAATTTCCTGTATAGTATATATGAGGATCTGGGTTTATCTTTTCCTATGCAAAAATATACTAATATTTTAGTATGAGTGGACCTGCTTCCTTCCCACATATTTTTGTCAATTTAGTATGACATATTTTAAAATATGGGATTTTTAAAAATAGTTTACAGGTAAATTTTAGTGTGCAGCCAAGTGTTGCTACTGATCAGATTTACCACAAAATGGGCACAACTATCTCAGATAAATAAGATTAGTTACCTGATAATTTTTACCTTCCATATGAATTGCATTATTGAGTAGCAAATACATTTGTAGCAAAGCATTTGATGTTCCAGAAAATAATACCAGCACCAATACTGTTACTAGCATTCACTCTTCATTTATTTAGAACTTATGTATGAGGTACTTCTAATTAATTATCATCTAAACTCTAAGAGCTAGGTATATTTAATTTCTTTACACAGACAAGGGAAACAAAATCAAAAAATCAAAATTAGCTAGTTTACCTAGATTCTCATAATGACTTACTGACAGATGCCATAATGTATTACTTCTAACCTGAAACTTTGGAACTATGGCTTGGAACTGAACCTTGGAAACGGCACCACTCACATTTTCCTTCAGTTTTTTTCTTCACTACCACTGTACTTGCAATTCAAAGAGGAGGCATGCTTGTACTGTGGCATTCCAATAAGTGGGGTTTGCATTGTTATGCAAATAACACATGTTGAGTTGGCTTCTTTGGTTAAAAAGAGTTTTTCCAGGGATTTAGAAGCTTACTAATTTATAGTATGGGTATTCAGATATTAGTTATATAGGTACATATATATATTGGTATATATAGGTATTCAGATATTACAGTCACCTGGACAGTTACTCATTGCCTCCTTACCTCCCAGCCAACATCTGCTTACAACAGCCATAAAGCACTTATTGAGGTATAGCTTTTCCCTACCCAATTACCTAGTGCCCTATAAGCAATTTTACAATGTGTAGCCAATCACTGCAAAGGTCACCATGCCCATTTGAAAATTCGCTAAACTAGGTATAAAAGTGAGAATGTAAGTTGGGTTAGGGTTGCTAACTAACTATGCTTGGTTGACCTCAGCATGCTAGTTAGTGGCTCTCAATAAATTGCTCTTTGCTTGGTTGTTTCTTGAGAGTTGTGACTCTTGGGTTGACCTGAGAGACCAGATCTAATATTTTGGGGGTCATCCTGGAACCCATTCCCTCTAAAGCCAAAGTTTGAGTAGAGTTTTGAGTGCCACTTGGAATTTGGTGACTCGTTCTTGGAAAGACTCACAAAGGATTGAGGGACACCATGAGTCTTGAGTGAAAGGAACAACTTGACATAACTTGGGAAGACTGTCTTGTTTGTAGTCTCCACTGGGCAGTCTTTATTAGATTTGTCCTTGGGAACACACATCCTTTGAGAACACTTGACTGATAGATTGTTTATCTTTGTGTAGGTAAGATGTTGATGAGCCAAAAACTCCCCATTACTTTGTATTCCTTCTTGTTCTTGTGTCTATTGTGCCAGTTATTCTTGCTTTGTGCTATTTTCTGTTGATTTGTGTTATTCCCCTCTCTCCTCCTAGAAAAAGATGGGGCAGTTAACATTTTCCTCTTCCTTAGATCTCTTTTTAAGCTATTTCAATGATTCTAAGAAAGCAGCATCAGCCAGCTGACATGTTAAATGTGGGCAACATTCAGTGCTCTTCAGCATAGAATGGCCATCATTCAAAGTCAACTGGCCAGCAGAAGGAACTATAGATCATCCCACCATCTGGCTAGAACATGGAGAGAATTCTAGGGAGAGTGCTACCCCTTGGGGTTGGTGGAATTTAGTTTTAGTTCAGCAAATTATGTGTCTTGCTGTATGCCTGTGATTGAGTCATGTGTCTGTCTTTGTGTGTAGAATGGGAGGAGGATCAAAAAACACTGGACAGTGTCAGTCTGCTGACAGGGCTTAATTTGCACCAGAGACATATGATCTTTCTTGACAAACTTGTTCAGATTCTTACTATAGATTTCTTTAATCCTTCTCTGCATGTGTGTAGAGAGAAGGGGATAAATAGACAAAATTCAGAAAGCCCTGAGGAGCCAGATGCAGGGGTGTCAGTCTGGACCCTTCCAATGGTAAGAATTAGCTGGAGGAAAAAACGGCCATTTTAAAACCCAATCCAAGAGCTCCAGCAGTTTTCAGCAGGAAACTTTCCTAGCTCCTTCCCCCTTGGCAACCTAGAGAATTTAATTATCTGTATGCTAGTGAGTAAACTGTTGATAATGAGTGAATAAAATAACAGACCACTTTAACTTTCAAGTGAAGAGGAACCCTTTCTAACTTAGAGGCTTCTTAGAATGAAAAATTAGGTGGAAAATGCTATGCTGCAAATGATTAAGGTTAGATTTTTCAGACAATATTGATAATTTTATGTGTATGATATTGTTAAGGTAACTCAATTCCATGTCAATTTTGCCATATCAAATTTAATGTTAGGCTTAAGATAGCTTTAAGTGTGAAAATCTCCATGGTTCATAGTAATCTTAGTAAAGGCTTTCTAAATGTAATGGTACTTGATTATGAATATTTAAAAGATGGAAAATTTATAGAACTGGTTGAAAGATCTTTAATAAGTACCATAAGAGACAGTTTGGTCCTGATAGGTGTAAGAATATCTATCACTTTGTTTCCAAATTTACAGGCAGTTTCAAGTTTTCTGAGAGTGTATTCAGTTTGTTGTAAATTGGAATGAAGTAAAAGGAACTGTATGGTCAAACTGGATTATTCATTGCCTTAAATTAAAAATAAAGTTTTTATATAGAGAATCTTATGGAAAGGAGCTTATATGCTCTAGACTTACGTTACAATACTCAAAAAATTGATCCTTTAGAAATTACAGGTATTACATGACCTAATGTAGTCTAAAATATTGAAGCCCTACACCATATTTTCCTGAGAATCAGGAATCTGTGGATTGAATATTAGATATTGAGGAGCAAAGAAAATAATTCCATCTTCCAATATACTCTTTAGAGTTTGAATGAATAGGCAATTATTAGATAGATTTGTTGTGGATGACTTACGAGAAGTAGGAAGAGAGATGACAGCCTAGATAAGGGAGTCATCTAATCACCACGGAAACTGTTTTAGGGAGGTTTTGGACTTATGAGAGTCCAGAATGGGTATCTGATCAGAAAAAACCTTCTGGTTGGCAAACTGCATCTTGGTTCTATTTGTTTTTCAAATCACTGGCAATGAGTCCTGCCACCAAATTTCTCAGGGAATCATGAAAGGTTAAAGTGAGGAATTGCTCTTTGTAAGAAAGGAAAGTCAATCCTAAATCTTACCCAGTCTTTCCAGGTTTGTTGCCTTCTCTCAAGGAAAAGAATTGCAGGACAAGATGAATAGTTCGGGAAAAATGGTTTTATTTTATTTTGAGATTATGAGAAAAGAAAGAGAAATTAACATGTTCAAGAGAGAGCACACAATTCTTCAGAGGTGATAACCAAGAGTGAACATCTCAAATAATGATGCAGGCAGCACCTCACAATGGGGGAAACCTCTTCTTGCCTTTTCAATGTTGGCCTTTGCAATGTTGACTTTAGGGGAAACAGCTTAAGAATTTTGGTGGCCCACCTTCCTATCTTTATCACAACTATTCCTGCTGGAACTTCTCTCTGGAAAGAGAGAGAGGGTTCGACCTTCTCTGAATCTGTGTTGTGCCAGTTAGAGTTTATTGATCTTGGTTCCCATGACCTCAAAGTATATCTGATCATAATGATTTTGGCTACTGCTGGGATAGTTCATCTTGGTTTTTTTACTTCCTGAGAACTCATTGTCAGCCCATAAACCCTTCTTTTCTTCTCCATAATCCCCCTTTCACCCCTCATACCTGCCTATTTCACATTGACAAGAGAAACGAATGGAAGAAGCCATAATGAATGAGCAACTCCCTCAGATGGCTTCAAGTGCTGCTGAAAATAGCTTAGTCAAGAGAGAAGAAAAATCTGGAAAGGGCTTTTAGGGTGGTTATGAGGGAAAGCAAAGTAAATAGGCATATGAACTGAATTCCATCTCCTATATTGAAAAGTAACAAGATTAGATTTTCTCTATACACAGAGGAAGACAACCATATAGATAATGTGCCTTTTTGAAAAGAACCCTGATGTAACATTTCATAACATGAAATCAATATTTTGCCAAAGACATAAGTTGAGATAGAAAAATATCTGCTCCACTCTGTAGATAAAAGCCTATGGTTGCAGAAGCCAAAGGCAGGTGACCAAGAAAAGAAGATGACCAAAAATGGGAGTGAGTTGGTGTGCATCATAGACTGGATATTCACATTTAACCCCAAGTAACTGATGGTAAGAACCCAAAGAGTACTTTTTTCTCCATCCACCCCACCCCTAAATAAAGATAACTCCTGTGGTTTCACATAGAGGACATAAATGAAGACCAAACTATGTCTTCCACATTTGTATTTCTCCCCCTCTGCTTCAGTCTATTTTATTTTAGCTTTCTTTTGAAAAAAAAAAAAAAAGAGCAGATTTATTTCTGTTAATATAGTTTCCAGAGTTCTTGGCATTTCCTGGAGAAGATGAAATTCACTTTGCTTTTTCATTTCCTTTGAACTGCAATTATTTCAAATATGTTGAATCTAAGTATCAGTTCAAAAAGCATCAGAATGAATAATCATAAATAACCATTTTGTTCATAAAAGAACTATTATAGACAACTATAAAAAGAATTCCTTTTTTGGTTTTTCTCCAAATACAAACATCTTAACCCTTCTGTGCTTTGCATGAATGTGGGTTTGTGTATCTGTAACTCATTTTCAGAGCTTGTTTCCTGTGTGAGCAAACTTTGATTTGAATATTTTTATAATCACAAGTTAAAAAGTAAAACTCTCTCTTGTTTGTAACACTTAATTGTCAACATTAAAATAACTATGTGAAATTCATAGTACCTGTCACAGGTTTTTAGCAAGGTCAGTTCCAATCTATATGATGTCTTGAGAGATAAGTAAGGCCTGACAACTGACAGGTCCCTGCTCTTGGCTCGATCATATCTCCCTAGGTTGCTGCATTCACATACTACCTAGGGAAGTAGCCAAGAAATCATCACTATTTGGCTATTGCTGGATGAAAGCATCAGGGATGAAGAGAATGAAACCAGGCTGGGAGCTAGTAGAGGGTTTATATCTGAATTAAATCTCTTGCATCTCTTGCACCAGAGGGTGCAGGCCTAGAGCACACCTTTAACAGCCTTCACCTTGAAGAAACCAACAGTACTTCTTCAGGCTCCTGAATTGAATTGAAAAGAAACAATGATCTACTTAGCAGAAAATTGCTAGTGAGGTTTCAAGTCTTTTAAACCCTAATCAGGAGACACCCAGCAAAAGAAAATGATAAAAAAAGAATTAAGTGAACTCACCAGAGACCCAAAGAAGAATGTAGTAGAAGTTTGCCTAGATATGACTAGATTGGCCCACCCAGTGATTCCCGACTGTGAGTGTTGCCTGTGTGTGTTTTTCCACTGTCTCCAAAACATCTTGGGAATGGGCTGAAAAGGGCCCAGAAAAATAGCATGCCCAGAGGCTCACCCAAGGGCCGGAGCCAGAGAACTGTGTCGGATCATGAAAACCGGCTATCCACAGTATTCTCAGAAAGGAAGGTCACCTGTTTGTGACTTCAGGCTGGGAAAATCTACGCCCGCCCAGTGATTCCCGACTGTGAGTATTGCCTGGTGTGTTTCTCCACTGTCCTGTTTCTGAAACTTCTTGGGAGTGGGCCAAAAAGGGCCCAGAAAAATAGCAATCCCAGAGGCTCCAGAAGAGTGCGTGCACTCTTTCTACCCAATGAACCCCACCACAACACACAGAAAATATCACACTACAAGCAGGAAAATGGGGAAACCTAGCAGGCAATCAACATGCACAGAGAATGAAGCCGCCAATAGTTCGAATAACCTAAAAAACTTCGACCATCTAATGAACCTCTCAGACAAGGAGTTTAGAATAGCAATATAGAAGATGTTTGTAGAACTTAAAGAAAGCATAGATCGATCTGAACAAAACACAAAGACAGAAATCAAAAAACTCCAAATTGAAATAACAGATCTGAAAAACCAAGTAGCTGAACTGAAAAACTCAGTAGATGGCCTCGCCAGCAGGGTAAAAGCACCTGAGGACAGAATCGGTGTGCTGGAAGATGAGATGCAGAAAAATTCAACACAATAGAAGAAATTGGAAAATAACCTTAAGACAAACGAACAGGCAATGGAAAAAGTACTAAGGAATGTGAACAGATGAAAATAGAAGGCTTTGATAAACTCAACAGAAACAACATAATAATTATTGGAGTCCCAGAGACCCAGGTAGAAGATCTCCAGGAAGAATCAACTGTCAAAGACATTATCAAAGAGATAATCCCAGAATTAAAGACTATATGTAATCAAATCCTGCATGCTTGAAGAGTACCAGCTAAAAGAGACCCAAAGAAAAGCTCCCCAAGACACATCCTCGTTACAATGACAAATCCCACAGGTAGAGATAGAATACTGAAAGCAGCAAGATCAAAAAGGGAAATTACATTCAAAGGAACATCCCTAAAACTTACCGCAGACATGTCACAAGAAACTCTCAAGGCCAGAAGACAGTAGTGAGATATTGTGACAAGACTGAATGAAATGGATGCCTCACTGAGAATACTGCACCCTTCCCGAATCACGTTCAGGTTTGAAGGAAAGATACATAGCTTCATGGATAAACAACAGCTCAGAAACTTCAGAGATGAAAAACTAGCCTTAAAGGAAAAACTGACAGGTCTACTCTAAGACAAGAGAGACCAACAAACACAGCAAACTTATCTATAAAGATGACATTAAATCCTATGACAATCATCTCCCTCAATGTCAATGGACTAAATTCACTAATTAAAAGACACAGAGTGGCAAAATGGGTCAAAGAGATGAATCCAATCTTCTGCTGCCTACAAGAAATACGCCTGAATAATCAGAACAAACATAGACTCAAAATCAAAGGCTGGAGGAAAATCATCGAATCAAACAACACACTTAAAAAAGCTGGGGTGGCCATATTAATATCTAATGACACCAACTTTATACTCAGAAAAGTTGTAAGAGACAAAGATGGACACTATGTACTAATCAAGGAATATGTGCAATAGGAAGAAATAAGACTATTAAACATATATGTACCCAATGAGAGACCAGAAAATTATCTAATACAATTACTGACAAATCTGAAAGAAGACATCAATAATAACACAATAATTGTGGGAGACCTCAACACGGCCCTGTCAACACTTGATAGGTCAACCAGAATAAAACCAAACAAAAACATATTAACCCTGAAAAGAGTAATGGAAGAAAGAGGGCTAGTATATATATATATATATATATATATATATATATATATATATATATATATATATATATATATATATATATATAGGACACTCTACCCCCAAAAAACCTGGATACACATTCTTCTCCAATGTACATGGGTCATTCTCCAGGATAGAACACATGCTGACACATAAAACATACCTTCATAAAATCAAGAGGATAGAAATCTTGCAGGCTACCTTTGCTGACCACAAAGTTCTGAAATTAGATGTGAACTACAAAGCCACACAGAAGAAAAATTTTAACAATTGGAAATTAAACACCCTGCTACTGAACAACCAGTGGGGTCTGAGATAAAATCAAAGAGGAAATTAAAACTTTCCTGGAAACAATGATAATGAAGACACAAACTGCCAGAATCTATGGGACACAGCAAAAGTGGTCCTGAGAGGAAAATTTATAGCTTTGCATGCACACATCAGGAAGGAAGAAGGGGCATACCTGAATAACTTAATGATGCAGCTCATAAAATTAGAAAATGACCAACAAAAGGAACCAAAAATAGGTAGACAGAAGGAAATAACAAAACTGAAAGCAGAAATCCATGAGGTGGAAAACCAAAAAACAATTCGAAAGATCAACGAAATCAGAAGTTGGTTCTTTGAAAAAATAAACAAGATTGATAGACCATTGGCAAAACTCACAAAGAAAGAGAGAGAGAAACCTGATAACCCATATTAGAAATAAGAAGGGGGAAATCACGACAGATACTTTAGAGATCCAAAGGGTAATCAGAGACCACTTTGAGAAACTTAATGCTACTAAACATGAGAACCTAGAAAAAATGGATAAATTCTTGGACACATATAACCTTCCAAAATTAAGTAAGGAAGATATAGCATATATAAACACCCCCATAACTACTGAGAAAATTGAAACTGTAATCAAACATCTGCCTAAAAAGAAAAGCCCAGGCCCAGATGGATTTACTAATGAATTCTTTCAAACCTTTCAAGAGGAGCTACTACCAATTCTAGCAAGTCTCTTCCATGAAATTGAAAAAAACGGAAACACTCCCAAACAGCTTCTATGAAGCCAACATCACCTTGATACCAAAACCAGACTGAGAGGCTGCCAAAAAAGAAAATTACAGACCAATATCCCTGATGAATGCTGAAGCAAAGATCTTCAACAAAATCCTGGCAAATAGGATCCAATGCATCATCAAGAAGATAATACACTATGACCAAGTAGGTTTCATTCCAGCAATGCAAAGATGGTTTAACATCTGTAAATCTATCAATATCATACACAATATCAACAAAAATAAAAATAAAAATCACATGATCATATCAAAAGATGCAGAGAAAGCATTTGATAAGGTCCAACACCCATTCTTGATCAAAACTCTCAGAAAGATGAGAATGGAAGGAACCTTTCTCAATCTAGTTGAAGCCATCCACCACAAGCCAATGGCAAATATCCTTGATGGAGAAAAACCAAAAGCCTTTCCTCTAAATTCTGGTACAAACAAGGCTGTCTGCTCTCACCACTCCTTTTCAACATAGTACTGGAAGTGCTTGCTGTAGCAATCAGGCAAGAAAAAGATGTCAAGGGAATCCAGATAGGAAAGGAAGAAGTCAAGCTCTCACTGTTTGCATATGACATGATACTCTACTTAGAAAACCCTAAAGACTCTACCAAAAAGCTTCTAGAAACAATAGACTCATATAGCAAGGTGGCAGGCTACAAAAACACAGAAATCAATGGCCTTTTATACACCAATAATGATAGGGAAGAGATGAATGTCAAGACGGCAGTCCCATTCACATTAGTGCCACACAAACTCAAATATCTTGGAATCAACTTGACCAAAGACATGAAGGACCTATACAAAGAAAACTATAAAGCCCTGTTCCAAGAAATAAGAGAGGACACAAGGAAAATGGAAACACATACTGTGCTCATGGATTGGCAGGATTAACATCATGAAAATGACAATACTCCCCAAAGCATTGTATAGATTTAATGCAATCCCTCTAAAGATACACATGACATTTTTCAAAGAAGTGAAACAAACAGTTGTGAAGTTCATCTGGAACAATAAACACCCTCGAATAACTAAAGCACTACTAGGGAAAAGAAGTATGGGAGGCATTACTTTCCCCAACTTTAAAGTGTGCTGCAAAGCAATAGTCATCAAAACAGCATGGTATTGGAATAAAGACAGACCCTCAGATAAGTGGAATAGGCTTGAGTTCTCAGACAATGTTCCCCAGACATATAATCACCTAATTTTTGACAAAGGAGCAAGAAATTCTAAGTAGAGCAGGAAAAACCTCTTCAACAAGTGGTGCTGGCAGAACTGGTTAGCCACTTGCAAAAAAGCGAACATAGACCCCCAGTTAACATCATGTACAAAGGTAAAATCCAAATGGATTAAAGACCTTGATATCAGACCTGATACCATAAGGTATATAGAACAACACGTCGGTAAAACACTCCATGACATTGAGACTAAAGGCATCTTCAAGGAGGAAAGTGCACTTTCCAAACAAGTGGAAGCAGAGATCAACAGATGGGAATACATTAAGCTGAGAAGCTTCTGCACCTCAAAAGAAATAGTGCCCAGGATACAAGAGCCACCTACCATGTGGGAGAAACTATTCACCCAATACCCATTAGATAAAGGGCTAATATCCAAAATATACAGGGCACTGACAAAAAAAATCTAACCCCCCCAAAAAAAAAACCAACATCTAATCCCATCAAAAAATGGGGAGAAGTAATGAACAGACACTTTGATAAAAAAGAAATACAAATGGCCCAAAGGCACATGAAAAAAATGCTCCTCATCACTGATCATAAGGAGATGCAAATCAAAACAACAATGACATACCATCTCACACCACAGATTTGACACACATCACAAAGAATGAGAACAATTGGTGCTGGCGGGAATGTGGAGAGAAAGGAACTCTTATCCACTGCTGATGGGAATGCTGTCTGGTCCAACCTCTATGGAAAGCGATATGGAGATTCCTCCAAAAACTAGAAATTGAGCTCCCATAGGATCCAGCTATACCACTCCTAGGAATATACCCTAGGAACACAAGAATACAATACAAAAGCCCCTTCCTCACACCTCTGTTTATTGCAGCACTATTCACAATAGCCAGGCTCTGGAAACAACCAAAATGCCCTTCAACAGACAAATGGTAAAGAAACTGTGGTACATATACACAATGGAATATTATGCAGTCGTCAGGAGAGATGAAGTAATGAAATTTTCCTATACATTGATGTACATGGAGTCTATTATGCTGATTGAAGTAAGTCAGAGGGAGAGAGAGAGATGCAGAATAGTCTCACTCATCTATGGGTTTTAAGAAAAATAAAAGTCATCTTTGCAACAATCCTCAGTGACAATGAGAATAGGGCTGGAACTTCCAGCTCATTTCATGAAGCTCACCACAAAGAATGGTGAGTGAAGTTATAGAAATAACTACACTGAGAACTACCATAATCATGTGAAGGAATGAGGGAACTGGGAAGCCTAGAGTACAAGTGGGGGTGGGGTGAGATGGAGAGAGATTTGGGACATTGGTGGTGGGAATGTTGCTCTGGTGAAGGGGGGTGTTCTTTACATGACTGAACCCTAATCACAATCATATTTGTAATCAAGATGTTAAATAAATAAAAAAATACTAAAAAATAACAAGATATGACTAGATTAAGCCTAGAGTACAGGTGGGGTGGGGTGAGGAGGAGTGGTATTTGGGATATTGGTGGTGGGAATGTTGCACTGGTGATGGGGGGTGTCCTCTTAAATGACTGAAACCTAACCACAATCATATTTGTAACCAATGTGTTTCAATAAAAAATATTATTTAAAAAAAAGAATTTCAGCCTGAGGGTTGTGTTGGGTATTGAACTTGAGGACCTCAAACTTATGGACAATGACCTTGATTTTTGACTTAGATTTTGGTCAAATGAAACTTGGTCTTTATTTTATCTGAATTTGAGGTTGAGGAATGTGTGGTAATGGTGGTAGATAATTAAAAAGACTAGGGAAAAAAAACACTAAAAGCTAGAAATATGTGAAACTCCTATATTATGTTAGGTACCACTGGTGATTAGAAACTAATGTATCTTCTCAAATGTATCTTTTATTTTTAGTCCTAAATTTAAAATTATATATGGACAATGGTTGAGTATGATACAAGAGAGGTGAATTTTAGTCTTGGTTTTCTCTTTAATTGCTACTTTGACCTTGATAAAGCCTTAAAATTTGTGTCTCATTCTTAAATTGTAAGGGACAGGGTAAGGTGGTTGCTTTCTTATTTTCCTTTTCAGTTAGATACTTTTATTGTATTTGATTTTTATTTTTGTTTTGCTGTGTTGGGATTAAATCCAAGACCTCACACATTCAAGGCTAAACTAACTGAGCTATGTCCTTGGCCCATATGTTTCTTAAAAAGGATTCCACATTCATAAATTGTAGATATTTATCTAGCGCAATGCTGTTCAAGAAAATTTTTCTGCAATGATGGAAATGTATAAACCCACAATTTACGGATACATCAGTTATTAGGTACTTATGGCACAACTGAATGTTTAACACTTGACTAATGATACTAACACACAGAATTTTCTGTTTAGTTAGATTTAATTAATGTAGTCTCATGTAACTTATGTCTACCTTTCTGTTTATTTCCAATATAGACAACTTTGAATTCCAGTTGATCATTGCCATTTAGAATGTGACTAGGGGTTAAAGCTTGGAATATTTTACAAGTAACATAAAGCAGGGAAGAGAGTCTGTTATTAGGTGACCTGTACCTGGGAATTTCCACTACTGTTTGGAACCATTAGAGAATATTTGTTTGAGAGTGTTGATTTCCACGGAAAATAGATATAGTGCCTGGCTTCCCCGCCCCAAGGATACTTGGAATGTAACTGTTTTCTATAGAAAATGGTATTTTGAATAATCTAAGCAAAAAAGCACTTTCATGCTAGTTATGCTTCTCAAAATCTAACATTGTAAGTTGAGGGCCTCTTAGATGTGATTTTATTTGTTTATTTTATTAAGAAAAACATTCCTTTTTTGCTAAAGATATTTATCTTAGAACTGCCTGCTGAGTATTCTTTGGGTTTAAAACTTCGAAACCTGTGCTGATTTATTCCTTCATTTAAACGACTCTATTCTTCATTTGAACATCTCATAATAAATGCTTAATATTATTCACAAATTAATTCCTCGTGAATTATTCAGCACTTTGAAAGAACTTGGGTACTATAGTCAGCAGTGATCCATATGAAGAGCCAAATTATATGCGCTCCTGTAAGCAGATACGTAATTACACAAACAAGGCCTGTGAGGACAGCTATTAATTCATGTGACTCCCCAGAGTTTTACTGACAAAGTTTTGTTATATATGTTTTAAAATTATTTGGGCCCAACATGAAGTAAGCAATATAATTTTTATTCTAATGTGTTAAAAATAGTTTATTTTCCTGAGACCAAAACTCACACATTGTTTATAATATATATTTATTTTTTTGTTTTTGGTTCATACCCGGCAGCACTCAGGGGTTCCTCCTGGCTCTATGCTCAGAAATTGCTCCTAGCAGGCTCTGGGGACCATATGGGATGCCAGGATTTGAATCACTATCCTTCTGTATGCAAGGCAAATGCCCTACCTCCATCTCTCTGGCACCATTGTTTATAAATTTTAACATGAAGAGTGGATTTGAGCAGACTGTTTTATTTCCCTTGTAGATACCCTAGAGGTACTAATTGGGGATCTCTGTACCTGATAGAATGACAGGTTAGTTTAAAGTCAAAGGGATACAAAAGGAGAACTAAGTATGTTTCTGTTATTTTTCTTTTATTTGTTCATTCTCCATCCCCAAGTCACTGCCTTTTTCTTTTCCCAAGAACTTTATTAATAATAGATGGGTAGAAAGATATAAATTCTACCTCTAGAACAATAGTCCTCCTGCGGGCTACATATTGTATTTATTCCCGTTTTGTTCTTCACTTCTAAATAAGATATTTATTTAGAAATAATAGAAACTTGTTCATAGAAATTTATTCATAATTTTTGTTTTTACTATAATCTGGCCCTCCAACAGTCTGAAGGACAGTGAACTGGCCCCCTGTTTAAAAAGTTTGAGGACCCCTGCTCTAGAAACATGGTAGTTCTGTGGCTTCATGCTTAATTCCAGTTTCTTTATGTACAAAATAGATATACCAATATATGTTACAAAAATGTCTTTTTTTTAGTGCCTAGTAAGCAAGAACTCAATATCTGGTCATAAACACTATAAGTCAGTTCTTTTATTCTCTCTTACCTCATTTTTTTTATCTTTGGTTTTTTATTTCTCCTTTATACCTTCTTTTCAATGTTGTTAATTTTAATCTTTAATTTTTAGATATTTTATTTAATAGCTTAGACTTTAAAAGAATAATGACATATGTATAATTAAATAAAAAATTAAAAATATTTTTATTTCTTGTATACATCTTCCTTAAGCACATACATGGTCATTCTAACCAATTGGTGCATCTGTATTTATAAATTCTTATATATTTGTATACATTTTATTTATTTTAAAAAGATTATTTAAAAGTTGAAGGAGCACATTAAGATAAAACTTAAGAAAAATAAAAAAATGATAAAGTATTCACTTTATTTGAAACTTTTAGGACTAAATACTTCTAGTGAGGAAGAAAGAGGTGGTGTGTACACCCTAATTTGACATGCTTCTATGAACCAAAAATTGATAGTTATGAGCTTAAACTGGGGTCATATTTTTTGATTAACTTCTCTCTGCATGGCTGGGGATATGGCTGAAGGGTAGAGTGATGCCTTACATGTAAAAGGCCCAGCGTTCAGTCCCAGATCAACAATAGACATTACAAAAATCACTTCTGAGCTCAGCTACTTATACAGGACTGAGAGTTATAATTTTCAAAGATCATCATATTAAATTTATTTTTGTTTTGAGAAAGTTCATATAGAATTTAAGCAGCATTGAGTTTAGACTGGTTGCTGCAAGGGATAAAGGAGCTTTGAATGGTATAAATAATATGACTCAGTGGGGCTCAGATTCACACACAACCAAGCAGATTCAGGTTTGTTTTCAAAGTATTTTCACAATGTGAATTTCTGGGTTTCTTTTTGTAATACTGACATAAGAAGCAGTGGTTGAAGATGAACTGGAAACATAAATAAAAGAAAGAAAAGATATGAGCTTGAGTTCTCTTATTTCTGTATCATGAGTGCCACTAGCTAGATTTATTTTTTTAGTTTTATCCCTAAACCTTGATTGTTAGATATGGAAGATTATTTATAATTCTTATTTTCTATAAGAAAATAGATATATGATCATGCATAAAAAATTCACCTCTTTGGTGCTATGTTTCCTTTTTGATAAAAAAATATTGAATTGACAGTGACATTGTGCCCAAATTTCTTAACCATCCGGGTTACAAAAATATAATCTAGAATTTTTTTCTAACACTACAAGGTATTTGTCTACTTGTTAAATATTTAGGTGAAAATGGAATTTTAAAGAATATGTAAATGTTTTGGAGAGTAAAGTGGGATAGTTTAGTTGATAAAGGAGATAAATACTGGATTAAACGTGTCAGAACTGATTTTTTCTCTAGCTAGCTTTGTATCCTGAGAAATTAATCTAAATTTTCTGGGTTTTATTTTATCCACTTAAAATAAATGTAATTATGTTTGCACAGATATATTGTAAAGGTTGAATAAAATTATGCATGCAAAAATACTTTGCAGACACTAAAGTTTTAATATATCCATGGGTCTCTGTGCTGTTTAGGCCAACTCTTTAAAGTATCTTAGAGTAGATTCCAGATACTGCCCCAGAGTTGGTTGAAATAAATAAGTTTTGCTTGTTTTTCAATGAGGTCACTTTGACTTACAAGAATGTAATATTTGTTTAGGGGTACAATATTTCAGTACTGTGCCTACCACCAAAGTACCAATATTCAAACCGTTGCCTTCTTTCAGACATCTCTCCAGATCACCCAGCCTCTTAATACCCTCAATTCTATAGACAGTCTACAGATCTTTTTCTATTAGACAGTTTCTGTGCTGTCATGCTCCTGTGCTTTTTTTTTTTTTTTAAATAAACAACCTATGAGTGAAGTGACCTTTAAGCTTTTTTCCAATCTTGTGTATACCACACAAGTACCATATTTTCTGTGTGGGTGTACTACACCCTGAATGAGAGCATTATTTTATAAAAGAAAATCATAGTTAATATGATTTGCATGTTCATTGTTTGCATAAGTTAATAATTCAAGGCTAGTTTTTTCAAATTAGTAAGTGCAAAGAAGGAAAATACATTGTCAAAGCACAAAAATTCTATCATTACCACTATGATTCCTCTTTTTCTACTTCTTTTCATGTTTGTCCTCTTTTTCTTCTCTTCCAACCACTTTTCCTTTCTCTTTTCATTCCTCCTCTACCTCTGATGCTCATTCTTCCTACTCTCATCCTTTCTTCCCTCTCTTCTTTCTCTCATACTCCTCTTTATTTCTTATCCTATGCCTCTTTTCATTTTCTTCCTTATCCTTCAGAGATATCCTATATATCTAGATGCAGAACTACTCTCACTCTCTCCCATAAATCATTATAGCTCATTATATATAACTTTAACCTCAAAAGGAAAGCACTTTAGTGCATACCCAGGCTTTCCAAGTTATTTAATTTTTTTGTTGTTTGTACTGTTACCAATTATTGATTACTGTTACCATTATTGATTAATGATTGAAAATTTTTTTATAATACATAAAATGTTAATCTTAATAATGAATGTTAAGAATTGTATTGAAGTACAGCAGGTAGAGTGCTAGTTTTGCACACAACTGACAAAGATTTGATCCCTGGCATCCTAATGAATGTTAAGAATTGTATTGAAGTACAGCAGGTAGAGTGTTAGTTTTGCACACAACTGACAAAGATTTGATCCCTGGCATCCCATATGGTCCCCAAGCATTGCAATTAATATCCTAGTGCAGCACTAGGAGTAACCCTGATCATTGGCCCAAAACAGACCAACCCATAACAAATTAAAAAAGAAACCATAATAATCAGTGTTAAAATAATAACATAAATATTTTACATAATACTGTCCACATGATTCTTAAAAAAGGGTAAAATTATTTTTCTGTTATTTGCTGGTATTATAATATACCCATAATTTATTACAATACAATTATGTGTTTCCAGACTTTGTATTATGTGGTTCTAGACTTTAAAATATGAGCATCATTATGTATAATTTTGTGTACAAAATGATTTTTATTTATATTTCCTATATCACACTCTAAAATTTGCCCAATGTGGGGCTGGAGTAATAATACAGCAGGTAGGGTGCTTACCTTGCACAAAGCCAACCCAGGTTTGAGACCTGCTATATGGTCCTCTGAACAGCACCTGGAGCACTTCTTGAGTGCAGAGCCAGGAATAAACTATAAGCATTGCTAGATGTGACTCAAATCCATTGCCTCCCCCCAATTTTTTAGTACTTTGATAGTTTTAAATTTTAAAAATCAAACACATTACTAATTATTTTTAGAGAAGATCACACCTAGTGGGGTCTGGGGTCACAAGGTGCCAGAAATTGAACTGAGGGTCTGTTCTATCACTTGAGCTACATCCCAGCCTAATCACATGACATTTTAAAAAACTTACATTAAGAGCTTCCACTATTGCCAATTAACATAGACCATTAAACATGTAGTAAAGCATCCAGTTTAGTACTATATATATATGACACCAAAGAGCTTATAAAACAGTAAATAAGAATGGATATGCTTGAATTGATAGATATTCTTCTTATTCTAATTGAACAACCATTGGTGGAGCACTTGATATATTTTTTCCACCCCCTGTGATGAGTTTTCCTTAGTAATGCTCATTATATATTTCATTTATTTTTCATGGAAATATCATAGAACAGTGGTAAGAGATCTGGGGGAGAAGTCTCAAATTCAAATCACAGTCCTGGAACTTAATAACTTTTAGACTTTGGAAAGATTCCTAGCCATTCAATATTTTTTTCTTTCAGGTAAAGGAAGTACGTGGCTATTAAATGAGAATTTGATGACTGTGCTCCAAAATCTTAAAAGTGTTATACAAATACATGATGTTATTGATCTGGGCTATCTTCTAGAACATTATGTAAAGCACAAGAGAAAAATTTTATTCTTACAAATCTGTGATAACAATGAAAGAATGATGCAAATTACTCTAAAAAGAAAATTTCCACTAAACAGCGAAACATATAGAATTTTTTATACTTAGGGTTTTCTGAATGTTACTTTATTTAAACTTTTGCAATAAAAATACTCCCTGAAAAAAAATTTAAATTTAATATTTTTATTTGAGTAAATAATTTTAAAGCTTAGTTTAGAAAAAATAGTTACAGTAGTTTTAAGTATATGATATTAACACAGCCCACTACTATCAAAGTGTTTGTGACCATTCATCATTATCTATGTGTTATCTTTAGTCTGGTCTTAATTTATCCTTTGCTTCTTCCATTACTTGGTAATCAGATTTCTAATCCTTGAGAATTTTTTGACTTAAGCAAAATATGATGATGAGTTTTGCATTTTTATCTAATTATTATAAAATATTTTGTTACTGATAAAGACTTATTAGGACTTATTAAAACAAAATATACTGTGATAACAAAATTGATAGAATTTTTACCCACATTTTAAGGAGTAGGAAAAAGTTTACTAAGTCTTTTCTTTTTTTTTTTTTTTTTTTTTGTGTCACACCCGGCAGTGCTCAGGGGTTATTCCTGGCTCCAGGCTCAGAAATTGCTCCTGGCAGGCACGGGGGACCATATGGGGCGCCAGGATTCGAACCGATGACCTCCTGCATGAAAGGCAAACGCCTTACCTCCATGCTATCTCTCCGGCCCCAAGTCTTTTCTTTTTTAATATATTCAAAACACATCTTTTCAACAAAAATTTAAAAAATTATTTTATGTAAAGCAATACATCTACAAAGACAAGAAGTTTGAGCTCAAAGTTTGGTCAGGGCAAAAATGAAGAATTTAAACACTCTAAATTATATCTCTAGGCCACTATTGCTTTTCTCCCTTCTTTTATTATTCCTGGAATTGCAGCTAAGACAATACCATTATAGACTGATAAGAAATAGAAAAAGTCATGAATGAAAAAGCATTGCTAGGGGGTTTTCAGACTCAGAATGAGCATATTTGTCACTTTTTTATGTTGCACACGTTTAATACCCCATTGCGCTCTTTTCATTATAAATTCATAATTATGTCCTTTTCATGTAAATAATATATAATGTGTTTTCACTTAATCTAAAGCCCAAGATAAAAATAGATCGATAAGATTTAATGACAAAACCAGTTTTATAAAGTGATTAGATTTGGTGAGCTTTTAAAATTCATGTGCAACTGCTATCATAAGATTTATTTATTCTAGAAATAAAATATCAAACTTTGTGTCAAAAAACTAAACCTCACACTATTGTTTTATAAGATATCCTTCACCTGAGAACAAAGAATCTCATTAGTTTCTTTATTATTTCCAAAATTGCTAAGCTCTGAGAAACCTGAAAATGCAAAGGGGACATTTGTTGTCGCCTATTTCATTCTAGATTCCCAATTTTCTTCACTCTGAACCTAATCATATTTTTGGTCTCCTCATATCTTATTAATAAGAACAGGAACATTACCCACACTTTAATTTAGTGAGTTACCTTAGAAATAGTTGAGCTAAATGAAGTGCCCAGTAAGATTTCTGTGTCAGGCAAAGGTATTTTTTCTTTCGATGATATCCATCTGTAGTTTCACCTTTAGGATAAAGCCTATTTATAAATAAGTAGTTTATCTTCTGTTTTCAAGAATTTTAAGATTTTTTCCCTTTTTCTTTATTCAATGTTCAGGGTATTTTCATACAAAACCTCTAGTCTAAAGCAAGTCAAAATGACTTTAGATTAAAGTAAAAATTAAGTAATAAAAAGTGTTTCTGTCTTAACCTTCTTTTACAAATCCTTGGTCACGTACACAGTTTCTGAAACTTCCCTGCCTGGCAGTTCTATCTGCACCACCTCTTCTAATTGTTTTAAATCACATGACTCCTGAACATTATCCTAATTCCCACAAACAGCAGGACACTTCAGCTTTTCAATAGACATGTGCCTTGCCTTTCATCCTATAAAGCAAAAGTTGTGCTATCGTATTAGCCCGTGGATTCCTATTGTGCCCATGTGTGGAGATTTCAGTTTCAAAAACACACTAAAGTCTATTACAAAAATATGAGAATCAATATGAAGTATTTAGATATGGGCATTCATCTTCCTTTTGTCAAGTTACAAACCCAAAACTCTGATCTAACTTTCCAAATTGTTCTCCATACAGTTCACTCTCAGCATGCAGAAATAAGTCAGATGTCCACCCATTTTTAGCAGATTGGTTTTGGAAAATGTCAAGATCAAAGCCAAAGACCTGGAAGTTTTCTTTGTTTTCTTGTACAAGAACATTCTCATGCAGATAGATTCCTGGCTGAAAATGCAGGGTTCTTGTGTCTTATAATTAGTCACCTCTACTTGGTCACTTTGTCCTTGAATGGCATTTGTTTTTCTAAATTCAACAAACTGAAGAAATACTCCTCATTCATCAAAGCCTGTTCACAGATCCTGTAAAAGAGCATTTCTGATTTTCCTTTATTTTTTAAAAATATAAAAATACTTTTCTTTTCAATAGGAATGCATGATCCACAATTGGTTTGGATATAGTTGCTCCTCTTTTAATGATTAGATTTAGTGAGCAAAGCAGACAAAATATCTAGATATCATATTGCTAATTGTGGCTAGTTCCAATAGCTTTACAAATATGGATAGCTATGGATCTTGGCCTCAAACACTTTCTCAAGAGTAGCTAGTGTTAGAGCCTGGGCAAGAATGTAAACCTAGCTTTGTTTCACTTCAGAAATCTGACTCTTGACCAAGAACAACAGACTTATTATTTATGTTTGCTTAATTTTTAAAAATAATGTATTAATGTTTACAAGAATGTAGATATTCGTGTATATTTGGTGGGCGTGAATGTCATCACACAGTTCCTACCACCAAAATGTCAAACTGTCACCTAGTCCTTAGAACCTTTTGCTTCAATTCACCCCTCCACCTTTTTAGGTAATCTTAGTTGTGTTCTCATAGTCCAAGGATTTGTTTCCATTAGTCACAGCTTATTCCCTTGTTTATTTATACTACCTATGAGTGACCATCCAATGTTTGTCTTTCTCCCGACATTTATTTTGGTCTGTTTCCTCTTTCTTTCTTTCTTTCTTTCTTTCTTTCTTTCTTTCTTTCTTTCTTTCTTTCTTTCTTTCTTTCTTTCTACTTTCTTTCTTTCTTTCTTTTCTTTCTTTCTTTCTTTCTTTCTTTCTTTCTTTCTTTCTTTCTTTCTTTCTTTCTTTCTTTCTTTCTTTCTTTCTTTCTTTCTTTCTCTCTCTCTTCTCTTCTCTCTCTTTCTTTCTTCGTTCTTTCTTTCTTTCTTTCTTTCTTTCTTTCTTTCTTTCTTTCTTTCTTCTCTTTCTTTCTTTCTTTCTCTCTTTCTTTCTCTCTTTCTTTCTCTCTTTCTTTCTCTCTCTTTCTTCTCTCTCTCTTCTTTCTCTCTTTCTTTCTCTCTCTTTCTCTCTCTTCTTCTCTCTCTTTCTCTCTCTTTCTCTTTCTCTCTTTCTCCCTTTCTCTCTTTCTCTCTCTCTTTCTCTCTCTTTCTTTCCTTTCTTTCTTTCTTTCTTTCTTTCTTTCTTTCTCTCTTTCTTTTTCTCTTTCTCTCTTTCTTTCTCTTTTCTCTTTCTCTTCTCTCTTTCTCTTTTCTTTCTTTTTCTTCTTTCTTTCTTTCTTTCTTTCTTTCTTTCTCTCCTCTTCTTTCTCTCTTCTCTCTTTCTTTCTCTCTTTCTTTCTCTCTTTCTTTTCTCTCTTTCTTTCTCTCTTTCTTTCTCTCTCTTCTTTCTCTCTCTCTTTCTCTCTCTCTTTCTCTCTCTCTTTCTCTCTCTCTTTCTCTCTCTCCTTTCTCTCTCTCTTTCTCTCTTTCTTTCTTTCTTTCTTTCTCTTTCTTTCTTTCTTTCTTTCTTTCTTTCTTTCTTTCTTTCTATTTCTTTCTTTCTCTCTCTTTCTGTCTCTCTTTCTTTCTCTCTCTCTTTCTATCTTTCTTTGTTTCTTTCTTTCTCTTTCTTTCTTTCTTTCTTTCTTCTTTCTCTTCTTTCTTTCTTTCTTTCTTTCTTTCTTTCTTTTCTTCTTTTTTCTTCTTTCTTTCTTTCTTTCTCTCTTTCTTTCTCTCTTTCTCTCTTTCTCTCTCTTTCTCTCTTTCTTTCTCTTTCTTTCTTTCTTTCTTTCTTTCTTTCTCTCTTTCTCTCTCTCTTTCTCTCTTCTTTCTCTCTTTCTTTTTTCTTTCTTTCTTTCTTTCTTTCTTTCTTTCTTTCTTTCTTTCTTTCTTTCTTTCTTTCTTTCTTTCTTTCTTTCCTTTCCTTTTCTTTTCTTTCTTTTCTTTACTTAATTTTTTTTCTTTTCTTTTCTTTTTTTAGTTTTGGAAAACACCCAGCAGTGCTCAGAGTTTATTTTTAATTCTGTGCTTAGGATTGACACTTGACCATGCTTAGAGAGCCATGAGTAGTGCTAGGATTTGAACTGGGGTTGGCCACTTTCAAGGTAATGACCTTACTTACCCCTGATCTATCTCTCTATTCCTCCTTCTGACTAATTTTGCTTAATAACACATCTTCCATTTCAACGTAGGTTGTAGGAAATGGCACGATTTTTGCCTTTTTGGGGCTGTAGCAGTGGTGCAAGCAGTATGGCATTTGCCTTGCACATGGTAACCTAGGACAGTCTACGGTTTGATACTCCGCGTCCCATCTGATCTCCCAAGCCAGGAGCGATTTCTGAGTACATAGCCAGGAATAACCCCTGAGCGTCACTGGGTGTGCCCCTCAAACTTCATTTTTTGTTTATTTATACTTGATCCTTGGATTGTTTTTAGAACTTTATTATTATGCATAATGCTACAATAAACATAGGCTTATATATCATGACATCTATTACATATCATATAATAGTTATATTTTAAATTCTGAGATATCTCCATACTTTTTATATAAAGTTAAGCTATTTTATATTCCCTATAATGAGAAGTTATAAAATATATTCTCTAAGGAATTTCTAAATATAGTATCATTAACTACAGTTACCACATTATACATTATACCACTAGAACTTACTCATTTATTTATTCAGGGACTGGACTTCTTTTTTTTTTTTTTTTTTTTGGTTTTTTTTTTTTGGGGGGGGCCACACCCGGTAACGCTCAGGGGTTACTCCTGGCTATGTGCTCAGAAGTTGCTCCTGGCTTGGGGGACCATATGGGATACTGGGGGATCGAACCGTGGTCTGTCCAAGGCTAGCGCAGGCAAGGCAGGCACCTTACCTTTAGCGCCACCGCCCGGCCCCAGGAACTGGACTTCTAAAGAATCTTTAATGGTTTGATTTTATTCCTTTACTTTCTTTCTTTCTTTTTTTTGGTTTTTGGGTCACACCCGGCAGCACTCAGGGGTTACTCCTGACTCTGCATTCAGAAATTGCTCGTGGCTCAGGGGACCACATGGGATGCTAGGGATTGAACCTGTGTCCATCTTGGGTCAGCACGTGCAAGGCAAATGCCTTACTGCTGTGCTATCTCTCTGGTCCCTTGATTTCATTCTTAAGAATAGTAAAATCAGGGCTAGAGCAATAGCACACCTGTGTGAGCATTTGCCTTGCATACACCTGACCCATGTTCAATCCATGGCATTCCAGAAGATCTCTCAAACCTGCCAGGAGTGATTTCTGAGCACAGAGCCAGAAGTAACCCCTGAATACTGCTGGTGTGGTCCCAAAACAAACAAATAAAAGAATAGCAAAAATAAAAATAAAAACAAGGACTATATAAAATCAAAAGTTTTTCCTCAGACATACAATCACCTAATTTTTTATAAAGGAGCAAGAAATCCTAATTGGAGCAAGGAAAACCTCTTCAACAAGTGGTGTTGGCACAACTGGTTAGTCACAGGCAAAAAAGCCAACTCAGATCCCCAGATAGCACCATGTAGAAAGGTAAAATCCAATTGGATTAAAGACCTTGATATCAGACCTGAAACAATAAGGTATATAGAAGAACAGATAGGTAAAACACTCCATGACATTGAAACTAAAGGCATTTTTAAGGAGGAAACTGCACTCTCCAAACAAGTGATAAACAGAAGGTAATATATTAAGCTTAGAAGCTTCTGTACCTCAAAGGAAACAGTGCCCAAGATACAAGAGCCACCAACTGAGTGGGAGAAACTATTCACCCAATACCCATCAGATAAGGGGCTAATATCCAAAATATACAAGGCACTGACAGAACTTTATAAGAAAAAAAAAACCATCTAATCCCATCAAAAATGAGGAGAAGAAATGAACAGACACTTTGTCAAAGAAGAAATACAGATGGCCAAAAAGCAATTGAAAAAATGCTTCACATCACTAATCATCAGGGAGATGCAAATCAAATCAACTATAAAGTACCATCTCACACCACAGAGATTGGCAGTGCACATCACAAAGAATGAGAACAAGCAGTGCTGACAGGGATGTGGAGAGAAAGAAACTCATTCACTGCTGGTGGAATGCTGTCTAGTCCAACCTTTATGAAAGCATTATGGAGATTCATCCAAAAACTGGAAATTGAGCTCCCATATGATCCAGCTAAATTACTCCTAGGGATATACCCTCGGAACACAAAAATACAATAAAAAAATTCCTTCCTCACACCTATGTTCATTGCAGCACTATTTACAATAGCCAGACTCTGGAAACAAACAAGATGCCCTTCAATATATGAATGGCTAAAAAACTGTGGTACATATACACAATGCATTATTATGCAGACGTCAGGAGAGATGAAGTCATGACATTTTCCTATACATGGATGTAGATGGAATCTATTATGCTGAGTGAAATAAGAGGGAGATGGAGAGGGAGAGAAATAGATGCAGAATAGTGTCACTCATCTATGGGTTTTAAGAGAAATAAAAGACATTTGTGCAATGATTCTCAGAGACAAAAGAGAGGAGGTCTGGAAGGTCCAGCTCACAACATGAAGTTCACCACAAAGAGTGGTGAGTGCAGTTAGAGAAATAACTACATTGAGAACTATCATAACAATGTGAATGAATGAGGGAAGTAGAAAGCTTGTACAGGCGGGGATGGTGTAGGGAAGAGGGAGATTTGAGGTATTGGTGATGGGAATATTGCACTGGTGAATGGGGGTGTTCTTTACATGACTGAAACTGAACTACAATCAAATTTGTAATCAAGGTGTTTAAATAAAGATATTAATAAAAATTATTTAAAAATAAAATAAAAGTTTCTACAGGGCCAGAGTGATAGTACAACAGGTAGCATGTTTACCTTATAAGTGGACAACCCAGGTTCAATTCTTGGTCCCCACATAAACCCCGAAACACAGCCAGAAGTGATCTCTGAACACTGAGCCAGGAAAAAGCCCTGCTGAGTACTGTCATGTGTGGCCCAATCCTGTCCCAAATAAAAAAGATTCTACAAGGTAAAAGAAATGTAAGATAAAATATAAAGACACTCTATAAAATAGGAGAAGGTATTTGTTCACAGTAGTGCTTCAGATTTGAGTGAGTGATAATGAAACTATATGAAGCAATCACAAAAATCAATAACAAAGAAACTAATGACCCCATTAAGAAAGGGGAAGTGTTCACCCTTGGTGCGGCTCATCAGCCAGCCTGCTTTCCTGTGAGCTTTCCGGGGAGTCTGCCTTCCCGTGAGCCTTCCGTGGAGGTGAGTCGACACGCCCAGAAAGGGAGGAGTCACTGAACTTCGCTGGATCTCAGATGCCAGCACCCTTCTGCCTCTCTACTCTGCTGTCCTGCATTTTCGGCCTGATTTCACCCTTGGTGCGGCTCATCAGCCAGCCTGCCTTCCTGTGAACTTTCCGGGGAGTCTGCCTTCCCGTGAGCCTTCCGTGGAGGTGAGTCGACACGCCCAGAAAGGGAGGAGCCACTGAACTTCGCTGGATCTCAGATGCCAGCACCCTTCTGCCTCTCTACTCTGATGTCCTGCATTTTTGGCCTGATTTCATCCTGGGTGCGGCCCATCTGCCAGCCTGCCTTCCTATGAGCCTTCCGTGGAGGTGAGTCGACATGCCCAGAAAGGGAGAAGCCAGAGGAGCACGGTTGCTTCGCTCCCCTTCGCGACGGTGCACAGCATTTAGCCAATGAATACAATCACAACACGTAGAAAAACACGCAGTACTAGTGTGACAATGGGGAAACAACACGGGCCAGTGCCAGACATAGAGAATGAAGATGGCAACTCTGATGACTTGAACATGATCAACCACCTAGTCAGTCTCTCAGATAAGGAGTTTAGAGTTGCAATATGGAACATGTTCAAAGAACTCAAACAAAGTATAGAAAACTAAAAAGAATCAGGAGAATATAAAGATAGAAATGAGAAAACTCCAAACGGAAATTTCAGATCAAATAACAGGTCTGAGAAACTCAGTAGATGAATTGAAGAAAAACATGTTTGAGATTTCCCACAGGTTAACAGCAGCTGAGGATAGAATCAGTACACTGGAAGATGAGATACATAACAATTACATACAGCAGAAGAAATTGGAAAAAAGCCTCAAAGCAAATGATCAAACAATGGAAAAATTACTCAAAGAATGGGAACAGATGAAAATAGAAGTCTATGATAAGCTCAACAGAAACAACTTAAGAATCATTGGAGTCCCAGAGACTCAGGAAGAAAATCTCCAGGAAGAATCAAAAGTCAAGAACATCATTAAAGAGAAACTACCAGAGATAATGAATACATGTGATCAAATCCTGCATGCCCGAAGAGTGCCAACTAAAAGAGACCCCAGAAAAAACACCCCAAGACACATCCTAGTCACAATGACGAATCCCATAGATAGAGACAGAATTCTGAAAGCAGCAAGATCGAAAAGAGAAATTACATTTAAGGGAACATCCTTGAGATTTACTGCAGACCTGTCACCAGAAACACTCAAGGCCAGAAGGCAGTGGTGGGACATAGTGACAAAACTCAATGAAATAAATGCTTCGCCTAGAATACTGCACCCAGCAAAACTCACTTTCAGGTTTGAAGGAACAATACATAGTTTCACAGACAAACAACAGCTCAAAAACTTCACAGACTCAAAACCATTCTTAAAAGAAAAACTGAACGGCATACTTTAAGACAAGGCTTACCAACAGACACACCAAACTTTAATATAAAGATGGCACTAACTCCCAGGACAATTCTTTCTCTCAATGTCAATGGACTAAATGCACCAGTTAAGAGACACAGAGTGGCTAAATGGATCAAAAAACTCAATCCAACCTTCTGCTGCCTACAAGAAACGCACCTGAATAGTCAGAACAAACATAGACTCAAAATAAAAGGCTGGAGGAAAATCATCCAAGCAAACAACACCCAAAAAAAAGCAGGAGTGGCCATATTAATATCAGATGATGCAAACTTTATACTTAGGAAAGTTGTAAGGGACAAAGATGGACATTTTGTATTAATCAAGGGATATGTACAGCAGGAAGAAATCACCCTCCTAAACATATATGCACCGAATGAGGGGCCAGCAAAATATTTAATACAACTGTTGACAAATCTGAAAAATAATATTAATAACAACACAATAATTGTGGGAGACCTCAACACGGCATTGTCAACACTAGACAGGTCAACCAGACTGAAACCCAACAAGAATATACTAGACCTGAGGAGAGAAATGGAAGTAAGAGGCCTAGTAGATATATACAGGACACTCCACCCCCAGAAGCCTGGATACACATTTTTCTCTAATGTACATGGGACATTCTCTAGGATAGACTACATGTTAGCACACAAAACATATCTCCATAATATCAAGAGGATAGAAATTTTGCAGGCTGCCTTTGCTGACCACAAAGCCCTGAAATTATATATAAACTACAAAGGGACACAGAAGAAAAATTTTAACACCTGGAAGTTAAATAGCCTCATACTGAATAATCAGTGGGTCCGAGATGAAATCAAAGAGGAAATCAAAACCTTCCTGAAAACAAATGACAATGGAGACACAATTTATCAGAACCTATGGGACACAGCAAAAGCAGTACTGAGAGGAAAATTTATAGCTTTGCAAGCACACATAAGGAAAGAAGAAGGGGCATACCTGAATAGCTTAATGACGCAGCTCATAGAATTAGAAAGTGCTCAACAAAAGGATCCAAAAAGGGGCCGGGTAGGTGGCGCTGGAGGTAAGGTGTCTGCCTTGCAAGCGCTAGCCAAGGAAGGACCGCGGTTCGATCCCCCGGCGTCCCATATGGTCCCCCCAAGCCAGGGGCGATTTCTGAGCACATAGCCAGGAGTAACCCCTGAGCGTCAAACGGGTGTGGCCCAAAAACCAAAAAAAAAAAAAAAAAAAAAAAAAAAAAAGGATCCAAAAATAGGGAGGCAGAAGGAAATAACAAAGCTGAGAGCAGAAATCAATGAAGTGGAAACCAGAAAAACCATCCAAAAGATCAACGAAAGCAGAAGTTGGTTCTTTGAAAAAATAAACAAGATTGATAGACCACTGGCAAAACTAACAAAGAAAGAGAGAGAAACTTGATAACTCATATTAGGAATGAAAAAGGAGAGATCACTACTGATATGGTAGAGATTCAAAGGGTAATCAGAAACTACTTTGAGAAACTCTATGCCACTAAAAATGAAAACCTGGAAGAAATGGATAAATTTTTGGAATCTTATAATCTTCCACGATTGAATGAAGAGGATGTAGCATATCTAAACACACCCATTACTATTGAGGAAATTAAGAAAGTAATCAAATGTCTGCCCAAAAACAAAAGCCCAGGCCCAGATGGATTTACTAATGAATTCTTTCAAACCTTTCAAGAGGAACTACTACCAATCCTGGCAAGACTCTTTCATGAAATTGAAAAAACAGGAAAACTTCCAAATAGCTTTTATGAAGCCAACATTACCTTGATACCTAAACCAGACAGAGATGCTACGAAAAAAGAAAATTACAGACCAATATCGCTGATGAATGCAGATGCAAAGATCTTCAACAAAATCCTGGCAAATAGGATTCAATGCCTCATTAAGCAGATCATCCACTACGATCAAGTAGGTTTCATTCCAGGAATGCAAGGATGGTTTAACATCCGTAAATCTATCAACATAATACACAACATCAACAGCAAGAAAAATAAAAATCACATGATCATATCAATCGACGCAGAGAAAGCATTTGACAAGGTCCAACACCCATTCTTGATCAAAACTCTCAGCAAGATGGGAATGGAGCGAACCTTTCTCAATATAGTTAAGGCCATCTACCACAAGCCAGAGGCAAATATTGTCCTCAATGGAGAAAAACTGAAAGCCTTTCCTCTAAATTCTGGCACAAGACAAGGCTGTCCTCTTTCACCACTCTTATTCAACATAGCACTGGAAGTACTCGCTATAGCGATTAGGCAAGAAAAGGATATCAAGGGAATCCAGATAGGAAAGGAAGAAGTCAAGCTCTCACTGTTTGCAGATGACATGATACTCTACTTAGAAAACCCCAAAGACTCTATCAAAAAGCTTCTAGAAACAATAGACTCATATAGCAAGGTGGCAGGCTACAAAATTAACACACAAAAATCAATGGCCTTCCTATACACCAATACTAATAAGGAAGAAATGGACATTAAGAAAACAACTCCATTCACTATAGTGTCACACAAACTCAAATATCTTGGAATCAACTTGACTAAAAATGTGAAGGACCTATACAAGGAAAACTATAAAACTCTGCTCCAAGAAATAAGAGAGGACACGCGGAAATGGAAGCATATACCCTGCTCATGGATTGGCAGGATTAACATCATTAAAATGGCAATACTCCCCAAAGCACTGTACAGATTTAATGCGATCCCCCTAAAGATACCCATGACATTCTTCAAAGAAGTGGACCAGGCACTTTTGAAATTTGTTTGGAACAATAAACACCCTCGAATAGCTAAAGCAATCATTGGGAAAAAGAATATGGGAGGAATTACTTTCCCCAACTTTAAACTTTACTACAAAGCAATAGTTATCAAAACAGCATGGTATTGGAATAAAGACAGGCCCTCAGATCAGTGGAATAAGCTTGAATACTCAGAGAATGTTCCCCAGACATACAATCATCTAATTTTTGATAAAGGAGCAAAAAATCCTAAATGGAACAAAGAAAGCCTCTTCAACAAGTGGTGTTGGCACAACTGGGTAGCCACTTGCAAAAAATTGAACTTAGACCCCCAGCTAACATCATGTACGAAGGTAAAATCCAAATGGATTAAAGACCTCGATATCAGCCCCAAAACCATAAGATATATAGAACAATACGTAGGTAAAACACTCCAGGACATTGAGGCTAAAGGCATCTTCAAGGAAGAAACTGCACTCTCCATGCAAGTGAAAGCAGAAATTAACAGATGGGAATATATTAAGCTGAGAAGCTTCTGCACCTCAAAGGAAATAGTGCCCAAGATACAAGAGCCACCCACTGAGTGGGAGAAACTATTCACCCAATACCCATCAGATAAGGGGCTAATCTCCAAAATATACAAGGCACTGACAGAACTTTACAAGAAAAAAACATCTAATCCCATCAAAAAATGGGGAGAAGAAATGAACAGACACTTTGACAAAGAAGAAATACACATGGCCAAAAGACACATGAAAAAGTGCTCCACATCACTAATCATCAGGGAGATGCAAATCAAAACAACGATGAGATACCACCTCACACCACAGAGAATGGCACACATCACGAAGAATGAGAATAAACAGTGTTGGCGGGGATGTGGGGAGAAAGGAACTCTTATCCACTGCTGGTGGGAATGCCGTCTAGTTCAACCTTTATGGAAAGTGATATGGAGATTCCTCCAAAAACTGGAAATCGAGCTCCCATACGATCCAGCTATACCACTCCTAGGAATATACCCTAGGAACACAAAAATACAATACAAAAACCCCTTCCTTACACCTATATTCATTGCAGCACTATTTACCATAGCAAGACTCTGGAAACAACCAAGATGCCCTTCAACAGACGAATGGCTAAAGAAACTGTGGTACATATACACAATGGAATATTATGCAGCTGTCAGGAGAGATGAAGTCATGAAATTTTCCTATACATGGATGTACACGGAATCTATTATGCTGAGTGAAATAAGTCAGAGAGAGAGAGAAAAACGCAGAATGGTCTCACACATTTATGGGTTTTAAGAAAAATGAAAGACATTCTTGCAATAATAACTTTCAGACACAAAAGAGAAAAGAGCTGGAAGTTCCAGCTCACCTCAGGAAGCTCATCACAAAGAGTGATGAGTTTAGTTGGATAAATAACTACATTTTGAACTGTCCTAATAATGAGAATGTATGAGGGAAATTGAGAACCTGTTTAGAGTACAGGCGGGGGTCGGGTGGGGAGGAGGGAGACTTGGGACATTGGTGATGGGAATGTTGCACTGGTGATGGGTGGTGTTAAAAGAATTTAAAAAAAAGAAAAAAGAAAAAGAAAACAGAACCCATGTACAATTACTTTGTCCCTCAAGTTCCCAGATTGTAGTACATAATATTTCTTAGCAGCACAAAAAGCAATCTAAAGACATAAAACTTTAAAAAAAAAAAAAAGGGGGAAGTGAAAATGGACACTTCCATAAAAGGGAAATATGGATGGCCTCAGCATATGAAAAAGTATTTATCATTACTAGTTTTCAGAGAAGTACAAATCAAAGCAACAATGGGATATCATCTCACACCAGTGAAAATATCATATATCAAATATACTTGAAACATCTAGTGTTGTCATATATATGGTTTCAAAGGGATACCCTATCATTGTTGGTGTAAACGATGATCTGGAGGTTATTATGCTAAATAAAATAAGCCAGAATGAGAATGACAAGTACTAGATAATTGTCCTCATCTTTGGGGTATTATAAAACAAAACAAGATTCTATACAATATTCATTGATAACAACCCTGGGCACTGAAGTGCAGAACTGAGAACACTAGAATAGAGGCAAAGTAGAAAGGAGAAGTAATACAATAAACTGGAGGTAACTTAGTGCTGTGGGTTTTGGGTGGTAAAGTGAAGTAACTGTGTACAACCTGTATCATAAATATCAACAGTAACATAAATGCATAAAGTAACCTATCATAAATCAGCAGATATTTCTTTTCAGTTTCTGAATTCATAGCCATGTAGAATTTAGTAGTCCAAATCACAGGAGGATCTCTGCAGCATTCAAAATTCTGAAGAAAACAAGAGCTAAAGAAAAGATAGCCTTGCAGATGAGTAAAGAGTTTATATATTTATTTAAGTAAAAAGGAGAGAATGAGGCAGATAGGTGTTTTTGAAAAAAATTTGGTGAGTCTGAGAAATTAGTGTCATTAGCAAGAGCAGCAGTTGGTGAATGAAGGTTAATATGCGATCTAGACTGCATTGTCTAATATAAATGCATTAGTCACATATGGTGGTTATTGAGCACTTGATACATACACAGTCTGAATTTAGATGTGTTCTAAGTATGAAACTCCCAAGATTAAATACTTACTATTAAGGGTAACAAAATTAGGAGCAATAGCACAGTGGGTAGGTCATTTCCCTTGCATGCCAACAATCGGGTTTGATCTTGGCATCCCATATGGTCCCCTGAGCACCGTCAGGAATGACCCATGAGCACAGAGCCAAGAATAACCCCTGAGAACCACCAGGTATGGTCCCTCATAAAGATAAAGCTAACAAGATTATATTAAAAATCTTTAAATATATAAATAATATCTAATATGGGATTCAATAATATAAATAATAAAAATTGAGGACAACTTTTGAAAAGATATTTACTTTGTTTTAATATGGCTATTAGAAAATCTAAAATTGTATATGAGTGATTTTCATGGCTTGCATTCTATGGCTATAGAAAGTATTATTCTGTCACACAAACTTGAGTAGAATGTTGCACAGTACCTGTTGAAGAAAAGATACAAATAAGCAAATAAGATAAAATAAAGGCTTAAATAATTATAATTAAACACAAGAAAATTTAACATCAATACAATATGTAAATAATTGTGTTATTTAAATGATTCAAATAAAATTCTACTTGAGAATTTTGTTCTTGTGACTGTTACCACTTAGATTTTTCAGAGCCAAACACTAAAGAACTAAACAATCAACCAAAACAGAAGCTGTACATTCACTATGTACTGGGTACACTACCTTCCTTTATCCTCAAAACAACCTTATTTCTTAAGTATTAGTCTTCTATTATTGATAAAAAATGATATTTCTAAAATGCTAAGTAATATGTCCCATATCACCTAACAGAGCACAGGATGGAAGATTCTAACTCATATCTTCTTCATGTCCTTCTGCTTGCCCAAAGAGGTGAAGAATGGTCAGAATTTGGAAGGGACTCAACTCTATACACAGAATAATAAGAACGAAGAATTATCAGGCTTTATAGGAATGAGTAAAAAATGATGGAAATATTTAACTATACTGTAGCAAGAAAAGAGTGGAGATCACACTAAAGTAACTTAAAGTACTGAGTCTCAAGTTGGTGAATTCTGCTGACCAAAAATCACCCCTGAGTTGATTCTAATAGCAAGACACTTAATGGGTTTCTCACAGCATGCAAGACACTGTCACATGGAAGATGTGACATTTTGTCACATCCAGCAGGATGGTGACAAAAAGAGTCACTAAGTAAAACTTCTACTCTTTGTCTACTTGGAAAGACAGGAAATAAGCCTTTGAAGTGATTGAACAGTAAAATGACTCAGGAAATGCAAATAATAGAACCTGATTAGGAGATAGGAAGTCTAAGTTCTTCTTCACCCTAGGTCATTGCCCTTATACAAGTTAGTTAACCCTTCTAAAGTTCAATTTTTATCATCATCAATGTTGGAATATCATTAGATCTTCCATTTTTCATGGCTTTTCTGAGGATTAAAATATTAATGATTTGCTTATGAATAAGTTTTATGTAAAGTGTTATACCTGAGCTGAAAATTCATTTACTTTCTATGAACAGGATGGTCACAAATAGAACTATTGTTTCTCGGTGACATTGTTAAAACCCAAAGATGTTTTTAAGCTTCTGACTCATGAATTTTTATATCCACAGATGTTTTCAAGCTTTATGAAAGAAAACATCAAGAAGCTTGTTAAACCCACAGATGTTTTCCAGCTTCTGATTCAGAACCTTAATATGAAGCCCATTGGCATAGCTACTTTTCAAAAGAAACATTTACTGAGTACATATAATGAGTTGATATTTCTAACAACAATACTCAAAATAAGTATTGTTAGTTTCAAATTAACAATGGAAAGGAAGCACTGAATTTTAGCAATTCTATTTGTTAATTGTGAGAAAGTAAATTTACATCTAACATTCTGTCATGCAAGATCCTATGCTCTGCCTTTAAATGCTAGAGTCTGGCTCTGTGAGTCTGGAGTAGGCCCATAAAATTAGTACATTGAAAAACTATCTTTAATTTAATACAAGATTCATTCTCAGGAATGACTGCTATAGCAGCTCTTTAGCATCTTTGTGAAGTAGCTGAGGACTCTGAATTTTATCACACTCCATATCTACCTTCTAGAATATCTACTGATATTTCCAAATCGTTTTTGCAGGAACACAGAGGTAGTTTAAAAATCTCTCACTAACATTCCTTCACACACTTCTTGTGCTCCTTCGGGGCCTCAGTATAAAGAAACCATTTACGGCACCTTCCTAAGGGCGAGTCTGACTTCATGTCTTTTATTTCGCTCTTCACTGGGATATTTTGCTGATAGATTGGAGAATGATTTGTTGATATGAAAGCAAGCAGGGCCAGAAGAGTTGGCAGCCTCCTGAATGCCTAGTCTGTAGACATGAAAGACTTGATGAGCCCAAACCAAGAAAAAAAACAATCTCCTGATATTAGAATATAATTGATATCAGAAATTTTCAGTTAAAGTATTTTTTCATTGTTTTGTTTTGTAGGGCCACAAATGGTAGTGCTTACTCCTGGCTCTGATTTCCTGGTAGGACTAGGCAGACTATTACAATGGAAATCCTAGAAATCCATCTTACTTATGTGTGTGTGTAAATCAAGTGCCCTACCTGCCATACTACTATCTCTGGTCCTGTTTTGTTGGTGGTGGTGATGGTTTTTAAATTGCTCTTTCTACCCTTTCACATCTCTGAATAGAAAAATAAAAAGAGAAAGAAAATACTCTTTGAAACATAAAAGAAAAATAAACTGATTTGGATAAGGAGTAGTGTAGGTGAGAGAGCATCTGAGAGCTTCCAGAAAACACTGCTGTAGGTAACATTGGCACCACTGCAGGACAGAGGCAGCCCTGGATTAACTGTGATTTCTAGCCTTTAGGCTTGATTGAGAACTCCAGGTCTCACTGGGCAGGTTCTGGGAATAGCAGTTAAAAGAAAAGGCACGGTTTTTCACTTTCTTTAGTTTTCTCTAACCTTATCTCTTTCCCACAGCTTTGGCCCTGCCTGGCTAGGATTAGGGAAGATGTGCAGTCTCATTGCTGGAGTGAGGGTTAAAAGCTGAAACAAGTAGGTGTGTGTGTGTGTGTGTGTGTGTGTGTGTGTGTGTGTGTGTGTCTTTAAATGATGTTTCTTAAAGACAGAGCACCTTTTGAATGATGTCATTTGAAATCACCATGCCTCAAGATCCTTGAAGGAAACAAATGAGGAAAATCTATACTCAAATACAACAGTTGATGCCTTGGAATATGGAGGGCACAACTCTGGGAGTTTTCAAAGGTTACAACACTATTAGGACTTGCCAGGCCATTTTTTTTCCTGATTAGGGGCTAATTTTATTTGTTTGTTTTGTTGTTGTTGTTGCTTGGGACGTTCAAACCTATTTCCTGAATTTGTGATCAGAGATTACTGGAGACCAAATATGGTTCTGGGAATGGAAGCCAATTCAGCCTGTGCAAGGCAAAGCAAGTTTATCTCCAGATCTGGTCATTTTTTATTTTAACTGCTACCTGCAGACATAAAAGAGGAATGAAAAAGTGGGCATGAACTTGGACAGAACTTCCTTCTATTTCCAGAGGTTCTGAACTGAGCCTGTAGCCTTCTCTGCCAATTTCTTGTTGCACTTCAAAACCTAAAACTTCTGAATGTTTTTGTGATTTTCAGTGATTTGTTCATAGTAATATAAAGTACACTGGAGGAGGGGAAGAAATCCCAGAATTAAGAAATCTCAGTCAAGTTTGAGTCCCTTCCCCTGAAGTACAATAATTCTTATTTAATTTTGTTTTCTTATTTATTTACTTTTTTTATTTCGGTGTTTAAGCTACTCTTGTAGAACCCAAGGCTTATTCTTGGCTCTAAACTTAAGGGCTACTCCTGGAGGGTTTGGATGACCATATATGTGCTGTGTAGCAAATCGAGGTCTGCCATGTGTGCACTCTATACCTGTTGTGTATGTAAACATTTTATGGGATTATTATGTTACTGACCCTACCCTGATCGGTGATTGTGCACTACCCTAGGGTGTGACCTGGCATTCTACCCCCCCCCCCCAGGTGGTACCTGATTCTGCTTCCACCATTGGGTGGTATCTGATTCCACCATTGGGTGGTACCTGATTCTGGGGGATAAAAACAAAGGTCTGTGGAAGGCAAGATGCTTTTTGCTGGAACTAAGGCTTAGACTTTGGACTTCAGCCTTGTTCACCAAATAAAGCTAATATTTCCACAAGCCTGACTGTCTGCGAGCTGTTTACCCGCCGTTTCACCTCAGAACCGTCGGCTGGACGGGGTGGCAGACGCGTGCTCCGAGCTGGAGGGGAAAGACCTCATCCTTCATCCCTCCATCAGTCAACCTCTTCAGGGGCTGACTTGCAACACATACCTACTGTACTATCTCTCAGGGACCCCATTTTTGTTTTGTTATAACAGTTAGGGCAAAGCTCATGTTACAGGAAAAGAAAAGACCCAAAAGCTTTCTGTTCCCTCCCATATTCATCCATTCTCTTTTTTGATGAAGGGAACATTTAACTCAGTCTCTGAGCGTGACCAGGACTATGGCCAGGACAGAGCACTGACCTTCTCCGTTTCTTCATGTGAAGTGGGAAACAATGCCTTCAGCACATTTGAGGAAGAGTCGATGAGGTAATGCAGCTGTCAGTATTTTTGTACCTTGTAAAATGCTAAAGGAAGAGAAGGTATTATGTTTGCCTGGCTTGCAAAGGTCAGAAATAAGTGAGTATCAGACAAAACAGAAGAAAAGTGCTTAGAGTATAAGTCTGTTGACTTTGCTACTGAGAATCTGTTGCAGGCTCTTGGGACTCCCTGAAGGACATTTGCTTTAAGAACTAACTTGACTGTAAATGGGTAAGTTCTACTTACAGTCAATACATCTCTTCATGTATTGATGTCCCTGAATGGTAGTGAAAAACTTAGAAAATTCAGAACTTATAGTGGGATATTTGATGAGTTTAGAGAACTATTTGTGGATATGATGCCATTAACCCCCCCCCCATTTCTAAGACCCTCTTTTTGCAGAAGTATGATGGAGAACTTGAAGAGAACAGTGGAGAATGAAAGAGAAAAATGTTTGGGTACAGATGGCGTGAAGGCAGAATTTGGACACTAAGAAGGAAAGTGGTGGGGATCTGTAGAAATAGTCTAATGGGTAAGATGCTTGCCTTGCATGTGATTGATCTGGGTTCAATCCTTGGCACTTCACATGACTGCCATGGCCCTTCAAGTTGTGATCCCTGAGTAGAGAGCCAGAAAATAGCCTTGGGCACTGCTGGCTATTACCCCCCAAACAAAAGGAATATAAAAGGAGAAAAGTTATGAAAGATTTTTTCCTGTTAATAATAGCCTGCATTATACCTCTCTGTGTCCAGAGCCTCTGTCTTTCTGGCAAAAAATTGGTAGGTAACCCTGAACCTGAAATGAAATCTTTGCCATTTGTGTTCATGGTACTAGTCTTATTACTCATTGGGCTGATGGTTTTTACACCCTTGTGTTGAATTCTGAGCCCTGTTCTGAAACTAGCCTTCTCAACTTCTCTACAGGCTGGATTACTTCCTTTAACCTTCCTCTTCAAGTTTAGCACTGGAACATTATCATGGAATCCAAGAGACTGGAGTAGAAATACTGACAATATCTCATAGCAGTTAAATTATTTTAGGCAGACTGATTAGTCTTGAAATGCATCAGTGTTCATATCTTTATGGTGGGAACTTAAATGTGCCACTAAAAATCTGATTAATAAATGGTTGGTGAACTGCCATGCCTGACAGGAATCTAGAGATTGCATTGTCTACTGGGTTTGAGAGTTTCAACATCATTTTGTAATGAGGCTGTGGTCTCTGACTTATATTTTGGTCTCTAATATTCATGGCATAGCTAAAATTCTCTTGTTCCCTGAAGTGGTCTAGAACAAAGCAGACAGTTTCGTTTTAGATATACATTTTAAAAAAAGTTGGAACACACACAAAGATCCTTCCCATTTATCAAAACCTACAGAATTTTAAAATACCTGAGGAAAAAATGGTGTTTTATGCTAACTTGCGATCTTTATTTACCCAAACTTGTCCTTGCTCAGGTTTTGTCCTGAGTATACCCACAAGCAGGTATGAAAGAAGTTCTGACATCTACAGAAATCAATTCCTATGGGAAAATGGCAGCTTGTCCTTTAAACTAATGTCACCTTGGACTTCCTCAGAAACTTCAGAGCTGGTACCCTACTCACTTCAACATAGAGGACTAAGTTCTATTATTTTAAACAGCACACGTTTCTAGAAATTTTAGTTCATGTTTACTTCTCCGTAATTTAAATACACTAGGATTTTCACAGATGTTTATTAAAAGGCTCATTAGGCTTCTAAATACTAAATAGCTTTTATAATAGGACATGCTGATGAGTAAATTAAAGTGAATCAAAATAATATTTTAAATGATCTTATCTTTCATTTAGTATTTAATAAATATTGGCTGAATACCTTCCATGTGGCAGATCTTTGGTGCTGATAACTTGAAACAACATAAATCTTTCTTCTCATGAATCTTCCTTCCTACTATACCAATTATCAGAAGATTTATATGAATTATGTGTTGTTTTATTAAAAGATAATATAGGTTGAAGCAAAATACTACATAGAAAAGGGGATAAAGTATTGGAGTTGCATTATACTTATGGGGATCAGAGAACAAATTGCTGAGGACATGAAAGTGGACCAGTAGAATTCTAGGGACAGGACATGCTATCAAGGAAATTAAGAAGGATCCAGGGCAGGAGTATTATTAAGGCTATTCTTAATGGAAGAGCTGGAAGAGGGTAGTAACTGAGAAGAGATTGTAGTGGCCAGATTATGAAAGGCCTGGAAGGCCACTAGAAGGCTACTAGGAGAGATCTGAAAGGAAAAATTATAAGAAATCTAGTCCATTGGGATAATTACCTTGCTTTTAAACAGTGTCTCTTACAGATTTACTGGAAATAGAATCTAAAGGAGGAAATTGGTAGGTAAGAACCCAGTGTTGAAGTACAGGATAAAGGTAATTTAGATGGCCCTAAGAGGGGCCATTTTAAACAAGTTTAAAATGTTTAAAAGTTTAAACTTGTTTAAAAGTTATTATAATGAAATTTACTATAGGTTATAGGTAGGATAAGAAAAAGAGATTTTTGAATTGAGCAGGTTACAAGTTACCATTAATTAAGAGAAAACCAAGAGTGAAATAGGGGGACATCAGACATTCAACTTAATATTTAGTTTAGAATATGTACTAGAGGAGATGTTGGAAGACAATTGAATCTATGAGTCTGAACTCAAGAGTAGAAATAAAGAAAGTGTTTGTAGGCTATATTTAAATTTACAACATTAAAGTTATCCAGCATATATGAAGAGCAAAGAAGACAGAAGAGGCATAAGCCCTGATGACTGAGCAGAAGTATTCAATAAAATAAAAAGACAATCACAGAGCAGTCTTCTGAAGCAAGTAGCAAGAAAAAGGAGGAAAAAAACCCGACTATGTCAAATGTTTCTGAGATGTTATTAAGTTGATCCCTGAGAATGAATATTTTGATCTAACAAACAGGTAGTGGTGAAAACTTGATGAAGATAAATTGGTACAGTTGTGTAGATGAAAGTTTTACTGAATTTAATTAAAAGGGACATATTTGGAGAGAGTTAATACTAAAAGAGTAAACAAGCCACTGTTTAAGTCCTAAAGTGACTTACATTTCATTACAGTACTGAAAAGCAGAGAAAAGAGAGGCAGTTCTTATAGGAAAGCAGAATCAAAATGTTACTTAAATCAAAAAGTTTCTTGAAGGATTGGAAGGCAGTAGTTTGTCTGTAGAATCATGACAAAAGAAAAATGATATGATGATTCATTATTAGAACACTATGCATGGACATGGAACTAATTCACCAGTGAAGGGGTTGGTCTTCCAGATAATTCTGGACACTTGGACTATATAAAGAAGAGGAAATATAGAATTTGTCAATAAAGATGCTGGTAGAAGGTCAAATATAATGTTGGAGAATGGATTTTCCCTTGATTGTGTTTTTGTGCTTGTTTGTTTTTTTTATTTAAGTAGAAATTAATATAACCAGCTAAAACAGCAAAGATGCTATTTCTTCACAGTAAGCAGTAAAAAAGAGTTTTTGAATAGTGAAATAATGTTTGCTCTTATACCTATTTGTGAGTTTGTAAACATTAAGAAATGTGAGACTCTTTTCTATATATGTATGTTTATAACTAGCTCTATTTAAGTGCATGAGTACAAGTACAGGGTCAAGAGAGAGATGCAGTTAATCAGGCTGAGATTTTACCAAATGAAAGAGAAGGCACGAGAGTGGAATGAACTCAGGATACCTGCAAAGGAATAATTAAACACTTTTCTGGACATAAAAAGGAAGTAAGAAAGAAATTGGAGTAAGGAGATGATAGAGATGTGATTTAATGAATGGGTAGTATGGCCAATGGGTCTTGGTATCATTTGGGTAGGTGTAAAATGAAATGAGCTGGAGACATAAGAGGATGTTTTCAAAGACTGGGAAATTTCAAATTTAAACTTTGAGCATGGAACAGGCTTTGGTAAGTACATGCCTAGAAATGTGACCGTAGGAGTGAGTGGTTGAGATGGAAGAATGCAATGACCTGAGGCTGCCAGGGTTACAGGGTTACAAGGCTGTAGATTCCCAAGGCTACCAGGAACCGGTGCTGCAAGACTCACTTGGGCACATGGGCGAAGCTGCCGGATGAGGCCAAGAGCTCACTTAGGGAAGCTAACTTGTTGGCACTGCCTGCTGGACTGAGACAGAAGAGAAGAAACTTAGCATGTTTTATTTCTCCTGATCTCTGAGGCCTTCTGTTGCCTCCCCTATCCCCGGGGGTGTCAGAGAGAGGGAGAGTTAGATGGGAATTCACGGGCCAGAGGTGGCAAGGCAGGTTCAAAGAAGAAAGAAAAGCCAATAGATACAAAGCAGGCAGCATTTCTCTGATGCTTTATCTCTGCCCTCACAATCACAAACTCACCGTTCTCCCAACAAGTACTGCTCTGGTCACTATTCCTGCACTTCCACCCACAACAGTGCAAGGTTTACCTTTTATACCGGCATGACAGGGCGCGTGTTTAGGTTCAATAGTAAATACAGTGGGGGTATCCAAGGGTTGTGTCCAAGTCCAACTACCGTATATCAATCTACCTTTTAGTTTTGATTTCTTTTGTTTCATGTTTTTGTTTGTTTGTTTGTTTTTGGTCTTTGGGCCACACCCAGTGTCACTCAGGGGTTATTCCTGCTTCTGCACTCAGAAATTGCTCCTGGCTTGGGGGACCATATGGGACGTTGAGGATCGAACCCAGGTCTATCTTGGATCAGCCGTGTGGAAGGCAAACACCCTATCGCAGTGCTATTGTTCTGGCCCCTGTTTCATGTATTTTATAGAAGGTGGACATGATCATTTAATGAGAAATGTCTTGATAAATCACATTATCATTTAAGAAACAGAAAGTATGTGAAGGGCTTTAAAGTTCACCAGTGTGGGCGAAGGGGGTGTTCTTTACATGGCTGAAATCCAAATACAATCATATTTGTAATCAAGGTGTTTAAATAAAGATATTAATAAAAAAAAAAGTTCACCAGTGTGTTGGGGCTGGAGAGATAGCACAGCAGTCGGGCATTTGTCTTGCACACAGCCAACCCAGGACATGCTCCTAGCCTGCCAAGAGCGAGTTCTGAGCACAGAGCCTGGAGTAACTCCTGAGTGCCACTGAGTGTGAACCCCCCCAAAATACCAAAAAATAATAAATAAAAAGTTTACCAGTATGAATATTAAAATCACTAAGAATTTACAAATATATAATACATAGGTGTAACTCTTCAGGATGCCATGGACGAAGGTAACAAAAACAAATATAAGCAAATTAAAAAGTTTTTCTGTTTCAAAAGAAACATGGATCAAAATAAAAGATGTTTAAATAAATAAAAAAATTCACACCATACATCAGATAAAAGCTAATATGCAGATAGTAGCATTCATAAAACATAATAATAAAAACCAATAACCTTATCATAAAATGGGAAAAGGAGAACAGACACCTCCCAAGAAGTGTCCAGTAGATATTTAAAAAAGTGTTCATTACTTGTCATTAGGAAAAAACAAAAACAAAAACAAGACAAAACAAATGAGAGCTTGAAAAGCAAAACAATGAGAGCTTGAAAGATAATATAGTGGGTAGATCACTTGTGATCACTAATGGTATCAGATTGGCATATGGCCAAACTGGTTTGATCCCAGTCAACCCATAGGGTCTCCTGTTCCCTCCAGAAGTGGTTCCTGAGCTTAGAGACAGAGTAAGCACTTCAGGGTGTGGCTCCCAAACCTAAACACAACTCAAACAACAACAACAATGATATATCACCTCATACCAGTGAGAATGTCATATATTAAAGATAATGAAAACATAAGGATTGGGTCACATTGTGGTGAAAATGGAACTCTCATTCCCTGCTGATGGGAATGTCATCTGGCACAGTTGCCTTAGAAAACAATATAAAAATTTCTCGAAAAAATAAGAATATGACTCAGCACTAGTAGTTTTTGGCATGCACCCCTTAAACACAAATGAAGTGACTTGAAGATATATGCACATCTATGTCCATTGCAATACAAGATAATAGCTAGGATATGGAAACAATCTAAATTTTTAGTGAAAGACGAACGATAAAGAAACTGGCAAATATACACAATGAAATATAGCAATAAGAAAAGATGAAATCTTACAGCTTTTTACTGCAGCTTGAGTGGAAATGAAGGGTATCATATTAAGCAAAGTAAGTTAGAAAAAAGACAAATATAGGATACTTTCACTCATCTGTGGTATGAGAGGTATTAAGCAAGGTAGTAGATGGTATCAATGATAATAATCCCTTGAACTTGAATAAAAAACTCATATTACTAAGCAAAGATGAAGAGAAGTAATAGGTGGACAAGTAACATAAGGACATTGGTGGAGGTTTAAGAACACTTTGGTCATAATAAGGTCTGGTAACTGTATCTCAAAACAATTAACTGTTGTAAATATGTTACCTAAAATATAAAAAAAAATTAAAAAGAAGAAAGACAATTGCCCAAACCTAGATTTAAAAAGATGAAAGCAACAGTTGAATATACACCATCTGTTTTATTGCACAGCAATAAAATGTTGTTCATAATGGCCTTTTATAAAACCAATAGAAGCACAGACTCTGGTGTCTGTTATCTGCTTATGCCCATACTTTTATAACGGACTTTGTGTTCCTGTAGGCTGGTGGCTACATTGTAGTCTCCCAATTAATCATTTATGTCTATAAGCCAATGCATGCTCTTTAAGAATAAGGAGTAGATTACCACTCATAAAAGCCTCATAAAGTGGCACAGTGACAGTGCAAGTGTTCAATAGATATTTGTTATATGTACCACACAGGGGTTATGGGCACTGATTATGAAGACCTGTGTTCCTCCTCACTACTTATTAGATATACTCCCTTAGAGGAAATAACTATTAAGGTCTTCTCATCAACTGTATAATGGATACAACTATAAATCCTCTTGTAAGGATATAGAAAGGAGTTTTTGAGATAAGATTTTACAAGTATTCAGTATTGTCCTGGCACAGAAAAATAGTGAATAATTTTTAACTATTAATGCATAAAGGTAATAAAAATTCATGTGTGACTGGGTTATTTTTCAGACTGACATACTTACATATCAGCCAGCCCTGTGCTACAGTGCTTCAGAGAAAAAGCATATTGGAGTTCTTGGTCTCTAATTTGATAAAATGTCCAGTGAAAAATAATGAAAGAAAATTCGGCTTTTTTTTTTTAACAATAGTAGAGCAGGCTTCATGAGGACTTTCAGCCAAAAGTAGGCACTACTATGTACATACACACCACAAAATGCAGTTAACTTTTTCTTTATAACACCCAATGAACTGTAACAAAGCTGATGGTTCCTGCTTCTATGTGGGTGATAATTACATTATAGAATCTTATGTTGACTGAACTAGAATACACAGATATGATTAGTGCTCAAATATAAACACAGAAGGTTCTGTTTCTTAAAGATAAATTCAAAAAACTCTTATTAACCCCTCACCCCATCCTCAACCATGGAACAAAGAAAGGATATAGACCTACTAAAATGTGTTAAAACAGTTCAGCTTTTAAGATAGTGTAGCTTTTTCTGCTCCACATTGGGCTACCAGCACCCCTTTCCCTATTCTTGTTATTTACCAAAAAAAAAAAGTTCCGGTACCTATATTTTGTATTTTTCTTTCAAGTTTAGAACTAGCTTCTCTGAGACATTGGGTCTGAAATAATGAGTCTGAACCACTCATTTTCTCTTGCTAGCAGATGGGAGCACCTGTCATGTATGTCAGAATGCCTCTTTAACATCTGGACAGTGATTCTACTCATACTCAGAATCTCTTTTTGTTTCTATCAATATGCCCAAGGTCACACAATAGAAGAAAAGTAAAAAACAATAACAATAAAGCAACAACACTGAACGCAATTGAAAAGCATCTTTCTCTTATTAATTTATAATTATTTTTATTTAATTTTCTTGTGGTTTTGGGGCCACACCAGGTGATGCAGGAGTTACTCCTGACTATGCACTCAGAAAACACTCCTGGCTTAAGGGACCATATGGGATGCTGGGGGATTGAACCGTGGTTCACGTCCTAGGCTAGCGCTCTCAAGGCAGACATCTTACCGCTTTAGTCACCACTTCAGCCCCAATTTTTTTTTTTGTTTTTTGTTTTTGATTTTTGGGATATACCTGGTGATGCTCAGAGATTACTCCTGGCTATGTGTTCAGAAATTGCTCCTGGCTTGGGGGACAATATAGGATGCTGGGGGATTGAACTAAATCAGGGCATGCTAGGCAAATGCCCTACCACCTGTGCCACTGCTCTGGCCCCTCTTTCTCATATTTATATAAAATCACCCTGAGTTGGAAATTTAATCAGTAAAAAGCAAAGAAAGGACCTAGTTTTGGAAGCGTCATAGGTGAGAGGCAGCCCAGTGTTTTGATGCCAGATATCTACTAAGGGAAATTGAAAGTCAAATTCATATCAAACTAACCAAGTTAGTTAGTTCAAACTAAGTTCTCCATTTTCTTTTGTGCCTGAATGAACAAATAATTATAAGGATCTAATTATTTAATCTGAGCCTATGATTTACTCTAGAGACAATTTAATTATCACCTGTTATTTACTTTTCTCCTATTCCCAGGTCTGTCTACTAGGAACCAGGCTCAGGTATAAGAAAAACATTGAAAATGAAGTCAGAAGACCAAAACTTCATCAACAGGGTTGATCTCAACAAAAGTGTGGCCACAGACAAATCATGGCACTTTAAAGCCTCAGCTTCCTCTTTAGCAAATAAGAAAATCAGATTATCTTTGGAGGAAGCAAGTTATCAAAAATAGTTAAGATATTTTCATTAGGATCAAAATGACCTGGTTCAAATCTTGCATTCACAATTTAGCAGGATAACTTTATCCTTTAACTTAAACACCTGTAAAATGAATCTAATAATTGTACCTAATTTATAAAGAATGAAGCCTTCTATAACTCTTTAATGGGTCCAACAATGGGTAAAATCTTCACATCCCTTTACTTATCTTTTAGCTCATCCCCCATTCTTCCTGTGTAACCTTACCTGCTAAAAAGATCTGCCCATTTCTGGGAGGGGTCTTTGGGAGATATCAAAAGATTGCCTCAGGGGCAGGAAAGGGAATTGATTTGGGAGGCAGATGGGGAGAGATTGAGCATGGGAGAAGCAGCAGGAGCAGAGATGGCTAAAAGAGGTTGATTGCAGGGCTGATTATGAATATGACTTGCAAGGTTATGAAGGCCACACATATTGGTCAGGGCTGAATAAAGCTGATGTCTCCTGAAACCAGACTGATGTGAGTCTTCCTCGAGGCCACCCTGAACCCTCAGATCCACAGGCTGAAGGGAGTTGGAGACGCTTGGTCCGGGCTGGAGGAAAAAGGCCCCTCTATCCATCCATCACAATCCAACCCATCCAGCGCTGTTATTCAACACTTCTATAATTTTATTCTTTTTATTATTTATAAACTTAAGTACAGCAGTTTAAAATTCTGTTAGGAGTAACATTTCAGAAATCTGTCAGGTAGTATTTAAATTTTCAGTTTTTATTGTAATATTTCTAAAAAGTCTTTCAGTTTCTAAATTTGCCTTTTATTTAGTGTTCCTTTTTTTTCAGTCTCCTCCTTTGGAGAAATTCCTTCTTTGTCATAATAGGTGTTAATGATCTTACGTAAATAGAATGGGTACTGCTTCTAATCGTCTTACAATGCACAGCACAAACTTTCTATTTACCAACAAAGAATTTTCATTCCTTTAAGGATTCATATAGGAGCATATTTTAAGACTGTGGCTTTGAGTTTCTTTGAAATACATTTTCCTTTCCTTTATGAAATTAGTATCTGTTGAATGTGTTGATACTTCTGGCTTCATGTGCCTGAAGATGAAGGAGGGCAGTAATGTTCATTTAATATCTTATCGAGTGGGAAAGCTCACATTTTATTCCTCTCCTTTAAATCAATATATTTTTTCCTAGGCTAGAAGAATTAACAGAAACCCTCTCAGGCCACCTACAAATAAACTTCCCTTGGCTGTATCTACTTATCCTGAGCTTTCCCTTATCTTGGTCTAGCTGCTTCTTTATACTTTACCCTCTGCTTAGGACATGGCCTCCCTCCAAAACTCATTCCCTTTATCTTCTGTTTCTATTAAAATTCCACTTATCCTTTAAGCAGGCAAGGACTCATATATTACTCCTTCTGTCATGCTTTTCTAAATCACCCATGTGCTTCCTTTTTACTTTTTTGTTTCTCAGTGCCTTCTGATTTTATGTCCCATGGCATCCTTTCTTGCATATGCTGGAGTAATTCGTTCCTCCTAAATAATACATCCTTTTAAGGTAAAACTGGTCCCATACTTCTTTAAATAATATATAGAATTTAGCAAAATTATGAGACAGTGAAGAATTAACTAATATATTTTAAATTACAATACTGTCCCCATGGCAATAGTCTACCCAAATAATCAACACAATTGATTATGATGTTCCTCAGCCTACACCCTGTGTATTCTTGTTCTAATATTACTACTCATTGCATTTACAACTTAATATATGCATGCCACCTTTTCCTTCTCTCTTGCTTTTTCTTTCTGTTTTTTTTTTCTTTTTCTTGGTTGCTGTTGAAGGTTGTTTTCATTGGCAAAATCTGCTGCAATACACTTCAGTTGTCTGTTCTGTTTATGCACCAGCTATTTTAGGAATGCAGCAAAAGGTGGCATTTGCTATTTATAAACAAGGAGCTGCCTGAAGTCCCCTGTGCATCATGGGTCTATCCATCTTCATTTGTTTGAAAGAGGAATTTCCTATGAGCTTGTGAGATTTCCTACTCCCCCTCACACAACCCACTCTATGTACTGTATCAATCATTGTGGAAATTTGCTGAGACTTCCATTTTTTTTCATTTAAGTTTGATTCCTTCCGTATTTCTTTTCCTAGTCATAAAAAAAGCAAAAGGGAGAACCATAGTAGTCTAGATAAATATCTTTTTGTGAATGGGCCTTCTTGAGATGAAGGAGAGAAACCCTTATGTTCCTTGTGATATGCAACGGAAGTTTGCGGCTTTATAAAGTTTTGTTCAATTTTCTCTACTGTAGTGCTATATAAGCCATTTAATGTCATAATCACTGCTACTGAGAAACAGAACATGAACAGTTTCAGTAAATTACAAATAAGAATAATATCTTAGTTTTAAAGCTGATAAATGAGTCAAATTTGGCCTATTCATAGGCATGTAATTCTGGCACATAATGTGTAGGTGATAGGTTGTGATAGGCTGGTAGGATTTCTGCCAGAGGTTTGTACTGGTTTGCCTAGGATGCCTTAACAATGTACTGCAAACTGAGTGTCAAGCAATGGAAATGCTTTTTTTGGCAGTCACGGAGCCTCAAAGAGAAATTATGGTGTTGACAGTGCTGGTTTCTTTTGTGTCTTAAGATGGTTGTTCCTCTAGTGTATGTGTCTCTGACCCAATTTACTCTTCTGATCATGATACAATTTTGTTCGCAGCATGGATTGTTTTTATGACTCCATTTTACTTTAATCATCTCTATAAAAATGTTGATTCCAATGCAATCACATTTTGAGTCACTGGAACCGGGAAGAATAAAATTTGGAAGAGGTTCTATGTTAGACCACAATAGGGCAGTACTGAGTACAATAGTGAAATAGCAGTGACTGATCACAGAAAGTTCTGGAGGGTGGGAAAACACCTTATATTTTACAAAGTAATTTGTTTATGTTGGGTGTTTACTATTTGGATTACTTTAAAAATGAGAACTGAGTGACAGTGTCCATTTAAAACTAAAGATTATCCTTGTGTCTTTTCAAATTTAATATTTCTCTGTCAATCTTTCTTAGCTTATAAATTTTATTAGTTTGTTCATTTAATTAATCATTGAAAATATTGGTCATAATTCAGAGATGGGGCTTCTTTCTATGAGCTAAGCAACAGGTCATGATCTTTAAGTAATTTTAATTAGCTAATTTTAGTTCACCTTGATGAATCCACTTATGCCCTCACATACATACACACACTACCACGACTACCATACACTGCTTTGTTTGCATCTCTACTCCATCTAGATTCTTTGTGAAATCTTTGATTATGTGCTTCCTACTGCCTGTGCCTATAAAAAGGAACTTGAGGTACCACTTTAAAAGTAGTCACAGTGTGTCTCTAGTACTATTTTCATGTCTCTTTGCTGACCTTGTTGAAAATTCAGGTAATGCTTATCTGACTTGTCTGACTTGATTTCAGTGAATCATGCTGGTGCCTAGTAATTGCCTTTATCCAGTGTCTACAATCCACACTTTAAAGTAACCTTTCTGGAACATTCACATCTACTTCCTTGGTCTTCAGTTCCCCAAGGACATACTGAGCACCCATACCGAATAGGCAAGTAGGACTAAAGTATAAGGTCTACATAGTTAGTCCTGGGCCAGTGGGATTAACTATAGCCATACTACAATGGCTTAATGTTATAAAATTTTTTTGTGTTGTGTTGTGCTTGTTCTAATGGAAAGATGTTCTAAAACAAACAACTTGTGTGGTCTCTATCTTGTCATTGATTATTTCTTATATCATACAACATGTTTGTTCTCAAATTTCTATGCACCTATAGAAGTCAAGATCCCCTAGAGAAAGAGCATTCTTTACCAGTATTATTTGATGCTCTATAGCTAGAATTAGAGCAGTTCAGATATTAAGCAAGTCATTTATTGAGACATTTTAGCCTTATATCAAGTGATAGTACCAATATTGTTCTCAAGGTCATTAAGAACATTTGGTAGTATGTATAGGCAATTCATAAACTGTTAAGTAACTCATAAAATAAGATAAATAGCAATAAAATAAATATGTGATTTTAAGTTCTAGGATTTAAGATTAAGACATCTGAGGCAATAAAGATCTTTAAGGTCATCCAAGGAATTCAGTGTTTAAAAAGTACAAATTCAAACTTTGAAGGAATCAGTCCAGAGGCTGGACAGCCAATTCTGACTAAGCCTTATTTTATTATTAAAAATGTGTCAATCTTAGAACTTAACAAAAATATCTAACCCCATCCAAGAAATGGGGAGAAGAAATTAACAGACATTTCCTTCAAGAAGAAATACAGATGGCCAAAGACAAATAAAAATACCCCACATCACTAATCATCAGGAAAATGAAAATCAAAACTACAATAAAGTAACATCTCAGGTCACAGAGACTGGCACACATCACAAAGAACAAGAACAACCAGTGCTGGCATAAATGTGGGGAGAAAGAAGTTCTCACTGCTGGTAGGAATGCCATCTAGTCCAGCCTTTCCGGAAAACAATATGGATATTCCTCAAAAAACTGGAAATTGAGCTCCCATATGATACAACAATACCATCCTAGGGATATACCATAGGAACACAAAAAGACAATACAAAAATTCCCTCTGAAAACCTATGTACATTGCAGCACCTATGTACAACAGCCAGAATCTGGAAACAACCCAGATGCCTGACAACAGATGAGTAGCTAAAGAAACTGGTATATCTACACAATAGAATACTATGTACCCATTAGGAAAAATGAGGCCATGAAATTGCCTATCCATGGATGGACATGGAAACTATGTTGAGTGAAATGAATCTGAAGAAGAGATAGACATAGAATAGACTTGATCATCTGTAGGATATAAGAAAAATAAAAGACAGTATGGTAATAATATCCAGAGACAATAGAGATGAAGGCTGGAAGGATCAGCCATGATCTGAAGCTTACCAGAAAGTGTGGAGTATAGTTAGAGCACTAACTGCACTGAGAACTACCATGACAATGATAATGAGATAGAGTAGTAAAATGCCTGTCCAGGAGACAGGCAAGGGGGTCAGAGAAGATGGAAACAAGGAACATTGGTGACAGGAAAGTTATATTGGTGAAGGGTGATATATATTCGATGACTGAAACCCAATCATAAACATTTCTGTAACCACAGTGCTTAAATAAAGATATTATTAAAGAATAAAAGTTGTCAAAAACGCTTAGAAATCAAAATAGTATTTGCCATATCTTAAAGCATAAATTGTTGAATTTGCATATAAACTCTCCTCTTTCATTAAGTATGACTTCCCTCTCAGGTGAAACCAAAAAGTTCACTGAGAGTTTCTTGAAGTTCTTTGTTTAAATAATCACGTGAACATAGTCCTCTTAATAGCCTCTCTTAGCAAACAAATGCCACAAAGTAGGATGAATTTTACACCTTGGGAGACCATTAATTTACTTTCAGTGGCAATAAGTAATGAAACTCTCAAAGCAAGGTCACAGTTTCATTTTATATCAAACAACTATTCTTTCTCATGTATGATACATGAAGCACATTTCTTGCCCTGGGTAAAATGTTTTATTAAAATATTTCTTTTGTTCTTTTGTGTAGATTGTCCTTTGTGACAATATAGATTGTCCCAATGACATATCTCTTTAGAACACACATTGTATAATTCTCTTAATAGAGTTTAATCTAATGTTATATTAATTTTCCTCCTTTGTTTTCTCCAGGAAGGATATCTATTGTTTAAACAGAACTATGCAATTTCTATCCTTATTTTTCTCTATTAAACATGGGAGCCTTCTAGAAAGGATATTTAGAGAAAATAAGTTCCAAAGTATGAAGAGACTTCCAATAGTCTGTGTACAGAGGATCTCCAACAGGTATAGATCAAACAGGCCCATCTTCATATCCTACCTCCCTGTCTCCACTACAAAGTCTCAATTATTCAGCTACACTTGATAAATGAGGAAAAACACATTGTATACCACACAAAAGTACTTGACCAGGTTGCATGACTTCAGAGCCATCTTTTTCTGTTACTTAGATTGCTTCCATAGTCCTTCCCTGAGATTACTGTAAAGTCCTCTATGCTGGGCACCCAGTTTCTCCTCTCTAATATAATCATCCCTTTACTCACTGTTGAGAAATCTTAAAATGCTGTTCTCATGGTGTCTATAATCTGTACTCCATTACAAACTTCCATGTCACTTGACATGGCATATAATAAGCTCCATATTATCTTTCTAGGTTTGTTTTACAACCTTAACCTTCCTTCTTTGCTGACATTCATAGGCAACCATCACAGAATCCTGAGAGCTTCAGTAGTCTACAGAGAATCTTTAAGGATGGTGATTAAAACCCTCTTTACCCCCCACAACAAAAACTTTGCAAAAGTAAAAAGTGAAGTAAAAAATAAAAAGGACAAAAATCTTAAAAATAATAAATGTGGCACTCAGAATACTCGCCAATTTGGATTTGGGCCCCATCATTGAGTACTCTCCCTCAGTAATTGGTATTAGTAGTTCTTTACTTTATGGCGGGTTTTCAGTCAATACTCAGAAAACTGAGGATTCCTCTGGTGTTACTTGATTTATTGGGTCTGTACTTCAAAGTGTGGGCCTGAGGGAATGGTGCTTCTTTGAGTGTGCAGTTCTTGGGATTAATTGAAGAACCTTGTGGTTCTTGAGTCCTGTGTTTGGCAATGCTCTTAGGACCATGTGAAGCTAAGGGTAAAACTGGGCTTACCTAGATCAAAGACAGTTGCCTTAACTACTGTTATGATTTCTTTTTTTTTTTTTTTTGGTTATCTTGTATTTTGTGCTTCTGAATTACCTAAAGTTTTTTTTATTTTTTAAGAAACACCAGAGATAAAAAAGAATAAGTACAAAAAGATATAAAACACTACCTAAGTGATAAATGGCCCTTTGAAAAATTAATATAGCATAAAGTCGGATATGTAAAGAGAACTATTGGTAAAGGGCATTTTATTTTCATGACTATCCATGCAAGTGAAAAGTCTATTTATGTGATTATGTAAGATTTTTAATCCCTGAGCTATTGTGAGTTATAATGATAGCAATAATAACAATAATAATGTTTGGCCTGAACTAATTTGTATGGCTTTGGTTGTAATATTTCTAAAAAAAATCAATTATATTATTTAACTTCTGTCTAGAGCTCAATGATATCTATTCTTTTTTTTATTTTCTCTTAATTTTTGTTTTCTTTTTTGCAAAATGGCATAATAGGAACTACCTTGCCCTCTTATGAGAATGGTAGATTTAGTGTATATATATATTTATTTGGGGGGCACACTGGAAATGTTCAACAGTTACTCCTGACTGCACTCAGGAATCACTCCTGGAGGGCTTGGGGGACCATATGTGATGCCAAAGATCAAACCAAGATCTGCTGAGTACAAGGCAAATGTCCTATCTACTGTACTAGCTATCCAGCCCTGAATATTAATCTGGACATTTGACTATGTTTGGTCTATCAGTTGTATTTAGCGCATTGAAGACATAAAACAGAGCTTCTAAAACTACAGTACACACTTAAGTTTGCTGCAGTTTTCTGAACCATAAAATTTTAATTTAGCATAAGATATAGTCATGAATTCTGCATCTCCAACAAACTACCTGGTGCAGATATACAAACTATATACTTTGGAAAGCACAGAGCAGAATATGAGAACTGTGGCCATGGGTCAAATCCAGAAGGAGAGTTTTTTAAAGTAAACTTTACTGGAACACAATTATGATAATTTGTCTATGTATTGTCTATGTTTGTATTTACTCCACAGTAAGAAAATGATTGCAAAAGAGGCCTTCTAGCTCACAAAACTTGAACTATTTAGAGTTTGGGTTTTTGGATAAAAATATTGTCAACCTCTGATAAATAGCAATACAGGTTAATAACACATTTTAAGAGCAATAATACATTGTTGTTAGAGGGAGATGGAAATATTTGTTTGAAGAATTAAGTTAATATGATGTCACAGGGAAATCATTGTAGATTCAGAAGGTATGAGAAAGGAAAATAGAATAATACTAACTAAAGTCTTATGAAGTGCTTATCATTGGCAACAGTTGTACAATACATTCACACGAATTATTTATTTCATTTTCTCTATGTAATATGTATGACTTTATGCTTTTAAGGGAGAAGAAAAATGATCTAGAAAAATTAATTCAACCCAGATCAGATATGAAATAAATGGTAAAATTAGATTAAGATCCAGAATTATCTCATTCAAAACTTTAACATGTGGGTAGATGATAATAAGTGTAGTGAAAATGATTGTTGCCACTTACACCATTATGCAGTACTATTAAGGGCTGGGTGTTAAAACCATTCTGTCATTAAATGAATGCTACTTCCCTAAGAATCAAGAGAGTAATTGAGTAGCTTGTTACAAAGCCATAGAAAAGCTTATTACGTAAGCCATAGAGTACAACAAAAAGAGTCATCAATTTTGTGGTTGTATCCTGCATCTGATATTTGCTAATTGGGGAAGATTGGACAAACCAGACTCTCCATTTAAACTAGAGGTTCTTTATTACAAATAAAAGGTGTTTATCACAGATATCTGGATTGCAGCTTTTTTTTTTTTTAGTTTTTGGGCCAAACTCGATGACACTCGGGGGCCACTCCTAGCTATGCACTCAAAAATCACTCCTGGCTTAGGGTACCATATGAAATGCTGGGGGAATCAAACCATGGTTTGTCCTAGGTTAGCGGGTGCAAGGCAAATGCCCTACCCTTGCTCCACCTTTCTGGCCCTAGGATTTCAGCTTTTAATGCTCTAAGAATTTCACATTTAAGTTAACTAATATTACTATTTGGAGATTTGACTTCAAACACATTAATGTCATAAGGAACACATTGAAAAATTGACTTTCAAAGTTCATAACATTCTTCTAAATATTTAAATGTGAAGGGTTTCCATGGTCTAAATGTGAGTTTGTTCTTTACTAACATTTTATCTGGCTGACAAACAGAATTTAGAATATTTTGCCTTGAAATCAAATTGCATAATATTATCTTTTTGTGATTTTCACCTGGCAGCTGACACATTAGATATGGCTTCCACTCTGGAAACGTACAGAATTCCAGAGTGAGTGCTTCAAGGATGAACTGATTTTGCTATTTCAAATTTTAAAAACATTTTAGGTCTATTGTTACTAAAAGCCAATTTGTAGAAGAGCACAGCAGGAAAGGAGTGAGATCCTTTTGAATTTTTTCAATGAGATGCAAGCTTAGACATTTTACTGAAGAACTAACTTAGTGTTCTCAATAGTCTGAGAAGGAGGGAAATGTTTGTATGATTCATGTCCTGTCATTCAACGCTGTGCATGACTATGCATGCCAGACTTCATGAGGGTCTTAACTCAAGAACTCTGGGCAAGCTGTAAACTTTTAGTATATATAACTATCAGTCCTTTAAGTTTATTATTACTATAGACATAATTTACTAAGCTATTCTGTGCACTGTATCACACTAGGTATATGATGCTTCAGGTGAAGCAATGAAAACAGAAGTCCTTCATTTCCATTGGCTGATATATATTTCCTCTAGATTGGAGACAACCAACCATATATCAATAAATCAGTGATGAAATTCAATTTTTAATATTATCTCTTGAGAATGTGACACACATGATAATAAGAAAGGGAAACAATAGAAGAATAAAATGAGCATATGAACTAGAAAAGTCCTCTTGGCATAATTGTAAGATGGGTTTTCCAAAAAGTATAAACTTGAAAGTGGGAGAAGACAATCAAGAAGGGATAACTTAACCCATTAAATAATGAAGATCACTTTATTGTTTATCAATTTGATTGAAAGTTTTTAATGATGATAAGACTAGTAGTTTGCTGGAACCATCTTTAGGTATTCAGGGAAATGTTTCATAGTCTATACTTAGAAATTTTGAGAAATGAACTGAGAAAATCTTGACAAAATATAATGTTCTAGTTATATAATGACCACCAATGTCAACTTCTCTCCATTAGTTTATTCAAGTTCTTCCACATCCCAGGCTGCCACTTTGATTTGCACATTTTAAAGTTTGGATCTCATATTCTCATATTTTCAGTGTTGGTGACTCTGAGGTTCAGATACATAGCTATGCTACTCCTTCACATCACTGATGTGAATATGGTCCCTGCCTCCTGCCTTCCATTACTTATCCCACTATTTCTTTCTCTGTCCTTCTCTTTCCTAGACTCTGGAATCAGTAGGGATCTAGGCATCTTTTATTTACTGGGTTTCATTCTTTTGTCTAAATCTAGATACTACACAAGTCCCTATTTCTAAGATTTAGAGATATGGCATAGCATGACTAAGTTCACAAGGTTTCTTTCTGGGTCAGCTCACCTCCAGAGACTAAGCTCTAAATTGAAGGCAACACCTCCAAGATGAAGTGAGCAAAAACTAGCAATAACAGGGATTATACTTCTTACAATGGGTGCAAAGCAAAAAGATATGAGCAATATATGATAGATCCAGATTTCTATTCTTTGTGACACAAGCCCCTTTTAGGGACAGTATAATAAAAAAATCAGATGGGTTTTAGAATCATTAAATAATATGTCCCCCTCCTTTCTGATAGCCTTTAGTAAACTGCAGGTACCCTTCTTGTGAGAATTTTTTTCCCTTTCTGTATCTTGCAAGATGGAAAATAAAGGAACTGCAAGCGAGAGAAGGTAGCAGGCAATTTGGGAGTGGGGCAGCACAAAAGTGCTCAATCAGTGAAAACACAGGATCATTGTGCATTTGAATATCACAATCTCAAAGAGTGCATTTCTTTGGCTGTATCTATTTCTAGTCTCCTTGATGCCAAGAAATCATAATTTCATCATTTTTCTGATCGCTGCTTAAACTTTCCACATGAGATTCTAGAGAAGATAGGCTGCGATGTGTACAGATATTCCTTAAATGATTGCAAGACCATCCTGTTACCGTTTATGTTAGACTGATGAACATATTCCTGACATGGAATAATGTCCTTATTCAAGATGAATTCCCACATGATGATTTTCACTTGTTAAGAACATCTTGATTCTGCATTCATTAGCATTAATGCTTATTAGTCTACTAAAGAAAAGAACTTGCTCATTCCTGGAAAATCTTTCTTGTAAATTCCCAGTTTTCTTGCCTGCTGGAGTTTAGTTGTCAAAAGACAGGGTTCTATTTGCTTTTAGCAGAATGTGAAGAGATATATATGAAATTAAATGCAGGTTCCCATTTATATTCAGGCAATATAGTGAGGTCTTGGCATTTTCTAGGTCTCAATTATGTATAAGACGGTTTGGCCATGTGTACAGCATTTTTGCTTGTTTAAAACAGCTGCCATTTTCAATAGACCCATAAGCTTTTTGTGAGTTTCCTTTATGGAGAATAAACCAGTCTGCATTGCTTTCATTCTTTTTACATCCCAGGCTAAAGGGAACTGGAAGCAGCTGTGATGCCAACTTCCTATTTTTCCTGTGAGAAAAGTGATTTTTGATAGCAAACTGTGAAATTCAAAAAGTCTAAGAAGTGCCGTGCTTTACAAAAATAACTTCCCAGAATCAAGTCCTGGGAAAAGCCTCAGAGAACCAAAACATCCACTTAAAAGAGTAGTTTCAGGAACTGAGCTTCATACAGGGCCTTTTTTTTGTTTGTTTGTTTTTGTTGTTTGGGGGCCACACTTGACTGTAATCAGGCCTTACAGCTGGCTCTCTACTCAGGGATCTCTCCTAGCAGTGCTCAGGCGAGACGGGGATCAAAACCAGGTCAGAAACATGCAAGGCAAATGCCTTACCTTTTAAACTATCTCTAGGGCCCGAGAAGGGTATACTTAACTGGTGCTGCTCACAGTTAAGACCCTATTTTTTTTCTCCTGCCTCTCTGTAAATTCACTACTTTGACCAGTAATAACAAAAATCTCATCACTTCTGTCTCAATTTCTCATACTTCTCATGTTGTGTCTTTTTCTGAGAATAAGCTGGGAAACAATGGAAAAGAGCCCAAGGGACCTCAGGAAAATCTAGAGGAGGGTCTCTGCTGCCTTTCTAAGTGTATAATTCTTTTCCAATGACTAGAATGCTTTCTTTTTCCAGTTTTCAGTGCTTCAACTGGGGTGAGTTGTGATGATCTGTGATGTGATCTGATACTTATTCTTCTTTCTGCTTCTTGTGGACAAAACCTGAAGATCCATTGCATCAAGTTTAGTCACTGAATTTCTCAGTTATAGTTTGAAACTGTCCTAAAATCATTAATGTCTGGCTTTAGGTATATTCTTATTTATAAAGAACATCAGTTTAATGGCAGAATTAAAATTAACACTCAAGTTTGCATTCTAAATTTGTCCAAGGTTTAATTTTCCTAGAAGAGGATATTTAAATATAATAAAGTTTACTAAGATTCTTTTCCCCATAGAAAGCTAACATTTATTTAATCTGATAGTAAGCATCTATCTTATGAAAGTCATTTTATAAATTGTCTATTTGCAACGGTAGTAAAATAATAAAATGAAGAAAAATAATCATGCCACATGCATAAAATAATGGGCCATATTTTAGTGGTTAGTGATTAAAAATTTAGAAATAAAATATAAATTAGTCAAATCCAATATTTAATAAAAAATCTTAGGTTAGCATGGTTTTATTCTAGAAATACAAGGATCACTTGACACAAACAATTGCTAATGAGTTATAAGGCAGACAATGCAAAGATCTCAGAGAACCTTATTTAAAAATTAATCATTAAATATTATTGCTTGATATTAACATTTAATTGTACTATTAAGGATTTGTTTGATTAAGTAAGACTTATTTGCCAGAAATTAGAGTAAATATTATTGTAGAGATGTTTAAGGTCAAGCACAAAATAAGGATCATTCTTTTCTCTACTGTTACTTAATATTGTACAAAATATTTTATGAAATATAAAATAAATAAGGAGTAGAAGGAAAATGACAGTGTTATTATTTAGAAATTATATGATTTCTTATATAAAACATGAAATATATAAAAATAAAATAAATAAGGAATAGAAGGGAAATAGTGTATATTTAGAAATTATATGATTAAATTACATAAAACAAAATGAACTTGAAGAAACTATAATATAAGAATATTAGTGCTCACTTCGGCTGCACATATACTAAAATTGTAACTATACAGAGAAGATTAGCATGGCCCCTGCGCAAGGATGACACGCAAATTCATGAAGCATTCCATATTTTAAGAAAAACAAAGAATATTAGCAAGTTACTGGATATTAGTAACAGTATTTTTGTATTAAAAATAAAATATACCATGATATAAATATAACATAAAAAGGTTATAAATATAAATATCTATGTAAAATTTGCCTTAAGGACTCAAAGTCCACTACAAGAAAAATAAAAATTTTTATAGAATATTGTTAAAGAAACATAGATAAGTACAAATGATAAAAATTGGTATTATATCAGTAATTTATAAATTGAACTATTGATGCAAATTTATTTAAAATACCAGGGATTTTAACAATGGGATGAAATCAGAAGACAAGTCATCCTTTGATCTCTGCAAAAACCAAGATCACTAACTATAGAAGACTGGCTTTGACAACCATGACTGAGCAGAACTTATCCTGGGACCAATAAGAAAGACCCTAGCCTAGGCTTTAAACTATGATCTGTACAATCAAGAGCTCTAATTCCAGAGGTCTGACTGTGACAACTGTGACTGAGCAGCACTTCTGGAAACTTAATGAAAGACTATATCCAGGGCTTCATCCTAGGACTGGTACAAAAACCAAGACCACCAACTACAGAAGACTGATTAAAACAACAGGGATGAAACAGAACTTCTAGAACCATAAAGGAAGACTCTGTCCTAGGCTACATCCTATGAACTGTGCAAATACCAAGACTTCTAGTTACAGAGTCCTGATTTTATCATCCACGACTGAGCGGAAAGTTTCCTGGCATCATAAAAAGAGGGAAAAAGAGCATGTATGGAGCCTGTAGTTATTCCTATGACAGTATGCTTCAAGGGTGGAGAAACACTGTATCTCTTAGGCCAAGGAAACTCCCTTTCTAATCTCCCCAGTATTTACTATGCCTGTGCAAAAAAAAATTAAAAGCACAAATTTCTTTTATTTTCTCTCTATTTCATACTCGTAATTATTGTTTGGTAGTTGTCTTTACGGCTGTGGTGCTTTTTGTAATTGTTGGTTTCAGTATATTTTTTGTTTGATTTTGTTTTTGTTATTGTCGTTGTTGTTATTGTCACTGTAGTTTTCTTTTATGTTTCCTTTTTTCATATTTTTTGTCTTTTTGTTATGTTTTTCTTCTTTTTCCCTTTCTTCCTGATTTTAGGTACTTGTTTTGGCATACAATTTTAAATGAAATGATCTTTTTCATTTTCAGTTCAATATTTTATATAGAGAAACAAAAGATTTGTGTATTGCTTTTGAAGTCTAATCTTTTGCTTCATGGATTCATTGTTTCTAAGATATTTTAATGATATCTTTAGGATCTCTTACGTGTATTATCATGCTGATTCCAAATAGTGATAATTTTAACTTCTCTAATTTGGAATCCTTTTTTTTTTGTTTGTTTGTTTAAATTTCATTTATTTATTTATTTTTGCAGGGGCTATACTCAACATTACTTGGGAGGTTATTTCTGACCATGTTTGGGGATAGCTTTCAGAAGTGCTTGTTGAACCAGGGGAGTTTGCCTGGTGTTGCTCAGGTGTTACATCTGACTTTGTACTCGGGAATTACTCCTGGAAGAGCTTCAGTGACCATATAGAATGCTCAAGATCGAACCTGGGACAGCGACATGCAAAGCAAATGCCCTACCCATTGCACTATTTCTTCAGCCCCTTTCCTCTTAATATGGTTTTAGAAATCTAAATAAATTATTTTCAATAAATGGAGAATTATCAACCCAATAACAAATTCCATTATTAAATTAGTTAAGTTAAACTTTTATTCTATATTAAGAAAATGATAGTATATTTTATAAATAGGTTCATAAACATGTGGAGAAAAGGTGTATAACAATATGTTGAAAAAGTAGCTTGTTAAATGCCAAAAAGGATCTTTACTCATAGCATATATAAAACATCTATACTTTAAATATAAGTATAATCAAAAGCAATATTTGATACCACCTCTAAATTTTTATATTTATAAACATTTCTTGAACAAGAACAAAGAAATTAAAAACATAAAGCATGGAGAGTGGAGAGATTATACAGTGGTTAAAGTTCTTTCCTTATATACAACGAGTCTCATTTCGATACAGAGCACTGCATTTAATTTCCTTATTCCTACTAGGAATATTCTTTTAGCACAAAGCCAGAACTAAGGCCTGAGCACCCAACCCAAATCAAACTGACCTTCTAACAAGCAAAACAAAACAAAACAAAACAAAACAAAAACAAAAACAAAATATAAAGAAGAAAGATTCAGTTACATCAAAATATAGTTTATATATAACTAATGGGGTCATTAATAAGTTTACCAGAAGAAATAGAGAATTTATCTGGGATTCTTGATCCGACAAAAGATACTAACCTCTAACCCATCATAAAGGGATAAAAGAATAAGATATACTAGGAAATAGGGAAAAGGGAACTATCTATGAATCATAAACTGAGGGATATAATCAACTAACAATCATAGTAACATATGAGGAATATCACAATTATTTAAATAATGAAAAGTTAAAGTGTTGAAATATCATTCTATTTATCATATCACAATTATTAGTGCATCAAATAATTCTGTGCCTTAGAAAGTATATGAGAAAATTGAAAAATAGAAAACATATCACTAATATCACACTAAAGCTGATATCTGAATATGTGTAAGCAAAAAACACTTTAAAAATTATAAAGGCTGGGGCTTGAGAGATGGCATGGAGGTAGGGTGTTTGCCTTGCATGCAGATGGACGGTGGTTCAAATCCTGGCATCCCATGTGATCCCCCGGAGCCTTCCAGGAGTGATTTCTGAGTGTAGAGTCAAGAGTAACCCCTGAGTGCTGCCAGGTGTGACCCCAAAACAAAACAAAACAAAATTATAAAGGCTTATGTGTGGTGATGTTTTTTCCTCAAATTGCTTATAACAGCATGGAAGAGAAGCAATTTAGATGTTCACTGCCAGGAAAAGTAAATAAAATATGACCCATGGAACAATACATAGCACTTGAAACTAAGGGTTTTATAAAAATAGTAACATATCACTCAAAAACAGTGGTAAGATAGCATAAATCTTATTCATAATGTAAAACTTTATACATGACACATGTGGAAAATAATATGTATGTTTAAAAACATGACTGTAAATGAAAAATAGAATGAATGAACATAAATGCTTTAAACTGAGTCCTTACATAAGGAGTAAACTAGGTATAACATTATGTTACACATAGAAATATAGGGCTTTGCATAACATTTCTGCTGAATGTTGTCAGGGATTGAGAAATGTATAATTCAACTTGTATACCTAAAATCAAAAAAGAAAAATGAAAAGAAAACAAAGACAAGAATAAAAACAAGTAAAAGCTCCCTATTCCTCATGAATTGTTAGTAAATATTTGCTTACTATTATTTCTATTTGAAGGCAGTTAATTAATATATTAATATTTATTTCTTCGAAGGTAAAGCATTATGGACAGCAAAGGATAGTTGTTGAGTACAAATTAAGTGAATAAATAAAACACTTGGTTTCCAAATCAACATAAAGTAACGCCAGAGTCACTAATTTTAGTCACTTAAAATATAGGTGCCAGGTAGATGATTCAAGTAGTCGAGCACATGCCTAATATAATTAAGAATGTGAGTTTATTTCCTGGCATTGTATTGTCATGAAGCACTATAGAGTGTGATCTGTTATAAGAGAATAACAACTCTATTTTTTACTTTCTTTTGTTTGTTTGTTTTGGGGGCCAGACCCCGCAATACTCAGAGGTTACTCCTGACTGCACTCAGGTGATGCTCCAAGGACCACATGGGATGCAGAGGATCAAAATCAGGTCAGCTGCTTGCAAGGCAAGTAAGTGCCTTTCATAGTGTACTTTCTCTGACTGCATAGAACACACTCTTAATTAATTAATCTAATCACTAGGATATGAACTTTCTCATTTATGTTTTATAGATGAGGAAACTTGGTTTCATAGAGCTAAAATCATATTTCCATGCTTATAAATGGTGACATTAACATTTTAACTCAAGTTGTTTTTATTTCAGAAATTTTCTAATCATATGATATTGTCCATCCATATAAAAAGGTACATCTACAGTTCTTTCTTTTTTCATCTTTTTCTTTAAATTTTTACTTAAAAATTCACCTTTTTATATGAAATGTACATTAGAATATGGAAAGAGAAATAAGAAAAAACATACAAATAACTAACTTTAATTGCTTTAGAGGAAATCTCTCTAACTTATCTGTACATTCATATCACCATACATAATGATAAGTCAGAGAAGATAGGTTGAACCTCAAATTTGAACTGAACAGATTGCAAATTGGTTCAGCATAGTCAAAATACAAATAGACTTCATAGTGTGTTTTTTTTTAAATCACACCTATTTTCAATGACAGAATAGCTGTGAGATCCTATTTGTTTTGCTCAAAGCTTACTGGTATTTATTTAGCAATAAAATATATAAGCAAGTGAATTGAGATTAATTATCTGAATTCATAAAGAATTTGACTCTGAAAATGTCTTTTTAATAAAGATAATGTATTTGAGGAGCTGACAGAGTTTTTATTGGAGCCATTTTTCTCCTTATTGAATGGAGAATAAATGCTCTCTAATGAACTCTGTCACCATGGCCAGACCAGTTCATTAACAACATGACACATTATTAACTTAATATCCAGTTATGGTTTGGGAAATTGATGCCAGAAAGCCTCTCTACCACCTTCTCTTTTGCTGTCTTATTTGACTAATTCTCAGATCCAGGGACTTAAAGGAGTTGCTTTCAAAGGGCTCAAAGCAGCAGGTCCTGATTCCTCACAGAAAATGGCATGTTTTCCCTGAACTATAGCATGAACACCCTTAAGCTATCACTGTTTCTATTTTATCTTTCAAGCCCAAGGAACAGATGCTATTTGTACCTTAGGGATTCAGCCTACTCTTTTATGGTCTGCATAACTGGCTGATGTTCAGTCTAGGCTAAAATGAATACAAGAGATAAACCAAACCTTATTTGGAGGAAACAAATTAATGTACCTTATATTTCATTACAACCCATGCCACAAATAATGAGCCACTGCCAGATCCTTGTCTGTTTCCAGAGTCTTAATGTACTCTACAGCCCAGTGCAGGTGGTAACATGCCTCGGGCTCTACCCTACAGCTGTTTGATTTTCCTATGATCTTGAACTGTCTCTCCAGGTCGGTCTATCATCTAGTCAGAAAGACAGCTTGCCCCAGGAAATCAGTGTTCCCAGTTCTGCTTCTCTGGACACTGTTAGTTCTTGTGCTATAAACCGCATTTTCTTGTGTTCAGATCAGAAACTCTCCTTTCAATGTGATAAATTTGGATACAGGTTAATTCATGCAGATGGAAGCCAGAGATCTAATAACTGGGGGAAAATTGTTCTCATTGTGAGGGTTCAAGAGGATCACATAAAATGGGTTGGTCCCTCTCAAACCGTTTCAGAATCTCTGCTGAGCTGTTAAATAACTAAACTTTTCATTTCTTAAAAGAGATAGATGCACATCGAGTCTTGATGAGTATCTCAGCCATAAATGTTTCTAATACCGTCCTCATCCGCATACTCACCTACATAGTTCAAGTTTCCAATTGCCTGCCATATGCAACACTGTATCTCCCTGAGGGTCTTCTCAAGCCTTCTTGCAGGACAGAAGTGCCATTAAGAAGAAACATTAAGTGGCTATGTTTTAAAATCCCCATTTTCCTGAGATGCCCTTTCACAAGGACTTCGGAGCTTTCTTGGAGGAGATTACACACCAGTGACTCAAAGAAGGAACCCACTTGAGGTTTCCCCTTGAGAGTTTGTCTCCCATCTTAATTTGATTCTTCTTAAAGACATTTGTTTCTGTTCCAAAGAAACAGCCTATTAGAATCATTATCTCAAAATATGAAAGTCAGAAAGAGAACAAATGAGGCTCTCTGATATTGAATAAAAGGATAACTACTATTAGAAAAAGAAGACAATAATTTTATGCAATTAATGAGTCACAAGAAAAAGAAATATTTTTAAAGGCTACTTTATGTAGTATTCTAAAACATCAAATACTTGGGATTCAAATTTACCAAAGATACAAAATTTTATTGAATACTATAAGCAAATTCTGAAAGGAATAATGGATGACATCAGAAAATGGAAATATTTCATGTTTATAAATTAGAAGGCTTAATATTTCAAAATGGCCATTGTAGTCAAAGCATTATGAATTAATCAAATTTATAATGAAATTCTTAAAGGACTTAGAACAAACTATACTAAAATTTTAATGAAATAATAAAACTCTGAATAGCCACTGTCATTCTGAGAAAAAAGAAGCTGGCAAGTGCTGCATTTCCTACCTTAAATTATACTATAAATCTACAGTTATTAAAGTTGTGTGGTGCTGGCTAAAGATGATAAAGACAGATTCTCTTCAATGAAGTAGGATAGAGATCCAAGAGTTCAACCTCAAGTTTGTATATATTTAATCTATTACATAAAAGCTTAATTGTATGTTAGTGGGAGAACATATTTGCACACTATACGTCATATAAAGTGTCATTATCTGGTATATATTGAACACAAAGATCAATAATATAAATCTCAATAAACCCCATTTAAAGTGTTCATTTACCCTCATTATTTCATACATATAAATCCAAGTGACATATATGATCTCACACAAATGGGAATGACATTTATCAATAAAGCTGGGGAAAATGTTTGCAGGTGTGAAATGGAGAAGGAATCCTCATTGTTGGTGTGAATGTTTGGTTTAAGTTCTATAGTAAAAAGTCTGAAGAGTTTTCAAAAAATAAGAATAGAGGGACCAGAGTGATATAGAGTGGACGTGGTGTTGCTTGTGGCCAACCTGAGTTCAATTGTTGAAGTCCCATGTGGTCCCCTGAGCAAAACCAGGACTAATTTTTGAGGGCTTAATCAGTATTTCCCCGTGTCCCCCCCCAAAAATACAAGCAAAAAGAGCTTCAACATGACTAGTTATTTTACTTCTTGCCATATACCTCAAAATCCAAAAACTTTCATTCAAAAAGATATATGCATGCCTATGTTCACTGCAGTGACTAGATAATATGTAGGATATGGAAACAATACAAATGTTTGTGACAGATTAATATATTAAGAAGTTATGGCACATATCCTCAATAGAATACTAAGCAGAATAAGAAAATATGGAATAATACAAGTTGCAGCAACTTAGATGGAACTGGAGGGTATCATGTATATCTACAGGGAGAAGAACAAATATTAGAAGTGACTCACTCATGATATATAGATAGACAAAACAATTTAATAGGCAGTATCAAATGACAATCTTGGGCTCTAGGCTACAGAATGGAATTTGCCAAGTATATGAGGGAAATGAAGAGATATATTATATGAAATGTAAGGTCACTGATGGAGGGTATTTGGTGGTGGTGAGGTGAGAACACCATAAACATTAACACTATTAGAATCAAATTAATTCAACTGTAATTTGTGTGTGTGTGGGAGGGTTGGACCACACCTTGCAGCACTAGGTTTACTCCTGGCTCTGCACTCAGAAAATGCTCCTGGCAGATTTAGGGATTATATGGGTGCCAGGGATTAAACCCAGGTCTGTCCCCAGACAGCATCTGAAAGGTAAAATTATTTTACTTTTCTTCCAGCCCATCTGTAATTTAATTATAAAAATTAAAAGAAGGAAGGATAGCACAGTGGTAGGGCATTTGCACATGGCTGATCTAGGACGAACCTGGGTTCAATCCCCAGTATCACATATGGTCTCCCAAATCAGAAGCAATTTCTGAGCATATAGCCAGGAGTAATCCCTGAGTGACACTGTGTGTGGCCCCAAAACAAAACCTAAACGGGGGCCAAAGCAGTGGTGCAAGAAGTGTTTGCCTTGCACTTGCTAACCCAGGACAAACTGCAGTTAGATCCCCAGACATCCCATACAGTCACCCAAGCCCAGGAGCAATTTCTGAGCACATATCCAGGAGTAATTCCTGAGCATCACCAGGTATGGCTCAATAAGCAAAAAAAAAAAAAAGTCAAAAGAAGAAAAATGAAAAAAAAAAGGGGGGGCATTAGTGTTGTTGCAAATGGCAGCATGAAAATCAATGTTACTAAATTTAGTGAAATAAGTGATACAGAAAAAGAAAAAGAAAATGACTTGTGAATACATAGAGAAACAAAAGAATAATGAAAACTAAAGCAATATTTTAGACTATAGTAACAAATTAGTGGTTACCAGAATGAAAGGGATAAGGGAAATAGGGGAAATGAGTCAGTGGATCCAAATCCAAATTCTGCAGGTGAATATAAAACTATACACCTGAAAGTTATATAATATTTTATATAGGTTTTATAAAATATAAACCTATTTATTTATAAAAACTATCAATAAATTTATAAAATTTATTTATAAAATTTTACACTTATAACCTGTTATAAATTAATGTTATTTTTAAAAACAATATCAATAAATACCCTAAAATATGTCTCTTATAGGAAAAATTCTATTAAGGACATTTTCAAACTAGTTTATCCATTTAACAATAATTATAATAATATTTTATAATAATTCCTTATACCCAATATATAGGCAATTAAATTAAAGCACAATAAAATGAGCTTACATAAATATATATTATTAAGTAACAAGGAATGTAGAACCCTAGTTTATAAGAACAGTAACTGGTTCCACGTGCTTCAATAATACATTTGCCTTTTACTATCTCACAGCCTTGGAAAGAGTGAAAAATGAAGGATTGGTCAACAGCTGAAATTGTCATAAAGTTGAAAGAAGCGGAAATACACACAATATATATGATTAGCTTAAGGGTTGTCTAGAGAGCACTCCTTCTTGATCTTCCTTATCTCAATACTGCTCATTTGTTGGGGATAGCCTGCTAAAGTGAGCATGTTGACTTCCATGTGTACAGTATTGTGTTGGTGTATGTTTGAAAGGACACAGTGCTTCATATGTTTGAACACATTCATACATGTGGTGCTTTGGGAATGGTCAGGGCTGTATTAGACAGTTCTTATCATGGATTGAAGCAGAAGCTTCCTGGCCCAATCCCAGGAGATTGGGGAGACATGCTTCTGGGAGCAAACAACAACACAGGAAATAATCCATACAGATTGAAAGAAAACAGGTTCAGAAAAAGTACACCACAGCCTACTGCTGCTAGCAAAAAATATTAGCAGGTGGTCAGCCCAGCTGTGGAAAATGAAACAAAGCAGCTTCATACCCAAGGTTTTTATTGGGAAAAGAAAGACCCAGTTGGGTGGAGAACCAGTAGGGTAAGGAACCAAACCAGAGATTCTTCTAGTCCAGGAGTGATAAGCATCAGCAAAAAAGAATTATCCTGTATAGAATGAAAGCCAATTACTCCAAAAATGGATTCTCTTTTGACTCCTTACCACCTGAATTTTTTCCTTTACCCTAAATAATCAATTAATTATTATTTTTTAATAAGTATAACCTGTTTAGGTGTCCTGGTTAATTATGCCATTTTTGTCTTTTGTTTTATAATTTATTTTGTCTTTTGTTATATAATTTATAAATAATCAATTAATTATTACTTTCTAATAAGTATTCCCTGTTTAGATGTCCTGGTTAACCATGTCATTTTTGACTTTTGTTTTATAATTTCTATCAGACTATGTCCTGACAACAAAATGTTGTTGAAGGTGATTCGGTTTGTAGTTTATAGTTGTTACAGTTTGTGCTCTACTATTGTGTTACAATTTGTATTGGGGGACATATCTATAAGGAAGCTAGTTATTGGATGTCTACAGATTTCCTGATGGACTCCACATCAGTGAATTGATTGTTATATACTGCAAAAATGGATGAAGAAAAGTTTTCTATTCCTCGAGGAGAGCATAGACAAGGTGTGCCTGAGCTTTTTGGGAATGATAGTATTTGAGAAAGACCCAATGTTTCACACATACTTTGAGAAATGGATAGTGATACTTGTTAAGCAATAGAGCTTGGTGAGGATGGAGTGAGCACATATCAGAAAAATGAAGCTTCAAAATAATACAGGGCAAGACCCTGAGAGGGCCAGTCTGGAGAAACTGAAACTTAAATCATTTATGTGATGGAAACTATTGTATTATGTATGCTAGAACATTGAGAAAATATCTTATGGATCTTCATTTTCCTAAAGATAGAAACCTTGTCTTTTTGTGTATGGGGTTCCAATAAAACTTTAATGTACACAGACTGACATTAATGTTTTATCTAAATATATAACGAATATTTTCTCATTTTCATTGTTTTAAGTTATTTTTTTTATCCTTTTCAAACTCTATAGTGTTTATTTTTGTTGTCTTACCTAACCAAAAGTTAGGACTTTTGTTATAATGGTCACAAAGATTGGTGAGAGAAAATTCTTAACTTGGTCCTCATCTTAGGGAGAAAGTATCCTGTTTTACACTGTATCTAGTATGTTGTAAATTGGGTATCAATTCTGTTGTCATTGGCTTTAGTTTTGGTGCTTGAGTTTGATAATTTTTTTATTTCTACTTAATGTTCATTTGACTGTTTGGTCTTGGTGCCCTCCATTATTTCCCCCAGTTACTTTTTTTTAAGTTTAGTAAGCTCTTTTTTTTTTTAAGAATAAGAGTTAAAAAATACAATAATATTGATGTGAGAGTAGCAATTGTTGTTGTTTGCATAGGCCCAACAAAATATGGGGAAAATGGAAAAATAAAAAACCTTGGTCTAAACACCAGGAGACATTACCCCTGAAGTTTTCTGACATAGACCAACTCTGGCCTCTAGGCATACTATATTGTCCAACCCCTGACTCATTCTCTGAAGTCCCGGTGAAATTTTTTCGTACATTAGCTGTTGTTGGTGTCAGATTCCAGTAGTTAAAAATTCTGGTTTCTGTGCATTTCCTTCATCAAAGTCAGGATGATGTGGAGATTCCTCTAGTTTCACCTCACAATTAGATTCAGATAGCCCTGTCCTGCAAGCAGGTTGTTGCTGTTGCTAAATCCTCTGGGTGCTACAAAAATACTCTTTGGAATAATCAATGCTAGGGCAGTAGTAGGTCTTCCCTGGTAGAGGTTTGCTTCCTGATGATGCTATAGAAAATTGTGGTTGTTACCATAGGTGGTATCTATGGTTCAGGGGTATATGGGTAATGCCCATTCTTCTGAGGCCTGAGCCAAGTATTTATGCCAATGTTCAAGGTATAAGGCCTAACTGCATTACAAGATTTGTGTTTCCATCTCTATTAGATAAGAGCTTGTTTGGATATGTAATATTTTCCCATTTTGATGTGCCTATGAAAAAGAGGAACAATGTCACAAGGTATTAATGGTGCATCTGGAGGCCAAGGGAACAAGTCCAACAATCCCCATAGTAACTTGGTTCAAACATAAACTCTAAATAGATTATTTTACCAGAATTCCTTATTGAATAGATCACAAAGAAAAAAAGAAAAACAAACAGTGGGCAAAATTGTCACTATATAAGAGGATATTCAAAAAGAGTTATAGCTATTAAGGGAATTCATCTAAGTTATACAAAGTAGATATTCATATCCCTTTTATATCTTTAGAATTAGTCAGGGGGGGAGGGTGTTGAATCCGGAACACCAATTTGGTCTGTGATTTGGCCTTCTGGAGTCTGAAAAATGACTCCCTGCAGTCCCATATCAGGAAATGTCTTTGAGTGGGAGCTTCTCAGAAACTGAGTATGGTAGCAACCACAGGTATACAGTGAAGGAAGGTGGAAAATAGGAGGCCACTGAGAGTAGATAAATAGGAACAGTATATTTCTTCTCAGGCATTATTATTATTTCACCTTGGGAGCTCGTTGGCAGCTGGCTTGAGTAGGGATCATTATCTGCTTCATGAAGAGACAAGAACTGAGGGTAAAAAGGGTAAATGTGGGGTAATATGTAGTGGGGGTGAGGGAGTAAAAGACTAGAAATGAGTTTGTAAGGTGTTGAGCCGGGAGGGAAGGAAAGTATATAACATAGACATTTTGTATATTGTAAACATAAATGAAAGTTTATTATATCCTATTAAACTATCTATACTTTACATGCAGGGGCACTAGGCCCCGCATAGTTTGAGAATGGACACTGGTGGGAAGGAAAGTTGCCAGCGACTTTCCCACACCCAACCCTCTTGTGCAGGGTGGGGGTTGGGGAAAAGCATGAGGTCCCTTTTAATTTTCTCCTTGGCATCCACCTATCTGGCCCTGTGGGTGGGTGCCCAGGGGTAGCCCTGGAGTCCTGTAGGAAGGAGAGGGAAGGCTGTTGGGACAGCCCAAGCCCCACATCCCTTCCTAAGCTTGCTAAAAAGGCCTTTGGCATGGAGCCTTGCTATTCCCCATGCTGGTGAAAACTTCTGCTTTCAGACGAGTGGACCTTCCTTTTTAATTTTTTCTTTATTATATGTATTGTACCTGGTTGAAGCTCAGAGTCAGCTTCATGAAAGAATAATTACCACAAATAATGTGCTGTGTTAGATGTTTTGCTTAGTAGGAAAAGGCTGAAACTAGCTATATAAATATCATTAAAAATATTCCTCCAAAAACTGGAAATTGAGATCCCATGTGATCCAGCTATACTACTCCTAGGGATATACCCTAGGAACACAAAAATACAATACAAAATTCCCTTCCTTACACCTATATTCATTGCAGCACTATTTACCATAGCAAGACTCTGGAAACAACCAAGATGCCCTTCAACAGATGAATGGCTCAAGAAACTGTGGTACATATACATGATGGAATATTATACAGCTGTCAGGAGAGATGAAGTCATGAAATTTTCCTATACATGGATGTCCATGGAATCTATTATGCTGAGTGAAATAAGTCAAAGAGAGAGAAAGACACAGAATAGTCTCACTCATCTATAGGTTTTAAGAAAAATGGAAGACATTCTTGCAATAATTTTCAAAGACAAAAGAGAGGAGGGCTGGGACTTACAGTTCACCTCATAAAGCTCACTACAAAGAGTAATGAGTTTAGTTAGAGAAATAACTACATTGAGAACTATCCTAACAATGAGAATGTCTGAGGGAAATAGAAAGCCTGTCTAGAGTACAGGCGGGGGTGGGTTGGGGAGGAGGGAGATTTGGGACATTGGTGATTGGAATGTTGCACTGTAATGGGGAGTGTTCTTTATATGACAGAAAACCAACTACAATCATGTTTGTAATCAAGGTGTTTAAATAAAATATTATTTTAAAAACTTTTAAGTGTTCTTTTTTCTTTTTGGATGGAAGTGGTAAGTGCTACAGCAGATAGAGTTCAAGGCTTATTCCTAACTTTGTGCTTAGGTATTATTTTTGACCATGCTCAGTGGACCATGTGCTGTGCTAAGATTTTAAGTAGGATCAGTCATGTGCAAGTAAAAATTCCTCACCTCTGCACTATATTTCTGGGCCTAAGTCAAGTTTTATGACCCACTGATCATATCCACCATGATGAGGCACTCTAAAAGACAACTAATTTGACTGGTGAAGAGATTAATTGGATAAGAACCCATGCCTTTATTTGTATATTGTATGCTCACATTAGATTAGAATTTGGAAATAATTTTTGAAAACGTCAGCCTTTAGTTTCTTGACCAATCTTATGATATTCACCCTAGCAATGAAGCTCTAGAGAGAACTTGATATCTCCCAAAATGTAACGTTGTTCTATCTAGATGTTTAAATATGAAACTGTAATCAGAGAATGTCATAACTCCTTCTTTGCAATTTATATTCCTAATTACAATAGTGATTTTCATTTTGATCTTTTCTAAAAAAATTAAAAACTTTTAAAAATCTCGAATTTTAACACTTTAAGTAGGTGGTGGGTAGTATTATTATTACACTTTACAAATTAATTTACAAAACTAGATAAGATTATTTGCCCAAGATTGTACAATTACTTAATGCATGAATACTATTTGAACTCCAATCTTTGTTCTACAATCTATATTCTTCATCCTATATTAACACTACATGATTATTATTTCTTGCAAATAAGTAAATCATGTTTAGAAAAGGGGTAAGCTTTGTTTTTAATGTACATTATTTTTTTTCTTTTTGGACCATGCCTGGTGATGCTCAGGACTTTTCCTGAAGAATTACTCCTGGCAGTATATAGGGGACCATATGGGATAGCAGGGATAGAACTTGGGTTGACCATGTGAAAGGCAATTGCCCTATCAGCTTTACTATTATTTTGTCCCTGTAGGGAATTATCGTTTGTTTCTCACAATCTCAATGTCAAAATATCCCATAATGCAGTTTTATAGAGCTCATTTGCTAAAAATTATGTTTGTGAAAAAATACAGCTCTATCTCAATTGTTTTTCCCCCAAACAAACATTGAAGATGTTTAGAATAAACTACTCTGTGTTATTACACAAGATTGCTGTAATTTATTTTACCTGGGGACAGGTATTAGCTATTTAGTAAGTCTTATAAGAATCTCCAGATGGCTTAATTATACCATTTTAGAAACAAGGGAATAAAAATAAAATGTATCAATAAGCACAATTTAGAAACATAACAAGATGAAAAATAAAAGTTAAAGGAAAGTTTGAATTAAAAATAAAATATTTTATTTATATTAAAATAAAACAAAGAAACTAGATAGGGGAAGAACTTCCTCGACTTAATAAAGAAACATGTTTAAAAACATTAGTCAACGTTATGTCCTAGTGTAAAACAGGATACTTTCTTCCTAAGATGAGGACCAACTTAAGAATTTTCTCTCACCAATCCTTGTGAACATTATACCAAAAGTCCTAACTTTTGGTTAGGTAAGACAACAAAAATAAACACTATAGAGTTTGAAAAAGGATAAAAAAATTTATTGCAGATAAAATGACTATATACACAGAAAACCTCAAAGTTGACAAAGCTTTTTCCTGGCATTAAGGAATGATTGTAAATCTTGATACAAGAATTCAAGCTATAAGATTAATTGATAAGATTAAACAGCTTTCTAATTTCCACTTTTAGATATTAGCAATAAGCAAAAGAAAACTGGCATAAAATATAATAGAGAATTTAATTTTTATCTATAATTCAACTAAAATTAATTTAGTTTATGAAATTTACTATTCATAATTCTAATAATTAAAAACATGTATATATCAAAACATGTATGGAAACTATATTTGAAAAAACTATAAAGCTCTAATAAAATAGTTGTATGCTCATATTTATGGAAAGAACTTCATGTTTATACATGCGAAGACAATATTATTAAGGTCAGTTCTTCCCAACTTAATTTATAAGTTTGAAAAAGTGCAAGTCATAGCCTCAGAAAGCTATTTTGTAATTGTTGATAAACCTTATTCAAACCCTTTTGAAAGGCAAACAGTATAGGATCACTATCTTTAATAAAATTTATGATGTCTGATATTAAAACTGAAAAAAGTTTATTAAGAAACATGGTATTAGTTAAATAATATATACATAAATCAATGAGACTTAATCGAGAATGCAGAAAAGGAGTTAAACACAAATAGTCCATCTTTGACAAAGGATCAAAGATAATGTAATTGTTTCCTCAATAAATGATGTTGAACCAATTAGCATTTATATGTAAATAATTAAGTATAAAGTATATAAAGAAATTAACTCAATGAAAAAATATACTTTTTTACAGAAATCATCTCAAAATAGATCAACATTAAGTAAACAGTTAAATTTCTATAAGAACACATAGGATGAAACAAAGAGGATGTTGGGTATTGTGATTTTTTAGCTATAATACATGAAGCAACATCTATAAGAGGAAAATTAATATGTTGGTCTCTATTTTTAATGACACCTCAGAGTTGAGTTTAAATTTTGGTTCTGATTAATAGTAACTTTTTATTCCAAATGAGTTTTATAATATATGGTAACAAGTAAAAGAGTACAACTTTTAAAGTTTTGAGAGATATCAAGCTTTATATTTTGCGCCATTTCATTGGTTGGTATAAATTGTGTCATCCACAAATGTGTGAAGGTGTTTTGCTTCCTAATGTTCCAATCATATAATAACCACATAAACATAAATATAAGAGGCAACCTACACTCATGAACTGAATTAATTTCTCACTACTTATTCCATTCCTCATTATCTACAGAAAAAACATAACAATGCCATATAGAGCACACAACATAAAAATATGACTGAAAGATAGCGAAAAACTGATATCAAAGTTCTTTCAGATGCTTTATAAAACTGACTTATGGACACAGATGTGAGTGTTGATTTAGAGCGTGGAAGAATAGGAAACAACTTGTAGCAAGACAATGGGCAAGTTGGGATCTGGTTGAAAAGAAACTTTCTCAACAAGTGAAAAACTATCTATGGATGACAAACCTCTGTTTGCATTACTGAGATTTCATTTATCTCTCTTACGAACTCTGGGGGCAGGGAAGTACCTCAGTGGTAGAGCACTTATCCTATATGAGATACTGAGTACAATTTATACCTTATATGTATGAGATCTGGGCTCAATTTCCTGCATCACAGAAACTCAGTAAAGTGGTGTTAGTTTAGTAATTTTATGATAGTGAACCAAATTGCATCTCAGCATGGGTCAATACTTTGTTAAAGATTAATAATTTATTATAAACAGTAGGAGAGAATTAAACATTCTAAAAGGCAGTGCATAAGTGTCAAGCTATTTGTATTCTGTTTCTGTCCTTTCCATTTATTAGCTCTTTACAATGTATTTAGTAAACCGTCTCATCAATGCTTATCCAAAAGAGTGAAAATCATATGACCTCATTAGTGTTTCAAGAATTGAATGAAATAATTACTGACAAGCTTTTAATACCTTAATGTTATATAATAAAGAATAAATCCATGGAAGCTAATTCTTCCCTAACCTTGCTCCTGTCATAAACAGCAAAGAATGTTTTCAGATGCTGTTTTTATTCACAGACATCAAAAAATTTATGACTAATAATTTGAATCTTGAAAGGGCCACAAAGAAATGACTGACTGAAGGTTTATAGGGAAGTAATTTTAAAATGAATTGTTATTCAATATCAAAATACTTCACTTAAATCTTTCCTATAACTCATGTATACTTTCCAATGTATTTCCCATATGCTTTCTGGATAGAATAATTTTTGTATGGCATCTCTAAAATGACATTTAATGACTTATGTATTTATGCATATAAAATAAACTAGACCTCTACTCTAAATTATGTGAGCCACTGCATTTTCTATTCAAGGACTATATATTTTAATAAGATTGTTTTTAAAATAACATTTAAATATGAAAAGTGAGAAGTTCCATAAGAGAAGTATGGATTAACAGTCTAGGTGTTTGAAAAGATTGCTTTCAAAAAGGATACAGAAGGATGTTAGATAAGAGGTGACATTATACTGGTGCTGTGAGGCAAAAATTAAGGAAGGCATCTAAATTAACATGGAGACATACAAAAAAAATAAAAGTAGGGAAAATATGAAAGAAGGACAATGAAGCTGGGTAAGTTAAGAGAGTATGAAAAAAGGAAATAATACAAAAGATTGGCTGAAATCAAATAATGGGACACAAGCAATTTTGGAAGCTTAGATTTTATGTATACCCTAAAGGTATATAATTTGATGTATTTTCTTTGGTAGACACACCTGATCATGCTCAAGGCTTTACCTCTGAATCTACTCTCAGATTTCACACTTGGTGTGGTTGTGTGGCTTAGGCACCATTTGTGGTACTGGTGGATTTGGGTCAGACAAAATGTCTTACCTTCTATCCCTCTTTCTGGCCTCAACTGAATGTATAGAAATAATATAGGAATAAATATACAGGAATAAAAGATGGTGTCTTGCATTTTGGTACATGCCTCTGGGGACCATTTATGCCATTTATATAGTAGGTTATAATAAATATGGGGGAGAAAAGGTGAGAATTAATATTTTTGGAAATCCATAGTGAAATCTGAACTAAGGTGCTAACAGTGAAAGGACTTGTCAATAGGTCTTCCACTGCAGAGGAACATTCCCTTATTTCGGATATTGTCTCTTCCATGTTACAAGTTATAAAATGAGATACCAAAAATAAAGTTAAGTTTATTTTATCTTCACAGGCCATGAGGCTCAATATATATTCCTCATTGGACAGAAAGTAGTAGAGGATATTTTCCTTTACATTGAGATTATATTTACAATTGTGTCTTCCTCTGTCTCCATTATTCCTGTTCACTCTAAGACTGACCAATATATTTGACCTCAAAATCCTTTCCATTGGAATTCACAATTGAAATAGAGACTCTAAGCGCCACAGGCTTTAAATTTACTTTCATAAATTTACTTTCAGTTGTCCTTTATCTTTCTTCTAGAATATTTTAAAGATCCTGTAACAGAAAGATGACAGTTTTCTACTTATACTCTTAAAGAATGTAGAATTAGGTTTTTGCCATTGCCTCTTACTTAAGTATAGGCCTTAGTTCAAGGGAGTAAGAGCATACTGTGGATGTTGCCTTCTCCCCTTCATTCAGGGATCCTAAAACTTTTTAAACAGGGGTCCAGTTCACTGTCCCTCAGACCGTTGGAGGGTCTGACTATAGTAAAAACAAAACTTATGAACGAATTCTTATGCACACTGCATATATCTTATTTCGCAATGAAGAAACAAAACAGATACAAATACAATATGTGGCCCGCGGGCCATAGTTTGAGGACCACTGATAGATACTCTTTGTTCTGTGCTTGCTATGGAGAAAAAAACATAAGGGTACATGCAGGAATCAGATGAGTCCCTGTGCTTAAGCCTTTGTTGTTATATATTTATTTTTCCTGAGGCATCATGCTATTTTGCTTCTAAAGGAAGCAAAGCTTCAGGACAAGGTTTTGCTTCCTAGATGATGTAGAATAATTCATGATTTCAATTAAACCGACCCTGAACCTGTTGCACTATTTACCCGTAGCAGTAAAGAGTGCAATATTTTTATTTTAATGATAAACACTTTCTAGGCAAGTTTAGAAACTGAGCATGACATGAAACTATTTTCTTCATTGGGGAGCTAAATTTATATCTATTATGCTAGGTATGCTTGAAGGGCTTGAGAATTATATTAAAATGATTAACATCTAGTGAAATTTAAATGAATTACTAATTTAGCAGTAAAAGAAGGTAAAATGTATGCCACATTTTATTAAGTCGTCTTAGTTCTACCTTTCCTCACTAAGTCATTCATTATTTTTGTTGAGACAACAGATTTTCATTTTTTCAACATCCTGGCTCTAGGCAAGAAACACAACCATCCATTCATCTACCAATGATTCATCTACCAATTTATCCATCTTTCTATTCATCAGTACAGTGTCTACTACATACTATTTGAATCTAAACATGATAAGCAAAAGGAAATTTAGAAATGTTGGCAAAAGAGGTAGAAAAGTGGTTATTTTTGAGATTTTTTCTGTGGGTCATGGAGTGAAATGCATGCAGACTTCTTTGGCTAAATGTCTTGGGTTCCCTAGATCATTCTTCCTTAGAGCAATAACTGACAAGGTTAATAACCTGTCAGTTCTTTTCTGGCCTCCCCTAGGCAGAAAATACCTCTGTGAATGACATCTTCACCAGAAATATCAGAAGTCACTGAGGTTTATCAGTCACACAGAGAAATGACACTGAAGTGGGAAGACAGCCAAGAGTGTAGAGTAAGAAGTAATTTTCACCTCCAAGAGTCATGTTAAGAAGAATAAGATAGATCTCAGCCTTTCTTGAATTTCAGTCATCTATATCCTTTTGAGAGTTCAGCTCTTCTAGAAAACAATAGAAACACTTCCTCTCTATTAGGGAAGCTGTGCAGTTTTAATGAGATTTGATTTGTATCTTTGATAGTAAATAATATCTCATACATCGAAAATTGTCAAAACAGTGTTTCATGTAAATTAATTTTCCCAGATAATTGTGATGTTCTTCTTGAAACACTAATGGTTATTCATTGTTCATAAAATTTTCCTAAAATGTATTCGTGCATGTTTGACCTTAAGAGCAGAGATCACTGTGTTATGGGGAATATTCCTGGGTGAATATGAAGTTCAAGTTCTCTTTCTGAATCTGCCCTGCATCAATCTGCATTTATTGGTGAATGCAATAACATCTGTCTTATACTGTGAAAGTAATGCTAAGAAATAAAGGAGAAAGATGGAGAAAATGACATGATGACTAATACATGTCATTTCCTTGAATATAGTAACTTAAAATCTATAGTTCATAGTATAATTTTGAGTATAAAGGATCTACTGTAACATTATTTTGAAAGAATCTGTAATATTCTAAACCAAACTGAGCCTAGTGTGTAAGTAACATAGTAGTATAGAAAAGAGTTTGGAAGGGATTACTCTGTCACTGGGATCAAAAGTTACCAATAGCTTATGATCTTTCCATTAATGGAGAATTTATAGGGGAGCCTAGTGTTGATAATTTTGTTGGAATAGAATTCTATGACATTTATTTCCAGTTGAATATTAATTTTAGCTTAGAATGTAAGTTTATGTTACAGCGAACTCAAGGAAAAGAGTGTCAATGGATTTTATTGGGAAGAGAACTAAAGCCAGCCAAGTCATCCCAAGAACCACCTTGCTTGATATAGTATTCAGAGAAACATAAATGGTCCAAAAGTAGCAAAATCTCTTGAAAAAAGGTTATATGGATATTTTTGCTCATTTGTATATGGAAATAAAGGCAGGAGAGAAGAAATTTGGGATAGAAGAGATCTTATTTTGCATTAAAGGTTATAATTGCAGGGCCAGAGCTATAGCACAGCAGTAGTGTTGGCCTTGCATGCGGCTGATCCAGGACAGACCTCAATTAGATCCCTGGTGTCCCATATCGTCCCCCAAGCCAGGAGCAATTTCTAGGCGCATAGACAGGAGTAACCTCTGAGCGTTACTGGTTGTGGCCCACCCCCACCCCAAATAGTTTATAATTTGCATTGAGCAGTTGGATAAATATAGTAAATCTGATAATGGTACCAGAGAGTGTTTTACATATAATTTCATATTTTTAGGTTTTCCAGAACTCCTATGTACTAGTTAGTATATTTCGTTGAAGGGCATATTTCCTGATTCTAAATCAACTCAAACTTAACGAGGAGGTTCTAATTGGAAATGTTATATTAGTTATTTTTCTTACCAGAAGCTCACCAAATATTCTTGGTTTTTCATTTGCTTCTTGTATTATTTGTTATTTACATATTCTTTTGAGGTCAAAGAGTTCGTCTTATTAATCTCTGTGTTTTATTAGTGTCTTAGATAAAGCTTTCAACATAGCAGGAATTCAATTAAATAAAATTTACATATTACATAAAAATATAAAGGTGGCTATAATATTAGAATATTGCTATTTTTATCCTCAGAATGAAATTCTGTTTGTGACTCTCTCTCTCAATATATATTAATGTCACTCACATTTCTCAAAATTTCTAACTTCACCCTAAACAAATCAGACACTGCATTTTTAGTACCTTTTTTCTGCTTTTGTTTTTGTTTTTGTTTTTTATATTTGAGCCCACACCCAGCAGTGCTCAGGGATCACATCTTGAAAGGTTCAGAGGACTGTATGTGCTCTCAGTTATCAAACTCTTGGTTGGGGTAATGTCTGTCAACTAAGGCAATTGTCTTAACTGCTGTGCTATTACTCAAGATACAGGCTTGCTTGACACTTTATTGATCTTAATTCAGTTTCCTTGAAATTTTAGCAAAAGAAATTAGCCTTCACCTTCTTAGGAGAGATACTTCCTGTCTCTGTTATTTTTTTCCTATGTAGTTACTTTTAGTTTTATCTCCTTAGTAAAACACTATTGAACCCATAAAGCTATTACAAATTTTAGAGTATAAAGGGAGAAGTGGAATGAATGGACTTATACATATAATAAAATTTATAATTACAAATTTATAATCTATAATATATGATCTATAATTTAAAACCTAAAGACAATGTGAATAACTCAAAATGTTGGTACTATATATGCAGGAGGGAAGTCAAAAATTAGTACTTTGAAAAGCCAATAAGAAGTTTGTGATTAAGGCAGTTAAAATAAGTTTGTGATTGGGATGCAGATAAATAAGAGCTATTTAAAATATTAGTTTTAAACTTATTTTAAATAAAGCTATCATTTGCATGCCTCAAACTCAATTTACTCAGTTAACCAGTAAATATTATATTATTGTGCCATTATCAGAACATAAGGAGATGGTATTTAAGATAGAGAGCATAATAATAAAAACAATCCATTATCTTGGGTCATAGACAATTTAAAATTGGGTATTTTGGGGGGGTATAAAAATTATAAAATAAATGCAATTCAAAGTTTTGCATCCAGCATAACCCAATAAGGACTCTAAAATATTTAGATACGTAAGCATATCTAATAAGCAAGTCTAATAAGATTTTCTCTTTCCTTAGATTCTAAAAATTATAAATTATTTCATTATATTAAAGCCAGAAAATGTTTTTTCATGGGAAGTTTGTTATATTTTCTCCTTAGCAATCTTTCAGTTTCACATCTAATCATAACTCTCAAGTTATTTCAATTACTCCCTGAACCAGGTACTTGTAAAATACCAGTTTCCTCTATAGTTTTAGACTATAGATCTATGAAATAATAGCAGATCACAATAATCCAAATTTATTCTTTAATCAGACCATGGCTAACTACCTCCAACACATAAGCCATATTTATTCTCTTAATTGTTTTCTATTATTAAGAATTTAAATGATAAATGCACTCTAGTTGATAGAAACCACACTAATTTATTTTCTCTTTATTGGTTTATTTTCTAGTAAAGTTTATTTACACAATCTTTTCAAAATATAGCCTGATCTTTATAAAGAAAGTCACTTGTTCTCTGCTCCTTGTGTTCAATCTCCTTTCAAGCATTGGCATAGAATCCAAGTGACAATTGAAGAGTGGGGCAAGTTGTGCAAAAACTACTTTATGGGATACCTAATATCTAACTCTAAAATAAACCACTTTAGCACTATAGGTTTAAATGCATTTTTATAATGGTAAAAATATGGAGCATATCTTACATAGTTTAGGGTTAAACGTTATAATTAAAGTTCATAAAATGCTTTGTTTATACTTATAAACATTGGATAGAAGATTGCAACTGGTCTCAAGTATTTTATAAATGTTCAAGTTATGTTTTTCTGCAACTATTCAAATTGATTTTCTTGATTTTTTTTCTCTTGGAAAATCAGTGACTAAAATACAAAAGCAGAATATTTTTATTGCACTGGGCACTTATCTCCATAATAACAGTCCTGAGAAGTAACAATTTATTCAAATATAATGTTATCAGATTTTCATAATCAGTGTTGAAATGGCTCATAAAATACAGGTGGAGATAGCAGTGTAATCAGCAGCTGCAGATCTGTTATTTCCCATCTATGATTGTAAATCAAATAGTAACCCTGGTGGAAGAAATTAAAAGATTTTTCAGACAAAATTGAGAAGGCATCTGAACATTTGGGGGAGATTTTGTTTTCTGGAGAACATTATTACTAAGGAAAAATAAAGAAAATGAGATACTTTTATGATGGATGTAGGAGAACAAATTTTTACATCTTAAAAATATTTTGGGTCTCATCTCTAGAGAAAATCTGAACTGAACCTTAAAAATGTCCCCATACAACATTTATTCTAACTCCCTAAATGGATAGTTAAGACACAGATATCAACATTCAAACCAGTTCCAAAGGCAAAATTAACACAAAAATACAGTATAACTTGACCTTAATATTTTCTTGTAGGAATATAATGAATGAACATAAGAAAATTCAGCTTTTCTCTCTGGTCACTTCAAATTTTAGTCTTTTAGTAGAGATAAAATAAAATAAAATTCAAGTTTATATAAAGCAATTAGTAAGATGGTAATCAAACTATTTCATTGTTTTATTATGGGGACATAGACATTTATAAATTGCTTTTGTGATCTTGGATTTCTCCACTGACACAAAAACCAACATAGTTATGATAATAATAACCATCTGTTAAATGTTGATCATGTTCCAGATTTTTATTTTTGTTTTATTTAATGTATTGACTCATGTGTACCACTGGTGTCTCACACTTGGATGTGGTTTAACTAACAAAATTATAGTGTCAAAGTCAATGTGTTAATACTTCCCCAAATTATGGCAGTTTATTATAATTTGTCCATTATAACAAAGAAAAGATACCAAGATATAACTTGCTCAAGACTGGCATTTGAATAGTTCTGATGTAAGTTACAGTTCCTCTGATAAAAGGGCTCCTTTCCTTTTTTTTTTTTTTAATATTTAACGTTTCCTTATTGAGAAGATCAAATCTATAATACAGCAGGTAGGGTGAATACCTTTCACTGCTCAGCCCAGGTTTGATCCCAGCATAACATGGTCCCTTCGCCCTACTAGGGATTATCACTTGAGTTCTGCCAGGTGTGTCCCAAAACCAATCCAAAACCGAACAACAAAACAACCCTCCCAAATCAAAATCAAACCAATCAAATAAATAAAAAATAGCATTTTATTACTGAATGTTGCCAACTAAATACAGATTTATAAGAGCATACTACTATTTTCTATTTTTCTTTCTGGTATTCTGAGGATACACACAAGTCTCACTTTATTAGGCAAGTCATGTCAAGGTTGTGTCTCCTGCAGTTAAAACTTGTAGAAGGACATGAATACATGACCTCTGATTTATTCAAGAAATGTAGGAAAGTGAGTAAATTTGTACAATATATTAGTATACCAGTTATGTAAGCAAAGTAATAACTTTTGTCCTCATGATAGTCCATTTCATGGAGGAGGAACGAACGACTTGTTTTAGTTCACATACAAGTAGGTGAAAAGTTGAAATTTGAACCCCTGATTGCTTGACTTTAGGTCGTATCTTTTCTCCCCCATTTCACATTACACTGTCTCATATACAGACTAATGCACTTTCTCCTCTTGGGTAATCTCTGCTCTAGATGAAGAGAGCTATTTGGAAAGCTACTTGAGTTTAAGAGTCCTTTAATTCAAGATACAGGATGTAGTAACACAGAGGTCAAATGGATCACTGGATACATTTGTTGTGTTGTTTTGATGCATATGTTTGAAGTGAAGAAACTGACTGGAGGCAGCATTATACATTTTCATTATACAGTGTAATTCAGCCATTTTATTAAGCTAGACATTTGCAGTTGTGGAAATGAAGTGATGTGTTTTGAAAAGTCTATGAAAATTATGGAAAACTTTTAAAATAAAAGAGTTGTTCTTGCATGCCAACCAAGAAAGAGATCAAAAAGACACCAAAAGTAATACATTTTACTTGTCTGTATATTTTCTTTCTTTCTTTTTAAATTACATGAATCTTGATTAAAAATAGCTAGCATATTTTCTAAATTAAATTCTCGTGTGTTGCATCATGTGTAGACATAGTTCAAATTGCTTAGGTATGTGGAGTCTTGCAGAGAGTGCCAGCAAAGAAAATTGGGCTCAGAAAGAACAAGCAGTTGAAGATGTAAAAGGGAATTGTGTTTGTCTGCTTAAACTTAATGGTTAAACTTTTCATCTCTGTAGTGTTACTGATCTTAGGATACTGAACTCTGAGGAAAATTTTCTAGGGAAAATACCCTTGCTATAAGGTTACTCTGTGCTTTGTCTAGTGCTAAGGGGCTAATAAGTATCTGCACTATGGCATTATTTTAAATGGAGACCTGATATACAGTATATTTTGACTTATAGAGATTTATAAGAATATATTTATCTAAACAGAAATTAGTGGAGACAAGTCATGGACAAAAACCTGGAATGAATTACATAAATATGTTGAACCTTAAATCAAAACCAAAGCACTATTATTTTAATTTTCTTCTACAGAACTAAGAAATGAAACAAAGATTTTCTTTTCTTTTTCTTTTTATTAAACCTCAGTGAACCAGCTTGAATCTGTAACTGAGTCATTGAACGGAACCTGACTGGAACATCAAAATATTTTCTAAATCACATATAAGTCACTTGAATATTATTCCTGGTGCCAACTGCTTGTTCATTATTAAAACTAAAATTCAAGTTAACTTTTTTTCTCTCTGCCATGTCTCTATTAATGTGAGGAAAGAAATTCTGTCAGAAACCTTGTTAGTAGAACAGGGGAGTGAAACTACCAAATCAGTGCTTCAACTATTTTCAATCATAATTCATTTTATCAAACAACTGAAATACACTATAAATCTCTCTCATACATACATATATAATATGCATCTATTATATAATATATAATATATAATTATATAATTCTGTAATATATATTGCTATAGTGTGATATATATACTCATATATGAATTACTATGCAATTTCAACCAGGACTTAAGACCCCAGTTCAGAGAGATAATTCTCTCATGCTTCTAAGCAACACCAGACACCATAGAACAATTTGAATAGCCCTATACTAGATGATACTGTAAAATTCTGTAATCTTTGGCTTCAACCATTTTTCCATAGCTAATTCATATAGTTTTATCATGGTCTTGACATTTCTTTTAATATCTAATCACATTGGCTTAGTGTTTTTACTGTTACCCTAAACTTAACTGTTTAATATTTAACTGTTTCTGTATCTCCCCACATAAATTACTTCTATACTAGTATTTGACACCATTTATTAACATTAATGACACTCATTAACACTATCCATCTTGTTAAGCAACATTGGAGACTTAGACCAGAGAGGAGGTACAGCAGGTAAGCTGCTTGCTGACCCATGTTTAAACATCAGCATCACCAATGGTTTCCAGGCCTAGGCATGTGTGATCCCTGAATTCACAGACAGGAATAAATCCCGAGTATAGCCAGATGTACCTTGTCTCCCAAGCAGAGATTGCATTTAGAGTAGTTTAGAGAAGTCAGAGCAGGGGTTAGACCCAGGGCTCCAAAGAATAGGACCATCAATGAATGTTTTAATGAAGTAAGTATTGTATATCACTGGGGTTGTTATCAGAGGCACTCCATGAGCTTAGGTAGTCACCGAACAGGTTCTTATTTTGAATTTACCATTTATTAGCTCTATAACATTAAGCTAACAACATCCACAGAGATAAAGTGGGAATAGTTCTTTCCCACTCTCTTTAGTGTATTTAGACTGAAGTGCATTAATAATAAATCATAAATTATACATTTTATTTTAATTAATATTTTAGTAACCCACATATTTAACTTGTCGAGTAGTCACATTTTAAAAGAAAGAAAAGAAACGATAATTTTAATAGGATATATTTATTAATATGCCTACAATATACCCTCTCATGTATGTAATATATTAAATATTATTACAGTATTGTAAATGTATTATATTGATAATGAAATATTTTACTTGTTTTAATTTTTTCCACTTCCTCATTACAACATACGATTTTTTTTTGGTTTTTGGGTCACACCCAGCAGTGCTCAGGGGTTACTCCTTGCTCTATGCTCAGAAATCACCCCCGGCAGGCTCAGGGGACCATATGAGATGCCGGGATTCAAACCAATGACCTCCTTGCTATCTCTCCAGCTCCCAACAACATACAATTTAAATTGCTCTATGTATGGTAGTTGTATTAGGTGGTAAGATTTCTAATCAAATTTTTCTTTATTCAGCTTTTCAATTAAATATTTACCAAGCACCCCTGTGTTCAGTGAATACTGTGCTAGACAGTTGGAAATATAATGTAACCACATCTGGACAGGTCTTGCTCCTCATTCATAGGAGGGTAGGTTTTAAACAAATTATCACAAATTATCTGGACAGGTCTTGCTCCTCATTCATAGGAGGGTAGGTTTTAAACAAATTATCACACAACTAATTATAATTTTTATAGTGTTATACTTAGTACATGCTAGCATTGTTCAGGGTTTCTCTCCTTTAATTCCTATATACAACATTATGAGAGAGACATTAATATTTCTTTTTACAGAGAGGAAATTGAGGCCTATGGAGGTTAAACAACTTATTCCAGGGTCTCACAGTCTGGTGACAGAGTCAAGAAAATAACTCAATCAGTTTGATTCTGGATTCTATATTCATGTGAGTATTTCTTATATTAAACTATTTCCCATATGTGAGGTGGTATATCTGGGAGGTTAGAACAGTTTTCCCCAATTCCATGGTCTATTACCTCTCTGAGCTTTAGTTCTGACATCTGAGAAACAACAAATAGCACTGAGAACACATCATATGATTATTTTGAGAAAAACATGAGGTAATACCTATAACTAGATGGCAACAAACATTACAAACCCGTAATAAACTTTAGTTTTAGCTGTTGGGTATTGTACTGAAGAAATATTCGGGGTGCTCCCAGGAAGTGAAACAGGAGACATAATCCAAATTGTCAAGAGGCAGAACAATAATTCTGGAAAAAAGTAAATCAAGACCCAAAAGATGAAAGAGAAAGAAATTAAAGTACTATAAATGTGAAAAGAGCAGAATGAATAAGTTTGAGGAAATGGTCTTCTTTTACTGTTTTTACCATTCTCACTGTTACATAAATGTAAGCCTTATTATTTCAGGCTTAAATTATTACACTGACCTTGTAATTATTCTGTCTTCATTCTGCTTTTTCCATTCCTTGTGCATATAACTTGCAGATTAAAGCATTCCTTTGATCATGAATGACACTGCCCTATCAAATAATTATCAAAAGTTTGCTATTGCCTATCAAATAAATTTCAAATAAACTTTTTAAGCACTCGTGGGTATTTCAAATCTAACATATATTTCTTTGAGGTCTTCTCTGTCAGAACTCCTTCACATGGCCAAAAACTCTTTATCATCTTTGTTTACTTTTCCCTGGGGGCATTCTTTTCCCTCATTTGTTTCTAGTCTCCACTTGTGCAAATCTATGTTTCAAGTCTGCATTTAATGTTGTTTTCTATGAAATTGTAAATTGAAGCAAACACAAATTCTGTCCTTGCTCTTAAAATGATAGACCATCTTAATTTTTTTAAAACTTTTTCTTCTAAGATATCAAAAAACATGTAAAAATAATTAAAAATTGCTTTGAAAACTACATTTAATTTAAGGGGTCAGAAAGATAGTGAAGGGGATAAGATGTTTATCTTGCATGCAGCCAACCTAGGTTTGAACCCTGGTACCATGTGTGGTATCCCCAAGTACAACTAAAAGTAATTTCTGAGCACAGCATCAGTTATAGCCTCTAAGTAGTTTCAGGTATGGCCCAGGACCTCTCCTTCAATACACACACACACACACACACACACACTCACACACACACACACACATGCACGCACGCACGCGCACACAAAGATACATATACATATTTTGTGCAAAAGTATTTTATTCAATAGGATATATTTTATATCTGCCTTAGTAATTTCATCATGCAAAAACTTTTAAATTTGATAGTCTCATTTTTTACTTTTTGCTATTGTCTTTCTTTCCAAAGTCAAAATATTAAAACGACACCAATGACATCAATATACAAATAATTTACCTATGTTTTTCTTCATGTATTTTATAGGTTCCCTCTGATCTTCAGGTTTTAACCCATTTTCAAATAATTTTATAAATGGACAGTTTCATTTTTTTGCCTGTGGTTGTCCAGTTTTCCCAACACATTTGTCAGAGAAATTTTTACTTATTCCATTTTATTCACCCAACTATTTTAACTATCTATAAATATGAGTCTCAATTTTGTTCTTTTGATGTGTTTATCTCTATACCTAGTAGTGTACCATTTTTAATACAATAGTTTATAGAATAATTTGAAGTCAGTAAATATAAGTCCTTCTATCTTCTTTTTTCATCAAAGTGCTTTGGCTATTTAGAGACTTTTATAGTTTCACATGAACTTTAGTAAAGCTTACTTTAAGTCCTTGAAGAATGTCATTGGGATTTTAGAGGAAAATATTTGCACAGATACAACAGATAACAAGATAATATCTAAGACATATAAAGCACTTACAAAGCTAAATAAAAATAAATACAATTCAATCAAAAAAATGTAGAGAGAAAATGATTTTCAGCAGAAAACATCAGTTACTAGTGGGTATATGAAAATGTATTTACCAGCTCTTAATATCAGGAAAATGCATATCAGAAGAATAATTAGATATCATACCACATAGATAGAGCTAGAGAATATACTGAATTAAGTCAGTAGTATGAAAAGAATCAATAATTTCTCTTTTATGTGGAATATAAAATTTGTTATTGATATATCAAATGCACATTAATAATATGTACTTTAACACTACTATTAACTACATATACCTAAACAATAAAATATATTTAAAATATAATAAAATGTTTAAAATTTAAAAATATATAGGGGCTGGAACTATAGTACAGAGAATAGGGCACTAGTTTTGCATGCAACCAATCTAGGTTTGATTACTAGATACTATACCTAGTATCCTCTAAAGTCCCCTGAGCATTTCAGAGTGCAAAGCCAGGAGTAATCCCTGAGTACTCAGGTGTGATCCCACTCTTAACCCCCCAAATTAATGTCACTTCTATAAAAGTACAAGAACCATCTGTAATTTTATTACTCAAGGATCTTTTGCCAGCATTCTGGGATATAATTTTTGCAGCACATGTGAATGTTGAGAATTTAGTTTTTACATATTATTACATAGTTGTGCCATATCCATTGATGACTTTGGTAATATAATTTTAAGGGTTTAGTGCTATTAATAGTAGGTATAAACTATAGTGTATGTTAGCACTTTCATATGGAAACTAATTTATTTATTTATAGAGTAAGTTGATGAATTTCCTATCTTTTGTTGTGAAGATTAAATGAGTCATGTGTTAAATCCCACAATACTCTGAGGACATAGTAAATGCTTAGTAAATGGTGATCATTGCTAGTTTTATTTTGTCAAAGAGTTTTAAAAATTCATCTATTCTCAGCTGAGAGACCATGTAGAGGGAAAGAATGGATATTTATCTGTGCTCCCAGATTTCTTTCTGCTCCTAGAGGAAATCCTAATGGTACCAATGAGAAACAAAAGGCTTCTATTTCTCCCTTTAGATTCTTAGACTCAGTCAAAATTATCCAAGAAATACAAATTTATGCTTTTGACTTTCTTTGTGTTATGTTATTGTTAATTATTTAGTTTGTTTGAATTTTGATTTTGAGCCACACCTGGACTTGCTTGGGGCTTTCTTTTGGCTCTGCTCTTAGAGATTATTCCTCGTGAGTTTGGGGGAGATGGAGTGCCAGCGATAAAATCTGGTATGTGCTATGCAACACCTTATGCACTCTCCAGACTCCCAAGTTTATATTTTTAACAATGTTTTGGATCAAGAAAAGGGACTAAAATCTTTCAGAAAAAATGTGGGTTGGAGATAATAATGATTAAATTCACATGTTTTCTGCCTTATTTCTGTATTTAATTGTGATTTAACTTTAGGCTTTTCTAACGTAATTGTTGAGAGTGGAAACGCCTGTTGGCCTCATTGTTTTTAATACCCAATAAATTTTCATTAAGAAATGTCTTGAAGGTGGTCTTTTTTATCTTATTATTCTCAACTTGATTGAAATCCAAGAGTGTTACCATGCCTCTTGCTGTTTGAACTCCACAAGTCTTTGATAATTACACCTGACTAACATCTTCTATCAAGTCTTACACATTCAGAGCTTTGACAATTTCTTTAGATTTTTATTCCCTTGGCCACACTGAGCAGGCTGACTGAAGATGTTTCTGGTCATTGTATTTCAATACTCAAGTTACGTCTGTCTTATTTCTTGGAGAACACAACAACTTTATATCTTAAACATATTTGATATGATGAGGGATAATGTAATACTTCCCTAATCTTCATCTTTTTTTTAACTGAACTACAGACTCTTCGAAGCCAGGAACCACTCATTCTCTCACACTCTATAACCTCTATACCTTAACTGTTTCTGATAACAGTCAACTGTACCATAAATCTTAGCTGAGAGAATTTTTTATGACTACTGCTTTCTCAGTTTGATTATTTATCAGATAAAACATTTTAGAACATAAACTTTGGAATCAAACAGGATAGGGTTTCTAATTTGCTTTTTTCTATCATTATATGTCCATGGACACCACATTTATCTCTCTAGGCCCACTTGCCAACAGTGAGGAAAGTAATTCTTATTTTGCCATAGGCTAAAGGAAATAACTACTGTGAGAAGCCTGCTACATAGTAAGCATACAGTAGTAGTGTTTTCCCTGCTTTTTGGAGACATTGCATTTAAATTTCTCAAAACAACAACAAATATTTGCTCTCTGCTTTCTGCAACTAAATTTAGAAGAGAATAATATGTAAGAGAAAGACATAAGAAACAGTAGAAAGTTTTTTTAATGACAGACATTGAACTTTTTTCAAACCTTTTTATGATTTCCTTTCAGTAACTTTACTTTCACAAAAATAGGTTTATGTTTGTCAGTGTGAGAGATTGCCTTCTATTAACCTCTGTGTTTCTTTGAGTTATAAGTGAAAAGGAGGCATGAAGAAAGTGACAGAAAGTGTCAAATGTTCCCATGTTTGTTCCCTGAATGCAAGAATGAAGCTCCCTAGGACTGTGTTGTTAGCTACATGTTTGAATTGCTAAAATAAAATGGTTGTATGGGATATGAGGATAAAATAAAATAGTTCTTATAGAGAAAATATAGAATGTTGGAGTATTTGACAAATGATGAACATAATGAATAAAATAGTTTTACTTAAACTGTTTTTAGTGAAGATGATTGGAAGGAAAGTTCCACAAAAATTAAAAGATTCATTTATTTGTTTTAAATTCTTTTTATCCACTAGATAAATTTTTATAACCACTAGATGAAGAATACATAACTTTACCAAGGGCTACAGCTATACAAGTGAAGCTTGAAATCTTTTCTAAAATATGAAAGTGTAAGAATTTGAACTAGTAGAACCAGTTGATATTAGGTAAATGTTTTTCTTCTTATTTTTAAATATATTACCTAGTATAAATAAAATCATATTACTTTTTGTGTTAAATGTGCCACCTATAAAATGCCTATAATTTAGATATAGATAAATTTAAAAATTTATCTACTCATTTATTTTTATATAATATGTGTATATAAATGTAGATGTTACGAGTAATCTGTTTTCTCTATAAATATCAAAGATTATTTTTCTGGATAGACTTTTTTGTTTTTCTTTTTAAATTACATTTTTTATTATTCTTTGAGCAAATTTAATTTATTTTAAATGATAATCATATTTTAGTTCCATATACCACATTGTCTAATAAGTGTCACATCACTAGGTATATTCCTAGAGACCCAGAACTGATGGGTCTGTCTCTGGAGAAAACTTTCACCAGTAGGATGATTCCAGTATCTCTTGTACCTTAGGACTGAATTAATATCATATCCTCGAGACCTTGAACTAAACTGATGACTTGGTTGACCAAGAATCATATGTTTGGTCTAAGTCTCCTGAGCTCCTTTTATCCAAAAAATTAAAATAAAACAAGATACAAAAGTCTTTCTCAGCTCTCTGCTTTCTACAGTGCGAGGACATCCCACATGAGCAGCATATGGGTTAATCACTGAAACACATACCTGGTCCTACAAAATAAATTTTTATTGTATGTATTTAGAAGCAAAAATTTTATACTTCATGATAAACACTTGAATGTATATGCTATTTTTCTATGTTGTTTTTAGAATATAGCATGCATAATAATATTAGGGGATGACAATATATCAATATGCAAAATAAATATATACAAATAAAACTTAAAACCAAAGTGCCTCCTCCGCCCCATGCCAGACATTTTCCCAGTGAAAGAGACGTAGTCTATCTAATTCTAAAATCACTCTAGGAAAGAAAGTGGCATTATTTCTCATCCTCTAGTTCAGCCTGGCTTAGTGAAAAAGGAATGAGGTAGACCAGACCATATGATAAGTAGGCATCATTTTTTCATTGTTGTACCTGGGCTGGTATAAATCTGAAAGCATACTGTGATAGCTTAGACTCATTTTTAATGTTTTGATCTATGAAACAGAAATTATAAAATTCATACAACATAATCTTTATGACTTTTTAAACAAGAGAATAAGAGAGAATTAGAGTGCTTCAACTTTACTATATTCTGACAGCTCAAATATTTTTTACCAACCTGTATGTAAAAACCATTCAGTTCTTATACATACTTGTATATTTTCTTTTTGGGGTAAACAACCTCTCAGAAGTCCAGTTTATTTTTCCCTGTGTGTAGTCTGCTTGTTACTCTTCTTTGAAATTTAATTTTCTTATTTCTTTTGTTCTTATTACCATCTGGGCTTCTATATTTGATGATTTCATTTTACTTTTTTTCATTACATATTTTCATGTTCTAGAAAGTTTAATGAGGTGACCCATAATTTAAGATATGTGACTTGTTGATTTCTTAGGTAAGATCACACTTATATTAAGTGTTTATCTGAAAGAAAACATGGAACTACAACAATTAATGACATTTTTGAGTAGTACCATTGATTTAGTTTTCAAATTGGTTTATTCTTTTTTTATTAATTTTTAGGTTGTTATGGAGAATAAATTCTGGTATCATGCACAGAGTCATATATTCAGTTCTTTATTAACTTTTATAGAAAAAAATCTGATTTTAAAGGTCTGTGTTAAAAAGATATGAGCTATTTGAAGACAAGTACTCATATTAGGTAGTTACTAGTTAACTCTGAAGTTATAAATAAATTTTTGTTTTTCCTATTTGCTGATAAATCACTTAGCAAATCTAAAACATATGAAAATGCATACACATTTTGTGCACAGACTTGAAAGACTAATGCCAACTATAGTGATAATTGCATTGATTGATTCTTTACTTTTGTGATCCTTTATATAATTTCTCAACTAAAATTCCATGGCCAAAAATAAGAAACACAAAGCATGAATTATAGCTGAAACTTATGGAACAAGTAGTAAGCATATTTTTGTAACTCAGAAACTTGAAGGACTTCAAATGTATTTTTAAGTCAAAATATTCATTTTACTCAAACAACAATGTATTTTATCTACAACTCTTCTAGTCTTCTCATTTCCTAATGCATTACCCACATCCTCTCATTCATTCTATATGTTTCAAATGTTTTAGACATCAGCCAAAATGTATTTCTTGTAGGGAATATTTTCCACTTGCCATACCCCATTACTTTATTTTTCTTATGCTTGATTCACCACTGAATCAAGTGTTTAATCTTTTTTTTTTTTTTTTTTTTGGTTTTTGGGCCACACCCGTTTGACGCTCAGGGGTTACTCCTGGCTATGTGCTCAGAAATCGCCCCTGGCTTGGGGGGACCATATGGGACACCGGGGGATCGAACAGCGGTCCTTCCTTGGCTAGCGCTTGCAAGGCAGACACCTTACCTCCAGCGCCACCTACCCGGCCCCAAGTGTTTAATCTTTTAAGACTTTGTCATCTCTCTTTAAAAAGCATATGTTAGACTAGAAATAGTACTGGTTCCATATTCAACTCAAATATGGTCCTAAAAAGTTACTTGACATTAGAAAAGGTAATGAATCTTCTGGGACTTCTTTTAATCAACCCTTGGAACAAATGGAACAAATGAATTTGATAACGTATGTCTCATCAGCTTTATGATTCTATTACTCATGAGGCATTTATTAGATTTAACAGTATAATGTGCCGTGTTCACTGAATTCAAAAGCTTGTCAGAATCTTAGAGATCATCCAATCAAGTTCAGGAATTTTAATTACTAGAAAAACAAAAGATTTACTTTGTTCGTAAGTTACAGGCTTTCTCCTATAAGGCTAGTAATTTCAAAATTAATAGTATTAGTTGCTAAATATTAGTGAATGATTTACTAAGGGGAATGGTGGAAGATGACCATTAAAGTGAATTTTTCTGAATATATCTAAATTTAAAAATAAAAATTTCAGCTCCAAATTATAGATTACATATATATCTCCTTAATTCACAAAGAAATCTCTGAAATATTAAAAATCATATTCAAAGTTTTGAACCAAAACCACAGAGTAATTTCAGACTTTAAGCAGAAAAGAATGTGGGTTGCAGACATTTCAAAGTGTTACAGGCTCTACACTATAAAATATTCATGGTTTTCAGTTACTCTGCATTTTCTCTCAGAATTTAATTGCTTCTTTCATCATGTTTCTGTATTAAAGAATTTTCAGTTAACCTCTGTTTGTACCATTGTCTTTCATATTTTGGAATTTATTTTTATAATTTCTCTGGCTTATTTTCTTTGCTGGTCTAGTTCTCATTCTACTTCATACTCCTCTTTAGGGCCAATTTACCTTGCCATTGACTTTTCTTCCCTCCAAATCTTGTTTACATTTAGCAAGAAACAGCTTTTTATAAAAGGATGAGACTATTGTGGAAAGGGCATATTAAAGATGAGGTAAAGAAACAAAAAATAGCAGGACGCTTCTCCCAAGGGAAAGATTTGAGCTGAGTTCTGGTGTGGTTAAGATTTATTTGCTCAGCTTCAGATAAAGGCTGCCATGGTCACCTAAAGGAGCTCTGGGTCTCTTGTGAATGAGAACTCCTGTTCTGGAGGTCTGGTCTATGATACAGATACTCTCTTCCTTTCAATCCAAACTATGTGCAAAGGCAGTTTCCCTTATTAGTTTTCAAGTTTGCTTTTTTTTTTTTATAGATATGGCATATTCAAATGTCTCTGAACATTAAATTAAGGTGCTTAGAGATATCAGCAGTACCATTTTCAATTCACTATCGAATTTGCATTACATAGATACAGTATCATCATCCAGTTACTCTTTATCTCATCCAGCTAAAGCTCCTCCCCCTTTTTATCTTAATTGCTGATCACTTCTTGTTATATCATCTAGAAATTTCCCAAGGATTAGAATCCTGTTTGTTCTGTTCACTTACATTTTCTTAGTAAGACAAAGGGTATAATAGATAATCAACAAAACAAGATTTGGGAACAAGTGATTCTGATATTCAGGTTTCATGCTGCGTTATAGCTACAAGTTGTACATATGCCAGATTAATGAGCTTTTAACGATCCTCATGTATATATATGTATATGTATATATTACAGTGCTTTGCCATAGCTATTTAGTCATCTGACCATGGAGTTATTCTTTAACCATTTTTCTTACAATCTTCTCACCCTACTCATATCAAGACCATCTGTACATTATTAAAGAAAAATGCAGAAGTCTGTCATTATTATTATAATCATAATTATAAACAGCTCGAATAAATCAACCTGGAAGAAAACCTCTAAGTTAACTATTCTCCTCCATTCTTAGCTGAAGCTGCTCAAGGTGGACAGGTAATTACTGGTCAAGTATTTTGCATAACACTTTGCTATTGTTGTCTTTGTGCTTTCTGTTTCCATTCCAGAAACTAGCTGCTGCTGTTAGTTTTCCACTTCTAATAGAAACCTTCTCTACTGACATGTAAATTTTAGGTAACTTGTTTTTTTGGAAGCACAATGCTGAATTTATCAGAGATGTTCTGTATTTTAACATAGAGGGGAGGAGACAAGATCCCCAGGCAAAATAGAATGAGGAATTTTTCTATATTTTCTCTGTGTCTTAAAAGGAAGAAGCTGGGAAAATAATACAAGATTTCACATTACCATAATATTTATGGAAGTTTTTGATCTGAGTCAGCTGTGGACAGAGACATTTATTGGCACCATTTTTGTACTTCTCAAAGGAATAATTATGTTACTTTTGCATAAAAAGTAGACCTTCACCATTGGATCATCATCCTTAAAGTTTTATGGTGATACTGCAGGGACATCACAAAGACCTAAAACATAATTATTAGCTTATCTATTCTCTGTTCCATTCATCTATGCTTATGAGCTCTTCCTTCCATTCTTTTTTCTCTCCTTCCTTCGTTTTTCATTTCTCCTTTCTTCTCTCCTTCCTTTTCTTGTACTATTCATTCAGTCCCTAGAAAATGTTGTTTTTTCTTTATAAAAATTTACTTTTTGACTTAAAGTACCATAATTTATAAAAATCATTCTTAGTGAGGTTTCAAACATAATATGTTTCAGCACCAATTCCACCACCAGTGTTTTCTGCTCTCTACCAGCATTCCCAACTTCCTCCTTCCTTCGCCCCACCCCAATCCCCAGCCTTCTACCTTGGCAGATTGTTAAAATTTGAATCCCTTATTTTAAGTTGTTGACTCTGCTGTTTAGACCCCTTTACATCACTGATGTACTCTTATTTTCCAGATCCCTGTTTCCCTTAGCAAATATTGTTTTTAAAACACATTGAAAGAACATGTTTCATAACCTTTCACAAATTTCATAAAATTATAGGATTTTGTGGATGCTCCATAGGAACACATCTGTTTTCAGATAGAGTCTCCTCTTGAATACCACCTCTAGCCATCCGCCAGACTTGTATTTATGGAATATAGAATCACCTTTCATGTTTCTCTGCTTAAGCATTTTCCGTGCAACTCCCTCCTGTAGAATGGTTCTTCACATCAGCATTGAAAATCCTTATATCAGGACTTTCCCCAAACCAAATAAATGGAACATCTTGTGATGGTGTTTGAGTGTATTTCAGGAGCTCTGAATATATCATAGGATGAACAGAGGAAAACTGATTTATAGAAAGAGGTGCAGACTTCTATTTATATTTGTTTTGAACCTACACACAGTAGTGTTCAGGGAAGACTCCTGGCTCTGTTCTCAGGGATAATTTCTGATAGTCTCAAAGAAACCTATGGCATGTCAAGGACAAAAATGGGGTCTGGGGCTGGAGCAGTGGTGCAGCGGTAGGGTGTTTGCCTTGCATGCAACTGACATAGGACGAATTGTGGTTCGATCCCCCAGTTTCCCATGTGATCTCCCGAGCTAGTAGCGATTTCTGAGTGCATAGCCAGGAATAACCCCTGGGCATCACTGGGTGTGGCCTCAAAACAAAACAAAGAAAAAAACAAACAAAAAAATAACTGGGGTCAGTCACATGCAGCACTACCCACTGTGGCCCCATGGGTGCATTCTTCTTAACATGTCCCACAAAGTCCTCTTGATTTAAAATCTTTTGGTTATTTGAACTTTAACACAATTTGGTCAACCTCAAAATAAATGAGAGTTCTTCAATGGATTTACATTCTAGTCCCCTCCTCATTTTGTTCTGACTTTCCCATATTAAGTTATGACAGAATGGCAATCCAATTTGAAAGTATCACTAAATTCAAGTTAACTCCTTCTTATCCTGGTTTGTGTCTCTCTTCTCATCAATGAGCAAACTGTTCTGTAATCACGTTTTTTATTTATTTTTATCTCTCACTCACTAATCAGCTTATTATTGATGGCATTTCTGGGATGTTTCCAAGCAAGAATGAATGAGTGGAAAAAGAAATAAACAGAACTTCTAGAAGATTCCATACAGGTTGATCACTCTATCTTATATAACAGTTCATATCCTATGTGGGCATAGTACTTTTATTACTAACAAATTGTGACTGTGAAAAGTGCTGAGGTTATCTCATAATTATACTTGAGTCTAAAGTTCCCTATAGATCTCAAGTTTGAGACATCAAAATCTTTTCTACTTGAAAATACTTTCTGGACTCTAATGGAAATGTTACAATTGAAAGATAATCCGAGCACATGTTAGTTCACTCTTGAGCAATGTTGGTGTATGGGAAGCAATGAGACTATATCATTAAGATGCTTCTGCAATAGAAAAGAAACAATGACCAGAATCAAAATACACCCCAAAGTGAAAGACAATATTTGCCCATCATCTATCTTAATAAGGATTAATTTCCAAGATTATAAGCACTGGAAAATCTTACCACAATGATAGTCAAACTCATGGGAGAACAATGGGAGAAGATATGAACACTAACTTCCTCAAAAGAACACATACTGATACCTAAGATATGATATCAGTATGTGAAAATTTTTCTACTAAATCATGGAGAAGCAAATGAAATCAACCAGATATTACTTTATAGCAGTAATACTGGCACACCTCACAAGGTACAAAAACAATGTCTGTATCAATGTACCCATTCACTGATGATGGGAGGTTGACTCATTCAACATCTTTGGAAGACAATATGAACACTTATCAAAAACGAAGGATTCAGTTTCTGCAAGACCCAGAAATCCAATGTCTGACTATTTACCCAAAGGACTCAAAAACAATTCTGAAAAGTAATTGTACTCCTATATTCATTGTTTATTGGAGCATTTCACCATAGCCAGAATCTAGAAACAACCCTAGTACTGGAATAACTATAGCCTATATAGATACAGTGAGCTATAACCCAGTAATAATTTTATTTTGCCACTATGTGAATGGAACTAGCTGGTAAAATGCTAAATGAAGTCACCAGAGGAAAGGATGGGTACAGAATGATATCTCTCTTGGGGTATAAAGAATAATAAGGAAACAACAAAAGTCCAAGAAACAACCTAAGAACTGGTGTATGAAATCAATCTTCAATGACAATGAAGGGGCTCTAGAGGGCTGCTGGGAGGTAATAAGGACTCTGAGATAATGGTATAAAAAAGTGGATACTTATTTAGAATGTTTTATGCATAAAAACCTATCAACATTATTGTAAATTGTAAAGCACAGTGACTAAAATGTTTATTTTAGAGTATTTTTTGTTTATTTGATTTTTTTGTTGTTGTTTTTGTTGTTATTTTTGGGCCACACCTGGTGACCCTCAGGAGTTACTCCTGGCTATGCACTCAGACTCAGAAATCACTCCTGGCTTGGGGGACCATATGGGATGCCAGGGGATGAAACTGCAGTTCGTTCTAGGTTAGTGTGTGCAAGGCAAACTCCCTATCACCTGCGCTACCACTCTGGCCCCAATTTTTAGAGTTTTAAAAATTGAAATTTTGATGTCTAAATCTAGAAATTTAAGATATTCAAAGCATTTTAATGTTACTCTTTATTTCTCTAGATTCCTTATATTAAACTACTAACCATTCAACTTAAAGGGGGGGAGTCTAGCCTGTGGGCCACTTAAGACCTGTGAAATCCCATATCCATGTAAAACATGACCCACAGCCATTTGGAAAATGAGGAATGAATGGAACATCACTAAAATATATTTATGCAAAATTATTGATATCTTGGTGCTCAAGCACCTCTGATATTTCTGCTTCAGGAGTTTTAATGTAATTCATAGTTGATGCTGTGTTTGTTGTATCACTGCGTCTGTAAATGGAAATGACAATGTGACTTTGTCTTTATCTTCATGCTTTGCATAACAACATCATCCCAATCAAAACTTTCTCTTTGATTATTCTGTTGGTCTTGCTATACAAATTGAATGTTATGCACATTTCTTGAGAAATGAAGCTGGGGAAAAGCTAGTGGCTTTTAGATGCTTGCACATTTGTCTGTGTATTTTACTTATCCCAATGCTATGTCTTATGGGTCATTTTCTCCTTCATAATGATGATATCAGAAATAAACTTTAAACTAGATATTAGTGGAATAGTTATTTAGCTGCATTGTGTATTTTGTGCCTATTAGCATCACAATCAACATAACATTCTTGAGAGCTCTACAATCATAATTGATTCAGCAGGGCAATGATTTCCAACTGACTGAGGCCCTCCTTTATGGTGTGATAAAAATCCATTATGGGCAAGAAGCATAGAATGCCAGCTTGTGATTTAAACTCGTCCCTGTGATGCATGTTTAGGGATGGTTGCAGGTGACTCTGTGAGTAATACTGCTCCTTTATAACTGCCCTTGAAATATTTGGCATCTGTGTGGAGATTAATTGCAATTGCCTTTGAAGATTGAGTGTTGGAATAGAAATCCATTGATTCTCTTTTTTCTCTAGTTAGATACCACAGAGAAACCCTGATTTGAGCCAAGCAACAGCTTGGATGTGTTAAATGATATATTTTTATTAGGTTACAAGTTTATGGGAGTTATTTGAAAAATTACTCTGAAACCTGGTGTAATATTGTATCTTTCAAATATAGAAGTCTTTTAATCTGGATGTTAACAATATCTGGTAAATTTTTGGACTTTTAATAAGGCTTTCATAATCCCCATGATGTTTGGTGGTATAGATGTTAATATAAAAGATGAGAGATTATAAAAATGTGAGTCTTTTAAAGAAGAAAGAAGAAGCAATTAACTTAATACAGAGAAGAAATTAGACAATAATTAAGTTTGTTTTGTTCCTCATAGGGGCAGTGGTAGAGTCATGAGAGAACATAGTAGTGTTGAGGTAAGAGTTGGATTTTAGAATAATATAAAATTTGACATGTGTTTCAGTTCCTCCATTTATGAGCAGCCATGGAACCACAAGCATGTGTGAATGTCATTCTGAGTTTGCTTACTAATTTGTAATATAGAAAAGCAATACCCATGTACTAGGATGATTATATAGATTAGATAATGTGGGTAAAAATCAATTGTGTGTGTGACACTTGCTAATGTCAAATCTGTTGTTTTGCTATTATTTTTATATATTATTGAGGAGTGATTAAAATAAATCATTTGCATTGCTATGGCAAAATATCTGTGTAAGGCTTAGAAACCTAATTATAAACTTAAATCATCTAAGATAGACGCCTAATGATAGAGCTATTGGAGTGGAGAGCAAATGTCTACTTTGACACCTGAAGATCCAAATGCAAAGGGTCAAGATAGAAAAATAGAAGACGAGTTAAGACACATTATAAAGATTATCATTCTTCTTGCTACTTTGGAAAGCTCAAGATTCCATGAGTGAATATGTTTCTGTTTATTTAATCAAAGTTAAATAAATTTGATGGTTCTCTCAATGTGGCTGGCTGTACATTAACTTCCCTCTTTAAAGACTATTTTTTACTACATTTTCACTATGAAAAAAGGAAAGTTGTCACACTTCTCTCCCACCTATACAGGTTTTATTGAAATACTGCTAAAAGTAGAGCAGACCTAAGATTTCTTAGGGAGGTGGCCCATGGGATTAGAATGGGCACTGATTGAACTGCTAGGATTCAAGCCTGAGCCCATTCATCAGCTTCAGCAATGATTTTTATCTCCTGAGTCTTAGTTTCCTCATATTTAATGAGGAATAATTCTTTTTAGTTCCTTTGTATATGGATGTTACATAGGTCAAAGTCAAAGAGAGATAATGGATGATAAATCACACTGTAAACTGTGAGGATATGAATAATTCTTTATGTACTCAAACACTTCTTTTAGCTGTGATATCCATCTGAAACTTGACGGCCTCTTCATATTGATATATTGATTTTAGTTTCTTTTTACAAACAGGCTAACACTGAGTTTCAGAATAAAAAAAATGTAATGACATTCAAAGAGAAATAGTCCCTTTTTAGAGGGAATAGGTTCCATGATCCCCACTGAGTATCTGGAACAATGTATTGAAATCTATAATGTAGTAGTTTATTCTATAAGTACATATCTATAAAATTTTTTGATAATTTTCAGTTGTTTGTTTTGGGGCCACAGAAATGTTGGAATCTTGGAATTCCAAGAAATCATGGAATCTTGGGCTTTCCAAAGCAGCAATAAGAAGAATGATAATCTCAATAATGTATTTACCTCATCTTCTATTTATCTATCTTGACCCTTTGCAATTTGATCTTCAGGTATCAAAGTAGACATTTGCTCTCCACTCCAATAGCTCTAGCTTTAGGTTTCTATCTTAGGTGATTTTAGTTTATGAATTAGGTTTCTAAGTCTTCCACAGATATTTTGCCATATCAGATGATTTATTTTTTATTATAAGTATATTTTTTATTTAAGTAACATGATTATACTTGGTTCACAGTCACAAACAGAACACCTCCCTTCCCCAGTGTAACATCTCCCCTCCCAATGCTCCCCCTCCCATCCCCTGCCTGTATTCAAGACAGATATTCTACTACAGTTATTTGTTTTTAAGTTCAGTAAATTGTTTTTTTTTCTTAAAGAAAAAGTGTTAAAGATAAAATAGTAAAGATAAAATAGTGACAGTGGCAGATGATTTATTTTAATCACTCCTCAATAATATATAAAAATAACAGCTAAACGACAGATTTGACACTAGCAAGTGTCACACACACAATTGAGTTTTACTCAGAAATGCTCAGGTTTATCCTAGCTCTTTGCCCAAGAATCACTCCTGGCAGGACTTGAAGAACCTTCTAAAATGTTGGAGTTCAAACCCAGGTAGGGTGCATGCAAGGCCTTAGCTGCGGTACTATTTCTCCAAACCTCTACATGCCTATATATAATAATTTAATTTATAAATAAACATAATTTTCAACAATATTTTCAACAATACTCACAAAATAATTTAGCGTTCCACATTTGACAATTATTAATAAGAAACCATAAAAAACAAAACTACAACAATCTAAATACAGAAGGGACCACTTATACTAGCAGCCTGGGGGGGGTAAAGGAGGGGTGATATGGAATGCATGCTGGGAACAGGGGTGGAGGGAGGACAACATTGGTGGTGGGAATGCTCCTTTTTCAATGTCACTATGTACCTAAAATACTACTGTGAATGATTTGTAATTCACTTTTGTCAAAATAAAAATTATTAAAAAAAAAAACAACCTGAGGATATGACAGCTACTGTCATTACATTCTCCAAATATACATTAACGTAGTAAATCCAGTGGATATGCTTTGGAAATGAGAATTGCCAACAAATTTGCCACATGAAGATACAGTAAAAAGTAAAATGTTATCAAATAAAATTATACTGACAAGACTTCAAGTTATTTACATACTTTGTAAGTACCTCAATCAGTATGAGTCATTCATAGGTTTATTCATTCATCTGATTTATTTAGTTTTTATGTGTTAACACTTCTTTTATATCAATACCTACTTATGAATAATGTATAGAGTTGACAACTTTTAAATTAATTTATGTGCAACCTCTCTTTAAATTACAGACTTAAAAATCTATCTCATTACAATGTATACTCACTTGAATTTCTAATAGCCATCTCATTCAACATTCCCCAAATGATCTTTTAATATACTACCACCCCCTGCCAAATTCTCCTCTTGCACCTGTTAATTAGTAGCTGTTCTACTCCTCCAATTTTTCTGATTCCAAATCTGTAGATTATTTTAATTTCTTATTTTCATATCCTTTACAGATGGTCACTGATTTATAATGATTAGACTTAATAATTATTTTAGAGCAATGTACATTAAGTAGAAACTATATAGAGTTTAAATCATTCTTTAAGATAGTAATATGTAGTATAATACTTGATACTGATGCTGGACAGCCACAGGGAGTCATAGCTCTAAGTCAGCCAGGTAATGATAAAAGTAAACAAAGAATTAGAACAGATTCCTTCACTTTTAGCACTAAATGAGTAGTATTGCTTTTCTCAACATTGCTATAAAATAAACTTGATTTTAGCTCATTTTGTCCAGCTCTAGGTTGTATAAGTATTCTAAATGTGCTTAAATTAGATTATATTAAGCTATGCTGTTTAAGTAGGTATTGTAAATAAAAGTTTGAGTTGAGGCCAGAGAGATAGCATGGAGGCAAAGCATTTGCCTTTCATGCAGAAGGACAGTGGTTCGAATCCTGGCATCCCATATGGTCCTCTGTGCCTGCCAGGGGCGATTTCTAAGGATAGAGCCAGGAGTAACCCCTGAGCACTGCCGAGTGTGACCCAAAAACCAAAGCAAACCAAAAAAAAAAAAACCAACCAACCAAACAAACAAAAAAAAAACAAACAAAAAATGTTTGAGTTATATTTTTATATTGATTTTTGATATTGGATACTGGAATTTATACTCACTATATGTTGATCAATGAATTCAACATCCTATTGACTTTAGTTTGAAATTATATTCCAAGTATGCTTATTCCCCTCTAACAGTTTCTACCTGATTGTTGCTCTGGTTAGAATAAGTCATCTTTCCTACTTTCCAACAGACTATTCTCAGCATAGGAATCAGAGTGAGTTCAATGTTAAATACAAAACTCACCATGTCTGTCTTTTACTATAAATTTTCTAGTTTCATTTATCTTAGGATGTAGTATTCTATATAATCTATTTTATACCTTATCTTTGAACATTCCTTTCCTTGTTCACTTAGCTTGTCTCTCAGTGGCCTCTACACTATTGATCAAAACTACAGAATAACCTTGCCAAAGGAGAGAAGTGCACTATTTTTCAAATACTTTAGTTCCAGTAAGTCAGGTTATATAAAAGATATAGGGTAATAGTCTGGTTTGTCATAATCAAGTGATTATATTTTATCTAAACAGATAATGGATGACTAATATAATGAATGACATAATAACATTTGATTTAGATATTGAGAGAAAAAGGTACAATGAAAGGGGTCAGATGAACTATTAGATGAACATGGCAAAAATAAAACATGACAATGGAACAGGCAAAGATACTTAAGAGTCTGTCTATTCAGAACTTGGGAAGAATGATATTCTATATTAAATTGAAGAACAGATACTACAATTGATCTTAGAAAAAGGAATCTGCAAACAGGCAGATTCCATGGAAAGAGAAGATCAAGAGTACTCCAAGAAAGAGAACACAACATACTGTTGGCTTTCAATAACCTTGTTCAAAAATAATAAGCATTGGTCAAAATCAATAAAATATAGTTTGTCACCAGCTGGTTTTCAGAGTAGATATCAATGGGAATCATTCAGATCAGTGACTCAAAAAATGACTTAGAGTACATGTAAGACCTTTAACTTACTCAATGAAAAATCACTCATGAAAGTCCAAAACATATCTTCTGATGCAGTTATTCCCTAGGTAAACTCTGTTATATATCACTGTGGATTTCAAGGCAGACCTTACTTCAATTGCTCCTTTAGGAGGATGTGAGTCAGGTGATGTATAACTTCTTACTAGTTTACTTGTTTTATTAGAGACTTTTTTCATTTCTGGTACTTGTTCCCAGATGTATCATTTTCCATTTCACACATCATAAATATGTACATAAATATTTTAAAAGCTTCTATTTCTCCAGGTGGAATTGTTACCATTTAATGGGTAATAGCTCTCACTGAGAATTACCTAAGATAATAAAATGCTATTGCCTTCAAACTTAAGGCAACCCAAATGTTTCAGGAGTAGTGTTTGAATTTTCACAGACTTTAGAAATTATCAATAGCACCCCTACTCCACCACCTCCAGAGCCCCATTATTTGTATTCCATTTGTATTTCCTTAAAATTTTTTGTGGCAAGGGACTATACCTTAAGCAATTGGTGAATAAACATTAGAAACTCAAATGACATTTTCTGAGGTTTATATCAAAAGAGTTATAGAAACATGAAGATCACTTCTGTTTTTACTAGAAACTCTGGGAAGCATGTTAACAATAAGTCTTTTCATACAGATTCTGATTCAGAAGAAACCTTCAATTTAAAAACAAAATAAAAACTACCTGTCATGAATATAAAATAGGTCATTCACATTTTTAAAGCAATTTAAATAAAAATATTTAACAACAAATAAATTTACTAAAATAAATAGCCCGGATGATAATTTTATCCAGATCTTAACCTGACAGATACCACTTAAAAATAACAAAAGGGAAAGGGATCTAACTCAGTACTACAGAACTTGCTTTTTATGTATGAAACACTAGCAACCAAGCAAAACTACAAACTCCAAATCCCAAACCATGGAATCAAAACCAAAACAAAAACTCCAGTGGGCAGATAAATAGCTCAATCAATTGAGAACATGCTTTGCCTGTGGGTGACAGGAAGTGCCCAAGTTCTACAAGAAGTGCCCTCCATTAGCAAGTGCCCTCAATCCAGCAAGAACTTCCAGAAGGAGCTCCATAACACAAACTAAAATAATACTCTTCACAATTTGTTGTTGTATTGTATATATTTCATTTTATTTACATATCCACAGGTGGAATGTCTAAGAATTTATATTTAGTGCTAGCATCATTTTTTTTTTACAGATAATAAAATGCTATTGTCTCAGAAGACTCAACATGCCAGGACTTCTGGGTGTCTTAGACTGGTATGTTGGGGGCTCTGGGCAGGACAGCTAGCCATAGGCCCCCTGGGCTGACCACTTAGTCCAGGGGTTTGAGATCCCCCCAGGCCAGATTGGTCTTCAAGGCCACACCTGGTAAATCGGGCCATGGGGGGAGGGTGGGGGAGAGAAATTCCTCCCCTATGCATACTGGACCCCATTCAGGAGTTTTTTTCTTACTAGTATTCATTTTCAAAAGCATACATACTTTTTAACAACACTCAAAAATATTCTTAATTCTCGACTGTTTCTAGGAAAAAAAATGGAATTCCCTAGATTTGGAGGATAATATTCAAATAGGTCTCTAAAATCAGTGTATATGTAGACGTGACTTCCTATACAGTGATCCTCTTTGACTGCCAAGTCTAATCCATAAACAATTCATCTATACAATGTATATAGCCTCTCTGATATATTTCACCTCCCAGAGCCCCTTCTACTCCCTCATCTCCCAATCCGAATTCATTATCTTCCCCTCAATTAACCCTCTTTACCCTCAGTTCTTTAATTTGTTAGGCACCAAGACTGACCTCCTGCCCCAACAGATTCTGCCCTTTCGCACACCCCTACAAAGCTCATTATTACTCCTTAACTCTCTCACCCCCAACCATCAGTACCCCACATTTACCCTTTTTAACTTCAGTACTACACAGTCCTAATCACAGACCAAAGTCGTGCATTAGATTTAACAACCCCCAACTATTTCAAAAGACATAAAATGGACACATATGTCTTTTGAATATTTTATGTGTATTTTCTTTAACAGCTATAATTCTTTCTAAATAATCTTTTACCGTGAAGATTCTACCCACTTTTTATCTTGTCTTCCCTTTGTGAGCTGTTCAATAAGGAATTTTGGTGGAAGAGTCCCTCAGTTTAATGCTTATGATTGAACCATGTTATGGGGATTGTTGAACTTGTTCCTATGGCCCCCATATGCGCCGATAACGCCACGTGGCATTGTTCCTTGTTTGCATAGGCACATTAAAATGGGAAAATACTATACATATAAATAAGTTCTTTTCTAATAGAGATTGGAACACACAAATATTGTAGTGCAATGGGACCTTACACCTGAACATTGATATAATGACCTGGCACAGGCCTCAGAAGAATGGGCATCCTCCATTCACCCCTGAACCTGGGAAGCTATCTGTGAAACATCCAAGGTTTTTTATAACAACACCTGGAAGCAATCCTCTACCAGGGAAGACCCTACCACTGCTCTGATATCGACCTGCTCAAAAGAGACTTCCCTTAACACTAAGAAGACTTGACAACAACAACAACGACCTGCTTACAGGACAGGGTTTTCTGCATTGCCCTTTAAGTGTGAGGTGAAAAGAGAGGACGCTCTGCACCATCCTGACTGCAATGTAGGATATGCAGATTCCAGGATCTTTTTTTTTCTTTTTTGGGCCACACCCGGCGGTGCTCAGGGGTTACTCCTGGCTGTCTGCTCAGAAATAGCTCCTGGCAGGCATGGGGGACCATATGGGACACCGGGATTCGAACCAACCACCTTTGGTCCTGGATCGGCTGCTTGCAAGGCAAACGCCTCTGTGCTATTTCTCTGGCCCCATCCAGGATCTTTAATACAGAAACATAATACCAACAACAGAGACTGCGTGAAAAATAAAAATGTATTGGCCCTACAGACAATGACCTGGATTGGACAAACTAGTTTGCCTGGAGCCTAGAGTTGGTCTTATGCCAGGGAACTTCAGGGGTAGGGTCTCCTTGTATTTAGGCCAATGCTTTTCCTTTCCATGTTCCTCATATTTTGGTGAGCCCATGCAAACAATAATTGCCATTCTAACACCGTTTTTACTGTGCTCCTTTGACTCTAATTCTTAAGAAAAGCATCCTACTTAAACCTTTGAGGTTAACTTAAACTAATATGCATGAGCATGGAAATGTAAAAAAGTACTTTGCCTTCAATGTTTAAGGAGTTACATAAGTTTTATGGCTTTAGATTGCTTTGTGTGCTGCTAAGAAATATTATGTACTGCAATCTGGGGACTTGAGGTACATGGGTTCTGTTTTATTTTTCTTAATGTTCTTTGGCTGAAAGTATAAAGTTAAGATATCAGCAATGGGACTACTGAGAATTCTGTTTATGGGTGATTGTCCTTCCACTGTAACTTTACCTTGTCCTCTTTCTTTGCATTTTTGTTCTCATAATTAAAAATAAGAAATTAATAAAAAATGCTATTGTCTCCAAATTTACAGATAATGCATATAGACGATTACAGAGGCCATCTTGACTGATGTTAACATGACATGATAATTGCAGGTCCCACTTTCACATTCCAGCAATTTGAATGTCAATCTTTACTAATTTGAATGCTATTCACATATATGTCATTTCTTGAGAATCTGAGAAACACATAATATTTAAATGAAGTCTGTGTCCTCAATGAACTTTGCTTAGGAAATCAGACACTATCATTCTTTGTGGGAGAGAGGATAATCAGGATTATCTTTGTGTCCCTCCTAGAATTTTTGGCTTTTTAGAGTCTAAAATGTGTTGACCAAATTTTGTCTTTAAAACGTTTTGCTTTGGGATGAGAGCAAGTTATCATATATTGTGTGTAATTAGCATTATCTACAGCTGCTGGTGTGATTAGGAGAATTCAAACCCTTTATATGTATTGTCAGTAAAATAGAAAAGAAGAACCATTTAAAAAGACACATGGGAACTATGTATGCTACAGATGTGAGGGCAATGCACACTTTTGACTATGAAAACATACAAAATTGAATTGATTATGATTTTAAAATCATATAGAACTGAATCACATAATCCAGTCATTTTTATAAAAACTCTTCTAGCTGAAAAGCTTTTTTCAAAGTTTCACAGAGAATCTACAATTAAAAAAATAAAAGCAGGTCTTCTCTGAGTGAAGCTGAAAGTCTACTGTAGAGCAGAAAGGAAAGGGTCTGGGAAAAGGTTGGGTGTGGCCTCAGTCTAATGAATTGCAGTCCTATAAAGCCATCAGAGACCCAGGGTTCTCTGGAAAGCACCCTTTGAGCCCAATCTTTGGTTTCAAGATCAGTGAAGTAGATCACTGCTTCACTGGCAGTTGTTTTTGACCTCTGGTCTGGTGCCCATTTTAGTCTATTGGTGTAAAAAAAGAGAGTGAAAATGGTACATATATGAGAAATTAACATCTTTTCCCATTGAGCCATACCATTTTTCTTGGTAAAACTCTGAAGTAAAACTTGGTAAAACAAATTTTCTTGGTAAAACTCTGAAGTAATATACTTTTAGTCACTTTTAATTTTTTTAGTTTTTAAATGTCTCATGTATCATCATAGAACACTGAAATAAATTCAGCAGACTTCCTTTTCAATTCAATCACAGGGACTAGAAAACTTACCAATTTAGTATGAAAGTTACTAATTACATTATAAAAATAATCACAGAAATGTACCTGAAATTCTGAAAATCAAGGTATGAAAGGAAAACTCTCAAAGAGATTGGAGAGAAAGGAATGCTCTTGAAGAGAATGAAATCCCAGCACAGAGCAGCAAACTGCAGTAGGAAAGAAAGTTCTAAATTATGGAATTTTGTCCCTGGGAAGGAGGAGTTATGCTAGCACTTCCCTCCTATAATTCTTTATTTAAAATGCTGAAAGAAGAGGCAGGGAACTTGAGGCATATATAGGAAAGAGTCTTCAGCAGGTACCATATTGGTTACTCTTCCACTCTGCTAGTGGATACCATATTGTATTGAGTTGCCATATCAATAAAATCACTAGCAAACACCAGCTGATGACTACTCCAAATCTTGTTGACTGCTGGAGGGGTGAGCCTCAAAGAAGCTACTTATTGACTCTTCCCTTTTAGAAACAGACCATGAAACTCTGAAGGCAAATTCCTAAGGGGAGTTTCACCCATCTCAAGATAATTGCTGAGTCACTTAGGGGCTAAAATACACTTGTTTAAATCTAACACACACACCTACTGTCTTCATCTATGTCTGGTTACTAGCAAGCAATAAAAAATCCTGAAGAATCCTGTTGACTTCCCAAGATATGGAGTGTGTTCTCATTCTACTCCAACTGGCAGGCTAGGTGATCGAGGCCCTAATCTCTTTTTAAGCTCATGCCCCCTACCCCAATTTGCATGCCCTCTTGCACACACAGAGAGTTTTTCTTGTCATACCAACTTCTATGTTACTACAAGTAAGAATGATATTTTCTGTATGCTTCCTGTTGTTTCCCTCTTATTCGTGGTATCCAGGCATCTCAAGATAATAGGTAACTCAACTCCATTTCATTCTAATCTGTTTACTTTTGGAAGATGGCTGGCACTAGGCTCTTTGTCAATATGCCTTTGGGTTGCTATTCCAGCCTGCTCAATCTTGGTTTATAGGTATACTCTGGCACTAGCAATCTTAACCCAGACTTCTCCGTCTTGTGTTAAAATTGAAGCACAGGTGCTCCAGTTACCCACAGTTGCTGTCCAGGTCAATTCCTTGTTGCTTCATAGGTCAACCTAAATTTGTTTTGTAGCTGTGGGAACCATCAATACTGAAAACTTGGTTGCAGTTTAGGCCTACTTAAATTTGGTCGAATAAGCCTTGAAAATTACATGCAACTTTGCAACACTGGATACTACTCTGTTCTATATGATCTTCAACCACATGCTGCCAAAAACATGAAAATGCAGATTTTCTAGTAGTTATGTAAAGCTGCTCAGTGCTTCATTAGCTTCTGGGCAGGTAAGAATGAAACATAGGGGCCAGAGAAATAGGATAGCAGTAGGACATTTGCCTTGCATGCAGCAGCCAAATCCTGAATAAAATTGGGTTTAATTCCTGGTATCTCATATGATCCCCTGAGCCTTCCAGGAGTGATTTCTTTCTTTTTTATTGTCTATATTTTAAAACTAATTTGTTTATTTAAGCACCATGGTTACAAACATGTTAGTAACTAGGTTTCAATTGGGTTTCAGGAGCAATTTCTAAGCATAGATCCAGGAGTAACCCTTGAGCACTGCCGGGTGAGGCCCAAACCACATATGCCACCAAAAACAAAACAAAAAACAAAACAAAAATAAATGAATGAAAACTAATAAATATCAGGCCCACTTAACTTGAAAATCATAACTGCTGAGTGACAACAACTATGAACCAGGACTTTTCAGCCTCTGGGCAAGAGCTTTAAAAGGGCATTTTTTTCAATGTCTACACCAAATCAAAGAAATCGACAAAAGCTAGATAAATAAAAAAATGTTTATTTTGTGCTTTTTGTCTCTCTCTCTCTTTTCCCCCCTCCTGCTTAGGAACAGTAAACATTGGAGTCATTCCCTTTGTCTAAGAGATACAGGGTTTCTCCACCCTTGGAGTATATTATCATGGGATTAACTATAGATTCCTTTCAAGTTCATTTACTCTCCTGTTGGTGCTTTTGTGGTGTATGGGAAACTTCTGCTCCATCGTGGGTGGTAAAATCAGGTCTCTGTATCTAGAGATCTCTGTCTCTGCACATGTCAAGGATGGAACTTATGTTGAAGTCTTTCTTTGTGGTTCTAGAAGTTCTGTTCCCTTAGTGTCATTATAATATGTCTTCTGTGGTTGGTGGTCTTGGTCCTTGCGCTGATCCTAGGATGGAGCCTGGGATAGCGTCTTTCGTTATGCTACGAGAAGACCCATTCAGTTGCTACTATCTCAGTCATACTTCTGGAATTAGAAATCATGGTTGTTGTGCAGGTCATAGACGAGGGTTTTTTTCTTGGTCCCAGAATACATACTGCCCGGTCATGGTTCTATCAGCCAGTCATCTGTAGATTGCGATCTTGGCTTTTTCACAGACCAAAGGGTGACAAGTCTTCTGATTTTGTCTCGTTAGCTGGTGAGGTAGGGTAACCTGCTCAAGTTGTTCCCAATTTCCTTGTTGTCAGGATTATCCTATTAGAGCTGGGCCATGTTGGTGTTTGAGCAGTATATGTCCCAGATGGGATTTGGTTCCTGTAGCTGGTGTGAAGAACTGTGTCGTTTCTATGCCTGGGATCTAGGGTTCCAGGCTGGACGGTCGGCATCTAATCACCTGGGGTCTAAGTTGGGTCCACATGACATATATTCAAGGTGGGAGATGCCCCTGTGTTGTAAAAAAGTATGAGTTCTTATCCCTAGTAGATAAGAGCCATTTTTAAATGTAACCTTACCCCCTCTTTTAGTGTGCCTTTGCAAGAAGAGATGGTTATATTGCCAGTGCATTTGGGGGTGGAAAGAGAAGAAAACAGAGGCAAGTCACAAACCCACAAAAAGATAAAAATAGAGATAAAAATATATGTGCTCCTGTATATATAAAGAAAAAATGTTTTTAATAGAAATTAAAAAAAATGAATTAAAAAAGTAATTAAAGGAACAAAGTGATGCAGGAGACTACCTTATATTTGGGGAAAAGCAGGTAAAGAGGTAAGTGTTATATAGGGCTTATACTTAGGATGGAACTATAGGTTTCCCCATTGTCTTTTGAGATTTACTTGTGGGGCATGGGTTCCCGGGCACCTTTTCATCACACACCCTGACCATCTTGAGATTGGCAAAAGATTTGCGGCAGGAAGGTCTTGGGTAGAGTTCTTGTATTGGGAGTCCTTCTCAAACCGAGGATGAGAGCCTCTAGTAGGACTCCACCCATTTTTGGCATATTTGATTTTTACCCCATTTTATTACTTTTCTCTTCTTCAAACAAAACCACATAACCTTAACTATCTAGTCCCATCTCCCAATTAGAGGGGGATATAATGGAGGTACCATGACCAAACATCTGTAAGATCACTAAGTAGTAAGCTAGGCACAGAGGGGATCACTCATTCTAGCAGCCCCAGGGATGAGGGTGGAGGCTATGGGAGGCAGGATGGGAGTGGAGGTGGAGGGAAGACAATTTGGTGATGGAAATTCCCCTGATTTAATGTTAATATGTACCAAAAATATTGCTGTGAACGATATGTAAGCCACTATGACTAAAATAAAAATTATAAAAAAAGGGCACTTGTTACCAGAAATTTCTCAGGGTTCTTTAGGTCTACACAAACTAAGAGTTACAGCTATTTCTAAAAAATAATGATCATAAATTTCTACATACCAAACAAGTCTATACAAATATCAATTTTCTAGGCCTTGGTTGGAAAGTCATAATGAAGAAAGAGGAGTTTACTTGAACCAATTGTAAAAGACAGACAGATTGTTCAAACACAGCATGGTATAAGTAAAATGAAAAAAGAAATTAATGGAAAACAATCAGGAAGCATACAGAAAATATGAAATGTCTAAGTATAAATTATTGAGCAAAAATATGACTGCACTAAAATCTAATTTTTAATCAGCAGATTGACGGAAGATGATGATAATCAAATCAGTGGACATTATGATAAAGGAAATCATAAAAATCAACAAAAATGAATTTAATAAATGAAGATAACTTGAGAGATGAATGGGACAGCATAAAGAGGAATAAGATTTGTATCTCAACTAAAGTGCTCCACAGAATTAAAAAAAAACAGAGCAGACTTCTGAAATAATATGCATTAATAGCCGAGAATTTTCTTAAATATAGGAAAGATGTACACAATTATAGATGCTCAAAAAGTTTCAAACAAAACAGAACATACATTTTACTTAGATAACTTCTTAGGCTTGATCCCTGGCACAACTTATTACCACAAAAACAATAAACAAGAAATAAAAATATATTTGAAAGAGTTTAAATAATTAGCAAATTTGAGTCTTTGAAGTAAAGGGCATTATCATCAGACCTTAGGCTAAGGTGTTGTTTTCATAAGTCCCTTGATTTTGGGTAAACTATTTAACCACTCTGTGCCTTAATTACAGCTACAGATTGATGATAATGATAGTGTTTATGCCACTTCATAGTGTTGTAAGGACGAAAACAACGAATGCATAAAACTCTGTGAAATATGTATAATACTTTTGGTTTTTGGGCCACACCCGGAGGTGCTCAGGGGTTACTCCTGGCTGTCTGCTCAGAAGTAGCTCCTGGCAGGCACGGGGGACCATATGGGACACCGGGATTCGAACCAACCACCGTTGGTCCTGGATCAGCTGCTTGCAAGGCAAACGCTGGTGTGCTATCTCTCCGGGCCCAGAAATATGTATAATACTTTCAACAGGTGTCAGCTGCTTGTTTCCAATTATTAGAACAATGGGTGGTATTCCTCCTTAATTTTCAATAAAACTAATTTTAATATGATAATGTCATGGTAGAAACTAAAGTTACAAATGCAAAATAAAAATAACCCAATTTAAAGACTTAAGAGTTTGAAAATTTTGAAATGCTCTCCCTTTTTATAAATCAGTATTAACCAATATACCATTTGTTTGGGGAGACCAGAGTCTCTATTGTGCCTAGAGGCCTGTATTTAGAAGAACCTGTACCATGAAAATAACCCCAAAATGTAGAGTAAGTATCTTGCTGCATCCTTTGTGGCCTTAAGTTTGATCTCTGGGACCACCAAGTTCAATTTTTGAATGGAGTAATGAAGAAAATCAAAAAGGGGTTAGGAAAATGAACACATAATTGTTTTGTCCACTTTCCTTTTGTAAGTTTAAATGTTTTTTTTTTTTTTCATCTTTGAGTATTGCTCATTGCTTACTTTTGACTTTGTGCTCATAGATCACTCTTGGCAATGCTCAGAGTATCCTTTGTAATCCCAGGGATTCAACCCGGTGGGCTGTATGCAAGAAAAGAGACTTAATCTTTATAATATATCTCGGGTCTCTTTGTAGGTTTAGTTGAAGAGAACATAAACCATATTTTCAGTTCATAATGAATAATTTAAAAATTTGTCTTTTTGCCATTCTCTTGCTTTTAAGAGATGGCAGGGAGGAGTCCAGAAGCCAAGTTTCTCTTGAATAGCTACTCTGTTCCCCAGTTTTTAAAACCCTGACTTGAACCAGCCATTGCCTTTCCAGATGGTCTCCTGCAAACCCTTTACAAATGTGTGTGGATCTTGGCTGAACTCAGGCTGACATAAGCTGGTACTGAGTAAGTACCCCATTGTTATTGGCTCTCTGAGCCACCACAGTGGTCTCTGGGGATAAAAGGTAGATATTGCCAATTGAATCAGTACAGGCTTTAGTGTTTATGGGCTCATGCAGGACTAAGCATGCTTGCAAAATGGAGTGATTTTTAGTGTTGCTGTTGGAGATCTGGCTGGTGAAAATCTTCTATTGACCTGACTGACTGCTGGGTTTAGAAGGTGAACACTGAGCTGTTGAAATGTTGAAGTAAAAACCTGTTATATTTCTTTCTCTGGAAGCTAACATTTTAAATAACTTTCCTTTTAGGTAAATTTACTTTTAATTTTTTGTAAATTGTCCTCTTTTCAAAAAAAGCTACAGAAAATGGGTCAAAAAACACTCTAATATATTTCTAATGTTTGATATGTCCCTGAGAGGAAACACTTTTTTCACATAGACTCTGACTGGTCACATAATAGTTGAATTACCTTCAATTAATAGATATTTTTATGAGTAAAAACTTTCATTATTGCTATTGTTATTACTATTTTTGTTATTATTATTAGGGATCAAACCTGAAGTCTTCAATATATGAGACATGAACTTTACCAGTGCCCACCTGAAATTATTTTGTTCTTTGGTCACTTACTTGTAGAAAATTCTTTATTACCTCTTTCACATTTTTGGACAAAGGTTGTAATAGAGATTAACTTCAAAAAAATGGACTTTCAAAGACCTATCATTTATTTTAAACCGAAAATGCTTGTTAAAATAGCTCATTTTTAGACTCCCGCTTTAACTTGTCTTACCTGTTGCAAAGATTACTTATTTTACCTAATTAATTAAATTATTTTAAATAATGATAAATTTGAATCTCTGTTGATTTTGCAGGCAGAAATTATTTTTGCATTTTGTTAGGAGAAAATCAATTTGTCAGAAACCTTACAACATATCTAGCCAAATGCCCATCTAAAAGATCTCTAAATCCACTCATATGTTTCTTCTATTTGTCCAGTTTGTGAGAATGAGACAAAAAGCACAAAACATAGAGCAGAAAAAATATAGGAAGAAGAGTTATGTCAATCCTCACACCCTAAAGAATTACTAAGTATCACATGTCTTCCAAACATTGAGAAAAAATATAGTCAGTTAAAGATGAGTTTATAAAAGACCTTACTTTCCAGAAAGAGTTTCTGTTTTACTATACACACTGATAATAAACTTCCATGAAAGTATTGGAACATTTATAAGAATGAATCATTTCTAAACTATCAGCTCACATTATCATATAAATGATCACTTTTGCTTTCTCTCCCAATAGTGCTATAATATCCAATAAAGCAGTTTATACTTTGAGTGAAACTACATAGCCTCATAAAATAAGCATTATATTACTTTAACAATAAAAGTGCAATATTATTCAGGCAGTTTTCAGCCTATGTCCAAGTTACCTATTCAGTTCATTTTGTATCTGTAAGGAAAACAGGAGAGATTGAATTCAAAATTCAGTTTTGTCGAAGTGTCCGAGCATATCAGGTTGTTGGCCATGGAATAGCCTCGCAATCGCTAACTTTCTCCTTTATATACCCCTAAAATCCCTCCTTATAGGAACAGAGTCTCAAAAAGAGAAAAGAAGTGGAAATTTATGATCCTACCTTTGATGTCCAGTGGTCATGATATGGGCAATTAAGAAGTTTTTTAATCTTATGAAAAGAGGCCTAATAAAATAGTTTGGGTTTAAGTAATGCAGATTAGCTCTGTAGAAAAAATGAAAATAAATGACCCTGAGAAAGGGAAACAAACCTTTATAAGTTTCATCATGAATCATGTGGGATAGAAGAGCCACTGAAATTAGAGTATGTGTAAATATATTATGATAATGCTGTTTTCAACAAGTTCTGCCAAGGTCTTAAAACCAAAAGCATTTTTACAGTTGATAATTGCCTGGAGAGATAATATACTTTCTTTTCAGTGAAATCTAAGTGACTGAAAGAAAATCATGCTCAGAGAGCTCTAATTTGCTCAAAAACCAAGGATGATTTTTTTTTCCTCTGTGGGACTCTCCTTTAGTTTTTCAAGAAAAGACCTTAAATTTAAAATGTCAAATCCGAAAATGTTGGTAAACAAGCTCTCCCTTTTAGAAGAAAGAACACTGGAGAGAGATATACACACACACTAATCCAGCATATAAACAATGGTTCTGCTTCAGATGATTTCTGTTTGTTTTCAGAGTCTAGGAAAGTGCTACAATTTTTTTGTTGGTGAAAAACGACAGGTGTAATAATCTACTTTGCTTTTTATCAAGCGTGAATTTGAGGGGATGTTACTCTCTTATAACATAGCAGATATCTAAGTACTGTTCCAAATAAAGAAATAAATATTGTTCAAAAATATAAACAGTGGTTCACAGAGAGTGAGGGGGAGGGAGGCACAGTGTGTAGGAGGTGAAGCAGCTTCTCTTTTCTAACATCAGAACAGCTATTGCCTGAAGCAAAGTACCCTGCTGTGTCTCCCAGTAAACCTCACAATTCATCTTAGCCTATAAATGATAAATGTAACAATCTTCTAATGTCCCATTCTTGGACCAATTCCTCATTCTTGATCAAGGATCTTGGTTGTGGGTGGTAAATAAGCTACTCTGAACACACAAATATGTTTTTTTGTTTGTTTGTTTGTTTTTTTGCGTAGGGCTGTAAACCCCAGAGTCATCCCCTTCCTCAACACCTTCCTTAAGCAGAGATGCTAACACCATTTTCAGGGCAAGCTTTGGTTACTGTCTATTAAAATTTATACATTGACTTTATTAAATTCCTGGGAGAAATTGAACATCACAAAAATAACTCTTGTTTTGGCTTACATGATTTCAACACAGGTTTTCCTGGATTCTGGGAGCATCTGGAGTAGTATGAAGATTAGTAGGACTACAGATTCTCTTCTCTCCTCTTATATATCCCTTTCAGACCTAAGAGCAGATAATGGTTCTGTGAAGTGCTGTGAACAGTCTGCCTGGAAACTCAAGAGGAGCCACTAAATGCAGGTCTTCCTTCTTTTTATAGCATTGAGTTCTTTTTAAATGTACCTTCTGTTCTATGTATTTTAAAATAGCTCCATGGAGAGAAGAGAGTAGATATCCTACCTATTCTTATAGAAGAGAGTTCAGAGGTTCTGAAAGGTTAAGTAACTTTTCCAGAATTGCACAGTTTGTAAATGTTAGCTTCAGAAGAAAGACTTCCTTCTTCCAAATTCTAACCTTTTGAGTTCATCACTGTGAAAGATTGAATCCAATGCAAAAATAAAAAAATTTTGGCTCTTGGGCCCTACCAGCAAGTGCACAAGGGTTACTCCTGGTTCTGTACTCAGAAATCACTCCTGGTAGGCTAGGGGACCATATGGGATGCCGGAGATTGATCATGACTAGGCCGCCTGCCAATGCAAATTTTAAATCAGTAGGTAAACTGAATATTTATTAATGCCAAATATTATCTCTAGCTACTGAACTAAATAAGGTTTTTGATAAATTCTCAGATAAAAAGAAATAGAAACTTATAATTATGAATTTAAATGATTCAATTTTTATTTGAATGAGAAAATAAGATTTAACCAATGTTTAGGATAATTCAATGCAATTTCTTATTTCCTTGTGAAAAGTAAATAGCCAATCATACTGTAAATATAGTAGCAATTTTTATAATAACCAGAATTTTTGAATGATGCTTGTTATACATATTAATAAGTATAAGAAAGACTCTTCATCTCTCAAGCAAAACTTTAAAAAAACTACTTAATTGGGGTTGGAGTGGTGACGCAAGAAGTAAGGCATCCACCTTGCTCGTGCTAGCCTATAACAAACCGCTGTTCAATCCCCCGGTGTCCCATATGGTCCCCTAAACCTGGAGCAATTTATGAGTGCATAGTTAGGAGTAACCCTGAGTGTCACCAGGTGTGGTCCAAAAAACAAAACAAAACAAAAACCCAAAATACTATTTACTTAAAATTTTAAGCCAAACATTTTAATGAATTCAAAGTACTTAAGTATTTATTTAAATATTTGCTTCTATATTCAATTAAATATATACAAAATTGTGCTATTTTGAGTGATAACAGATCATTTGAGATTATATATTTTATCAAAAATTATATAGTCATTATAAATTTTAGTTTTACTGAAAGCATAGCATCTAATGATTAAGTAATTGCTTACAATCACTCAAATGTTTAGTTGAAAGAATATGTAATCGTTATTTTTTTCGTAACATACTAATTATTGTTTAATTTTTGAGTACCTATATAAACAAAATCATGCATGAAGTCATTTCATGTTTTGTAAGGTCTACAGGAGACAAAAATATGATATAGGTAAAAATAAGCATTTTGTGAGCAAAGCTAAATGTAAATAACCTGTATAGAGAAATTTCTGATGGTGATGAAAGAGCTTAATAGAAAAAAGTGACATATTAAATAGCATCCCTATGAATCTGTAAAACAAAATAACACATGATCTGGTACTTAATCATTCCTATAATGAAAAAACAGTTAAAATACTTTAGTCAATCTACTCATCTGATTTTATATGAGCTTAGAGTAATGATTTGAAAATATAAGCTTTTAAATTCTTGTATGACAACAGATATAAAAATTACAATGCAGTTACTTAGGTTTAATAATGATCAACTGAAGGGATTTTGAATTTAAATAATGTTTCTACTACATATGTATGTAAAGTTTGCTCAATAAAATTAAGTCAGGGTAACATTCTTTCCTTTGAACATTAAGAATATATTGAACCACTGTGAAATTACTTACAAGTTTCTTTTTTTATATCTTTATTTAAACACCTTGATTACAAATATGATTTTAGTTGGGTTTCAGTCATGTAAAGAACACCCCATTCACCAGTGCAACATTCCCATCACCAATGTCTTAAATCTCCCTCCTCCCCAGCCCCACACCCGCCTGTACTTGAGACAGGTTTTCTACTTTCTTCATTCATTCGCATTACTTACAAGTTTCTAACCACAGTTGTTTGATGTTTACCTGACTTTGTATTCAATGTCTTCCTTTCATTTTGATTTATACTAGTAATCTATTAAAATCATAAGATCTATGTTTAAAAGTTTTCATATTCGTGGTTTTATATTATTTTTGATCTATGATAATCATTAGGCGTTGTAATTCTAGTCAATTTATCACAATTTCTTATTACTAAATAGCCTCTTTATCTTGGATTTGCTTTTTTCCATGTTTTGTGTTGATTCTACATAGTTCATAATAAAAAGGACATGCATTTTGAACTCACTATATTTATTTTTATTGTTTTTGTGGTGTTTTGGGAAGGTGTTGGCCCACACCCAGGGGTATTCAGGAGTTACTCCTAGCTCTGTGCTCAGAAACTGCTCCTGGCAGGCTTGGGGACCATATGGGATGCTGGGTATTGAACCCGGGCTTGTCCAGTCAGCTGTGTGCAAGGCAATCATCCTACCACTGTGATATTGTTTCAGCCCCACTACATTTATTTTAAACTGGGTTGAGAAGAAAATTGATATGATCAAAATATTCATAACTTCCTCTTACGGTTTGTGAATATGATCACAAGACCTCACACCATCACCATCATTCTCACCCTATTCCTACAGGGTGCCATCTCTGTATAAGTTGAGTTCTATGAACATCCTTCATATTTCTTCTCTAAATTTCTTATCTAAGAGGCTAAATAGTTGGTTGGTATTTTTGCAGTCAGCAGAGCTACCATCTTTGTTCTCCAAGTATGGTGGAGCCCTGCATTAATTCTCCATTGTCGCAGTTGTAGTGTGATGCTTTCTATTTTGTGTGCTGGTGGATGATCCTTGACTAGAAGAAGCACGAGGCCATGGAGCAAAGTGGAGCAGCCGAGTGATTCACTGCCTCTTTGTCTTGGATTTTGTTCCTCACTTGGGCACTGCCAATATGGCCTTTGGGTTCCTAAGTTTCACGCTTTACCACCTAGGTTTCTGTTGCCTCTGTGAGCCAAAAAAAAAAAAAAACCCAGAAATGCTTTCTCTTTCACCATTTATTACTTTCCCCTGATGAAAGGTAATTAGACAATGAATTGTTGGGACACTGGAACTCAAAGGTGACCAGCTTTTAAATTCTACAGTTATTTAAAGTAAGACTTTAAAAATATATGAATAGAAGAAACATATGAGCTAGAGCTGGGAAACCAATGATGTAAGGACAAGTAGAATACAAACTTTTCATGATAAAAAAAGAAAAAAATATTTGAGAATAAGAAAACGTAACTGGTTTTGTAGTAATAAGAGTGAAAATATTATTCTGATGAGTCAAATTAAAATGGTGAAGACATGTATGGAATCATAACACATCCAAATAGCCATAGTCATACTGAAAAATAAGAAATTGTGAGATATTTTGGTATTTAATTTAAAACTATACTACAAAGCTAAAATGATCAAAATAGCTTAATACTGGAATAAACATAGATACCATGACCATTGGATAGAGTTACGTACTCAAAGACACATTTCTAGATATTTGGGCAACTATTTTTGACAAAGAAATGAATATATGAAGTAAAGACAGTATTTTAAACAAATAATTTTGAGAAAATAAATATCCACATGTAAAAAAATAACAAGCTATTTCTATATCTTACACCTATACAAACATCAATTCAAAGTTCATCAAAGGCCTTGAAGTCAAAGTAATCCATAATAATTCACTGGAGAAAACATAGGCACAGTACTCTAATATTTGGACTGAAGGGTGCTTTAAATGATATAATTCCATTGGCAAAGTAACAGAAACAGAAGTAAAAAAAATGAAAGATTATCAAACTAAAGAATTTTTGTATAACAAAGAAACATTGTTCAAACTAAAAGACATGAAAAATGGCCACCATCAGTTATTATAAAATAAATATAAATCAAAATTGCAATAAGATTTCATACCAGTGCAAAGAGCACATATGAAGAAAGCTAGAAAAATGTGAACTTGTGTTAAAGTCATGTGGTAAAAAATGAACTCTCCTTCACTGCTTATGGAAATATTTTCTGGTTCATTCATATGAAAAGTAATATGAAATTTTCTCCGAAAATTTAGAAAAAAAATTTCATATGACCCAGTATATCCATTTCTTGGTATCTACCCACAAAAGACAAAAATTGATTCAAAATGATATTTTTACACCAATTATTACAGTAATATTTAAAACAATAGCTAAGATCTTGCCATGCTTAATGATTTATGAGTGGATAAGAAGATGTGGATGATTCAAGTTATGTCTAACTCAAACAATTCATTGAATCTTGAATGTAAATGAAGCAAGTTAGAAGGACAAATAGAATTATTTCATTTAACTGTGGTATATAAAAAAACAGAATAAGGGAATACAAAAGTTCAAAGGAGGGAATACCTAGATTACTCTTTACACTTATTATCTAAGTGAGGATAGAAGGGGAAAGTTGAGTGGTAAAGTAAGAGGTGAAGGGGAGGTAACTGTACAAGGATGAGGGCATTGTGGAATTGAGGTTAGTTATGTGTGTATATCTAAACCCCAAAGCCAACAAGAGTGTCAGCCTGATTTCCAAATTCCTAACTAAATTTAAAAATGTGTTGGTCAAGGAGGCATGCTGGGGTGTATGGAATGAACCTGGGGGCATTGGTGAAAGGAAGTTGACACTGGTGGTGAGATTCTAGTTGAAAAATTTATTCATTAAAATCTTATGAGCAATTTCATAAATAATGAAATTTTAATGAGAAAAAAGTGGATACAAAGTGAAAGGCACAAATCCTAACACCTACTGATTTAGGCTTCAGTTAATCTTTGATTTCCAAATATGTTACTGCTTTTTGTTCCTCATTGAAGACCTGTTGTTTGGCATCTCCTATATATGATATGATATGTTTCCTTGGCCCTTATTCTATATTTTTTGACATATCAAAGTACCTAATCCACTAATCTTTCTTAAAGCATACATAAGTAGAGTGCAACATGTTTTGATCTGCTCTTGGAAAAATCATCTAACATTAGAACCAGATTAATAAAGCATTTTATTGTATATGATGTCATTTGCTTCCCCTATCAACTCCACTCTATAAAGTAGCTCTTGGTTTTCTCTTATTAGAAAATTTGTCTCAGCTTGGCTATTACATTGGTCACTCCTTTATCAGGCATCACAAGACTTATTTGTGTACATCATAACCATTTCTAATGCTTAGTATCATGCTGTACATATCATTATTGACATAGAACAATAAACAATGAAATTATATTTGACTGAAATAATTGTACTACCTGTCATTGCACGTAGAAATTGAATGAATTAGAATTAATTTATGAACTTCAACTTTGTTAATATACATTTATTATTTTTAAATATTTTATTGAAACCATTGTGATTTATAAAGTTCTTCATAGTTGGGCTTCAGACATATAGTCTATTAGGGCCAATACTACCACCAGTGTTGACCTCCCTCCATCAATGTTTCCAGAGTGCATACTATATATTATATCTAATACCATATATTATGGTAATATTATAGATTATATTATATTAATATATATTTATATATCAACAGAACATGTTCAATTATATTAATAATATAATGTACTTTATTTACTAATAATTTAATTAATTATAAATAAATGATATAATTACAATTATATGATGAAATAATATATATTTATTACTCATATATTAATAAAATATAGATTGTTTTTTTGTTTTTTTAATAGTTGTATTCTTTTTTATTAAATAATTTATTTAAACACTGATTACAAACATAATTGTAGTTGAGTTTCAGTCATAACAAGAACACCCCTCTTCACTTGCAACCAACCTTCCCATCACCAATGCCGCCATCTCTTCCCTCCCCCACCCCCTGTCTATATTCGAGACAGGCTTTCTACATCGCTCACTCACTGACATTGTTATGATAGTTCTCAGAGTTGTTATTTATATAACTGCACTCAGCACTCTTTGTGGTTAGCTTCATATCTTGAGCTGGTCTTGATATTCAGGCCCTCATCTCTGGGAATTATTTCAATGTTAATTTTTCTTAAAAACCATAGATAAGTGAGACTATTCTGTGTCTCTTTCTCTCCCTCTGACTTATTACACTCAGCTTAATAGATTCCATATACATCCATGTATAGGAAACTTTCATGACTTCATTTATCCTGACAGTTGCATAATATTCCATTGTGTATATGTACCACGATTTCTTTAGCTACTCATCTGTTGAAGGGCATCTTGTTTGTTTCCATAGTCTGGCTATTGTAAAATGTGCTGTGATGAATATAGTTGTGAGGAAGAAATTTTTGTATTGGATTTTTGTGTTTTTCTGTTGCCACTCAATTTCTTTCCTCCTCCAGGCTATACTCTGGGGCCCAGAGTGTTCAAAATAAGTCCCATTTAAACCATTGCATTTATTTATTATAAATACAATATTTAAATGATATCATTCTGTACTTATTCTTCTCATTTTGGGTTGTTTCATTTAATATAATACCTTCCAGTTCCATCCATGTTGCAGAAAATTGCATGATTGCATCATTCCTTACAACAATGTAATATTCCATTGTATATATGTACCACATATTAATGATTCACTTGTCTGTTGTTGGACATCAATGTTGATTTCAAGTCAGCAATTATATTAAGTGCTACAATTATATTAAGTGTGCATACATTTTTTAGAACAGTGTTTTCCTGTTCTGGGAATAAATACTGAAAGTGATATTGCTGGGTCATATTGCAGATCAATTCATAGTTTACTGAGAATAAGGCATTGGACCAGGCAGGATTCCCACCAGCAGTGGATCAGAGTTCCTTTCTCACCATAACCCCAACAACACAGATTGTTCCCATAAGTTTTGATATGTGCCATCTTCACTGGTATAGGTTGATATCTCATTGTTACTTGATTTGGATTTTCCTAATGATAAGTGATGAAGAGCATTTTTTTCATGTCTCTGTTAGCCATCTGTTGGTCTTCCTCAGAGAATTATCTGTTTATTTTCTCTCCCCATTTTTGATGGTGTTTTTAGGTTTTGTGGGGTTAACCTTTGTGAGTTCAGACTACATTCTTCAAGGTCTTATAATATTAAATCATAAAGTTTGTGTGGAACCACAAAAGACTTAGGATAGCCTAACCTATATTGAAAAACTAGAAACTGGGAGGCATCTCATTACCTAACTTGAAGCTTTACTACAAAGCCATAATGATCAAAACAGCATGATATTGTAACAAAGAGAGACTTTCAGAATAGGTTGAAATAGACTAGCCATTGACAAAGCCCTAAGTATATGGTCAACTAATCTTTGATAAAGGAGTCAAGAACTTGAAATGCAATAAAGTCTCTTCAACAAATGATATTGAAGTAATTGGATAACTATGCATAAGAAATATTGATCCATATCTCACACCTTACACAAAAGTAAACTCAAAATGGATCCTTGAATCCATATATAGAGTTAATTGAGGAAAACATAGTCAGAACAGTAAAAAACTTAGACCTCAAAGAAGTCTTCAATGATAGGATGCCAATAAAAAGAATATAGAATCAAATCTGAATAAATGGGACTATATCAACTAAAAATATCTAGATGGCAAAAGGAACATGTGATAAAATTAAGACAGCTAAATGGGGCCGGAGCTGTGGTGCAGTGGTAGGGTATTTGCCCTGCACGCACTGACCCACGACAGACGACAGTTCTATCCCTCGGCTTCCCATATGGACCCCCAAGCCAGGAGCGATTTCTGAGCACAAAGCCAGGAGTGACTGCTGAGCATTACCGGATTATCCCACCCCAATAAAAAGACAGCTGAGTGGGAAAACATATTTGCAGTCAACACATCAGATAAAGATTTGATATCTAGTATATACAAAGTACTCAGAAGGTTAACTCCACTGATTTAAAAATAATTATTTTTTGTGTTAATGATGAACCTGAGTGGGAAAGCACCTACCTCACTTTATGTTATCCTATTTCAAACTTTAAAACACATTTATACATCTGTGTATAAATATGCATGAATATACTTATAAATTAATTTTTCCTCAAACATAGTTTGTATATTTTCTTAAATATTAATGTGTATGGTATATTTGCTTTATAATCCAAATATATTCCACTTATAATAGAAACAGGAAGCTCTCTAATAACAATTGTTATATGTATTATAGATAAATTCTCATAAAACAACATTTTTCCAGATATATTTCTTTTTCTCATACAAAACCACCTTTCATATATTTATGCTTTAAAATCATAACTTCTCAGACTATCTCAGTGAAGATTTTCAGATTTGGTTATTTCCTCCTAAGTAAGTGACTCTATAGGCTTGGGTCTGCAATAGGTTTATTTATAACCTATCATATAAATGAGTAACTCACTTTTCATTTCCACTAAATATAAGGTTCTACGCTACTATATTACTTGCTACATTTGCCAAAAAGGTCTGTATTGTCCTTTGTTTCATCTTGTTATTTCATTTATTTGGAATGAAGTGGTCATACATGTTCTCAGAGATCACTCCTGGCGGTGCTCAGGAAACAATATACTTGCTATGGAATGGAACTGGGATCAACTGAGTACAAAGAAGGTCTTGCCACTTTAATATCTTTCCCATTTCTTTCTGTTTTACTTTTAAGGACACAAAGCTAAAGTGGGCAAAAGAAGCAAACTAACAACCAAAATGCACAAGATTATAAGCTTTAATGAAGGACAGCAAAGATACATTAACATTTTGCAAGTAGTATCTGCACTTTTCATTTCCATTAAGATAAGACTCTAAGGTACTACATTATTATATGTGTAGTTCATATGTTTCATATTCTTGTAATATTACATGAATATTATTTATGAAAGTATAGGAAAGGTCAGAGAAGTTGACATATTCACATATAGTTCTCAAGTAAGTTTTACATTAAAAAGACTGAATGGATGTTTGTTTTCTTCATTACTCTATTAAACGGATACAAGTGTATTTGTTGATCACTCATTTATTAGGTTCTATCATTCCTTGTACTTCATTACATGATTAATATCATAGGGAAAATAATATAAACCTTAAGGGAGAAACATAAGTGGATGATCATTATAGAAAATTTTATTTTAGTGCCAAAGTATAATAGTGTCTAATAGTTAACTTTAATTGATATATGGACACAGAATGATTCATCATCAACCATTTTTGTAGAGGAAAAGAATATGCTCAAATAATTTTTTAGAAATAATCTTAAATTAAATATGTCAAAAGAAAGGATGGTTTTTTTGGGGGGCTGGAGTATTAATGCAGTGGATTGTGCATTTGCCTTGCACAGGACCAACCTGAGTTTGATCCTGAGCATCCCATGTGGTCTTTGAGCCTGCCAGAATAATTTCTGAGTACAGAACCGGGACCCTTTTATCACTGCTGGGTGTAGCTCAAATAACAAACAAATAAAGAAAAATAAGAATAGAATTTTCAGGTAGAATATGCATGGATAACTTAATGAAAGTATAGAGATAGCTTATGGGCAAAAGTATGGCTATATAAAGGATACAGTGTCTACTAGATTATTGTAAAGCTATTCAGGTTAGCTAAAAAGGAAAAGTAGAGATTTAAAAAAAGTGTTTGTCCTTAAAAAAAGAAATATTACATTACAAAAAATTGAAAGGCAGGGCCTGAGAGATGGCATGGAGGTAGGGCATTTGCCTTTCATGCAGAAAGACAATGGTTTGAATACTGGCATCCTATAGGTCCCCCAAGCCTGCCAGGAGCAATTTCTGAGCATAGATCCAGGAGTAACCCTGAGCGCTGCGGGTGTGACCCCCCCAAAAATTGGAAAGTCATTTGAAGGAGTTTATTCTTTGTCCTGAGGGTAATAGAGAGTTATCATAGTTTTTTTTTTTTTAAGAAATTTCAAAAAAAAAAAAAAGAAATTTCAAGGTCAGAGTTTCACAATGTGAAAGATAATTTTTAGGGGCCAACGCTCTGAAAGGGAGTAATTTCTCAAATTGATATGTGTTGTTAGAGCATTTTCAAGCCAAAACTGCAAATAAAATATTTTATAATCAGAGGTCAGAGCGATAGCACAGCGGTAGGGCATTTGCCTTGCATGCAGATAACCAGGACAAACCTGTGTTCAATCCCCAGCATCCCATATGGTCCCCTAAGCCAGGAGCAATTTCTGAGCACATAGCCAGTAGCAATCCCTTCGCATCTGGGTGTGGCCCAAAAACCAAACAAAAAAATTTATGATCATTATCATTATTATTATTATTATTATTGTTATTCACATATATAACATGTTTAAATTTAAAATGTAAGCATTTTTAGTTAAAACAAGATTAAGTTAATAATGCAATACAATTCCAAAAACATGGGTCAGGAATGTAACTAAGCAGTAGAGCAGTTGTCTTGAATATGTGAGGCTCCAAGTCCAATACTTGGCATTAAAAATACTTCACATTATATTATGTCTACATAATTATTCTCATATCCATATCTTCTCTTCACTTTAATAGCTGCCAAATAAAGTTAAGATATAAATTTCGTAAAAATTGAATTGTTGGGGCCGGAAAGATAGCACAGCGGTAAGGCATTTGCGTTGCATGGGGAAGGATGGTGGTTCAAATCCCGGCATCCCATATGGTCCCCTGTGCCTGACAGGGGCGATTTCTGAGCATAGAGCCAGGAGTAACCCCTGAGCACTGCCGGGTGTGACCCAAAAACCAAAAAAGAAATTGTATTTGTTATGCAATTTCATGGAAGAAATGAATTTGTGTTTGACATTTGTACATGAGGAATAATTAAATATAATAATATAATATGTTCAGGCACATGTTAGTTTATGTGACTTCAAACATGAAATTGATTTTCCTGAGCCTCACTTTGTTCATTCTAAAAATGGAATAAACATGTTCTGCCTAAACTCTTTGATAATGTCACAAAGAATCAAAGATGATCAAATAGATAACAGAGATATCTTCACTGATGGAGGATGGGAACACTGGCATGGGAGTTGACACAAGTGGTGGATTGATATTGAAATATTATATGTCTAAAACTAAACTATCAATAATTTTATAAATAACATTTTTAACAAAATAAAAAGGAAAGTGCTTAATTTATGCATACTTTGTAAATATGCTCATAAAACATAGTGAAATAGATGTTTTTGGGAATGGTCCCCTTTAAACACAACCAGAAACATCTCATGACCAGGGAATGGAGGTCTGGTCTACTCCAGCACTGTGCTTTTTGGATATGAGGCATAGAAACCCCAAAATTGTTGGTGTTGACAAGAAAAAAAGAGAGGGAGATTCAAGTTTCAGCCACAATCTATCTTCAGAAATCTGAGATAGTATAAACCAGCAGATTAAGTAGGGGGAGGAATATGACTTTGGGGAAACTAAAGTCTCCAGGATCCCAATAAGATCCTTTCATAAATAGGCAAAAACTGCACCTGGTTACCTGAAATCGGGTACTATGGCTGTATCTGTATTTAGATCCTAAGTAATTTTAAATGCATAATATGGCAAACAAAATCTTTTTAACCCAGCTTTGTGAAAATCCAAGGTGAACTGAATCTTCAATAATTGCAGACTATAAAAACCAGAGTTACATGTAGCTCTGCCCAGCGCAATCCAGTAGTTGTGTGGATTGTGGTTCAAGAATAGAAAGTGTCCAGAACTTATATATTTTTTATTTTTGGTTTTGGGGTTCACACTGGCAGTGCTCAGAGCTTACTTCAGAATAAGTACAAATGGTTGCTGATGCCCACGCCAAAGGATTACAGCAGAGATCTGTGTTCCACAAGTTGAGCTCAGACAGAACACAGGTCTGCTTGCCAAAACAAAGGGGACAGCAAGGGATTTAAAAAGAGACTAAGGCAATAAGAAAATTTCAAAAAGAAATCTTAAATATGAAAAACCTAATGAGCAAAATGAAAACTTCTGCAGAAAACATAATAACCAAGCTCAGTTTCATAGAGGAAAGCATAAATGAAATTTTAGAATTCTAGTAATGACTCAAGTGAAAGAGGAGAGTGAAATAAGGTTAAGAAAAAATAATAAAGAAAGCCTTTGAGGACTATCAGATGCCATTAGAATAAAAAAATGAGTATAGTGGGTATACCGGGATATAAAAATATGGAGCAGAGAACTAATTCACAGCAATAATAACTTCCAAAAACTTAAGGAAAAAACTAACCACAAAAGACTAGGAAGATGAACAAAACACAGATTTCTAAGTAAAAAAGGACAAATGTTGAGACACATTATAGTTAAATTACCCCCCCCCCAAATCACTGGCAAACAAAACATCTTATAGACTTTGAGAGAACAAAATATGTAGCATAAAATGTACCCTTGTTTGATTACCATCACATTTACCAGCAGATCTTTAAAAATCTAGGGAGAATGCAATGATAGTCATAGATAAAGATTTTGGTCAAGAATACTCTATCCTAAAAATAATGAAGACATAATAATAATTCAGCTATGATGGTAAAAAAGGCCTTTTCAGATAATCAAAATCTAATAGTGTTAGCTACTGTTAGATCTGCACTAAAAATGTATTATGCTATTATACAGAAATAAGAATAAAATAGCATTAAGGGGGAGAAAGAAAAGGAAAGAAAAGTTTTATTCTAAAATTGATTTGCCAATAGTAACACAGGAACATTTATTTTAGTTACAGAAATATAAATACGGTGCTTATAGGAACCCACCAAATAAAAATCTGAAGCAGACTGGTAAATATATATATTTTTAACTAAAATGCTATGAATCTAGAAATTAATAGCAAAAAGAAAATTGGGGAAGAAAACCAAATAGTTAAAGTTAACAACCAAAACTTTCCAAAAAATTGGGAGTAAGTAAATAAATAAATCAAGAGAAACTCAACAGAAACTTAGAATATAAAGAACCATATCTCAAGGGTCAGAGAGATAGCCAACAGTAGGTGCTTGCCTTGCACATGGCAGATGCGGGATCCTTGATCTTCAGTATCCCATATTATCTCTGGTGCCCGCTAGGAGTGATTCCTGAGTGAAGAGTCAGGAATAATTCCTGAGCACCATTATGTGTAGCTCCAAAAGAACAAAAAACAAACAAAAAAAAATCAGATATGTATTTAATACTCAACTGTGTTGCTAAGGTAAATAAGAGCAAAATGTATGGAAAACATCAAATTTAAATGCTTTCAAGTAGCAAAGAAAACTATAATGAAAACAAAAAGGCAAACTACAAATTGGAAGAACATATTTGCATACCCTATGTCTGACAAGGGCTTAATTTTAAAACAGGCAAAGAACTCACACAACTTTACAACAATTACAACTAAATTTTTATGAAGGCAAAAGATTTCCAAAGAACACATGTAGATGGTCAACAGGCATACTGAAGATGTTCAACATCACTTATCAACAGGAAAATGTAAGTTAAAAACTTCTGCCTTTACCAGTAAATTCTATTGAAATGTCAATGAGATATCACCCCATGACTATGTGTATAACCTATAGCCTATTCAGAATATATTAATGAAAATAAAAAATAGTATTGGAAGAATACGAATAAATGGAAACAGGTGTTATTACTGATGATGTGAAGCTCACCACAAAGACTTTGAGATGCATATTCTTTTTTTTTTGGGGGGGGGGTCACACCTAGTAGCGCTCAGGGGTTACTCCTGGCTCTATGTTCAGAAATCACTCCTGGCAGGCACAGGGGACCATGTAGGATGCTGGGATTTGAACCACTGACCTTCTGCATGCAAGACAAACACCTTACCTCCATGCTATCTCTCCGGCCCCAAGATGAATATTCTAAGAAAAGTAAGTTAGGGAGGCCAGAGCGATAGTACAGCAGTAGGGTGTTTGCCTTACATGTGGCTGATCCAGGACAGACCTTGGTTCGATCCCCAGCGTCCCATATGGTCCCCCAAGTCAGGAGAGATTTCTGAGCACATACCCAGGAGTAACCCCTGAGCGTCACCGGGTGTGGGCCAAAAAAAAAAAAAAAAAAAAAAAAGGAAAAGATGTGGAAAAAATTAACACTCAAACTCTGTGCTAAAGATGGTAATCACCTGATAAAATAGGGAATGATGAAGTAAGAGCAGTGGTTTGAGAAGGTTTTTTTTTTCTCCATTCAGATGACATGAGTTGTGTATTTATATTATTTTGTGTGTTTAATTTTAAAAGCATGATGATTTTAAAATTTAGTAATTTCTATAGAGAAGCTGATTAGAGATATGAAATTCTACCCATAAACATTGATAGAATTTTAATGGTCAGTCAAATAAACATGCTTTATTTTAAATGAAAACAAAAACAATTTATTCGTGAGGGAAACCAATAGCAAAGGATCAAAAAATTATTTTATTATAAAAATTAATTTTTTTCAAAAAATTTTAAAGTAAACTATCTAAACCAGATATTGTTTACTTATGCTGAAAGGGAATAAAGTGATATGAATGATAATAAAATGGTAATAAATGGTAGCCTATTCATTAGCAATAATGCAAACCTCAGTGTCAAAAGAGAGAGAGAGAAAAAAGAGAGAGAGAAAGAAAGAGAGAGAGACCGAGAGGCAGAGAGGCAGAGACAGAGACAGAAAAAGAAAATGTTTGCCTCATAGGCAGGTCAAGAAGGTAGGAGGGAAACTGGGCACAATGGTGGAGGGAGAAATGCACTGTTGAAGGGTGGTGGACATTGTATGACTGAAACTCAATCATGAGCAATTTGTAACCATAATGCTTAAATAATTATACAAAAAATAAAAATATAAAAATACGTTTTCTATTTAGTTTTACCTCTGTATGATATGTTAGTCACTGTATAAATTGGTATACAAACAAAGGGATTTATTTTTCTGAATTCTAGTATCTGGGCTAAAGTGCTACAATCACAAATAGTATTACAATTATGTCTCCAAGTAAACATTTTTATAACTAGTTCTACAGGTTAGTTTTGTCATTATACAAAGTTGTTTGTAATTAATATACTTTTAAGAATTAATAGCTTGCTAGTCAGTAGAGAGAATTTCAGGTGAAATTTTTTTCATTTAATTTTCTTCTGCCATAAGGAAAATATATCCATAGGTAAAACTTTTATTCACATAGCTACATAGTTCATTTCACTTGTCAATCAATATTCCTTTGACTTTCAATGACCAGATATTAACTAAATACATTATTTGATATTGCCTGGGAAGTATTCTAATGAAATTTGGATTGTACTTCAAAGCGTTTCCAGAAGAACTTAACATTTACAACTAGAAAACTTGAACGCATAGCCATGTCTTATGCTCTTGTTATCTGCAACATAATTAAAAAGCTAGAAGCAGATAGAACCTACAAGTCCAACTGTAGAGTCCTATTAAAATGTGGTCAATTACCTTTATTTGGGTTGCATTTTGAAACTTCAAAGTACAACAGATACAGTAGATAGATCTTTCTTCCCCTCTCCCTCTCCGTCTCGCCGGCACCCCCCCCCCTCTCTCTGTCTCTCTGTCTCTCTGTCTCTCTGTCTCTGTCTCTCTCTCTCTCTCTCTCTCTCTCTCTCTCTTTCTCTCTCTCCACCCCCAAACACACACACACACACACACACACACACACACACACACACACACACACACGATGCTGTCCAATGTGCTGAATCAAGAAGTTTCAGTTTATTAGAAAGATGATAGAAATCATGGAGAGGCTATAGAGATACAACAGTGGTGAAGCTGTAAAAAGTAAGCACCTCAGGATGTGGACAACAAACAAACAAACAAAGAACTAATAGAACTTACATTAAAGTCATTTCTGCTATAGCTGAATGAACAGTGTTTCAACTGGCTTTTCCTTGTTCCATAATTAGAATGTAATGTTACAGAGACCTTTGATACTGCATATTCACACTAAGTTTTCCTTATGACTTCATTTCTTATCCATGTTTCAGATTGAAAATAAAGTTTCTGTTCGATCTCAATTGTATAATTTTAGACAATTTTGACACATTTAATAATGTAACGATCTTCTGAGACTTTTCATATAATATTTTAAACACCTATTAGAAGAACAAAATTAAGGTTATTTAATCTAACAACCATAATTTATCCTATTCTTATTCATATTACACAAATTCTTAGATGTCATCTAATTTTAGATCATGTTATTCAAAAGTGAAATTATAAAAAATGAGGAATAAATGAAAATTTTGACATATTTGTGGGGTATCTTGAAAAGTAGAAAAGTTAAAATTATATTAAATTAGAGATTGCATTGAAAGAGTACAGAGGATCTCAGTATTTTAAAAATACTAGGTGGCTATTTCATACGTGGATATAAAGAAAAATATTAAGGGAATAACAAATGGATAATAGCAACAGACCCAAGAAACCAAGACTAAGTTTACCAAGAGGACAGTTGTGGAAGTTGCCTGGGAACTAATTTAGATATTGCTGAAGGGATAATGACATTCTGTGTCAGTGGGTGTTAAGTTGGAATATCCTCTTCTTGAAGCTATATTATTAACAATATTTATAAGACATGATGACTAAATAAAATTGTGTGTGCGTGGGAAGGGGGATTTGATTACTTTGTAAAGGATAATAGAGGCAAATCAAATAGTACAAAATATTTACATCAGAAGATTACTAGATTTCTCTCTCATTAAAAACACTTGAAGGCTGAAGTTTAGTTTCCTAATATGCAAAATGATAAAATAGATTTTCTACAAAAATTATTGAATGACTAAACTATAAGGTGATAAATTGTAATGTAAGACTGCATGCCTTTTGGGTCAAAGTTTCTTAGCTCTTTGGTAGTGTCTATGGATTAATTACACATTTCCTCTTCTTTTTTGTGAAAAAAAAAAGCTGCTTCATTTTAAATTTATCTCTGTAGTTATTATAAAGTGGTTACGGACAGTTTAAGCCTGTGCTTTCTACTTCTCTTTCTACGTGTTTTTTGCTCCAGAATCAAACATTGAATCTTTACTTTTCCTACACCACTCCTATTGACAATTAGGTGGACAAAAACTAAAGAATAACCTCCTTTTTGGGGCCCTAGTAACAGAGAACTTTTATATTAACAGGAACAAAAGAACTGATTGCTATTGGCCACTGTCCAGTGAAAGCTAGAAAATATTTTAATTAAAGTGCATAACTATATAGAAATGTTCATTTTAATGAGCCTGACTTTCCTGTCTTATCACTATTAAAGCATTTTTACATTTTCTCAATTAACATTTGCATTTATAAGACTAAATTAAAAAAACCACTTTTATATTCATTGTGTTTGTGTGTGTATGCAGGATATAATGACTTAAATAAAAGATGTGTTAAGCATGATAATACTATGGCGAGCTCTAATTAGCCTCCCTAACAAAATTACAAACACCTAAGCCTCAGAAATGATAAGAAGTATAGAAACAAAATTATAGAAAAATATGTCAGAGACTGAACTTTTGAGGTAGTGATCAATTTAAAGGACTGAAATTAATTGGGAGTAGTGTACATGAACAAATTTATTCTGAGTTATCAGAAAAATCATCTAAACTTGCAAGATCCCATGCAGACAAAGTAGTATGTATCTGTAAGAGGAAAGGTAAAAGAAATTGTGACTGTATTCCAGGTTTCTTGCTGAGTACTAGGAACAAAGAAATAATACACAATGGACATTATAGGAGGATTAAAAAAACATCATTACTTAATTTTATTTTCATTTTTTTTGTTTTCGTTTGTTTGTTTTTTGGATTACACCTTGGTGGGAATCAGGGGTTACTCATGGTTCTGCAGTCAGAAAGTTACTTTTGGCAGTCTTAGGAGATGATATGCAGTGCGAGAAATCAAACCAACGTTCTAATTTTAGTAATGTTCTTAAAAGGTCAAAATCAATAAAACATATTGATCAAAATATTCATATATATTTTTACAGTGTTCAGTTTAAATGAACCTAAACATGTACTTCTATTATTGCCTTGAGCATATAATGTTGTACTTTGTTTCTTTACATAGTGTTTATACTGGTTAATGTGTCTCACTATGGAAAAGCAAAAATTGCATTTTTGATAATCCTTAAATTCTGAGGAGTTCTGGTGCATGCCAACAATTGATTAGAGTATTTTGGAGGCTCACAGAGGGCAGCAACAGAAGATGCAGAATTAGTTCATAGTGAGAATTGTAATTAGTATGCAAATCCTCTTAAAATATGTGTTTGAGTTGTTTTTATTTTCTACATACATATATTGTGAACAATACAGACTACTATTTTGAATAAACTAATACTATCTGTTGTTTTTAATCATAAGAAATTTGTTGTTGTTGTTTTGAGTCACACCAAACAAAGCTCAGTGGTTACTCCTGGATTTGCACTCAGGTATTATTCCTGATTTGTGAGACCTATCTACTATACTTCTGTTCTGGCCTTTATCTTAATAACATCTATGTAAACTACAGTTATAATAAATGAATATAATAAAAATCTCAATTTTAGTGTATTATATGCACAAAGTGGTTATTCTTAATTGATCTTTATATTTTTTTTTACCATTCCTCTTAAGAGCTACAAAATACTAAAATGGCTTATTGAACATCAATATGATTATGGCATGAATGTGAACAGGACTTGTAACTCTTCCAAAGACACATTCCTTCCACTGCCATTCTGGACTATCAAGATTTCAGTGGCATTTTTTTTTTAGTTTTTTGGGTTTTTTTGGTTGTTGTTTTTTGTTTGTTTATTTTTTGTTTTCTTTTTGGGCCACACCCAGTGACATTCAGGGGTTACTCCTGGCTATGCGCTCAGAAATCGCTTCTGATTTGGAGGTCTATATAGGACTCTGGGGGATCGAATTGTTGTCAGTCCTAGGTTAGTACATGCAAGGCAAGTACCCTATCGCCTGTGCTACCGCTCCAGCCCAACAGTGACATTTTGAATGTATATTGGAGAGATTCATATTTTGCCAGTGATTTCAAATGGCTAATCAGAAATGCTATGGAAGAAACAGCAGAAAATATATCTCCAGACATGTAGTGAAAAGTTCAGTTTCAACAATTTTTTAAGCCTTTGAGTCTGAGATATTTGCAATCATGTTTTGATTCAGATAATGGGGAAAAAACATCAGTATGCATTTTGTTTTTTGATAACATACTTTCTTAACACCTGTGTCTGATTATATTCTTTACTTATTTTATAAACTTAGCTTGTAATATGCATGGCAGTTTTAGATGGAAATTGGCCTTTTATGTCTTAATGTTCAAGATAACTAAAAATTATTCCTTTAAGCAAAAAATAGTTTCTATAATATTAAAATATTTTACTCTAAATAAGATATATCTGTATCAACTATTTGTATTCAAGATTTTAACAGACTTATTCCTATAATAAATGAGATACAATCAGAGAGGAACAAATTAACAAGCTTAATGTCAAGTAACTCAGCCAAGATCAAGAAATCACAAGGAAGTAGAGATGAGATTTGAACTCATGTCTGCCTGATACCATGGCACTTTGTAACATTACAGCACCATTAAGAGCATAAAGTGTGCGCTTTTTAGAGATTAAATATTGTGCTCCCTGGCTTCCAATTGTCCTTTTGAAATCATGCCTGTATTTTATGCCCCTCCATATTTCTGCTTATTGTCAGAATGCTAACTTTACATCTTGGCTATTGTAAGTAGACTTGGCTGTAGTCAAATGTGTACTCCATTTCAGCTTATTGCTTCTTAACTGCTTTAAATTGGAGCAATTTTTCTAGGATAAATGACTTCAGGCCCTTTGTGTAGTTATATGGAGGCAATAATAATGATAATGGTGGCAATAATATAGTGATTATCCATTGAATAACTTCTCCAAGTTACAGTATGTATTCCATATGCAGTTTACTTCTCCTCACCTTTAGATATTTCGATTGTACTCTTCATTACTTTCTAGGGCTCAAGTAAATTTTAAACAGTAAATAATTTATTGACTGATAAATAATACTTGACTAAGTGGGCTACTTAAATATCTATTTACTTTGACCTTTCTGCTTCTGGTAAAACACTGGCAAGAGTAAAGATGAAAATAAAGAAATAAGAAAAGTTATTATGCAAAGGATACCCTCAACAGTCATGACATATTAGTTGGAAAACAATTTAACAGGACTTATTCTTGGTTTTGTTCTCAGGGATTATTCTTTTTTAATTAATTAATTATTATAGAAATCTTTATTTAAGCACCATGATTACAAACATGTTTGTAGTTGGGTTTTAGTCATAAACAGAATACTCCCCCTTTACCAGGGCAACTTACCACCACCAATGCCCCTCTCCTCCACCCCTGCCTATATTCATGACAGGCATTCTACTTCTCTTATTCTTTAACATTGTCATGCTAGTTATTAGTGCAGTTATTTCCCCTAACAGCATTTACCACTCTTTGTGGTGAGCTTCAAATTGTGAGCCTGTCCTTCCGGCCCTTCCAGCCCTTAACTCTATTGTCTCTGGGTTTTATTACAGTAATGTCTTTGATTTTTCTTAAAACCTCTGAGACTATTCTCTTTCCCTCTGACTTATTTCACTCAGCATAATAGATTCCATGTACATCCATGTATAGGAAAATTTCATTACTTCATCTTTCCTGACAGTTGCATAGTATTCCATTGTGTATATGCACCACAGTTTCTTTAGCCATTCATCTGTTAAAGGGTATCTGGGTTGTTTCCAGAGTCTGGCTATTGTAAATAGCACTGCAATGAATATAGGGGTGAGGAAGGGATTTGGGGATCATTCTTGACCAGGCTCTGGGATACCAGAGATTGAACAAAGGTCAGTTGCATAAAACGAAGACACTTGTCTTTCCTGGTGTACTATTTCTCCAGCACCTACATTATATATTTTAATGGAAATATACAAAAGAGACATATAGTTAAACATATTTGAGTGCTTCAATTTACTCTCATTCCAATCTCACTATTAATCACTTCTAAAAGACAATTCATTATCTGTTTAATGCATACACTCAATATCCTTAGGATATCAGAGACATTTTAGAGCTTTGATATTTATATTAAACCTTGCCTCTTTTTTAATCTTGTTTTAGAGTTTTCTGAGTCCTTCATACCTAAAATCAATATATTTCTAAATATTGTAGTATTTGTAAAAAATCTAACTCATTGTTTGTTATGATATGTAGGATGTAAGGATGTGATTCACTTGTCTTGATTTTTTCATAATGTCAATTGACAAAACAAGGAGATACTGTATATGTTAATTCTGAAATATGAACACACATTTATATGAAGCCCCCCCCACATACATACACAATAGATTACTTGCTCCCAATAGATTACTTGGAGATAATATAAACAGAGGTAGTTCTACATCTTGTTGTTTGATTTAATAGAATAGTTTGAACTGCTATAAACAATTGTCCTCTGAGGAAAATAAATTGGTATAGAATACTATTGTGAACATTTGTGTCTAGAGGTGTATATTCACTCTTTGGCAAGAAAATGGGTTTACTTTTTTTCATGGACTTCATCCATGATTTAATTGATTTTTCTTGGAGAGATTTTACTGTTTCTTTAGGTAATTATACTTTGCATCCTTACCGACTCTAGATAGAACATACTCATTTCAGAAGTGAAAAACTATAAATTCAAAATTAGATTCAGAAAAAAACATTACACTGGATTTTGTCAATAGATACTACCTTGATTTTGGTTTTATTGTGATTTTTATAATTTTTAATGAAACATCACATATTTGTTTAAATCAGCTTAGAGAGTACAGATGAACAGCAAGTCTAAAGGAGTTCCACTTTACTTTTCATTCTTTTTTTTCTAGATATAACTAATATCACATGACATGTATTGTTCAGCACCTTTTAATACTTGTATACTTATATATATTTATCACTAAAATGACAATTTTACTACATCAAATTTTTGTATCTTGATCTTTATATTTAAGACTATTTGACATACTTTAGTTTTATTTTTAATTTATATTATATTCAAAGTAATTTTCAAAATAGAAGTCATTGTAGTAAAGAATTTTAGAGTATCTTCACATTTTGAATATTAAACTATCATTGAAATGAAAAAATGTATTATAATATATTTGCCTTCTTTTAAAATTATTTCTAAAGAACAAATGACAATAAATTTAATTGTCAAAAAAGCAATTTATTGAAAATTTTATAGCCTTCTGAATTACTCTCACTTTTTTATCAATTAATTATTTACCAAGCGTGTGAGTTGTTCAAGTTAATTAAATTTAACTCTAATTTTCTTGTATATGAAGTCCTATCCTCTCTTTCGCAAGATTAATGAGAATTAAGTGAATGAATGCATGTAAAATATCTAATATTACATTTGATCCAATGTGAATATTGAAAATATTCATTTCCACAAAGAGAATGTGGCAATTACTAGTTTGATCTGATGTTTCCACCTGGATTATAAACATTTTTATCAGTACTCTAGAATGTATATGTTTCTGTGCTGAGTGTCTTAAATCAGAATTAGTTCTGATCACTGTTGTCTTCATATTTAACTTTATCAGCTATGAAATTTGATGCCATCAGAAATATCACTGGTTTTATTGTCAAAGCACTGTGAGATTCAGAATTAAAAAGTTGTTGATAGTTGAGTTTCAGTCATACAAGGATAAAACACCCATCCACTCACATTGTTCATTACCTACCATCAATTTCCCTAGTTACTCCTTCCCTTCTCCTTATCCTCACCCTTAGCCTGCCTTTATGTAAGACACTTCTCTTTTTCTTTTAGGCATCATAGTTTTCAATACTCTTACTGAAGGGTTATCATGTATACAACTTTAATTCAGAAATCACAGTTTTACAATTTCTTTTTTTTTCTTTTTATTTTTTTCATTTTTTTCTTTAAACATCTTGATTACATAAATGATTGTGATTAGGTTTCAGTCATGTAAAGAACACCCCCCCTATCACCAGTGCAACATTCCCACCACCAATGTCGCAAATCTCCCTCCATCCAACCCCACCCCTACCTGTACTCCAGACAGGCTTTCCAGTTCCCTCATTCATTCACATGCTTATGGTAGTTCTCTGTGTAGTTATTTCTATAGCTGCACTCACCACTCTTTGTGGTGAGCTTCATGAAGTGAGCTGGAAGTTCCAGCCCTCCTCTCATTGTCTCTGAGGATTGTTACAAAAATGACTTTTATTTTTCTTAAAACCCATAGATGAGTGAGATTATTCTGCGTCTCATAGGTATTGTTTCAGTCTTCTTGTTGGAACTCTTCATTTTTGTGTTTTTGGAATTGTATCTCTGATCTTGTGTTTTATTTTGAATGATCCAGCACCAAAGAATTCACATCTGTTTTGTCAAAGAGCTCTAATTTATGAGACTCTGAGACATGTCAGATGCTATATTCTGATGCTCTTCATCATCTTGTTACAGGAGCCTGGCAGCACTTTGATAATTAACTTCACACTTGCCACTTTTCTGTTGGACTACTCTTACTTTCTTTAAATTGTAACATTACTCACTCTTCTTTTTTCACTGGGGCCTAATTCACAACTTAGTTGATTCCCATCTCAAATCTGGGTTGGGTCTTGCCCAAAAAATGACAAGTAACATAAGGCCATTTTATTTTTATTTATTTAATGGTTTTGGGGTCTCACCCGGCAGTACTCAGGGGTTACTCCTGGCTCTGCATTCAGAAACCACACCTGGCAGGCATGGGGGACTGTATGGGATGCCAGAATTTGAACCACTATCCGTCCTGAATCAGCTGCATACAAGGCAAACGCCCTACTACTGTGCTATCTCTCTGGCCCCAAGGCCATATTATAAAGAAAAATTTATAAAGAAAAATTATTTTCATAAAATATCATTTTATGCATATGTCATTGCATCCACGTTATTATAATTTACCTTAGAGAATAATCTAAACCTCAACACTCTTAATCTCCAAGAATGGGTGCATTTTCTTCTTTAGGAATACTTCTCTCATCCTCCCATCTTCCAAAAGTGATTTTTCTATAATCACCCATAAGAGATTTCATTTAGATTTTGGACAGTATTGACTCTGATTAATTTTATGGAATAGATCATCTGAAATTCTTAATATATTAATATGCTAATAAATACTAAATCAATGGTATTCTAGTGCCTGCTTTCATTTTCTTGCTTTTGCATGGTAAGGAAAGAAAATTATTTTTGATCCCTTCTAAATGTAACATTTTTTAAGTACTTAGAAGACAATCACTGAATTCTCAGGTCCTACACTTTTTCAGATGAGAGTCCCCATACAGATATAACTGTTTTATAGGCAACATGATGGCAAATTCTTTCATATCCTATCCAATCTCCTGTGAATGTCCTTAGCTTTGTTTACTATACTTTTAGATATTGTAAAATGCTTGGTTCGGGACCACAGATGTGTTTTGCTTGGCAAAATGCTTTTAAGTTGTACTTATTTTTAAATAAAACAAATATGAATGCCTTCTCCAGAGCAGACATTCCCCAGTTAAGTTTACATCGATGCCTACTATCTTATTTTTAAAACATATATAGGGGTTGGGTAACACTGAAATAATATTCAAATCCAACTTGGATGCAGTCAGGGTACAGACTTGTCGAGTAAATGAATTTGTGTCCCCTATTCTACACTACTATCAGGGTTTCAAATGTAAATCTATTACAGCATATTTCCTTGCAATATATTTTTGATCCACACATCAGCTCTTCCTCCATACATTTTCTGAGGCTGGCCTTACTATTTTTGATTATGAAATAAAGGATTCACTTGTATCAAATAATTATTAAAGAAATTATTCAAGAGTATACACTTTCTTAACAGTTTAGAGAAGGAAGCAAAATAATAATAATAATAATAATAATAATAATAATAATAATATCTGCAAGGCTCATCATTTTATATTCCTACTCCTTTTGCAGCTCCAGGACTTTCTCATTCTCTTCCCCTCCCACATCCCCTGTTTCTTTTCAACACTAGCACTTTGTTTTACCATAGCTTTCTTTTTTTGGAGGGGCGGGGCACACCCGGTGATGCTCAGGGGGTTACTCCTGGCTATGCACTTAGAAATCGCTCCTGGGTTGGGGAACCATCTGGGATGCGGGGGGATGGAACTGCTGTTATTCCTAGGCTAGTGTCGGCAAGGCAGACGCCTTACCACTCAGCACTACCGCTCCGGCCCCTATGATAGCTTTCTTTCTAGAAATCTCCAGATGTATGTAATGTGCAGAGCCTGAGAAGGTCTCAACTATTTTTTACCTTGAATTATGCAGAGCAATTTAATTTAGTCCTGGAATAGATGTGCCAAACCTGGGGCTCCACCTATCATTTCCTTAGCCTCTTCAATATCGGTAGCATACTTTCCATAGAAGCAACAAGTAAGAGTAGAACATATTTGGTTCCCTATTCTAATAAGATAACTTGTTTTAGAAGCGGCCGCATAGTCAATCAGGGTCTATTTTCTTACATATGGGGAAATCAAGATGCAGAAAGTGTGTATTAGTTAACTAGGATGACACCACTCATTAACTGAGTGAGGGCATAAAAAGCAGCATGGGTACTTCCTAGATGTGTATATATAAAAGCTGTGCTGTTTGATATAAAACTGTTTGATATAAAACAGTTTTTTGAAAAAAAAAACCTGTATATATAAAAACGTGCTGTTTGATATTAACAGAAACTCTGTATTTATACATGAGCCATCACTAATTCTAAGTACAGCAATTCTAGGTGATATTTTAGATTTGACTTTGTCTACATCAAAGTCAAATGCTGAATTTCTCTCTTCCCCTTATGCACACACTATAGTTGCTAAATCTCAGCTGGTGGCTAAAAGATTGCTTTACCTCTCTTCCCACAGAATTTTTTTTTTATAAATTGCCTTTTGAATCTCCTGACAGAGTTTTACAAAAAGGTAAAATATTACAAAGTATTTCCAACCAAAATAACACTGGAATCTAATGTAGCAATATTAAGAATGTGGAATTTTACCCTTGAAAAGACTACATGATAAAAGACCCTTCTCTATTTTTATCAGTGAAGTTTTTTAGAACTCCAAAGGGATCAAATTTTGCTGAGTTACAAAACTTCACCAGTTTTGAAACAAAGAATAAAGCTTGCTGTTCTAACTCTAGTGTGATTGGGGAAAATACATAAATCCTTTGTGTAAAAATAAGTAAACAAGAATACCTATTTCATTATTTGTGATTTTTTAATGATAAGAGGTATCCTGTGATAAAATAACTTCTTCAGATTTTAGAAGAATCTTTCCATGATCCTATTAAGTTGTGAAAGTTTGTGCTTTGTAATTGGAATCTATTACTCATAATGCCATCTTATTTCTGCGCAAATAACATTATGTTTATGACTAATATATTATGGATTCATAATCAATTATATACCATATAGAAATGAAAAAGTAATGGAACTGAGCTTTTGTCTGAAAATTTAATGTGAATTTTTTAAATATCTGTGTGTCTGTTGCATTGTCCTGGCAATTTGGAGAATTTGGAGGCAATATGTATGCAATATTCATAAATTTTTAACTACTTGAAGCTTGTATTTTGAGGTGAGCTTTTGAGTATTATAAAACATCTGGAAAATAATACAATGTCAACTGTTAGGAAGTGTAGTTGGGTAGTGGATAGAAATACTTACTGACTTTGAGATTAATAGTGTTGTGTTTGCATCCTGGTTTATTAAATATGCTATCTTGGGGAAGGACACAAATCTATCCAAATCTCAGTCTTCATTGGTGTATGAAGATTACAAAGTTTCAACTTAAAAACTATGATAGAAATCTTAGCTCACATCTGACTGCTCAAAGATGTTAACTAATGTTGAAAATATTATTTTATAGAAGTTTTATTTTTTACAAAGCAAAATCAACCATGTCAATGCATATAAGGGAAGAAAACTTGGAAACTGTATATAAATTTCCCTGTTCTATGGATTTATTACATTAGGTCACATTAAATTGATAGACTTCTTTATAGTCCCACAATATTGCCCACAGTAGCAAACTCAAACTTTGGAGAATTCTAAGGGTAAATTTGGGAATAGCAATTGCTTCTCTAGGGCATTATCTTCAATTTAATTGTGAATTATTGTTCTTGTAAGAAGTGTCCTCCAGATAGACATTTCTCTCCCCTTGACAAAAATATTTCTTATTCCCCTCAGGTTTTCAGACAAAGGTTTCTTGATTGGTTGTTGATTATTTGAATTCCTGCTCTGTCTTATCTCTAACACCCTCTGTTGCTACTAATAAATCAGTCTTTCAGAAGAAAACATTTGAGCCAAAGCATTTTAAAAATACTTAAAGAGTATTTTCTTTGGTGATCCAAGATGACCAAATAAACTACTGCCAAATCTCTCCCTTCCTTCCTTCCTTCCTTCCTTCCTTCCTTCCTTCCTTCCTTCCTTCCTTCCTTCCTTCCTTCCTTCCTTCCTTCCTTCCTTCCTTCCTTCCTTCCTTCCTTCCTTCCTCCTTCCTCCCTTCCTTCCTCCTTTCTCCCTCCCTCCCTCTCTCCCTCCCTCCCTCCCTCCTTCCTTCCTTCCTTCCTTCCTCCTTCCTTCCTTCCTACGCTACTTTATCAAGTTTTACCAATAATATGTATATATTTGTTTATTATATATAATATATTAATCTTCATTTTTGAAGTCAGGAAAATAAACTGCTTTTGTAAGGGGAAAATAACCATAACAATGCATTAAGATAAAAAAAAGGCTAATTTGAAATGAAATGTCTCTTAAATAACTTTGCACTCAGGCTATTAATAATCATTTGTGAAGTGGGTGAAATATGCCAAACCATATTGGAATATTAGGGATCCAGAATTGCTGTCAGTTTGAATTTGTGTCTATTTTCTCATGACTAAAATATTGTAATCTATTTTTCAGAGGAATAAAATCTTCTGTAAAATAATGCTGTTGTTAATTATGCTTGTGTTGAGATCACTTGTATGTGTAAAATGTTAGACTTTAATATCTACTTGGATAATTATTCTAGGTAAAAATCAAAGATTTATTTACTAAATAAAATAGCTAAATGTTGTTTTTCTACAGACATAAAGATGTTTATAACTGTTCTATAATTCAGTATGCATGTCTAGACAGAATTTTTTCAGAAAATTGAGGAAATAGAGGAATACTGAGAGTAAAATAATTGAGAATTTGAAGGCTGAGAAAAATCACAAAACTTCAATATATTAGAGTCGAAACCTGGAACTTATGAATTAATACTATGCCATTTTTTACAAACTGAGGAATATACATTAGAATCAAGAAACAACCCTAATCCAACGGAAAAGAAAAATCAATTCCCTGTGAAAGGATAAAAAACGAATTCCCATAAGTTATTATTTCCCTCTACTCCATTGATGATTGTCAGATAGATCATTCCAAAGCTAAGAAACATTATGTATGTTCTCTAGTCTTTCATCTTCTAGACACTTTCTGACATTACCAAATCAATAGTCTTCTTTTTCACTGTAACTTCTTTCTGTATAGTAACCAGTGACATTTTTTTTTTTTTACTAATGCAAGATGATAAAAGAAAAATAAACACTGTTCTCTGCCCAAGATGATCACAATGGGGTGGGGCCCTTGTTTTGCATGTGACTGATCCTATTTCGATTTCTGGTACTACATAAATTCTTTGAGAGATCCTTATTTACCCACAATACATGTAACCCTGTCCCATCAGTCTTGTCTTTGTTATCCTGTCAAATCTTTTTTTATTTGTTTGGGGTCATAACTGGCTAAGCTCACAGCTTACAACAGGTTGGCATTCAGTGATCACTCCTCTTGGGTTTCAGGGAACCATATGATATTCCAGGGATCTAACCTATGCTAGTACATGCGAGGTGAGGCAAGTGCCCTACTATCTAGTTCCATCTGTCTAAATTTTAGCACACACTCATAGAATTCAAGAGTGATGATTCAAATGTGCACATTCACTGAGTAAGACATAATAGATAAAGAAAAGAGTTTCTAGGGTTTTTTGTACCAAGTTACAGTTCATTGGTCAGTGCAGACTGTGCACAATATGGGAGAGATAATTGAGCTGTACAAGGTAAATAGTAACTAGGCTATTGTACTAGTGCCTAGTATAATTAAGCAAAAGTAATGAGAAGACAATAGGAGCACTGAGTTTAGAGCAAATGTTTTTGGGGTTTTCTGTTTGTTTGTTTTTGGTTTTGGGACCATACCCTGTGATTCTCAGGGATTACTCCTGGCTATGCACTCAGAAATCACTTCTGACTTGGGGACCATATGGGATGCCAGGGTATCAAACCATGGTCCATCCTGAGTCAGCCATGTGCAAGGCAAATGCCCTACTGCTGAGTCACTGTGGAGCAAGAGTTTTAACTCTGGTTCTTATCCACTTTACAGATAAGGAATCAGAAATTGATACACACATTTATAATTTAAAAATATCAGATATTGTAACTCTGATTCATATTTTTATATGTTTTAAAAACTACTTCAGAATTCCTTGTGAAACATATGGAAAAAATTAAAATAGAGCCAGAAATGGAAGAATTTGGAAGTGAATAAGTTCACTCATCTGTTTCAGATAACAACAACAACAACAAAAAGATTTGGGCCATTAAAGCATTTATTCATAAATGTGCCTATACAGTACAGGAATATCTGTACTTCAAAAGTCATTGCAAAATGATGATTCTTATTTATCTGGAAAGGTTTTCTTTTAAGTATTGCAGGTTCCATATTTGATGGTTGTTTGCCTCTTTTTCTTGCTATGTATTTCAAGCAACATACTGAGTTTTTCAACTGAATTATTAACTACCTATGTCTTCTACAGGCAATTTAAAATTGATTTTGCTTAAAATGGGAAACTTAATTCTAGTCATAAGATCTCTTAAGAGGTAACAATTCAATCTGGTTCACGTAACAATAGCAATAAAGTAGAAATTGAACACCTTTCTCTCTTGTAATAAGATATTAGTAATTTATAGATTTTTCTTATTAATACTCATAGAGGAACTGCAGCCAATATTTTCTGAGAAGACTTAACCATAAAGGCCTGAGACCCAGAACATGCAAAAATTGTTGTTGGTGGTGTGGGAATAAGAGCAAAGTCTCTTAATAGTATTTTTTGATATAATTGAATTAAAAATCTCTCTGAACCTATCAATTCATCATATAAAACACAAGTGCCCAAGAATAGGTGATTGGATAAAGAAATTATGGTATATATACACAATGGAATACTACTCATCTTTAAGAAAAGATACAATAATAAAGTATACTGCCAATTGAACATAACTGGGGAGTATTGTGTTGAGTGAAGTTAGGTGAAAGGAGGTCATATATGTTATAATTTCTATTATATGTGTGATATAAAAGAACTAAGTGGAGAGAATGGTTTACTGCTGGTGGGAATCTTGACTGGTCCAGCCCTTTTGGAAAACAATATGGGTATTCCTAAAAAATAAAAGACCTAAAGATTTAATTTCCATATGACTCAGCAATGCCACTCCTAGAAATATACTCCAAAGGCCCAAAAACACAATGCAGAAAAGCCCTCTGCACTCGTATGTTCATTGCAACACTATTCACAGTAGTCAGAATCTGGAAGCAACCCAAGTGCCTCAGAACATTTTAGTGGATAATGAAACTGTGATACAGTACTGCAATAGTAAAATGGAATACTATAAAGCTGCGAGTAAAAATTAAGTCATGAGATTTTCTTATACATGAATGGACATGGAGTGTATTATGCTGAGTGAAATGAGTGAGACTGAGAGGTATAGATATAGAATGATCTCACTCAATTGTGGAAAATTGAAAAATATTAATATGGTATTAATATCCAGAGACAATAGAGACAAGGATCAATCCATGGTAGGATGCTTGTTACAAATAACAGGAAAGTGCAGTTAGAGACCACTGTTACAAGGATAATTGGAAATGATCACTCTGGACAAGAAATGGATTGTGAAAGGAGATAAAGTGATAGGCATGATACCTTCAGTAACAATATTGCAAACCACAGTGTCTAAAAGAAAAAATATGAGTGAGAGAAAGAGTGAGAGAGAGAGAATAGTGTCTGCTACAGAGGCAGTCAGTGAGAGGACAAGTGGGAGGAGAGAGGAAGGGAAACTGGGAACATTGGTTATGGGAAATGTGCATTAGTGAAAGGTGTTGGACACTGTATGACTGAAATTCAGTCAACTTTGTAACTATATGCCATGTTGATTCAGTTAAAGAATTTATTTATTAAAAAAAGAACTGAGGGACTGTGGGAGGCAGTGGGAGAGAGAACCAACAACATGCGAGGTAGTGAAGTGGGCATTATAATGAAGCTAGTGGTGTTGGATCACTGTATCCATAAAATCCTAACAGGAACACTATTGTTAATTTTAAAATTCACTTAAATTTTTAAAGTTTTAATGAAAAATTGTTAAATTGGGGGGATGTTGGAACACTGAAATATGAGATCTAAACTACAACCACAGCACTTTGAAATGTGCCTGTCAAGGTGGCAAGTAGGGTCTGAAGGGGTAGGGGAGGGCATGGAAACACTTGTGGAGAGAAGTTGACACTATTTGGGGGACAGGTTTCAAAATACTTTATGCCTCAAAAACAAATTATCAATATTTTTGCAATTCATAATTCTTCAATTAAATTAACATTTTAAATAAAACAAAGACAAGGGAATTAGATTAGAAAATATTCTTAGACAAAGTTTAAATGATTTTTCAAAGAGGGGAATCTGTAGGTTATATTTGCTCATAATTGATACTCCAGCTTAAAGTCTTTCTTAGGACCACAACTTTATTGTGCTATATCTCCCCTGTTTTCAATTTTTTTTTTCCTAAATGGACCAAGAAAAAATAGAAATAAATTTGCTTTGTCAGGAAGTGACAAAAAGTAATGATAGAGATAATAAAGCAGTGATGGATAATTCTCTTTTTTTCCCTGCTAGAATAAAGTGAATTAGGGGATGAAGTGACTTTCAGCACTCAGTTTCACTTTTATTCATATTAATAGTGGCATTCAATTCTCTATTTTATTATTTTTTAAGTTTTTCATTTTGGGGTCACACCAGCTGTGATCAGAGTTTAACTATCTGTGCTCAGAGATCACCACTGATGGGAATGAGTAAATTATATGGATGCCAAGGATTGAGCATTCATTGGCGTTTGCGGGGGAAGATCCTTAACCATTGTACTTACCTTCAGGTCGTAATTTACATTGTCAGATAAAAACAACCATTATTAAATATTTTCCATAATCTTCCTTCAAAATATCTTTGACTTTCATATTAGTTTTAGGGCCACAACAAGTATTGCTCAAGAGCAATTCTGAGATTAGTGTTCACAGGTCTTCTTTGAAAACTCATAAACCATGTAGAAATGGAGAACATGCTCTTTGACTATGAAGTATTGGGGAACAATTCTAGAATTTGTGCATGAAAAATAAGTGTATAAGTCCATTAAGCTATCTCCTTGGTCCTAAATGTTTCTTTTGGAGAGAGGGTGCTTTAATCACACTTGACAGTACTCAGGGGCTACTTTCTACTATGCCTGGTCAATGCTCAGGTGATCATATGTGGTGCTGGTGATAAAACAAAGCTGGATCACATACAAGGCAAGTGCCTTAACTTCTATAATATCTCTCACCCCAAATGGTTCTTTTCAAATTTATCTTTTAAACTTTATTATATTAATTTTGGGAGCCATACTTGGCTGCATTTAGGGGTTAATCCTGGCTCTGCAATCAGAAATTACTTCTGGCAGGCTTGGGGAACCATATGAGATGCCTGAAATTGAACCTGGGTTGGCCACATGCAAGGCATATCCACTGTTCTACTACTTTAAAATTTAGTATTTTAAATTTACCCTCTCCTTACTTCACCTCCCAAATAGCAGGTCTACATATTAAAAGATGAAGAGACATCTTTATTCCAATAGTAATCCATTATCTTTGTCTTAATTCAATGCCCAGTTCTTTCAAATCAGAAGTTCTCATATTTAATGTACATTAGAATCTATAAGGAAAAAGAAATAATTCCCCATCTCCCTAAATTTTAATAACTATCTTGAAAATTAGGACAATGTATTTGTATTATTATTATTATAGTCTTATGTTGGCCTACCACACAGACAAATCTGATAATCAGTTAATCAGATAATGTAGAAACTTGAACAAGTAACCTTTATTTTTTCAAGCTTTAATTCATTTTATTGGTTCTAATTTGTAAATCTGCAAATCTAGCCTATAATCTTAATTAGACACCTTTTCTCATCCTCAAACTGTGTTTCCATGAACTTCCTTCCCACTCTTCCTACACAGTAGATATGCTCTCAGGATGCTGCATATAACCTGACATACTTAATCATGGGTACTTATGTGAAATTCTCTTTCCTTCATTTTTTAAATCTTAGTTTCTTACCCTAGCTTCCATTAATTTCTATAATGTTATATTTCTCTATGTGTCTCCAAAGTACCTTTCTCCACAGTTTTATTCTAGTTACTTTGCATTTTTGATTGAGAAACACTGCTCTAGACTAAATTCAACATGTTCAGACTAAACACTAATTCTTCCACTTACTCACTTCCTTAGGACCCCTTAAGTTCTGATCAACACTATCCCATCATTTTTCTGGGTTTAAAAATCATTTTCTATCATTTTTATCTTTTTCATTCCCTATATACTTTGAATCCCTAAGTTTTCTCTCTTCACTTTGTAATTTCTGTTACATTTCTCTTTCTCTTATCATTTTTTAATTTTATCCAAGACACTTTAATGCACAGACAAAATACTCAGTGTACTGTAAGTAAATTTAACTTAATTCTAAGTTACCAATTGAATATAGCCTTTCCATTTTGGGTGGTGCTCAATAGGACCCCAGGACAAGTTTTAGCATTTTAACATATCACTACATGTATTGCTTCATTACTTATTTAAAAGCTTTTCAATATCATAAATTTTCCTTCTTAATGAAGTTTGTATTAAGACAAAGGAAACTTTAATTGAACTGACAAAAGCAGACACACAACAAGATGAAGGGTACTGGTGGCAACAGAATAGTTTTGAACCAAAATGCTTCTTTATAACCATGATTCACTTTGGATTGACCCATTGTACTAGCACAAATGTCTTTTTATCAAAATCTCCCCAAATTCCCCTCATATCAGTATAATTTGATTCCATCTTATAGCTATATAAATTGATACTGAATACATTAAGTGAATTCCTCAAGTTGAGTAATGAAAATACAGAACCTAAATATAGATTAAACATTAATGCTTAAAATAGAAAGGCTCATGCTCAGAGCATCATGTGATCCCATTAAACTAAATTATATCCTGTCACCTATATCAAGAATTGCTGGACCAAGAAAGACCCTATGATCGAGGAAGATTTGCAAATACTAAGACCTATTTTGTTGTTGGAAAACAGTAAAATAAAATGTTTTATTTATTCTTTCTTTTCACTATCACCATTCTTGTGATTTCCCAGTTATGGTCAACATGAGCAGCAGATAAATAGTATGATTTTAGTTGTAGCATGAGAGTGTACTCTTCTAATATGCAATTCCTCTGGTATATTAGTCTATCATTAAACCACATTTTATCCACAAGAAATTACCTTAAAGGAATCCTAGATAAGGAATCCCTTGTTCTTATTACTGTGAATTTGCAGCCATTATAATAACAGCATGGATATATTTTCAAAAACTGTTAACAATAAAAATCAGTACAATCCAGTCATTCTATTCATAGGAGTTTGCTTTCAAGAGATTTATTGCAACATTTACAATATCCAAGAGCTAAAAGCAAGCTTTATAGTCATTGATAGTTAAATGGATAAAGAAAATTTGATACTAAACACGGTGGAATGCCAACATGGATGGAATTAAAGGGCAGAATGCTTATTGAAATAAATTAAATAAATGTACAGTGATTTCACTTCTATGTGATACTTATTTAACAAAACACAAAATAATAAAATTTAAAAACACAAAATTAATATTTTATACTATAAAAATTAATAGAAAGAAAGAAAAAAGGAAACTAAAGACAGAAGGCTCAATTTATATGGCCATAGATAAAATTGGATTTTTAATTAAGGACATAATGTAATATAGACAGATGTTGATTTATATTGTTGTACACCTAAAAATACATATGCAATTTTTCTACAAGAAAACTATGAAGTCCTCAAGTACCAGTGGAAGAAATAAAATAGAAAACCCTTTGATTTGATATGTTTTTAGCAGTTAACTGCAGAAAGAGAATTTATTGGACAACACTCTAAGATCCTTTATTGACAATTCACATCCATGACAAAGTCACTTACAGAGGGCAGTGACCTCTGTTCATATACTTTTGGGAATCCAGCAGTACTTTCTCTTGAGTAGTGATCAATACTAGCTTCAAGCAAAAAGAGGGCAAAGAAACATGTCTGTTAATCTTTTTTTCTCAATCAATCTTAGTATTATACTTGGCTTCTGACTCAGAATGTCAATTATATTATTTCATAGAAACAGTGTAAATTTGAGGAGAAGCAAAAAAGAACAGAAGCAAAATAATCACTTTCTATTGAATTAAATGGTAACAATAACTGACTGCTAAAAACAAAGCACCTAAATAAAATTGATTTGCAGTTTGATCACTTATTTTACATCAAAAAAAGGAAGAAATTGTTCTTTTTAAGATGATCCTAATAACTCTGACAAAAGACATTTTTTCCTTAAAACACAAATGATTCCGTATCTTGGGAATCTATGGTTTTAATTTGCATTCTATGCCAACAAATGAGAAATAGACATGGTGTTTTGCTACCAATTAAATATTTGACTAAATAAATATTATAAATTTTAATTCTTGTTAGTCATTCACTCAAACTTACAACCTTTTGCTCTTGAAATGATTTCAAATGCACAGTACTTTAAAAAATTCTAGATATCAGTGTCTAAAATTATAGGTTTGGAATCAGAATTGGATCACCTGAGATTAAATCAAGGTATTAATAACTGTTAGTAATTTTGACAGGTTGCTGGACTTTGCTTTCCTTATCTGAAAAACTGTAGTAATAAAAAGCCCATTCATTAGCTTTTCAGAAATATAAGAGGACATAGTACAATGATTATGCATGGGCACCCAAAAGTATTAGTTATTAGTTTTAATTGCAATTTATTATTATTATTATTATTATTATTATTATTATTATTATTATTATTTTGGGTGTTTGGGTCACACCTACCAGAATTTAGGTTTCTTTTTTTCTTGCCTCTAAACTCAGGAATCACAGCTTGCTGTGCCACAGGACCATATGGAAAATCAGGAATCAAACCCAGGTGAGATGTATGCAAGATAAATGCCCCTACTTACTGTCTTACCACAGGAGTCTCTCTATTTGTATTTTTTAACTCTATAGTCTATCATAATATCTTCTCATGATTTCTTCTCATTTCCTGTCTTTTGTCTATTTGCACTGTCTTTTAGTTTTCTTTCAAAAATGTGAACAATATACTAATTCAAGACAATCTAATACTGATCAAAGAATTAGCACTAAGTGACATTCCTATCCCTAGCCATAAACCGACCCTTCCTGTTTCTACAGCATAATCCCAATCATTTATTGCCTTCAAATGGTTGTCAATATATCTTCATTTTAATTTTATTTTCATCAGGTATTTCTTAAATATGCCAGCCTATATCTAGTTCATATTTCAAATTTGCTTCATCAAATTTTATAAATATATTCAGACCAAGATTTTTATTGATATTGTGCCAGATGGCACTTAGGTAGGATAATGAAAGAAATGTATTTTGTTCTTTACATTTTTTATTTCTGTCATAAATCTTAACTGATTTTAGGTGAACAGCAATTCAGAAGTTCAAGTTGCAGGTGAAGGTTCAACTTGAATGTCATTTTAGATTTTTATTAAAATTGATTTGTTTTTGCAAATATAAATTAATTTAATATAATTGAATGGAAACTTGTTGACAAGCAGAGATAAATTTCAATCAAGATAATATTTTTGTATAAAGTAATATTTTACGCTTATTTTATTGGTGAACTACCAGTAAGAAACCCTTAGCTATTGTTATGTCTTTAGCAGAGAAATAACATCAAACTGCACTGCCTTGAAAAGAAATCTAAACACCATTAAGCTTGCTGTCAGAATTGACTGTGACATCTATTCACAAATCCAGCAGACTATTGAGGCATAAAATGTATAGCTTATTAAGTCATTGCTATTGAATACAAATTATTATAATTTCTGGGTAATAAATTGTTCAGATTGCTATAATTTAAGAAAAAGCAGCAATAATGGCTGTATTTGCTTACTTTATAAGAATTACCAAAACAAACTCCAAAACTTACAGAAATAAAGAGACAGGTGTTCTAAATTCTATCAAGTAGAGAACGGTTATTTCTAGGAAAGCAACTTATGTTCAGCATTGATGAGGTCAAGATCAATATTTGGAAAAAATGGGATAAGGAAATAAAGCTTACCATATTCGAATATATGATGTGTTATGGAAAGTGTGAGGCAAAGTGAAAAACCTAATTTATACTTTATCTGAAATAGGATGTCAGCCTGAATTATTTTCAAGATTGGTGGCAGAAGACTAGAGTCACTTTTTTGTTGTTGTTGCTTTGTAATTCAAAAGATAAGAGTACAGGAAAATAGAAAAATGATTTGATAAAAAACAATTTGATAATATGTTAAGGGAAATGTAAAGTCTATTATATAGCATTTTGCATCTTATCTTAAGCAGTATGGAAGCTTGTATGAGTGTTTGTGCATGTATGCTTTTTAATCAGCTTTCCAGCTCCCATTAAGAAGCACACATGTGAGTTGGAGTACAGGGCTAACTAAACAAAGTGAACACCTTAATGCACCATAATGGTTACTACAGCTTTGCCAGTTAATGGAGGCTATAGAGGCCCCTATGCATGGTCAATGACCTGGGTAATCCCTAGAACTATGATGTTGAGCAGCATCCCTACATGAATGGGAACTGTCAGGCCAAACCTGCATATTGGGAGTCTGGGCACATTGTCTCTAGAACAGAAAATGTGCCAAGAGACCAGCAAGTGTCAAAAGCATTTTAGGAATCAGGTTGGCTTCAATCTTCAGCTGAGTTACCTTGAGCCAGGCCTACACACTAGATCTTAGTTTTCACAAATGTAAATTGAGAGTAGTGGTGGGTCTGAGGTACTAAAGTGGGGAGTGTATTTGCCTTGCATGGGGTGACACAGGGTCTCTCCCAGCACCCTAATACAGTCTTCTAAACTCCACCAGGAGTAATCCCTATGTACAGAGCCAGGAGTTAACTCTGAGCACAGCCAGGTGTGCCCTGCTGCCCCTCTAAAATTAGTAGCAATGGGGACACTGATTTTCTGAGGTTATTCTGAGCTTTAAATAGAAAATGCATAGCAACTGCTTACCACAGTGGTTTGCAGTAATAACTAAGGGCTCTCAAGCTACAGTTTATGCTTTTATATAAAGTGAATGTCATGTATAAAATGTCCAATAAATGGTGTGTATCCATCTGGACATTTTAAAGATCTTGTTAGCAGTGGTTATATAAAATGATGCTATTTCTCCATGGTATTTGCTCCCAGTTTCCAGAATTGTCTTGGTGAAGCAGTATACAAAGGCAGAGGTGACAGATTCATAATTAGCATAGAGCACTGTGACCTGAGTTTTTGTTTTATTTCGTATTTTTTTGTATTGGTTTTGTCCATGGATTTGAATTTAAAAAATATGACAGAAAATTGGCATTTGCTTGTGATTCAGATAGGACTTTCAATGTCTTTGTACGTCCACTTTCTTTCTAAAAATGGGGCTGAATTTTGAGACAAATGGATAATAAGTTGTATGTAAATTCCACATGCTATCTACAGAATAAGATAACATGATAATTCACCAACTATCAAGATGTCCTGATAGTCAGTCTCTTGACAAAGAGAATCTATAGTCTCCAAGCATTCTTATAGGCACTTTGTCAACTGTCCTGTTTTTTAATTCCTTTATGAAAAATTATTTTAAAAATTGTGTTTCTCAGAATCTGTGGTCTATTAATGAGATCAAAATTGATGTTGGTGTTTAATCTTATTTCATAAAAAATCTCATTTCACTGTTGAATTGGTAGAACCCCAAATTACAAAAGTCAGTCTATTTGAATTAAATATTATTTGACATGATTACTCACTACTGCCATAATAACAGTGGAGCTATATCTTGAGAAGTTATGAGGTATTGCTTTGTGCTAACCCCCTTATATGCATGATTCATTTAATTTACACAAAATCCCTGGGGTTTGGAGATGGATGTGAGTTTACATAGTAGTAAAATCAGGTATAGTTAGGCTAATTAACTTTTTCAATATAACATATCTAAACCAAAATGTGAGATGGAGGGATTTAAAAGGGAGGCACAGAGAGGAATTCCCTAATACTGACGCTAATTTTTTTTTTTTTTCATTTTGTTTCTTGGAACACAACTGCTGTGCTCAGAGATCACTCCTGGCTCTGTACTCAAGGAAAACTCATAGAAACTACCAAACCTGGGTCACTTGGATGTGAGGGAAGCAACTCCTCTGTACTATCTCTTCTGCTTTAATGCTATTTTATAGAATGACATCTTTACTGTGAAGAGCCTTTTTTCTTAGTCACTATCTTTAACCTTTAAATATTTTTAACCATTAAAATACATAAGGTATATGTTCTATTATTTGTTTGTTTGGGGGATATATCCCATAGTGTTCAGGTTAATTCTGACACTGTCCTCAGGTGGTGCTTGTGGGACTACATATTGTCTTGGAATTGAACCCAGGCAAGTGCCTTAGCCTTTATACAATCTCTCAGACCTTTTATGCCATTTTTTATTTATGCTTCTTTTAACTCCTGGAATTGATATACTTTCTCTTTCTTTCTTTTTTGTGGGGAGGGTTCACACTCGGTGGTTCTCAAGGCTAACTCTTGGCTCTGAGCTCAGAAATCGCTCCTGGCTGGCTCGGTGGACCATATGGGATGCTAGGATTAGAACTGCCGTCTGTCCTGAATCCCTGAATCGACTGTATGCCCTACTACTGTGCTATCTCTCCAGCCCTGGAATTGATATACTTTACAAGTGATTTGTATTACCTTTGAGTACCAATTAGGTATAATGCCTTGCTGGAACAAACTATACTTTTTATAAAGGGAGATTTTGACATAAAATCTTCCTTTGGCTTGATATGTCTGGAGTCAAGAAAATAAAAACAATTAATTTACCTTTATAACAAATATAACACTGATCTTTTAAAGCTAAAGATTTATTTTGGTTATATATTTTTCTTTGCTTACCAATGCCTTTAATTAGTAAGGACATTTTTTTTCAAACAGTAGAGAAAGCTGAAGAGGCAAAAATGTACATACTTTCTTAAAAGTTGAATTTGAAAAATACCATGCTTTTTTTTAAAAAACAAAATTTGTTAATGGCAAAAAATTTGAGCCAAGGTGAAAAGTATAATACAACTTAGATAAACTCTAGGTAAGATATACTCAGAAAAGGAATCTGAGAAAATTTTCATGATGCCCATGTGTACCATAAACAAATGACAGTAAGTGTTACCTCCTAGCTGACCTTTATTTAACAGAGCTCTATTATTAGGAAAAAACTTGGCTTCATCTTATTGTTAAAATTGCTCTTCATTGCTTTGAAAAAGGAATAGGCAAAGGTAAATACTGAGGTAGATTAATAGTTTGTTGGTTTAGTGCTCTTTGCACTATATTTGTTAATAATGAGAAAATTATCATATTTGTAGGTGATGTTATAATAATAACGTTAATAATTTATAGTGGGGAGGAGATTCATGAAGTAGATGGAAAGCATTATATGCAGAAATTTTTTATGTTTAATTATAGATTATTTGTGTGATGTTTATATGTTATAGATTACAATGTTATGTCACGCCACCAAAGTGCCACTGTTCCCCCAGAACAGTCCACTGGGTAAACCCTTTCAAGATATTCTTCTTGATAATTTCTTGATAATTTCAGTTCCATCATTACTGTCTAAAAATTTTTTCTCATTCAGTATTAATTTCCTTGATTTGTTTCTACCTTTGAGTGAGGTAAATGATCCAATATTTTCATTTCTCTTTATTGCTTATTTACCTTCACAAGACACCCTCCAGTCTTATTACTATCTTCAGATCTGTGGTTGGGTACTTGAATTGTTTCCAAAGCTAAGCTATTATAAACAATACTCAATGAATATAGGGGTATGTGCATTTATTTGAATAATCTTGTATTAATAGGATTAAGACCTAATAGTAGAAAATTTGATAGATAATATCCCACTAATATGTAATAAAGATTTCTTTTTTCTTGACATTCCTGCCAGAACTTCCTGTTAGATGTTTTATATAGGTCTCTCCTACAGTAAGGCAATATTCCCTTGCATTTTTAATGTGCATTTTCGTAATAATCAGTGATGAAGGATATTATTTCCTGTTCCTGGAATGCAATAATATTTAAAAAGGAATATGTAGTAAAATATAGAGGTCTTTTAGGCATAGTAAAATTATCAATTTGTGCATATAGAGATAATTTTACACAACTAAACTTTTTAAATTAAACTTGAATTTACACTGACTAAAAAATATGACATCCCATTTAACAATAAAAACATCAAAAAGAGATAAAACTCAGAAAAGTTAATGATTTTCCCAATAACATCTACAAGATATTACTATATCGCCAGGTCAACTTTTCTTTTCTATTCCATATATCTATCATTTTATAAAATATAGTTACCATCTTTATGATATGTAAAAGTGAAAAAATAAAGATTATTTATATGCTTAACTATGTAATAAATAAGTAGCAAAACTCACACCTGCTGAAAAAGATCTAAGTCTGGAGAGTTTCTTTACTGTGGAGGAATCGGAAAAAAAAACTGGGAAAGGGATGAGAAGTGTTTTATTCAGAAGGAACTATTAGAGAGATAGGAGGAGTTTGATAGAAGAAAATATAAGGAAGAGAGACCTTTTCTGGATGCTTGAAATGTTAAGATCAAGTGGCAATGGCATGAGGCAGTGACATGTATGATTGAGGCATGGTAAGTAGGAGAGTTTAAACACAAGAAAATTAGAATAAATATTGGTTAGAGACTGATCTGGTTCCCAGTAATGGAGAATGTTATATCTAATCCCAAAAGATTGTATTTGCTTGGTTAAATAAGAATCACATCACAGATGGGCTTTGAACCAGGAAGGTATAAGATCAATGTTATGCTTTGGAAATAATTCATTAAGTAAATCTAAAAAGAACATTAGGAAGGTGAGATTAGAGCAGGTTTTCTCTTAACCCTGAGATAATTAGAGGGAAGCAGTCATTCTGGTGTTTGAATATTGCATACTTGAAACCCTATCATTAATAGTTTTTAAATCATGGTTCTTAAAATAAAAAAAATATTATGGGACTGAAGAGATAGCACAGAAGTAGGGCATTTTTGCCTTGCATGCAGCCCACCCAGTTCTATTCCTGGCATCTCATTCCATCATTCCAGTCAGCCAGGGGCGATTTTTGAATGCAGAGCCAGGACTAACCCCTGAGTGCCACTGAGTGTGGTCCAAAAAACAATCAATCAATCAATAAATAAAGATGGAGCCGGTGAGGTGAGGTAAGGTGTCTGCCTTGCTAGAGCTAGCTAAGGAAGGACTGCGGTTCGATCCCCCGGCGTCCCATATGGTCCCCCCAAGCCATGGGCAATTTCTGAGCGCTTAGTCAGGAGTAACCCCTGAGCATCAAACGGGTATGGCCCAAAAAACAGAAAAACAAAAAATAAATAAATAAATAAATAAAGCTAAAAAATTATATTATAGATTGACCTGGGTTGCTTGTTAAATATCCATGTATTTACTCTAAAAAATCCTGTTTAAAGGTCACTTGAAAGTTCAAGATGAATTTTTTTTTTGTTTTAATGCCACACCAGTGGAGCTCAGAACATACTCCTGGCTCTGCATTATGAGGTCATTCCTGGAACCATATGAGATGCTGGGTGGGGATGAAGCCAACATTGACCTCATGCAAGGTAAGTACCCTACATACTATACTATCATGTGAACCCCCAATTAATATATTTATGTTTTCCAGGTAATTCTTATGCAGGTAAACTAAAAAGTGCATTTGAACTTAATTCATATCTCACATCTTACACAAAAGTAAATTCAAAGAGGATCAAAGACAAAAACTATAATATACATTGAGAAAAATATAGAGAGACTGCTCCAAAATATGGACCTCAAGACATATTCAATGATCTAATACCACTGGCAATGGCAACAAAATAAAAAATAAATAGGACTACATCAAATTAAAGAGTTTGATAAAAACAACAATAACAACAAAAACATGGGCTCAAAGTAACAGCTAATTGAATGGGAAAAAATATTCACAATCAACACATCAGATACAGCTTTCATCTCCAGAATATATAAAGAATTAACAGAGATCAACAAAAATAAATTCAAAAATCCTATAAAATCAGAAGATATAAACAGACTCTTCACAGAGGAAAAAAAAGTAGATCACCAATAGGCACAAGAAAAAAATATTCAGCATCATTTATCATTAGGGAAGACAGCTCAAGACAATAATGAGATATCATCTCATACTATTGAGAATGGCACATATCAAAAATAGTTTGAAAAAATCTGGGATGGCATGGTAGTGGTGAAAAAGGAACTCTCATCCATTGCTGGTAGGAATGTTTTCTGGCTCACCCCATGTAGAAAACAGTATTCAACATTCTCAGTAAACTTAGAATTGAGCTGCCATATGACCCAGCAATTTTACTTTACAATCTATCACCAAGATGTAAAAACATTCATTTAAAAAGGGAATATGCACACCGTTATTCGTTGCTGTACTTAGTGTAATAGCTCAAATATGGAATTAACCTAGGTGTCTTATGACAGATGAATGGATTATAAAGATAAATCTATACACAATGGAATTCTACACAACAGTAAGGAACAATAAAATCTAATAATTTGCTGCAACCTGGTTGGAACTGAAAGATACTACGTAGAAATACATATTAATTTTTGAGTCCTGGATGGTGGAGGATAAAGGTGGATAGATGGTGAGGCCTTTCTCTGCCAGCCCAGGCCTGGTGCCTGCATCCCCTTTCAGCCGGCGGGTCAGTGTAGCAGCAAGGAAATGATCCACAGGCAATCATGAAGTTTCAGGAAACAAGGTTTTATTACAAGCCATAGCCACCATGTGTGTCCTTAATCTAACCCTTTTAAGCAGGTTCTTTCAGCCTTCCGGCATCTCAACCTATTTCTATCATCTCTACCTCAACAGTCCATTTTCTTCAGGCTTCTCCCTCTGATTCCCTCTCCACCTCTGAGGCAACCCCTTTGTTACCTCTCATAGACCCCTTCCAGATGTGGGCGAGTCTACCTCAGCAAGTGAAATTAGCATTTTGGCCTGGGAGGGGGTGACAATACCACATTGAATGAAGTAAACCAGAAGAAGAAAAATAGGATTATTTTATTCATCTGTGGAGTATAAAATAACTGGATGAGGAAACTTTATGTTATATAGGAGAGATGCATAGATTGCCTTTGTTTCCAAAGCCAATTGTAGAGAATGACAGAAAAAAAATCAAGCTAGGAAGAAAGATGAGAAAGGGAAGGAGTGGGGAAATAAGGGTTTGGGCTTCGGGTATATTGGTGATATTTGAGAGTGGTATAACAATACATCCAAAGCCCAGACACAACAACACTGAAAACATAAAATCTAAGCTATAATAACCAAACATTGTAATTCGCCTTTCAAGGTGACCAGCAGGGAAAGGGGAAGGGGATAACAACCTCTATTGAGGATAACAGAATATGGGAACACTAGTAATGGGATTTGACACTTCTGGTGGGATTAGTGGTGAAATATTAAATGCTTAAAACTCAACTATTAAGTAACTTCTTAAAGAATGGTTCTTTAATTCAATAAAAAATTTAAAAACAAACAAAAACCACCTGCAATTTGAAAAAATAATTCAAACTGGAAATTAAGACCATCTTAAAAATTATAATATGAAGATGTCAGAATAAGGAGGTTTTATTTTATAGTGAATTTATTTAATAAATAGATATATTTGACAAAGACACAGAGGCAAAAGATATAGATATTATTAGGGTCATTGGGTTTCTAGTTAGAGGAAAATTCAAAGTATCAGGAACTTAAAATATCAGAAACTAGTGGCACAATAAATAGAAACACAAGACAGTGGATTTTTTTATTTTCTTCAAACTTTATTGTGCCAAGAGATTTCTGAAGTGTAAAGAAGGCAACTACATCAAAATGACCATTAGATAGAAGGCAACATAGGGTTTTGTCTGGACGGTAAACTCAGAATTTCTGAAATGACTTGAGATTAAAGTATGGATGTAAATATTTTCCATTACTAAAAATGCATAAAATAAGAATGGTAAAACAGGACACAGAAAAGACAAAAGAACCATAAGCAGAGGGAATCTTAGAAGTTATATATAATTAAGTTAAATTAAAGAGAGAATTTAAGAAAATATTTCAATTTAGAATTTTAAATTAATAATTAAAATTCAATTTATTTTAATATTTTTGTATAGGAAATATATTTATTTATTGATTTTGATAGAGACAGCCTATCAAAATTTGTACTGTACTTTTAGTAACATAGACCAGCTACCAAGCCATAGACTACATTTTCAAATCCCCATTGTTGAAATTGTCTAGTTGAAACCACATGTCTGATTCCTGCTTGCTTATGACTCAGGCCATCAATAATTGGCAGATTCTCTGTTTTCCCCTTCTGCTGACTTGGATTCTGAGGATGCTCAGTTCTAAGCAATGAAAAAAAAATCACAAAATGGAAGTAACTTGGATTTTGAATCACCATGTGGAAAGACAGCCACTGATATTTTAAGTTCCTGTGATCACTTTTCCTAAATTAAGGTCACCAGATCTGAGGTATATATGTGCCATGTCCTTTTGGAAGGTACTACAGCTGTGAGGGCAGTGGTGGACCCTGGATGGGTTTGTCCCTTTATTGTTTTAGTGGTGATTTCCACACCAGCCTCTGCCCAAGGAAGCACTCTTGTGGACATGATAGTGGTCCTGCTCCCTGATCCCAGGTCAAACCTCCAAAAGTTTGGCAGAAATGATCCAGTGCCCCCTGGGTGCTCACAACAAGAGGTGCCATCTTTAGCTTTAGGAGTTTCTCTGTAATGATGTCCTTGACTGTTAATTCTTCCTGGAAATTTTATTCCTGTATCTCTGGGACTCCAACGAGTCTTATGTTGTTTCTGTCAAATTTATCAAAGACATCTATTTTCATCTGTTCACATTTTTTGAGTAATTTTTCCATTGTCGATCATTTTCTTTAAGGTTCATTTCCAATCTCTTCTGCTGTATGGAGTTGTTCTGATTTCAATCTTTGTGGTCTCTTCAGCTTGATCTATGCTTTATTTGAGTTCTATGAACATACTCCATATTTCTTCTCTAAACTCCTAATCTTAGAGGCTAACTAGGTGGTTGGCACTTTTTGAGTCATTAGAGTTTATATCTTTACTCTTTATGCGTGGTGTTGTACTGTGTTGTTTCCCCATTGACACGCTTGTACTGTGGTTTTTACTACATTTTGTGGGTTCTGAAGAGATTATGTTCACTGTGGTCTTTTTGGCTGTCTCACTCAGGAAACCAGGCAGGGAGCAAAGCAGCAACACAAGGCAAAAATCAGGCTCCACCCTTCGTGGACCAAGACAGCTTACCTTGTGATGAGCCCTAAAGAGATTATGTTCACTGGGGACTTTCTTGGCAGCCTCAAACAGTAGTTGCATATATTTTAATGTTCAAAAGTGATTGAGGGTCTTGAAAGAAATATTTGATGATAACAGATTCTTAGAAAAGATAATGAGGTCAATAACAGGAAAGCAACGTGTCCAGAGTTCATACTCCATAAGAATAAAGAATTGGGCTTTGAGCAATAGTACAGAGATTAAGGCATTTGTTCAGTATGAAGCTGGACCACGTTTCATCATTAGCACTGGATATGGAACCATAAACCTTGACTTGAGAGATCCCTCAGTGTGAAACTTGGAGTAAGCTAAGAACTACTAGGTATAATCCTTCCATGCCTCCTCTACAAAAAGCAAACAAGCAAACAAATGCAGTATAAGAAAGGAGCACAGACTATAACCTACAATTTTAAGATTTTTTTTTAAGTAAAGAGAATGTAGTCATATTCTGCTGTTCTATCATCTCACCTGTCCTCTCTTTATCCAAGCCAGAAAATAAAGTTATATTTGATGCCTCCTCTTATCAAAATCATTTCAAATTTAGCCACACACTGATTTTCTGATTTGTTTTTTTTAAACATGTTTCCTTCTACTACTTTTTTGCATCCCAGTACCGTCTGATCTCAGCTACCATCATTCACTGATAACTACAAAGACTTTTATCAGGTTTTTCCACATTTAGTTTTACTTTTTTTCATTGTGATCTGAACTGAAGCAGAAATAACTTTGCAAATAGGCACCATCTTGTCAGTCTTCTGCTTAATACTTTGGGTGATTCTGATCTCACAGGTTTTCCTTTGCCTCCATTAAATGTGTTCACACCCTTTTCCTTAATTCTGTGCTACTTAATCTCTGTACTCCAGCCACAGTGACTGCTTAGTTAGCCATTGTCCCAATTTATTCTGACTTCTTTTGGAATCTCATTTATTACTTTATAAAAAATTCATTTTTCCACTCGATTGTACATTCCATGAGGATAGGGAGAGTAAGGCAAGAAGAATTCTGTTTCTATTTCTGTCTGTCTGTCTGTCTGTCTGTCTGTCTGTCTGTCTGTCTTCCACATGCCCCAGCCTCCCACTCCCCCATAGATTCAGAAATGTGGAAAAATTATGTCAGGTTTTCCCTATAGTGAGCACATTTTTTTCTTTCTAGAAAGAGATTCATATAAAAACCTACTGCTTTCCATTTGTTCTTTTTTTTTCCTTGAGCTTATTAATTTTGTTACTTCATTTAGTACCTTGGTCAACTCTTCATTTGAAAAGCCTTCCCAGAGCTCCTCAACTATATTAATGACTATAATTAAATAATATCTTAGTACTTATTACTTAGTAATTTGCATTTATTTTCATGACTATTTGAATAATGTCTTTCTTCTGCAGGATTGTTGCCTGCATGGTAGAGGGGGTCATTTCTGATTTGACTCAACTTTATAACCCTATTACAAATTATTAAACCTAGACACTAGTGAATTTTGAATAAAGATCTGTTGATTGAATAAATATAGAAATAAATGGATAAGAACATAAACAACTATCAATAAGGGGTAGCAGGATGTAGAATAAATTTTGGTTATTAATAATGGGACACCAGAACAATATCATGGATCAAGGACAAGAAACTTCCAGTCAACATCAAAAACTACCTTTGAAGTGGAAAAGCCCATACAAGAAGCTTCATAATACACATCAATCAATCATATCTTCTATATATTTTAACCATTTTTGTTTATTTACATTTTATTCATATCAATTTCATAGATATTGAAATCTACTTGTCAGTGAGGAGAGCAGTCCAGAAGATTGAAATGCAGGCACAAGAGAAATTCTCAGCCAGTTCTGTTTTGGACTTACTGTTATCTTTTGTGTGTGTGTGTGTGGTTTTTGGGTCACACCTGGTAGTGCTCAGGGGTTACTCCTGGCTCCATGCTCAGAAATTGCTCCTGGCAGGCATGGGGGACCATATGGGACACTGGGATCCGAACCAATGACCTTCTGCATGAAAGGCAAACGCCTTACCTCCATGCTATCTCTCCAGCCCCAACTTACTGTTATCTTTTATATACCAAAAAATATTCTCCAACTTTGGTAACATATTATCTAAGTCTTCCTTCTTCTTTAGACATAATCTTTATTTATCCAATTTTATGTGCTTAAAGACATAGAATAGTCTCACTCATCTATGAATTTTAAGAAAAATAAAAGACATTATTGTAATAAATTCCAGAGATAAGGGCTGGAAGGACTGGCTCACCTAGTGGTGAGTGCAGTTAGAGAAATAACTACACTAACAACTACCATGACAATGTTAATGAATGAGAGAAGTAGAATGCCTGTCTTGAATACAGGCAGGGGGATGGGGGGATTGTTGGTGGGAATGATGCACTGGTGAAAGGAGGGTATTCTTTTTATGAATGAAACTCAACTACAATCATGTTTGTAATAATGGTGTATAAATAAAGATTTTTTTTTTGGTTTTGGGCCACACCCGGTGACACTCAGGGGTTACTCCTGGCTATGTACTCAGAAATCGCTCCTGGCTTGGGGGACCATATGGGATGCCAGAGATCTAACCAAAGTCCATCCTGGTTCAGCTGCATCCAAGGCTAATGCCCTACTGCTGTGCTAGTGACCTGGCCCCTAAATAAAGATATTATTAAAAAAATAACTTGTTGCCTTCTGTCGTCTACACAGAAAGCCTCATCTGACTATTCACAAGAAACAAGTAACATCAAATAAAACAACAACAAAAATCATCATTGATCATGCACACAGAGAGGAAGAAATCTTGTTAAAATTATGCTGCTAACGTTAGCGCTTAGTTTCTACTGGATGTCAGATTGTTGGGGCCCCCTCTTTAATTTCTTCATTAAAAATAACAGATATAAAAATTCAGACAAGGGCCGGAGAGATAGCATGGAGGTAAGGCATTTGCCTTGCATGCAGAAGGACAATGGTTCGAATCCCGGCATCCCATATGGTCCCCCAAGCCTGCCAGGAACGATTTCTGAGCATAGAGCCAGGAGTAACCCCTGAGCACTGCTGGATGTGACCCCCCCAAAAAATTCAGACAATCAGCAGTTCCAGATTTATCATAAAAATACAAACTTCTGAGGAAATTAGAGTTAAATTTGATGAAGCTACAAATACTCCACTCAGAAATTTTTAGATGCTTATAAAAACCAAATTCAAATCATTCAAGAATTATTTCATGGGCAATATTTGCCAACAGTTTCTATTTAATTGTTCTAAAGTACTTTGTGCATATACAGAGTTATCTCTGCCTCAGAGATAAAAAGAAAATATATTCTAGAATACCATTTATATATGTGCTAGTGATGTGGGTTCCAGATGGGACTCTATTAGGGGTCCCCAGGCATCCTCCCCCTCCCTATCCAAGGGGAAATAGCAGGGGAGGTGCCAGGAAGATATCTGGCTTCCAGTTCCTTGATCCTGGAGGCCAGCTCTTCCCAGGTATGGGGTTAGGGGACACCCATCCTGGAGGCCTACTCCCTAGCTTGGGGGGGTGCTGAGAGGCTTGGCAGGCCCCCAGCCATTCCCCTATATCTCTCCTTTATTCCAGGCCTTCCCTGGTTGCCAGCTCAGGTGGACTTTATAGTGGCCCTCAGTCTTTCCCCCTTTATCTCCCTACACTAAAGGGTGGACGCATGGGTGGAGGGCGGGCCGATGCAGCACTGGTGGATGTCGTGATATTCACTGGTATTTTTTTTCTCATTGGTCTCCATTTTAAAAACCGCTAGTGCCCACTCACGTAACTTATATATTCAAAATAAAAGTGAGAGGATGGACTCTCAGGCTGGGAAGAGGCCAGTACTCTTTTCCTACTTGTTTACTCTCAGCAGTCTCTTAGCCTCTTCCTTCCTTCATTGTGTAACTGTGGTAGCTACCATACTAGGTTTCTGATTAGTTCCCACAAATGGTGACAATTGAGTCCACTGTCTTAAGTTAGATTATTTTCCCCACTTTTTAATCCTTTGTTATCTGTTAAATAAAAAAGTTTGTAGAAGTGTCCCTCCATTTAACATTTATATAAGAACCAAGTCAATTGGATTGTTGGACTTGTTCTAGCATCCCCATAGGCACCAATCTCACCATGTGATACTGTTCTTCCTTTGCATAGGCACATTAAAATGGGAAATCATATACAAACACGTTCTTATCTTATAGAGATAGGAACACACAAATCTTGTAATGCAGTAGGACCTTACACCTGAACATTGTCATAAAGACCTGGCTCATGTCTTGAAAGAATGGGCATTGTCCATTTACCCCTGAACCAGGGATGCCATCTACAAAACAACCATATTTTGTACTACATCACCTGAATGCAATCCTCTACCAGGGAAGATCCTACCACTGCTCTGGCATAGACCTATTCAACAGAGACTTCCCTTTAACACCCAGAAAACTTAATAACAATAACAACCTGCTTTAAAGACTGAGCTCTCTGCATCACCCCCTAACAGTGAGTGAAACTAAAGGGTGCTCTGCATCATCCTTACTCTGACAGGATATGGACATATTTTGAGATCCTTGGCTACAGACACCTGACACCAACAACAGTGACTGTGTGAAAAATAAAAGTGTATTGGCACTATATATGTGCTAGTATAATTTTGAACTATCTAAGAAGTTTCACTTTGAAAGATAATTTTCATTTGGGAACAAAAACTGTGGAGTAAAGAGATAACCTTCATCAATTTACAGTAAATATTTTAATAATAATAATAATAATGAAATGATTTTAAAAGACTGTCAAAAACAAATTATTATTTAATAAAATATTAAATGCAGTAACAAATTACAGTGCTCTTTCTTAAAAACATGCAGAAAGTAAGGGATTAATTATGATAATTGAATCCTTTTTATAAACATACATGGATATGCTTCTAGTACTGTATTTTTTATAAATACCATATGTTTCATATCATAAGATACACTTTTGTTAGATCTGTCTTATGGAGCAAATGCCACCTGGAGCTGAAGTCTGAGTGCAGGGGAGGAGAGCATCTAAATACTATGTGCATCTTATGGGCAGGTGTATCTTATAATGAGAAAAATATGGTAATTATCAATCACAGCTATGTCTGAGTATCATAATTCTATGAAAATACAAAGCAAAAATAAAATCAAAAGACAATGCTGGAACTTGTAAGCCCTTCTTCCTTCCTCTTCCATACATTTCTACCATAGCATGCAAAGGGTTTCAGTGGAATTAAAATTTGTGTGTAGATTCTAAATCTCCAGATAAACAGCCTGGTAAATGCAGATAAGACATTTACCTGACTTCTCTAAAGGGCCGTTACTTCAGGGAATAGGGTGGAGAGGAGAGTGTGTATCAATCAAAGACGATTTAGAAAACCAAATATCATGTGTGTTTTCTACAGTGTTATTCACCTGAAAATTTTGAAAAGTAATGTTGGTTCTCAAGAAGTTTGCAACCTAATTATCAAGGTTAAATTTATACATGTCAATCTCTTTATAACTAGTGAGTAACTGTATCAATGAATAGACTTGAACATGAAAAATGAGTTCCCATGTCCAGAATATTCTGAAGTTTTAATTTCATACTCAAAGAAACACTAAGGTGACAGGAAACCTGCATATGGGAATCAGTTGACATTTTCCCTATTTAGTATAAATGCTAGCAAATGTAAACCAAAGACTTTCTGCCTAATAATATACGCATCTTCTCTTTCTTTCCTAAGAAGTCAGCAGACTTGACATTTTGACAGTTGATTTATTCCCTCCCCTCCCCCTGAGCTGAAATTCTCACCCAGGCTCTTCTGTCACTCTGGCTTTGATGAGGAGGAGGGCTTAGACATTTACTATCTGTGGCTGTCAAATTTAAGATTACTTCAAATGGAAGGCTCCACCATATTCTTTAGAAAGGCAAGGTAGTGGAGGGGAAGGGATGGGCAAACTGCACAACAGGTTTGACGTGGGTCTGAGAATATAAAAAAGCCCCAAAGTGAGAAGAGAGATGAAGAGGTTAGTACACACATGGCAGGTCTAGGACTGTACTTTTTATAAAATTGTCCCCAAACCATACTCTATCACAGAGATGCATGATTTATTTGTTTACTTGGTCATTACTCTTATTAGAAAAAAATGGATACTACAAAATTGAGTGTATAAATTAATGATTAATTCATTTCAGGAAGATTTACTGAACATAAACAATGTCTAAGAATCCAGCTAGGTGTTGTAAATACTGATGATTCTAATCTAGTCCTCTATACCCCACTTTTGGAAGCTTATTACTTTACCAGGGAGTAGACAAGAATATCTGTGAACCCCAAACCGAAGAGCAGTGTGCTGAGGACTGAGGAAGATAATAGAACAATAAAAGACAGTCTCTTATAGCATTAAACATAAAAAGACCATATCTTATGGCAATTTAAAGATAAAAACAATCTTAAAAATACAATGTTTTATATCACATTGACATATCTACACTTTTAGTGAAAAACTGCTACTGTTAGGTCCAGTATCACTCACAGATGTGGATTTGTGAAGACAAATAATTAAAAGGGACACCCACCAAATACAATTACAATCAGAACAAAACAGCCCTTAAGAATCCGAAAACTGAGAAGTTGTTTGGTACAAGACGAAGTGCACAACTCATTCAATGAAAAGAAATCTTGACCTGCATAGTGGATTAGTATTTGAGAGCTTTCCCCTAGTTTAATTGAAGGTGCACATTACTCTTGAGCAATTCAGTAAAATTGAATTTCTTTGCCTTAAGAAATTAGTCCTGTTAAATCTAGAATAATTGATGAAGCTAATTGCCAATTTTATGCAAATCCAGCTCTGAAGACACGTTGTATGATAATGCATTCAACTGGCCAGTTTTTCAGCCTGTGCAGCTGTAGATAAGGACAGGAAATGCTGAAGGTGGATCCTGACACAGCCAAGGGAAAGTTCAAATTCTTTTAATATGAATTCACAAAATTGATTTTGGTATCTAGAAAAGCAGATGTTTTGGTGATTTTTCAAGGAATTGTATCTTTCATTTGAGGGCCTAATAGGAAACGAGCAAATGTTACACATTTCAGGAAATTCTGTTTCTCTTGCTCTAGAGGCTAAAACACCTTGAACTCTTTCTTTGAGCCTACCTTGGTACTGAAATAATTCCTGAATGTGCTTATTAAATGAATTTTAGAGGCATAGAAACCCAAGAAATAAAAGCTAATAGATCAAATTTCTCAGTGTCATAACATATCTGTTCAGGGTTTGATATCAAATAATAATAGCTAAAGTGATAGTAGGTAATATGTAGTATAAACTTGATTTGCTCTAGGCACAGTGCTAACAGTGTAGATTATTTTATTTTAACCCTTGCAACCCTATGAGTGATCTTATATTACTATTGACATTTCTGCTAATGACAGAGAAGCTCTGCCAAGTTAAATAGCAGGCAATATGCATAACTGGGATACAAATCAAAGTCTTCAGGGCTATAAAATTGGTGCTCCAATATTTCATTATGTGTCATGGTTAAATAATGAGTTTTCTTAATGATTAAATAGATATGTATTTAAGTTTAATTAAAGTTTAAGGGTACATTTACTTCTTTTTTTGGGGGGGTCACACCCATTGACACTAAGGGATTACTCCTGGCTATGCACTTGGAAATCGCTCCTGGCTTGGGGACCATATGGGACATCAGAGGATAGAACCTAGGTCTGTCTTAGGTTAGCACATGCAAACAAATGCCCTACCGCTTGCACCACCGCTCCATGCAGTTACTTCTTATTTAAGAAATAAATATCCAAAGGCCCCACATTGTTTATAAGAAAAAATTCTTTTTCTTCAAATCATCCCTTTAAAATAAATCCCTAACTACTGGTATCTTTGAGTCATAAAACTTGACATTAAAGCTGCTCATTAACATGACATTCTAGTCAATAGTTGCTTACAACTGAAGAAGAAACAACTTGATAAACATATTAGTTATTTTTTGCTTTGATTTTAAGCAATTTGATTAACTTACTATTCCATTTTGCTCAATGAAAAGTATAATATTTACTGATCAAGAATCTTCAATAATTGAATGAGAGCCAATGAGAAAAATTATCACTTGGCAGGCATTATTTTTTGAATGTTCAGTTCCAAGAGATAAGTATTACTATTGCTAATTATCAATGAGGAAACTGAGGCTCCATTCATATTTTTATTTTTTTTGTTTTATTTTGGTTTTGCTTTTTTTTTTTGTTTTTTGTTTTTTGTTTTTTGGTGTTTTGTGCCAGGCTTATTGACGCTCATGGGTTACTCCTGGCTATGCGCTCAGAAATCGCCTGGCTTGGGGGGACCATATGTGATGCCGGGGATGGAACCATGGTCTGTCCTAGGCTAGCACTTGCAAGGCAGACACCTTACCTTTAACTCTACTGCTCCAACCCTTCCATTCATATTTTTAAATGTGTCTATGGTTACATAACTATGAAATAGAGAACTTAACGTTTAGACCAGGCCTATTTCTGTAACATACATTTCTCAGACACTGTGTACTTTTTATATGACACTCCTTCTGTATACTATAAATCATTTCTTTGTAAATAATGATTTGCATCCAGTTTAGGAAGTAGGATTTTTTGTTATACTTATCTGGATATAGGCACTTTCTGCATGGTATAGGCACTTTCTAAATATGGGTATCTTCTGAAAACTATCAATCAGATCACAATATTGGCCATGCCAATATACAATTTGGTTTTAACATCCCTTCTCTGACTACAAAAGAGAGCAGAAAAATATAGGACATGTCTATGTCTGTAGTTATTTGTAGAAATCTGTGAAGATCAGTTCTTGAAATAGAAGTCACCTTTTGGATAAGATAAAATTCAAGCAAACTGAATTTTTATTTACCTTGACTTTGATTGGAATCAGTGCTTCTCCTCCCTTACCCTCACCATTATATGGATAATAAAAAAATTATTTTAGTAAATCCATTTGACTTTCTTTAAGATACTTAGTATATTTCTTTTGGAACAAGCAACAGAGTATTATAATGCAGGGGTCTGATCTGAGCTTAAAAACCTTAGTGCTTGGAGTTAATTGCTACTGATAGATTTTGATGGGGTGAATATTCAGTTTTGACATTATAAGTTTATTCATTTATTTGACTAAGAGTGCTTTGAATGCTTTAGGAAAAAATAAAATTCCTGTTCCAATAGATTACATTCTTTTTATTCTTTTTTTTGCTTCATATTTTACATTCTAAGATAAAGAGCTAAATGATAAAAATTAATTCCATATTATATTAAATAAATGTCATGGGAAAAAAAAGAAAACAGGGACTAAAAGTGTTTGAGAAGGTGTCATTTGAAACATGGTGTTCAGGGAAGACTTTCATTATAAAATGACACTAGACAGAGACCAAAGAAAGAGAAAAGGGTCAAGTGGCTCAGTTAGTCAAGAAAATAATTTTTCAAGTAGCTGGCACAGCAGAGTTAGGGTCTTGTGGTTTGAGTATTTGGGTGTGGGAGTGTGTGGTTTCTGGGAGTGATACAAGATCAGGATAATTGAAGTGGTGTGTTTTGAGGAAAGTGGTGGGTAACCTGTGAATCGAAAAGAAATCTGGAAAAGGAGCTTATATACATGGCATGAGAGTCACTGAACAAATCTGATTTTATCTCTTGCTATACGAGAAGACATTGATGAATTTTGAAAGGAATATATTATGTAATCTCAATTTTTAAATCACCTTTGGTAGTAGGGATGGGTAATAAAAGTAGTAACATTAGCAAGAAATCCAAGTGATAAAAATCTAAGAGTTGGTGGCAACTTGTTTAAAGTGGTAGCAGTAGAAATAATTAAATTCCAAATGTGACTTGAGGATAGAGACAATAGAATTTTTGTGATCAAGTAGAACAATTATATATTTGTGTATCTGAAGAAATGTGTAGCAATTTAGAAATTTGATTTTGAACATTTGGGGAAGATGAGTTTATACTTGCAGTGCTCAGGGCTTACTCCTGGCTCTGCAGTTAGGGATTACTCCTAGCAACGCTCAAGGGACAATATGAGGTCTGGGATTGAATTCAGGGTTGTACTGTGCAAAACAGGTGTCTTGCTTGTCATACTAGGCCTCCAACTTTCTAATATTCATTATTTTAAAATATGAGGTATTTATAACATAGTCCAGTGTAAATGTTATGTATATAGTTGAATATATAAGTAGGTTGGTTAGATGAAAAATCCAAATTATGGATAAGAATTTGTGAGTTGTTCATAATAGGTCTTAAAATTTAATGGTTCTCATTTAGTGAATATAGATAAAATAAATTTATAATGAAGTCCTTGCATAAACCAATATATAAGGATAGAGATTCTGAAGATCCAGAGCCTAAGAATCCTACAAAACAAGAATTATACATGTGTATGAGCACATGCATACACACACATGCACACATACACTTTCTTTAAAACTTTATTGAAAAACTGAGTTAGGAAGTAAGAAGTAAGAAGTAAGAAGTAAGAGCCAATCTCTTGCTATATGAGAAGACATTGATAAATTTTAAAAGAAATGACCCTGTTTTTTCTTATAGTATGCTAAGAAATTGAAGGAAGAAGAGGCATTGAAAGAAAACAGAACTTATTGTTTGGACCAAATATGACTTTTGAATTTAGGAAAAGGCATAGTGGCTAATATAAAATTTTTAAAGGTCAGAAAAAGTTGGCAACATTGTTAGAAAAAAATATATTGATAAATTTTGGAGATGATCTTCTTCCTGTGACTATTAGTGTAATGCATGTCTTTTGGAAAATTTAGCAAATGAAACGTAATTTTTTTTTTTTTTTTTGGTTTTTGGGCCACACCCTGTGACGCTCAGGGGTTACTCCTGGCTATGCGCTCAGAAGTTGCTCCTGGCTTCTTGGGGGACCATATGGGACGCCGGGGGATCGAACCGCGGTCCGTGCGCAGGCAAGGCAGGCACCTTAGCTCCAGCGCCACCGCCCGGCCCCGAAACGTAATTTATAAAATGCACCAATAATATCATACTAGATAAATATAAAATATGTTAACTCATTTAATTAAGATTATTCTCTATAAAATTATTTTGATCTCTTTATTTGTAACAGCAAGAATGTATTTGGAGATTTATATTTATTTTAATGAAAGTAGAGGGATAGTCAAGAGATGATTCTTAGTTTGAAAACTGTCTCATCCTCTATATATCAATAAAAGAAAATGATGACTGTGATTAACTGAGATAGAAAGAGCAGAATGATTGTAATACTAATAATCTGTTTTGATTGAGACAATAGTTATATTACCCATTCAGACTGAAAATAAGGCTGAATGAAGCTATGCTTATTATTACTATTTATTATTATCAGGTTGAGTTCTATACTAGCTTGTATATAGCTAAGTAACTTTGCTTTTACTAGATGTAACAGAAACTAAACTCTGAAAATTCTTTTGTTAATATTTACCAATGTAAACATTAGTAAAGAAACGAATTTGTGACACATACAAGCAGATTTTTATTAACTCATTTACCTGATTAGCCTTCTTCACAGTTAACAAAAAATTATATTCTCTCCCTCACATTTTTTGGTTGTTGAGGGTCCAATCTAAGCACACGTACCTTAAAGATGTAATATAGTAATTTTTAAATAAATCTGTGAAAATCGTGAATAGTCTTTTATTTAAAAAATGAGTCCAATATTCTGATAATGATCACAGCAAAAAATTTTTTTTCTTGACAATTTTTATGTGGCACAGAATATTTCTAGAATAAATGTCTGATGTAGTTAGATTTAGAAGATATTGATGAAACCAGAGCTACTAAATATCCCTTTCAAATCAATAAAATTAAAGAAAGCAAAAGAAATAATTATCAGCTATAAGACTCAGTCAGCAGTGAGATGTTTGTGCATGTTGATGTTTGTAATTTTCTATATGCGTATTTCATATTTATCCAAAATAGGTTTTAGATCAGTGAAACCAACTGGTTAGAGAATGGGGCTCCAAGGTCAAGGTCACCCATTCTACTGACCACATAGATGTAGAAAATTATGTCTTAGCTATGAGCTGCATAAAAAGGTCTATAGTTATTTTGTGGCCATGTACTCTTGGTGACATAAAAATTAGTCAAGAAATTTGATTTGTTCATTAATATTCATTATACATTGGATAAAGAAACACACAACTTTAACTACAGATGCCACACTCTACAAGGCAATAATTTCAACTTTGTATATGAATATAATTATGTACACAGATACTAAATGATGTACTGATCAAGTTGCACCAGAGGAAAAAAAGGACTTACTTGGGGTTAATTCTGACTTTTAGCTAAAAACAAAATAATTATATTTTAGTATTATTTTTAGTGAATGCACTATCATAAAAGTTTTAGGTGCATTTGAAGAACGTTGTATTTTTTAAACAATTACACATCTTTGCCATTCATTACACCTAGTAAATGCATCCATTTCTTCAATTTCAAGTCAACATCTTAGAGTTTGCGAAGTACCTCACTGAATGCCAACATCACAGAAGAATTCAATCATTACGCTTCTGTCACTTCATGCTGAGGGTCATATGCAATGACAAATATTGAAACTTGCTTTGTAGAGCAAGCTGGGAGAACACTAGTTTCTGATCATTACATTTCAACCTTTAAAAAAATTCAGCCTGTGATTTCCTGACATTTCTTTTTCTGATCAAGCTATACTGATCCCCTAATAAAGTACAAAGCAGTACAAGTTCTTCTGCAAATCCACTTATTAGCCACTGGACTTTGGCACTCAACTGCCCCTCAATTTTTTTTTTCAGGGAGAACTGTGGTGTTTTTGTTTTTGTTTTTGTTTTTTTGCGTGGTTCATTATAGAAAGAGAATAAGGTAAAAATGCAAGCCCATAAGCCTTTTAAGTATCACCATTTCCATCCGCAGCTCTGGCATTTGCTTAAAACAAGAGCAGAAATAGAGAGAAACCCCCTTTTAGAATCTAAAACTCTTGCTGTGCGTTTGACAGACACAATAATACAAAGAGTGTGAATTAGACATTTAATGAGAAAAATGGATGAAGGTACCACCAATTTTTTAAAATAATAGATTGAATATGAAGTTTGATATTAGGGAAATCCTTATTCCTGTTTAGCACCACCCCTTAAAAAAAAAAAAACTAAACTCTGCCTATTAAACCACCTTTGACCACGGGAATAAAATATTTATCTAACAGGTTTTGAGTCTTCTAGATAGCTTCCTCTTCTTGATTTTTCTTCGTCCTTTATACCTCCCACTCACCTAAGTCTTGTCTCAACCCTACCACATTAATAGACAGCCCAGCTGGCACTACAGATGAGAAGCAAACTGGTTTCTCCATGACCTCTAAGCATTCTACTCCACGGGAAAAGCAACGTGGAAGACACACTCAGCAGCCTACAAGCCTGGAGTCAGTTTGTCCTCGAGGCATTTCCACCACAACACAATACTAGACACTGTTTTGCTCCAGGCAGAGCTGTCGCCCACTCCTCTCCCCTTCCAGCTGCTTGCTCCGCACCTGGCTGCAATTCCCAACCCTCTCAGCTCAGAGCAAACAAAAAGCACGAAACAGCAACAGATTCCTTTGTTTTACATGCAAATCCTACCTCTGGTAGTTTTCACATCTTCCTCAAAAGCCACGCTTAATTTTTAATGACAGCGATCCAGTGCAGTCCTCCAAATAGCCACCGGTAATCATCCTTACCTCTTGTACCTAAAGCCTTTCTGGACCATTAATGTCACAACCCTTGCTAACTCATAGCTTTCATACTCCCTGCTCAAAATGTCTGAAAGAGTTTGGAAGGACAATAGGAGTGACAGGCACGCTAGACAGCCATGCTTGAAATTAGTTATCTGAAGCTCCGCTAAAGCTGCTTCATACTCTTTTTAAAGCGTGCAGGAGGTAGGATTTATTAGCCTATGACAGGCATGCTGTTTCTGTTTTTATTAAATACTGTAATAGGCTGTCTGTTAGCAATGCTGTGATAGGTCCAGCATCACTTCCCCACTGCTTTTAAATTCTCATATTAAAAAGGGAAAGGGAGCTCAGACTTCCTTCTGAAAGAAACCCAGACCGAAACTACTCTGACTACAGGATCAGATTTCTGAATCCTCCAACTACAGAGGAAAGAATTCATTTTGCGGATGGGTGTTTTCGCATGGGAACTCAAGTTGGGAAAAAGACACTGTAAGATATCCCAATAATTTTTTTATTTCTAGCAAACAACTTCTGTTCTTCCCAGGTAGAAAAAATAGTATTCTCTAGAATTGGTTAAGAAAATCAATCCTAATTCATTTGAAGCATTCTTATCTATACTGGACCTTCTTATTCCTTGTTATTCGTGAATAACAAGATCCAGTAATGATAAGAAGGCTTCAAATTAGGATTAATTGATTGATTGTGTGTATATATACATATACAATTTTGTTATTAAGGGTATGTATATTCAGATATACATACAAAAATATATATCTATACAAAATTTTCAGTTGCCTATCATATGCAATTATATGAATCAGTGAACCCATTCGTTATGTGATACCCATTAACAAAGCTTTATGTTACACTTAGAAACAGTCACATGGCATGCATTCCTGTCAAAATGGAAAGAAAGAGGGGTGAGGGTAAGGGTGGGAATGTGTGTAATTCACTTTGGACAGTTACCATCATAAAATAATGGAAGAGGAGTTTCTAACCATTGGTCAGAGATGAGGCTGAAATGCTACATTGAAAAGTTTTAAGTGCTTCACAATTAGAGAAGTAGGAGAAAAGTTCTTGATAAGTCATACTGACAATAAATATATATATACATATATATATATATATTATGTTCTAACTACCACACTTTACTTCTTTTCTTACTCCCCTCCTGCTTCCCCAGGAGCAATAGTAGTTACTATGGAAACTAAGTGGACTGCTCTAGGGGAGAACTTGGGGGGAGCAGATCTAATATGGAGGGGACTGTACTAAATTGAATGTCTACTGAATTGAAATGAGATGTAATGAAGAACCAAAAAGGCTGCAACAAAACAAAATGTCAAAGGGCATGATTATAAACTACAACTATTAAATTACTGGACATTTTGCTATCTAGAAATACTATTATGATTTTGGCATCCATTATTTGATTATGTGCAAGAACTAAATAATTGAATTGCTCAAATGTTTGATAAAAGAAATACACCCTCCTTCCTTTTCTCCCTCCCTCCTTTTCTTTTTCTTTCTGTCTTTTCTTCTCCCTCTCCATTGTCCTTCACCCCTCTTGCCCAATTCCTTGATAGTTTGAATATGGCCTGATTGTACATGACTTTTCGTTGTTATTTGACTGGTCACAATTTCTTCTTTAGAACAACGTGTGATTTAGAGGAAAAATCTTTTATTACAAACTACAATCATGTTTCTTTCTGATTGAGTGCCTAATCGTGGTTTCTTTGAGGCAAAATCAAAATTAGGAAATACTGAATTTAAGTTTAAAAAATTTGTTTCTTTTATGTTGGTATAGAAAAGAGAAGATGTTTTCAAAATTTCCAGTCATTCAAATAGAAAAGGAATTGTTGAGTGCTCCAAACCTTTCATTAGCTTATGATTATCTAAGAGAAAGTATTTCTTCCTGGGTAATTAAATTTTCACAGCTGTAAGGAGTATGGGGAATATAAAATTATTGCATTCAGTACCTCAGTTTCACAGTTTGTAATTGGAGTAACTGACACCACAGACGTGAGAACACAAGAATTTTAAAATGAAGTTGTTGGGAAATAATTTTTTTAGGATTTCATAAAACCTTAAATTTTATTGGTAAGTACTCCAAAAGTTTGTTATGGAAGTATTATTTTATGGTAAAAGAAAAAGAATTTACAATATTCCCTAAAACAGTGTGAGAATGGTGAGACAATGTTAGGGAATAGTCCTAGGGAATAGTCCAAGAATTGAGATTGCAGTCAAGGTAGGTGGAAGTAAAATCAGTTTATTCCGTGGGACCAAGAATTAAGGTTAGTCCTCACAACTCTTGACTCAAACAAAGGGTCCAGGCCTTTTTTTTAAATATACATTCTAATAAAAGAGTAAGCATTCTTACATAAAGTTACAGTCAAAGTTGGAATGGTTCTAAAGAACAAGACATTCCTACACAAGCTAAATGTTCGGTACTACTGTTCTAGCAGCAGCTGTTCTCATCAGGTGACTCAGACTTGGTTTCATTCCTGCAAATCCTTGTTAGTTATTTTTCTCTCTTCAGTTTTTCCTCAGTTTCCCTCACAATAGAACAGGGAGTAAGATTCGAGTTTGATTCCCTGGCACTCCGGTTGGTCCTGGAGTCTACTAGGAGTAATTTTTGTGTGCTGATCCATGAATAACCTCTAGCTTTGCCAAGTCTGACTCCTAAAACAAACAAACAAATAAAATTGGAGAATATTATTTTGAATTAGATATTCAGAATCAAATTTTCAAACATAAAAAATGTGAAATGACAACTGAAGCACTATTAATAACATGATGTATGAGGAGGGGGGTTTCCTCTCCTACAAATCATCATGTGATTAATTTAGCAAATGACTGCTAATAAATCAAGAATTAAATGGCTAAGAGAAAGAGCTTTGTAATTTGCATCAGAAGAGGATATTATGCTGATTGAAATAAATCAGAAAAAGACCCTTTCACATTTTTACTTACCACTCTACACATTTCCATTAGAAATAACCATTATGGTTAAATCACCCTAGGATGAAGTTTGAATGTAGTATACTGTTGCAGAGATGGTTAGTGATGTTTTACCTGGTGGAAGCAAAGGCCACTTGACCTGAAGATGTTGAGGTGGCTGCTGAAAGAGACTAGGATTGGATGAGTGTGAAAGATGGTTAGTTGAGGTAATGGTGGAAGCACAGGAAAGGAGGAAGAGAACCTGAAAAGAATGAAGAAATTTTTGAGTGAAGAAGATTCTTGAGCTGGACTGATATTTGATAAAGGCACAGTCTTTGAAATAAGGAGACCTGATTTTGAAATTGAGTCTATTAGTATATTAAACTTATATAAAATTATATGGTAAGAGTGGATGTTATAAACTACAGTAATAATGAAACAGGTAAAGACAAAAGAAAAGTTGTAAACAAATAACAAAGTAAAAGAGATGTTACTCAAATGAAGAAAACAGAGAAGAGGGATAAAAGATATAATAAAGTATAGAATATGAAATAAAAAGAAAAATACAAATCTATGAGGTATAACAGAAAAAATATATATGAGAATATATTTGTTTTTATTTTCTCAACTGCATTCCAAAACTTACAGTTTCTCCCCTTTAATGAAGTTTTAGATAATTTTCTTGAGAACTCAAACTTTCTTCAATAATAGAAACCTTATGCTGAATTTGTGGAATGTATTCTAACATCTTGAAAATAGCTGACTTTAGAATTAAATTGAGTACTTAGCGTTGCATTTTGGTTTGAGTTCTTGGAGAATGAAATTTGGGGCAGCAGAAGGCAGACCTAAAGTGATATTTCAGAACTGTATTATCAAACAAATTTTGCAAAAGTACTCTGTACATCTGTAACTTGATAAAATTTTCAACAGCATCTGCAATCTCAATGCACTTATAAAAACCCTTGTTCTGGAAAGAATTTGTGTATGTTAACAAATATTAGCCTGAAAAATAAAGTCTGTGAGGGTGATGTGATCACATATGCAAAGAATTTGCAGTTTACATGCACAGTCTGCAAGTTAAATGGCTTAATGAATGGAACGATGAATGCATAATTTCATTATGAGTCATCACTATTAAAATGAAAATTTGATAGATACATAACTAGAAAGTGTAACTATCTGTTATTGATACAAATGCTAATTATATTTTGGAGTATATCACTTATGCTCTGAATAATACAGAAAGTAGCTACTTTTCCCGTGTTGAAACTATTTTTCTTGGAACAACAGAAAAGTTAGTTTAGAAACTGTTTTCTTCCTGTTATTTTTATATGAATATGAAAGCTGGCTCACTCAGAAGTTATCTTCAGTCCCAGTTCAGATTCATGAACGAGGCATTCTCTAGTATTAACTTGAAGTCTTGTACCAAGAAAGTAATTAGAAGCAAACAGTTGAAGAATATTTGACATTTTAAAAAGCACAGTGTTTGATTTTCAAGACAGAATGGCATGTCTTTCATTGATCTCCGTTATTTGTTTTTTTTTAAAAAAGCCTTTATTTTGCTGAAAAAAAGTTTTCTATTAAAATGAAAATTTTGAAAGATTAAAATTTACAGAATATATTTACATTATCCTACTTGATACTCAGAATAAAGTTATTGGGAAACAGAGAAAAAACATCTAGAGAAATTAAGTACCTGGGAATGAATCCTCCAAGATGACATAATTTTTGTCTTCTAACACATTATCTACAGGAACTTTTACTTCATGAAAACTTAAATTTAGCTCCTAATATAGAATAACCCATAATATACATATGAGAAGCATTTTTTAACTGTTAAAAAAAGAACAGAATTTATTGACATTTTTCTATCTAACAAGACTTCTGATATATTTCTTTCCCTTTGTTTCACAATTATTTATGACTTTAAAGTAAGCTATAGGTTTTAACAATATGTCTAGCTATTCAACACTGATCTCAATTCTATACTAATATGAAGATCTGAGTTCAAGTACAACCTATCTTTTTCTTGGATCCCTAGATTGTATTTTGTCTATTATGAAAACAATTATAAGAGAAAGTCGTAAAGGACCATTCTCTCACTTCTAGCCCCTAATTGATAAGAGTTAATCTTATCATTTTCGTCAATGAATTATAATTCTATATTCAGTGATTTGAATGGGAGGAGTTAGATGATAATATACATGATAATTTACTTATCTAGAGTTTCAGAATAATGTATATATCCTCAATACGTCACCTCCTAACATAAAACACACAGAGAAAAGCTTGGTTCTTCCTGCAACCAACAAATGCCTGTGAGAAACACTAGTATATGACAAAATGTTTGCAAACTTTCAAAAACGATCATCCTTTGGCTGAGACATTATATTTGATGGATACCTTATTGAGATTGAGTTTCGTTTCTTCTCAAGCCTGGCAGAGTATTGGACATAAATCAACTTTAAAAGAGAACATAAAATAGATTATTGACAGTTTTGAAGTTTTATTTTATTTGGATTCTCCTATTTCCAGAGCAGCCTACCTGCAATCTTCCTTTCTCAATAGGAAACACATAGATACTAATATAGCACACCAGGAAAAAAATATACTTACGTGTAATCAATGAGAAGATGATCATCCTTCACAGTTATTATTGTTATAACTGATTATACTACAGTAATAACCCCTCCACATAATACAGTATTGGATATAATGCATGCTGCTTTCAATATAAGTTAATTAAAATACATGTTTTAAAAATAAAATGACACAAAATAATCTCCAGAATGTAAAAGTCTTTAAGGTTGCATGCAAAGGATAAGAATTTATATGTATGTTGCTATTTACATTTATGAGCTTAATAACTCAATGTTGATCATTAGGGAAGGGAAAGAACCATTTGAGAAAAATACTTTAAGTCACATATATAAATCTATTATTAAAGATTCTGCTTTATAAGACTACAAAAATCCTAATAAATTCCATTATCTTTGGTATCTAGAGAATTTCTAAGGTTATTAAATGTTAGATATCTAGAAAAATAACAATAAGTATTTCTACATTTCATAAATCAGACATGACAGTATTCCCTGTTTCCCTCTATAAATATAAAATGCTGTTTAATTTTCATTACAGAAGTGCCACATGCTTACAATTGAAAAAATAGAATATATAAACTAAGATCTCCTGTGACCCACAATTCACAGATAACTCCTATTAATTAAAATAGAAAATACATTCATCTCTATCGTAAATATTTTTCTAACATTACGGTATATTTTACTGTTATTGTGTACAGTTCAATCTTTTAAATGAATACATATTTTGCCATATGGCTCTTTCTTAATTTATTAAAAACATAACCATTGTTAAACATGCTATCTATAGCCATAATACGTTGCTAAAGGTCTTTTTTATAAAAAGTCTTTGTCTAGGGTAGATTCTCATATCTAGATTGTTAACTGAAACATCTGAGCACTCTAAAAGTACTTGGTATGCTTTGCTGATATATTCCCTTGAAAGCTTGCACAATTTTCACAGTTCCATTATTAGTCCTCTATTGGGCGTGACCCTGCTCATGGCACTGAGACATTGCTACAGTAGATACTAGATATCTATGTTCCTCTCTCACACATAGAGAGCTTTACTTCACTTTCTTTTTGCTTTGGGGATTGAAGTGAAAGTCAGGTGTCATATAACAAGAGCTGAGAGAAGGAGGCATCAAAAGAAGGATAGAAGTGTTGGGATTTTTATTTCAGTACCCTAAAATGAAAATATTGCCTTTTATCTTCTTTTTAGGTTTGAAAAGTCAAGAACTATTGCAAAGTCTGGAATTTGCATTTATGTTCTTTCTTTTGCTTAGAACAGAAGAGAATATCTCCCCAGTTCAGTCTTTTGAAGTATGGTCAGCTATGCTGTTCACTCGAGTTCCACAAATATGCAAGAAAAATTTAGTGTCTTCCATGAAATAAATTTTCTGAAATATTCATAAGAGCTTGATTTTTCTATTTTTTCATTTTGAATACACACATTAAATTGAATTGTGTTCCCAGTAACATTAAACCTGTAAATCTTCAAATATATTCAATAAACAATATTTTTGTAAACAGGTGGTAATTAGAAATCTGGAACTTTTTATGGCCTACAGGAATGTGTGTATTTGTTAGAATGAATAAACAATATGTCCTCACAAGTCCTAAATGAGAACCAGCAATAAGAGTACAGATGAGTGTATTCTATAATTTCTTGTAAAGTTACTTTTAATATCCCAATGTTGCTTGTTATACGAAAATAGATTTGTTACCTATTTATGATTCAGTAACTTAAACATGACACATAGATATATTTCCAAATACAAATCAAATTAACATCCTGCCAAAAAATACACCAACTTAAATGTTGTTTTACCCAGGAGTTTAAATTTATTTTAATTTTTCCAGTGAAATAACTCAAATTCTCTTCATGTTTTTAGTGGCATGTGTACTTTTTACATTACATTATAGTAAGAAGCTGGAGCGATAGTACAGCGAGCAGGGCATTTGACTTAAATGTGGATGGCCTCGGTTACGTAATTAGTATCCTATTTGGTCCTCTGAGAAATGCCAGGAATGATTCCTGAGTGCAGAACCAAGAACTATCCTTGAACAACATCTGTTATGACCTTAAAACATAAACACAAATATATTAATCCTAAAATTGTGTCTTTAAAGAAACAAGGCTTAGTAGTTAGGCATCATGGTGCTTTAATAAAACAACTCCAATAGCAACAACAATAACAACAACAACAACAACAAAAACTAAAAGTAAGTGAAAGCAAAACTTGAGGAGCCCAAGCATGTAAAGAGAATAGAATATGCTTTTAAACACTAAAATGTATATATATATATATATATATATATATATATATATATATATATATATATAATTATAGGGATCATACCTAGAAGCATGCAAATGCCACCAGCACCACACTGGGTGAAAGTACAGAGAAGTATTCTAATACTGACATCCTTAAATATCACTATAAAGCATTTGGTAGCATCAAGATTAGTAATATTGCATAACTATGATTAGTAAATAAGGAGATAAGAGGCAAGAGTAATCAAAAGCTATAGAATGAATATACTAAAATGTTTATTTGACATATAGATATAGAAATGGAAAATGACTATTTTTATCATAAAGAACAGGATAAATGTTCCATAAAACAACAGCTTTTAAGGCAAAAATGTTCTTTAAATCATACAATTTTGAAGCACTTAAAAAAGCACTTAAATTTGTCAACTATGAATAAGACAAAATGATAGTTAGAAATGATCACTCTGGACAAGAACTGGCTCTTGAAAGGAGATAAAGTGATATACATAATACGCCTTCACTAACAACAGTGTGTAAAAGAAAAAAAAAGGAAGCAAGGACAGAAGGGAGGGTAGGACTGAGAGAAGGAGAGAGGAAGGGAGAGAGGGAGGAGTAGAGAGGGAGAAATAAAAAAGAAGGAAAGAAAGGAAGGAAGGGGGAAAGAAAGTAGAAAGAAAAGGAAGGAAGGAGGAAGGAAGAAGGAGGGAGGAAGGGAAGAAGGAATGAGAGGAGTGAGAGGAGAGAGGGGGAGTAGTAGAGAGGGAGAAATAAGAAAGCAAGAAGGAAAGAAAATAGTAAGTAGAAAGGAAAGAAAGAAAGAAGAAAAAGGAAGAAGAAAGAAAGAAAGAAAGAAAGAAAGAAAGAAGAAAGAAAGAAAGAAAGAAAGAAAGAAAGAAAGAAAGAAAGAAAGAAAAGAAAGAAAAGAAAGAAAGAAAGAAAGAAAGAAAGAAAGAAAAAAGAAAGAAAGAAAGAAAGAAAGAAAGAAAGAAAGAAAGAAAGAAAGAAAGAAAGAAAGAAAGAAAAGAAAGAAAGAAAGAAAGAAAGAAAGAAAGAAAAAGAAAGAAAGAAAGAAAGAAAGAAAGAAAGAAAGAAAGAAAGAAAGAAAGAAAGAAAAGAAAAAGAAAGAAAGAAAGAAAGAAAGAAGAAAGAAGAAAGAAAGAAAGAAAGAAAGAAAGAAAGAAAAGAAAGAAAGAAGAAGAAAGAAAGAAGAAAAAGAAAGAAAGAAAGAAAAAGAAAGAAGAAAGAAGAAAAAGAAAGAAGAAAGAAAGAAAAAAAGAAGAAAGAAAGAGAAGAAAGAAAGAAAGAAAAGAAGAAAGAAGAAAAGAAGGAAGAAAGAAAGGAAGAAAGAGAAAGAAAGAAAAGAGAAAGGAAGAATGAAAGAAAGAAAGAAAGAAAGGAAGGAATGAAAGAAAGAAAAGAGAAAGGAAGAAAATAAAGGAGGATGGAAGGAAAAAGGAAGGAAAGAAAGAAGAAAGACAGAAAAGAAGAGAGGAAAGAAAAAGAAAAAAGAATCAGAAAGAAAGAAAAGAAAGGAAGGAGGAAAAGAAAAAGAGGTGGAAGGAAGGAAGAAAGACAAGAAAAGAAGGAAGGAAGAAAAAAGAAAGAAATAAAGGAAGGAAAGAAAAAGAAAAGAAGAGAAAGTGGAAGGAAGGAAGAAAGGAAGGAAGGAAGGAACGAAGGAAGGAACGAAGGAAGGAAGGAACGAAGGAAGGAAAGAAGAAAAGAAGGAAGCTAGGAAAGAAAGAAGAAAATGTCTACCTTAGAAGCAAACAGGGGAAAGGGCAGTGAGGTAGGTGGAAGGGAAACTAGAGACATTAGTGGCATGAAATGTGCACTGGTGAGTATTGGGCATCATATGATTGAAACTCAATCATGAACAACTTTGTTAGGATCTCTTGGAGATCCAATCAAAGTATTCAATTTATTAAAAAATTAGCCAGTTACCTGATTAAAGAATAAGCAACAAACCTCTAAGGATGACAAAAAAGAGTGAGAAAGTCAAATAAACTTTATATAATACATAGCATTTAAAAAATCAAACATACAGATCAAATCAATTTTCTTTTACATTAATGTTTGAAATTTTAACATTTCCATTGCCTTTGGAGGAGGAAGTTTATGTCCTAGCAAGAAATATGGTAAAACCTCAAGAAATGAGTGCATGATGGTTATAAAATTGGAGAGAAAAGACAGTATATAGGCCTTAACTAGGACATTTATCATTACCTGCTAGAAAATTGTCCCAATATATAAAGAATAAAAAGATTTATAAACCGTATGATATCTTCTAAATGTATTATGGCCCTAGAATTGTAAAACAGAAAAAACCATTTGCCTGCATATATGAATTACAAAGAGAAAATGTAGGTAAAATTTATGCAACAAAATTTGTATTTTAAAAATATGGACATTATTCATAAGCTTTCTCTTAAAATTTTATGATTTGAATGTTAATATTTATTAATTTCAGTTTATGTCATTGCTAATGAATATATAATGCATTAATTTCAAATTACTTGAGTTAAAATGAAAAAATATTTAGTAAATAATTAACTGCTTAATAAAAATAATGGAGTGTTAATATATATGTATAATGAAGATATTCTAAGACTTCTGATCTTTCTTAACTTATGATGGAGTTAACCTAATAAACTATTTTAAATTGATCATATATAAAAATTTATTTTAATACAGATAACCTATTGAATATCACAGTTCAACCTAGCTTACATTAAATGTACTCAAACTCACATCTGCATAAAGTTGTGTAAAGCCATCTAATGCTAATCATTTTTGTTTTAGTTTTTGTTTTGTTTTGGGGTCACACCTGGTGATTCTCAGGAATTACTCCTGGCTATGTTCTCAGAAATGGCTCCTGGATTGGGGGACCATATGGGACCCCAGGAGACCAAACTCAGGTTCTAGGTTACCCACATGCAAGGCAAATGCCCTACCGCTTGCACCACTACAACATATTTTGTAATAAAATTCTGAATATATTGTGTAATTACTGAATACAATGATGAAATTAAAAAACATAATTATGTATTGTTTTTAACCATTTGCATACACATCTGAAAGCACAAGGAGTAAGAAGAATGTTTGATGCATTGAAAAAAATTAATTGCTAGACAAGGGAATACAATAGTGACTGACATAAGAATCAATTTCTCTTCTGATGAAGCTTAAGAATAGCTGCTCATTTGACTGACTGAGGTCTGAGTATTGATTGTATCATATTTCAGAGCCCAAGAGAAGATTAATATTCAAAAATTAAATTAGTTTCACTAACTACATATTTTAAAATATCATTGAAAAAATTTTAATTGAAAATGTAAAATAATCACAACTGTATAGTAAACTCAATGCAGAACTTCTATCTCATTTCTATATAAAGGAATAATTCCAGGCAGGTAAGACTTTAAGCTATTTTGAATATTAAATTGAGAAAACTTGAAGAACTAGTTGAAAAAATTCTGGGTACTGACATCTGGAGGTCATGGTAGAAAGGCAAGATAATAGTATATGATCTGAATCCTGAAATGTATATATTCCTAGGAAATAGTCTTTTTGTAATGTTCATTTTGTAGTGGCTTATTTTTATTTTTGACCACAACCAGTGGTGCTTACACCTGGCATACAGCTGGCTCTGGGATCAGGGATCATTCATGATAGGACTCTAGGAATAATATGAAGTCCTGATTTGAACCTGGGTTGGTCACATGCAAGGCAAGCACCCTACCTGATGTACTATTGCTCCAATCACAAAGAAAGTTTGTTTTCTGAAATCCATGAATAAAATAAATCAAAATGTGGAAGTTATTTCTTTTTGGTCCTGAGTCTTGAAGGGTATAGACATTTTGATAGTAGGATTATTTTTGGTACCTATGCAGTGGTAGATACTTCATCTACCTTTATACCAAAGGTCTGTGGAAATAAAAACCACTTACCCTTGGACTCCTTCTACTTAGACATTCCAAGGATCATACCTAAGCCCAATCAGCCAACAAAGAAAATAGCAAATCTCTAAGGGATTTTAACAATTAAAGAAAAATATACAATTCCAAATAAACTAAATAACAAGTCACAAAAATAATTTTCTGAATACATAAATGGTTCTATATGTCTGTCACTTATCTAGTTATATAGATACATATCTATGAAGGAAGATAACACCCAAACCATTTTATTGGTTATTTAAAATTGAAGAGGCTGAACTGCTCCCTATTAAGATAGAAGATCAAGTCTGAAATAGATTTTGATGAGACAAAATATAGGAAGGTAAAAGAAGATAAGACATTTGGAGATTGAATGCAGAAAACCAAGCAGAGAAGACTATATGTAGTGAACAGAAGAAGAAAAACTTGAAAAGGGAGAACTTTTTTTTCTTAAGTACAAGGAATTAATTATCTTCAAGAGGAATTAAAATAATCATTGCAGGCAAGACTTAGAGTATTTTCTCATCATCATCTTCTTCAAAAATGATATCTCCCTATGAGCATATATTGGAAGCCATGCCAAATAAATAGAAGGCAGGTGAACTAGTGACATTTGAAATGAATGTTCATACTTTCACAGATATACATGAAAAAAATGGAGAAAGAAACAACAATTAATATATGTTATAAATATACATATATCCAGAACACTGACAATGAAAATATAATTCTAATAAGAACCTGGAACAAAGAAGATAAGTTACAAAGATATCTTTGGGAAAGGAGAGGCTCATGTGTTTTAGATTTCATACAGATGATGGGAAAGTGAGCAAGTAGATTCTTATTTGCAGAAATAGGATGTTCTGGTGAACAATGGCAAGGATAGGAAGAGAAATATAATTTTCTAGAGAAATACATATAATTTATTAATAAAATAGAATAGTAGAGTGAAACTCCCAATTAGCCAAAGAAAAGCACATAAAATCACAGCTGTATTTAAAAAGCAAAAAAGAGCAGAAGAAATTATAATTAAGATAATGTGGAAAATAAAATTAAGCTTACAGGTTATTCTATAATTTGTGAATGAATAGCAGTTTCCATTTAATAACTGTTATGCTGAATTAAAAACTAGTTCAATCCATGAATATACTATTTATTAAAAAATAAATGTGATAAAATACACAATAGAACTTACACCAAATTTATAGTACGTGCCCTTGACCAATTAAAACTTTAATGGTAGATTTTGGCAAAGCTTTTATACAGAGATTTGAAGCTATACTTCCCAAGTCTTTATAGTATTGCAAAACCAAGTATAAATAAAAATATTTGAAAAGGTTAAAGAGATACTAAGCAAATATAAACTAAATAAATGTAGAGAGTACAATATTAAGGGGAATTACTTATCTTTTAAAGCATGGTAGAGGATAAAAATTGCATATTATAAACTTGATATTTTGGGAGTAAATGATCATACTTATAAATCTACAATAAGTTTGTCACAAATTGGAATTTATAAATAAGTAAAAACACAAAGAAACCCAGAAGAGAACTTTTAAATAATAGATTACATTATCTGTTGACTCTTAAATAGGAGGTGACAATCTTGGGTATCTTATAATTCCTATTAGGCTGTAAAATGTCCATTCAGTATCACTGAAGACTTAGCAGTTTTAACTGTTAAAGTTACTGTTCTTAAAATAAGGTATTGATACATTATTTGTACTATAGAGATAACCTTTACAAATTTATCACAAAACTTTATTTTCAGTAAAAAAAATACATGGAAATAAAAATAAAAGTTGGCATTAATTTTAGTGAGTAACATAGATAACACTAAAATTTGTTGACTACACTAAATATAAGTAAACAGGATAATCTAATAGTATCATATATAAATTGTCAATAAATATGCTTAAGCAGCCTCCAACTTTAAAATAAAGAATTAAAATGACAAAAGGAGCAACTGAAAATATTTCGATACATGAAAAAACTTTTATAAAGTGCCTTTAGTTTAATAAAATAGAATTTATTCAATAAATGTAATACTATCAATCTACTAATATAGATTTTAAAAAAAACTCAAGGAGGAAGGGCCAGAGTGAAAGCACAGCGGTAGGGCATTTGCCTTGTACATGCTGATCCAGGACAAACCTAGTTCGATCACTGGAATCCCTTAAGATACCCCTAGCCAGGAATGATTTCTGAGCGCATAGCCAGGAGTAATTCCTGGGCGTCACTGGGTGTGGCCCAAAAACAAAACAAACAGACAAAAACTCAAAAAGAAAAAACACATAATATCTTTGGAATATAGTAAAATGATAGACAACCTAAGTTCTAATAAAATTATAAATAAATTGAAAAATATAAAACAGAAACTCCAAAAAATAATTAATATGAAATTGTAAAGTCATTCAATAATTTTTTTAATTCTTCAGATTAAAATGTTCTATCAACCTTGAGTATTATTCTGTTTAAAGTTTGAAATTCTTAATATATGTAACATATTTGCATGACACTTGTTTATATTTTAGCTTTATTTTTAACTTAGTTTACATATAAGTCACTGCCCACCTAGATATGCTTACAGTCCCACACGTTTGATGTTCCATGCCTCTTTCTTTGGCCTATACTTCCATCACTTTTACCTGTTCTTATCTTATTCTGTTAAACATGTTCTTATTATTTTAAGATCCAGCTATGACCTTTCCATGGTTATGCTAGCAAGTTCATAATTTTGTTCATGATAAATGCTGCTTGGGCACAAAAATTGGATTCTGTTTACTCTGTATAATCCTCCCTAGTTCTGTGCCTAACACATAGAAAATTAAACGAATTAAACTAAGTGCTTTACATGAATATATATGTATTCAGCTAATAAAATTGTTTTACAAAGAAATCCATGAATACTCTAACTTCCACCGCATTGCTTTTCTTGGTTTTATTCTCTCTAGTAATTGTGATGGGGGAAACTTTCAGTTTGAGAGACCCACTAAAAATGATGAAAAATATTTTTCTTTGAATGTTCAATTGACCTTTGAACAATTCAGAGAGAGATTAAATTTCATATATTATAAAATCTGATGTAAGTGAGACTATCTCAAAACTTACTACTGATGTCAATTGATTGCCATGTCTTCATATGATGTAAAGTTGATTAATATATATTTGGTATATTATGTGTTCCTAAAAACATAAGCTGAAGAAAAATAGTAAGAAAATCATAGGGATGAGAACATATACTCATAGTCCTCTAGTATTTGTTTATATCATCTGTTTACAAGAAAATATACTTATAAGTGGACCTGCACAGTTTAAAACTGCATTGTTCACTCATCTATGGGTTTTAAGAAAAATAAAAGTCATTTTTGCAACAGTCCTAAGAGACAATGAGAGGAGGGCTGGAACTTCCAGCTCACTTCATGAAGCTGACCACAAAGAGTGGTGAGTGCAGTTATAGAAATAACTACACAGAGAACTACTATAAGCATGTGAATGAATGAGGGAACTGGAAAGCCTGGGGTGGGATGGAGGGAGATTTGGGACATTGGTGGTGGGAATGTTGCACTGGTGAAGGGGGGGATGTTCTTTTCATGACTGAAACCTAATCACAATCATATTTGTAATCAAGACGTTAAAATAAAGAAAAAAATTAAAAATAAAAAAATTAAACTAAAAAAATTCTGCATTGTTCAGTAGAATTTTGTGTTTAGCTTTCTAATCCATGTACACATGTGGGAAATCATGCAAGTAATGCATTTTACTTGTATTCTACCTCGTGAACTGCCAAACATGTCCACATCTGCTGAATTATTTGTCTCCTTCTTGTATTCACTGTTTTGGGTGGATGGTGTAGGAGGTGAAGCTGAGGGGAGAAAAGAAGTTCCAGAAACTGCTAAATGACCCATAAAGAAGTCTTTATCTCATAGATGGTGTTTCATCTGAAGTCTCTAGTATTTTGATGAGATGCATCCTTTGGCTGGCTCTCTGGGTAGTTTGACAATCCACTACTTGTAGAATAAGTGCCTTTGAACTTCTATTACAATTCCAGAGTTTTTTTTAGAGGAAAACTGATCCTGAATGAATTTGGTTGAGTACAGAAAAATGATGGTATTACTGCTAGAATTTGTCACCTCTTTGTAGGATTTATTTTGCTTTTCATTCTAGATTTGCCTTCTGCTATCATTAGATAACCCAAGTGTTCAGGGTTTTCTTTTTTCCTATAAACATAGCAATGCCAGGCCCTTTGGGTGGCTATTAAATGCCAATTTGTTAATGGTTTTTCTGACCACTTTCAATAATCAATTTTAGTGTTTTAATATTCCAGTCAACTTATGTTTGTTGATTTTATTTTTGTTGATTTATTACATTATGTTAATTTATATCATATATTCAGTCATGCAGTTTGAATTTATAAAAGCTGCTTACCATCTGTAAGTCACCATCCTAATTCCATATTGAAAACTCTTTCAAGTACCATGTTTATAGAAGAGGCTTGCCTCACTATCTAGAATTAGTTAAGGTATTTTTTCTTATATATGTCATTATTGTATTATCTTCTATATTTTATTACCTTCATTTGTGACTTACTTAGAACTAAAATTGTGTTGGCATTACTTAAAGCTACATAATATCACTTATTAGCAAAATTAGCAAATATTTATAAATTATATTATAAAATTTATCAAATAAATTATATAATAAATAAATATAAAATTAAATATAATAAGTTATAAAATATTTATAAATTATAATTATAGATAAATTATAAATAAGTAAAGATAAGTATCCTGATTGACCCACTACGGTGACAATATTTTCTTATATCCAAGCTGGTGAGTTCTGTAATACTGTTGTTACACAGTTCTAGGGGATATTCTAATAAGAATATTAGGAGGAGAAGGTGGTACTAAAAGGTGGTAGTGTGTTATGTATAAAACTTTATCAGCATTGTAACAAAATGGACACACATCTTGTAAAAGCAAACTGGTAAATGTGGTTCGTACGATACAAATGGAAATGGTTGATGCATTGGTGGAGGGAAGTGGACACTAATGAAGAGAATGGTGTTGAAACATTGAATGCCTGAGTTCAATTATTATAAATAACTTTGTAATTTCATGGTGACTAAAAAATACATTCAAGAAACACAAACACACTCGATGTATGGAGAAGATCATATACTTGGAAACTAAAACAACATACTATTAAATAACAGTTGTATCAAAGAATAAATCAAAGAAGCGATAAAAAATTTTTGAAACAAATAAGAATTGATACAGGTTAATATCCAGAACCTATGGGACATATCAAAAACAATTAGAATAGGATAGTTCATATCTATTCCAGTGTACAACAGGAAGAAAGAAACGACTCAATTCAATGATGAAACCTCACAATTAGAGACACTAAAGAAGAACAATAAATTAATCCCAAAGCATACATAATTCAAAAGATAATAAAAGTACTGTAGAACAAAATGATTTAGAGAAAATAATATAATGGAACAATGAAACCAGGAGTTGGATCTTTGAAAGAATACATAAGATTAACAAATCCTTAAATATATTTATTAAAAAGGGGGAGTAACAAATAAATAATATTAGAGATGATAGCAGAGAAGTTACAACATATATCTCAGAAATACAAAAGATAATAGAGGTAAGTAACTGTGAACAGTTTGTGCCACCATGCTTGAGAACTTTGAAATGGATGAATACTTAGAATTAAATAAACTCCCAAGATTGAGTATAGAGGAAATAGGAAGCTTACATAGACCTTTAGTAAAGAAGGTTTATTTACTTATTTAATAATAAAACTTTAGTAAAGATGCTTAAATAGAAAGTAAGCATATCCCCACAAACAAAAGCTTAGGTCCAGGGAGATTTACTAGTGAGTTATACAGAAGACAGTGCATAGTCTCTTCAAGCTTGAACTAAATATTAAGGAAAAAAGATTCCTTCTAATACCTTCTATGAATTCAATATTACATTAATACAAAAACAGAAGAAGATAACCCTAAAAGTTACAAGTCAAATTCCATGGTTAACCTTAATGCAAAATTTCTCATCAAAATCTTAGTAATCTAATTTAGCAATTTATATAAAAATTACAAATTATGTTCAAGTGGGTTTTATCCAGGGATGCAAGGATATGTTCAATAAGTACAAATCAATTAATGTACATACCATATCAACAAACAAAAAGAAAAATTATATAGCTATATCAATTGAGGCAGAAAAGCCTTTTGACAAGATCCAACATTCATAAAACAAGTTCCCCAAAAATAGGGCTAGAAGAAATTGAAAATCTTTAAATTTAAAAAAAAAAGTTAAAAAGGAATCACTTTTATATATGCTTATATATGAATATAAATATATACTTGAATATATACATATATACTTGAATATACATGAATATACATATATACTTTCATATAGACTTAAATATACACAATAAAATAGCAACAAAGGGCCAAAGTCAACTGAATGGGATAGTTAATTCAGGGAACTAAGTTTTCTGGAAAGAGGGGTGTAAAGGGGCATTAAAAAGAAAAGCCTTTGGGATCTTGGGGGAGGGAGGGGAGATAGGTTGGTATTCTTGATGGATGTAATGGTAGAATTATGAAATCATGAAACTATTATGAACAGTTAATAAAGATTAAAATGTTTTATTGAATTTTAGTCATACAATGTACCAACACCATTCCATTTACCAGTATAAACTTTCTACCTCCTCTGTCTCCAATTCCTTGCCTTCAAACCCCCAGCTTGCTATACAGGCCAAAATCAACAATAGTGGAATCAAGAAAACTAAACTTTAACAACCTAAACTTAAAGAAAGGCCTATTAAACTTGCAGGCCAGGGAGGCAAAGGGTGGTGGTATATGATGCACTTGGGGATCATTGTTGGAGGGAGGGCGACACTTACAGTGCGAATGGCCCTGATTTACTGTATATCTGAAATTTAACTGTGAAGGACTTTGTAGATCACAATTGGTTTTAATAAAATACAATTTTAAAAAAAAGTGACTTGTTTTCTGAGATTAACCAAAGGGCTTTGTACACCCTTCAAAAATGGAGCAATGTCAACTCTATTTTTTTTGGTTAAACTTTTCATTATAGATCTAGACAGTATCTCACCAAACCATGCTATCTTTAAGGGCTTATGTAACTTCATTAGAATTTCACACCTTTTGACATGAGTTTATAGAATTCACAGGACTTCAAATAGGTTCATGTGGTTACTGGTAAGTTGTCTCAGATGCTTCTGGTATGTTCCCTATCTCTGTACATTCTACTCAGTTTGATTGATCCCTGCTGAGTTTCTAAATGTTAAGTGATGGATTACTGATCAAAGACTATTTCTCAGATAGTCTAAGAATGACATAGACAGCTTCAAATTTTACTTTCATTTAAGAGTTCCACAATTATTCTCATTGTTAATTTCTCCCAAACATTTTGGGTTTTTGTGTGTGTGGTTTTTTTTTTTTTTTTTTTTAGGTATAATCAAAAGCTTAGGAACTGAATTATCTACCTCTGCTGTAAAAATTTTGTACATGAAACACTTTGCAGGTCCTAAGCTGATTTTCTTATCAGTGAGGATAGACATATTTTCTCTTTAGTTTTATACCAATGACTATATCTATCAATGAGGACTAATTTGTTTCATTCTTTAAAATAACTAGTCTATTACAATACCTTTAAAAAACTTTAAATAATTTGTTCTCATTCCATATTGCCTTTAAACTATCACAATTACTTCGGGTTTTTAAGTACCAATTGCATAAAAACTGAACATAATAAAACAGATCAGTTTTATTTATTATAGTGATAAGATTGAAAACAGACAAAAATAGACTAACAATAAACCTAAACTAGATTTGTAAATATGTTAAACATTTTATGTCTTATCTTTGGATGTCAGTAATTCAAATGTTACCTTGATCACAAGATATAAATCTACTAAAACACCATTATTATGGTGCATTTGTTTTAAGTATTAGTTATTCCTAATAACTTTAAGGTCTACATGATCTAATATCCAACCAGTGCTAGCTTCCCTTCACCAATGTTCCTAGGCTTCAGCTTCCTTGCCCAATTTCTGCCACATTAAAAAACCCAGTGCCACATCTCCTGAACCTGTTTCCCCACCTTTCCTGGTAAGATCACTCACAAAGATTTTACTATAATCTTTAATTTATTACTGCAGACACTTACACAATCTTTATAATATAGTATTTTCTAACTTTAAATCAGCAATCCTTTTCTAAAGATAAAGCATCTTTTATATATTTTCTGACCTATTAATATTCATCTTAAAATTTTCTTAATTTTCTTCTTAATCTAAAATCAAAATTTGTAGGTTTCTATTTTATGGAAATTTTAGTATTTATCTAGTTATAAATATTTACGTTTACATTTATAAATAAGTATAAATGTTACTTATAATGTTAATTATTATTTTATTATATATAAAGAAGAAAGATATAGTTTTTAGAAAAAAATTAACTTTTTGAGCTTATCATTGAGTTATAATTTGTGAAAGTTTAGAAGAATTCTATTCATCTACCTGGTGTAGATGCTACCATCTACTCTTACAAGACAGTAAGAGTTTTTTTCTTATATATATGTATGATAAAAAATAAATATAAGAGAACAAACATGGTTTAAGTTTTTGGAACTGAACATTTGGTGTATAGAACTGAACTTATATGATAGATGTTGGAAGAGATACTAGAGACTGTGGAGGGAAGCAGGCAATCCAGTAATGTGTGAGATCTTGGAATGCATGAAAAGAATGGACAATATTGCAAATCCCAGTACCTCAATAAGAGTGAAAAAGCCTCCAGGCTTTAATAAAGAGAATTATTATAAAATTATTTTACTAGAGTTTATTTATTATTTACACTAGAGTTGATAAAATATTGGGCCTATGTATACCTGACTTACAATATGACTTTCTCTTTTATTAAGTATAATTATTATTATTATTTGCTTTTGGAGTCATACCCACTTGTACTCAGGGCTTACTCCTGGCTTTGTACTCAGGGATCCATCCTGGTGGTACTCAGGTGACCAACCATATGTGCTCTGGGAATTGAATTCAGTTTGATCACAAACAAAGCACTTGTGCCTTATCCACTGTACTATTTCTTCAGTTCTTTGCCTTTTATTTTTTGCTAATCAATATAGTTTCTTAATCTCTGTACTGCTTCAATTTTTAATTATTACATGAAATTTTTAATGTTATCTCACACTGTTGCCATTAAATTCAATGTAAAACTTTATCACAATACAAAACACAATACTCAAAAGCAGTGTTTCTCAATGGGGGAGCATATAACCTCTATGGGCCCCCATAGATATTGCAATGGTGCTAAAGGTGAAAATCATGCAAATGAGGAGGCACAGCAAATGACCAGGTTTTAATCTAAAGGGGCAGGGTCACAGGAAGAAGATAATTCAAAAAGGGGCTATCGTTGAAAAAAGATTGATAAACACTGCTCTAAAATCGCTTTACAAATGCAAATAGTAATTGCAGGTATAGCTTATCAAGGTTAATCTCTATCAGAATACCCTAATCTTGTTTAGGGCAGGAAGACAGTTTTGGTTCCAGTGGATGTTATTTCCCTTGACCTTGGAAATGTTCTGAACTCTATAGCACAACATCATCCATTATGGAAATCAGGTAGAGAATACATAAAGTATTCAAGGTATTTTTTCTAACATCTGAGAATGGCCCTTGACAATAATATTATCTAAGGTACAGAACAAGTGATGTTCAAGAGGAAGAAATCGTAGGAGAAGGAAAATTCACATTTCAATCAATGACATAGCAAAGAACTTATGAGGCTGTAAAGTTATTTAAGAACACTGAGGACAAGGTTGTTTAAACTGGGTACTTTGACAAAGGTTGTGGGAACTCAGTGACTTGGTGATTTAGAAAAGTAATAGAAAAGAGATGCAATAAAGTTGTATCTAATCGTGGGGTGGAGGTTGGGGAGACAAAAACTGCAGTGAAGAAAGGCCTAAAGGAGTTCATATTTATGTGGGGGAAAGAAATGCCTTCCTGAGAGGAGGTTGAAGCGTGCACACTGGTGAAGGGATAGATGTTGGAATATTGAATAACTAAAATTCAACCATTAAAAACTTTGTAGCTGAATATATCACCTTGATTAAAAAAATGAAAACAAAAACAACAAACAAAAACACCACTAGTGGGGAAAAAATGAAAAAGAAAGAGAATGAGGCTGTGGAAGGTTATCAGATTGCCTGTGAGTCAGCAGTGCAGCACTGCAGTTAGAAAAAGAGCCGAATGCTGCAGGGTACAACCAGAAGGTGGCTTGGAGAAAAGCTGTAGGTCTATCTCTTAAAGGGAAAACTGGTTGTACCATATTTGGGTAACTAAGCTGTGAAGTCTTACGGTCTCAGCTCAGCATTTCATCTCAGATCACCTACCTATAAATATTTATTTCAGATACCTACTTTGATTAACCTTTTGCAAAGTGTTAAGCTGACTACTCTTCTTGATGACAGCTGTAAGAGCTGATGCACCTATGGGAGAACTGCTATTTCCTGAATGGTGAATACTGTACCCAGTCATTTTACTTTTCTCTAGCCAAAGAAAATATTTGAGAATTGTTTAGGAAGACTTGAAAACATTTTAAATACAAGCTTTATAAACTCTAACATCTTTGGACTAATTCTGTAAGTTTTTACTTGTTAGGGTTCTTCTGTGCATGAAGATCTTCACATCATCTGCCATATGTAGATTCATTCTTCTTCCCAGAAAGCCTTGTTTTCTTTATCTGCCTGATGCAATGCTTCTTGTTCTTCAGGTCTTAGCTGATGTCTGGCTCCATGAGGCGCTTTTGGACTTTCTTCAGATGAGAAACATCCTTTATACGTGTCTCTGTGGCCTTTTGTATATTCTCTGTTAGGGGCTTGTTAATCATACTGGATAGAATTAGAATGTGAGCTTCTTGAAGGTAAAGATAAAGTCTTACTCATCTTTGTGTTCTTGGTCACTAGAAGGGTTTCTGGCACAGAGCTTGTGCTTAATGATTGCTTATTAAATGTTTTATTAAATATTTGTTATTTATTAAGTAATAAATTAATTAATAAGATTAATAAATTAATTAAAATTAAAATGTATAAAGTAATAAAAATAAAAATAAAATAAAATTAATAAAAATAAATTAAATAAAAACAAATTATTTATTAAATGTTTATTAAATAAAAAACAGAATGAAAGTAACCATACAAGGACAAGATATAATTAAAAAACAAAGGTCGAACAGGAGCAATAATAGTACAGTGGGTAGGCTACTTTCCTGACATATGGTCAACCAGGGTTTGATCCCTGGCACCCCATATAATTATTATCTCATACAATTATTCTACCAGGAATAATTCCAAAGTCCAAATCTTGGAATAACCCCTAAACACCACCAGGTGTTACCCAAACACCAAAATAGGGAAGAAAAAAAAGGTGGCTATTATACCTGATGGACTCTCCAATTTTGTGCATTCCATAGTGTTTCCCCATTAGCAGGAAATTCTACTTTTCTATTTGAAGCAGAATGTTAAGAATTTTCAGTATGTTATTAGAAATAATTTTTGTACTTAAAAATTAGCATAGTCTTTTCTCTCTTCATTTAGAGGGGAAAGCTAGACCAGGTCATTTTAACATTAAAGAACATCATAGTCTCTTGCTAAACTCTACATCTGGAGAATAGGCAGTACTGAATCTTAAGCTGTTGATTGAGGAATCTCTGATGGAGACTGAATCAGCACGAATAGCACAGTTCTACTTTTATTTGAAAAACTTCTGTTGAAAGGTTTCAAAGCTTTGCCTACTAATGCAATTTTCATATTGTCATATACTTATTTAGCCATGGAGAACACTGGGAAACTAGCCCCTTTAATAACTGCATTGCTAAAACTTGCCTTTTTGATTTTGAAGTCTCTTCACAGGGTAAGTTTGATCAGAAGGAAACAATCGAACAACACCTCCCCTCAAACCCCAAAACAACAATCAAAATATTTTCCCTAGATTATCTCCAAGGGTTCTGTTTCTAGTCTATTGTGGGTGAAGTGTCTGATGTCTGTTGAGTATTTTAATGATCTGTTCCTGACTCTGAAGTTGCTGCTCACTCAGATACAAATACCTCCAACCACTCTCATTTTAGCTTCAGAAACTAACTAGAGCAATAGAAAACCGCACCATTTGTTTACTTAATGGCATGTGTTAAAAAAAAAACTTTCCTTTAGCTTTTTTTTCAAATATTTATCTTTCCACGAGTACACTCAGCTGTCTTTAATGTTGTCAACATGTTCCTAAAGCAGGCTTACTGTGGTGCTAGCAAACAGCAGCAGCAGGAAATCTCTAGTCCCTGACAGAGATGGCTTCCCTCCAAGTAGAGAGTTTTAAAAAGCACATATTAACAATTTTAAAACGTAGACTCTCAACAAATTTATTAGTGCCAACATTTAATGATCTATTTTTAAACACCATGGTTTTCACAGGGCATAAATTATTTTTAACAAATGAATTACTGACACTTTAATTTATAGTGGAGTTCTTACCAACCTAGAAGATAAAATTCATCAGTTTCAGACACCAGAACCTAAGTGATGCAGTCCATAGTGGTTAGTGCACGAGCTTGGAAACTAAGCTCAGAAGAGCTTGAATGATAGGGGCCAGAGCGGTGGCTCAGTGGTATGGCATTTGCCTTGTACGCAGCTGACCCAGGACAGATCTGGGTTCGATCCCCTTCCCCCCATATGGTCCCCTGAGCCAGGAGTGATTTCTGAGCACCTAGCCAAGAGTAACCCTTGAGCATTACAGGATGTGGCCCAAAATTAAAAAAAGAGTTTGAATTATGACTTTTTGTTTATGTGTTTTATTTTTGGACCACATACAGTGATGTTCAGGGTTTATTCTTGGTTCTGCATTCAGAAATTACTCCTGGAAGTTCTTGGGGGACCATAGTAGATGCCAGGGAATGAGCCTGGGTAGGCCAGGTGCAATAGAGATGCCTTACCAACTTTACCCATGATTTATGACTTCTTAAACTAAGTAGTTTCATGAACAGAGTGATCCACCTTGTGCCCCACTTTCCCCATTTATGGAATAAGTAAAGTAAAATTATTGTCTTTTGACAATAATTAAACATAGCAATAAAATGTAATTAAATACTATATGTAAAGTTCTTAGTACAAATTTAGATACTAGAGCTAAGTGTTTGTCACAATTTACCAATTATAAATTTACATAGGAAATTTTGATAAATTGTGATTATAGTGACAATGAGGAATCCAATGATGCAATATTTTAGAAGACAGAATTCACTGTGTAGGTATATTTTTCAACTAGTTTGGAAAATTCAAATCCTTATTTGTAAAAACTAATTAAACCTTAAATGAGGGGGGGAAAAAACCTAAAGATTTCACACTTTTCATTCATAAAAACATTTTAAAACACAGAACAAGTTAAAGCTTCACTAGTTAGACCAAACAGTTGTCACGACAAACCCATTTTACATAATGCTAGATGCTACATTTATTGTCTATTGTGTTCATCTTTAATATATATCTTGGGCCTTTATTTTACTTAAATACTAGTATGATAATTAAAGTGCAAGAGTATCTATGATCTTTGCTGTTTGGGTAGCTTTCTTTTAGTCTCTTACCTTGCTGACATAAATTGGGATAAATAGTATTTTGGAGGAAATTACCAACGAGAATCAACAAGAAAAGAAAGGTGTTACTGTATTATGGTCATTAATATTTAAGTTTCTCTGGCAGCAAAAATAGTACTTCACCAGATGGCAGATGTCTTTTGGTTAAGTAATGAAATTCTGCACTGTGAATGAAGAGATGGCAAGGAGAAGTGTTGTTGAGAACAGCTTTTTTTCAAATCACACCAAGGCACGCAATATGGGGTTTGGGAAATAGAGGAGAAAATGAGTAAACAAGTAAGGTATTTTTATTGCCTAAGCACATAGTTTTCTTTGTTGACTTGAGAAAAAGTGACTTTTTTTTCCCACATAAAATTGAAAACACAAGGACTATAGAAGAATTCTGTACCAGGAATGACTGTTGGAAATGGAACAATAAGGGAAATACAATTGCCTAATGTGTGAAAGGAAGGGTCTTTGGCATATGAGTATCCCTTTCTGAGAAATCTTCTAGTGACAGAAGAAACAGTCAACACAAAGTAGTCTCCCTCTCCTCTGCTTTTCCTCTTGTATTCTACTTTTATGGCACAGAGTGATTTAAAATTCTTGTAATTTCAAATCAAACTAAAGAACTCAAATGTAACCCACATGTAGCTCACCAATCAGTAGAGATAGTATAATTTAGCTCCATATATAAGCAATTGTCGAGGCCAGAAAAAAAGAACAAGGCTAAATTCTCTTGAATCTGGCAGCTAGTGACCAAATTTTTCCTCAATCTGATAGTCTTAATTCTCTCCACATTGTTTTGTAGGATGCTGGAGCAACCAAATAATTGGATCATGAATAGGCCGTAAAGATCATAATAACTAACATTTATTGAACATGCACTATATGCCCAAATCCTTACATGCCTAATATCTGCCTCTCAAGACCAGTGTTATTTTCATATTAAAGTCACCAGAAATTGAGATTTATTGTGGTTGAATTACAATAAATTTTAATTTGCATATTTTTGGAACTTCAATGAATATTCTTCCTAAGATAATTTTTTAAATGCCCATGACTTCTAGTCTGTTACCATTTTATTAGCATCAAAGTGAAAATGCAAGAAAATATATGCAGGATAACTATATCCTAAAGATTACACATCCAGACTAGAATATAAGCCCAAACCAGATAGTCTGTTTTGGTGACCTTTTCCTTATGTTTTTCTGAAGCAAGGTAGTGTGTGGAAAGAAGACTAATTTGCCTTATAGAGTTCGAGTTGTACTATCATAAATTTGTGGCCTCTGGTAAAATATTTAACCCACCTGTGCCCTCAAATAAAAATAAGAGTATAGTATTTTATTTTACCTCTAACTTTTCTCTATGTTTTATACTCACAGTTTTTTGTTAAAACTCAAAACCTTATGGCCTTCATGGCCAGAGTTGGTAACCTGGGCCCTGGGGGGATGAGTGGGGAGGAAAACTCCACCCCTTTGCACCCACAAACTGCAGAGGCCAGAGCTGGGCTCAGAGACCCCACATGTTAGGACAGCTAGCCAAAGAAAAAATCCCTTAATCATACCAGACCTTCTGCAGGGGTGTTTTTTCTTACTGATAACCATTTTCAAAAGCGCGGGTCCAATCACATCACCTAACACTAAGTGGAAATTAGAAGATGTAACGTCCTTTGAACTATGAAAAATAGGAGCACTCACTACAGAAAAACTGACTTTGACAACCGTAACTGGACAGAACTTACCTTGAGACCATTAAGGAAAACCCTACGATAGGCTGTAGCCCAGGATTCTTACAAAAAAAAAAACAAGATTTCTTAGTACAGAGGCCCAATTTTGACAACAGAGACTGAGCAGAACCTTTGGAAACATAATTTTCTAGACTTTGGCTTAGGGAACGAGCAAAAATATGGAGCACATGACACAGAAAACTGAACACACCAACAATGATGAAACAGAACCTATAGAACCGTAAAGACTCTATCCTAGGCCTTGTCCTAGGACCTGCGCAAATACCAAGATTGCTAACTACAGTGGCCTGATTTTCTTATCCACAACCGAGAGGAAAGTTTCCTGACACCACAAAAAAAAAAAAAATATCCCTGGGATATGGCAATGAGTATGTATGGAGCCAGTGGTTGTTCCCATGACAATATGCTTCAAGAGTGGAGAAACCCTGAATCTCTTAGGCCACGGAAATTTCCTTCCTTCCCCAATACTTACTGTGCCTATGCAAAAAAAAAAAGAAAAAAAAAAGTGGGGGGAACACCAAACCCTGACACTCCAGCATTCCTTTTTCTTGTTTTGTTTTGTTTGTTGTTTTTTTTTTATATTATTTTTCTTCTCCTTTTTCTTCCACTTTTTTTTTTTCTCTTTCACACTTGAGGATATTATTTGGTGATATTTTTTTTAGTAGTTGATACCAAATTTTTCTTTTCTTTTCCTTAACTTTTTATCCCCAACAGAATAACATAACTTGAATCATTCAGCCTTATAAATTGAGGAGGAAAAATGATGATACCAGGTCCAGTCATATGAACATGTAGTGCAAATAAAAAATAACCAGACTGAGGGGCCGGGCGGTGGCGCTAAAGGTAAGGTGCCTGCCTTACCTGCGCTAGCCTAGGACGGACCACGGTTCGATCCCCCGGCGTCCCATATGGTCCCCCAAGCCAGGAGCGACTTCTGAGCGCATAGCCAGGAGTAACCCCTGAGCGTCACCGGGTGTGGCCCAAAAACCAAAAAAAAAAAAAAATAAATAACCAGACTGGAACACCAAACCCAAAGTCAATGACAGAATAGATACCCAATCTACAACAAGCTGTAAAGTGGAGACCAGTTACACTAGTATTCTGGGGGGTAAAGGAGGAAGATATGGAAGACATGCTGGGAAAAGGAGTGGAGGGAGGACAACATTAGTGGTGAGAATGCCCTTCATTTATTGTCACTATGTACCGTAAATAATTCTGTGTAAGGCACTTTAGTCACAATTAAAAAAAACTCAAAATTTTTCATTAGCATACATCTGCATTCCATTTCAATGTCCTCATGTGAAAAGATTAGGGTAAATATATAGCAGATACTTATTTTAGATCCATTTCAACTGCAAATAGACTTGCCGATTTGGTTGTGGTGATGTTATAAATAAATTCAGAAACACACTTTGAAAATAATTACCAATATTCACAAAGATAATTTACTTAAGTAGGCATTTGAAGGCATAATACAATACTTGGAAATGTCATCTGATGCCTGTAGTGTTTGCTGAGAAAACATGTATTTCCCCAATCAGTTGATGCTTGAGGGTGAAAGAAAAGATAACCTGCAGGGTTCATGTGCATTGTGGGTACATTTGTTTAATCTCTCTAAATGTATTATTTGCTTTCTAGATGAATTCATTTTGTTTTTTTATTTTATGTTTTTGTTTGTTTGGGGGCCACACCCAGTGATGCTCAGGGGTTACTCCTGGCTATGAGCTCAGAAATCGCTCCTGACTTAGGGAACCACATGGGACACTGGGGATTGAACCAGGTCAGTCCCGAGTCAGCTGTGTGCAAAGCAAATGCTCTACTGTTACTCTATAGCTTCGGCCTTTAGATACATTAATTCTGTTAAAAATATTTGAGAAGCAAATGGAAGTGGAAGAACTGAAAGCCTTCATTCATGCTAGCATAGCTGATCCAATGCTATAGTTGTTGATTTGATTACTTCCTAAGTTTTGTTTTTCTCCACACAATACCCACTTTTCAAATTTAACTTGAAAAGCTGGCATCATTAACTTGAAAAATAGTTACAATTGTATTGAGAATGCAGTCATAAATTGTCATCTTTCTTTTATTAAGAAAGATAAAAATTTACATGTTTCATCTTCAAATGAACCTCTTGTTTATAGTAAAATAAAATATGAGACTAAATTGATTTTATGAGGATGATTGTTTGTCATATATTATATTTCCTTTGAAGGGGCGAACATGTTCCTGGGAGAATGGGAGTGAGTATTTAGTCTCACAATCTTGTTCTGTTTGGAGGCCTGTGACTTTTTTCATGCTAGAGTGTGGGGCCTTGTGCTAGACTGTGGAGAGACTTTCAGCTCTCAGGATTGTCCACATTTTAGGATCACCCAAATTAAGAGGTAATTCAGTTTAATTCTCCATTTTACAATTGAAATACTAGATATTCAGGCAGAGGAAGTATCTTATTTAAGTTTGCATCAAGTCAAGATTGATGCATCAAGATTGAGTTGGGATCAAATTTAGGTAGTTATGTTTGATATATTGCATTTCACCCAACTTTTTAAAATTCACTTTAATTTGTGATCAGTTTGGATGATGATAAGGTAATCTCAGGCCTTAAAACCATAATAATCTCCAACTTTGTCTTTTAGAAGTTTAAGTGTGTGACACAAAACTTTCGACAACATTGTCTTATGAAAAGAAATGTGTGTTGTACTGCTTTGACTCCTCATATCTTTTAATCAACAACAGAAAACCCACATCTTTTACTACTGGTTCTAGAAAATGAATCTCAGTAAAGAGGTCATAATTTAAGTGTATTAAACAATTTGAAACACAGTGGTTTTTAATCTAAAGATAGATCAAAGTAGAATATCTCACCTGAAATATTTTTCTTTATATAATATGACTACCCAGCATGATTGTCACTTTTCATATTACATAATTAAACCATACTCTATATTTGAGGAAAAATCATTTTATGCTTCTGACTATCTTGTTTATCTTTGTGCTTCTCAGATGTGTTCTGGCCTCTATATCTTCTTTAAAAGTGCAAAAAATTTTCCATTTTACAAATATGAAAATAATTTGAAAGTTTTATGTTAATATATTAATGCAACTGTCTGCTAATTCTTTTTTAAGATTGTATTTTATTGTTTGTTTTATGCAGTGCCACATTACTGGTTAATATTTTAGGCTAATTTTTATTAAGATGTTATTGTCATAAGCTCCTCTTGCAGTAAACATTGAGAAAGATTTTGGGATTATACATTAATTTCTGGATGCTAAGTGCTACAAACCCATGGTTTACATAAGAAATACATTCTTTTATTATACTGGAAGCTGTAAGTCTAAGATCATGATATCAGTGGGATTGGTTCCTTCCAGTATTTGGGAGAAAAGAATATTTCAACTCATTCTCATAATTTCTGATCATTTGCTGAGTCTCTGACATTCCTTGACTTTTAACATCATTATTCAATTTCTGTCTTCAGATTCACATAGACTTCTCCTATAGGTATACCTATGTTCAGCTAACTATATCTGCAATGGTTTTATTTCCAAATGAACCATAATCATACTCTGAGATCAAGAGCTTAGGACTTCAATTTACAAATATGGAAGGGAAACATAATTCAACTCAGAAAAGGTACAAAAAATAAGCATTGGAAAAATCTGGAAGAAGCAGCATTGGACAAAGAAGATAAATTGCCATGTGGGACTCTCAAAGTCTGTGACCAAAAAAAGAGCTACAGAACAAACATTGCCAGTCAAGAGTTGCCCTTAAAGGGATTTTGTGAAGACCATAAAGGGTATGAGGGTTATTTACACCTGATAACTGAAGGGCAGTTGTCAATGATGCTCCACATCTGGTAGCCAGTCCTTCTTGCTTCTTGCGGTGCATGTGCTACTTCTCTAGACCAGCCACATATATTGTCAACAGTTTCAAAAACAAGTTTTTTTTGTATTGTTTAAATACTTAAGTGTTGTTCTTATGTATGATGAAGTACACACGTCTACCCTAGGTCTCAAGTGCTCTGTCATTTGATACAAATCTGTGTTGGTCTCAGTTCTTCCACAGAATCCTCTGTTATAGCTATGCTGAATTTTTAGTCTTTCTATTTTGTATGTAGGGTTATATATAGATGTGGTCAGGGCTTATTCCTGGCCCTGCAAGCTGGAATTATTCCTGCTGGTGCTGCAGGTACCAGGGATTGAGCCCAGATTGACCACATGTAAGGCAAGATCCCTATCACTATCTCACAATTTCCTGATTTTTTCTTTTTGTAGGACACAACTTTCCCATTCTTCCCCTATAAGGAAATCAAAGAAATACTTCCTAATATTTTTTTCTCAGTTGATAAGCGCAGATATATTTAAAAGTTAGTTTCAAGTTCAGGCCAAGAGGTTTATAATTATACCTACATTTAATCCAAGAGTTGACAAACTGTAGCATGATAGAATTCAGCCATCACTTTACTTGTGTTCGCTCTTATTTCTTGAAGCAGGTTTTTGTAGTTTTCTTCGTATAGGTCCTTCACCTCTTTAGTTAAGTTGACCCCAAGATATTTGAGCTTGTGGGGCACTAATGTGAATGGGATTGATGTTTTAATGCCCATTTCTTCTCTATCATTATTAGTGTATAAGAAGGCCATTGACTTTTGTGTGTTAATTTTGTAGCCTGCCACTTTACTACATAAATATATTGTTTCTAGAAACTTTTTGGCAGAGTCTTTAGTGTCCTCTAAATATATTATCATGTCATCTGCAAACAATGAGAGCTTGACTTCTCTTTTACCTATCTAGATGATCTTTTTCTTGCCTAATCGATATGGCAAGTACTTCCAGCACTATGTTGAATACGAGTGGTGAGAGAGGGCAGCCTTTCTTGTACCAGATTTTAGGGGAAAGACTTTTTTTTTTATCTCCATTGATAATAGTATTTGCCATTGGCTTGTGGTAGATGGCCTTGTCAATACTGAGAAAAATTCCTTTCATTCCCAACTTGCTGAGAGTTTTATCGAAAATGAGTGTTGGACCTTATTGAATGCTTTCTCTGCATCAATGCTATGATCAGATGATTTTTGTTTTTCTTTTTGTTGATGTGCTGTATTATGTTGATTGATTTACAGATGTCAAACAATTCCTGCATTCCTGGGATAAAACTTACTTGGTCGTGGTGGATGACATTCTTGATGGTGCATTGAATTCTATTTGCCAGAATTTTGTTGAGGATCTTTGCATCTGTGTTCATTAGGAATATTGGTCTGTAATTTTCTTTTTTGGCAGCATCTCTGTCTGGTTTTGGTAATCAAGGTGATGTTAGCTTCATAGAAACTATTTGTAAGTGTTCCTATTTCTTCAATTTTATGAAAGAGCCTTAAAAGGATTGGTAGAAGTTCCTCTTGAAAGGTTTGAAAAATTCAAATTTCAAATTGAAATTGAAAAAAATTGAAGGAATTTCAAATTTCAAGAATTCTTAAAAGGTTTTGAAAGAACCCTTCTGGGTCAGGGCTTTTGTTTTTGGGAAAAAAATTTGATCACTATTATAATTTCCTCAATAGTGATGGGGCTGTTTAGATATGCCACCTCATCCTTTCTTTTTTAGCCGCAGAAGGTAATAAGAATCCAAGAATTTGTCCATTTCTGCCAGGTTTTCATCACCTATTATTGAAAATAAAATCTGACTAAGTTATGTCTTTTTTTCTGATAAAAAATGGAAAATATTTACTATTTGTTTCTCTACAGAACAGGTTAATAGTCTAATCCTCCCTCCTCTTATATCCTCCTCCCAATTCTGTAGGGTAGGACTGGGAAGTTGGCGTTGCTATGCCATTGCTAGAAATTGCACTCTTGACGGTGCTCACACATGTTTGTTGTGCTGCTTACACATACTTGGTTGTATGCCCTTAAGCCATGTCAGTGGTGCCAGGGATTGTACTCAGAGCTCCATGCTTGAAAGGCAGGTGGTACTGCTATGATATCCTAGGCTACTCAAACTCTCTCTTTGAAATAGAAAAAAATATGTCCTTTTACTTGAAGTGCTTGCATGATTCTTTTACTCTTCCATCTCTCCAACTGCTAAACTCATAAGGCACATAGTAATTTTCTTGTACTGAAATTTATGCTTCTGAGGACTGTGTCCCTATAATATTGTGATTTATATGAGAAATATATATTTGGTCTTCCTCCCCTTTCTGAGAGCTAGCGCCTAAAGTGCTTGGATTTTCCTATTTGATGAGAGATATAATGTGTCTTTAGTTAGGCTAATAAGATGATTTTTTTAAACTCGATGATCATCATAGGAAAGGAGGTAGTTACAGGAAAACTAACCATGCCTCCATCTAATAAAACATTGACCTAACTCCAAAGGGCTCTAGGTTTGTGGACACACTAAGGTGCTTGTGAATGGCATTTCCAGAGAGGGCTTGTAAAGTCTGTGTTCTTATTCTATACTTGACTCAATGTGTATCTTCAGTCTTCTATTCCTGGGTCAGAATCTTTGTTGTTTTGGAGACACACTCGTGTATTTTCAGCACTTACTCCTCACTCTGTGCTTCAGGACCACTCTTGAGGGTGTTCTGGGTACCACATGTAAACCTGTCCCAGGTGTGTGTGTATAGCAGCTTGTCTAACTGCTGTATACACTCTCTGGCCCCAAGAGTAAAATTCTTTATAATACAGTCATTATCTAGTGAGTAAAATATTTGGGGTTTAATGCACTATTCTGTCCAATTAACTGAACCCTAGAAGCAGGTCATATTTATAGAAACTTCAATCTATACTTGTTTTATTAGGAACACAGGAGACACCTGTCTTTGGGATTTCCATGTAAAGTGGCAATGGAGGTAGATGACAATCTACTGGAATTTAAATTTGTTTAATGTAAAGCTATCCCTACCTAAATCACATTGGGTTATATTTTAGGACACACATTTGTCCTAAAATATAATACTTGCTTGGAGGTAAGGGTGGAGGCTATTCACAAGTCAGAATTGATGTCAGAATTCTAATGCCATCATCAAAGATAGATTGTGAATTTGCTGTGAGAAAACACTATGCCTTTATTTGATTTTGGCTTTCCAAATGTGCTTAGCATGGAACATCTGTTGACAAGGCAATTAGTATCTCTTGCTTGAGAGGAAGTTTCTTGGAGTGTGGAAAAATGGTCTTTGGAGGCCAATAGATTCCTGTCCTGCATCTTATGTATGTGACCTTAGGAATGCTACCAAATTCTCTCTTGCCTTAGAGTACTGCCTATCCATTCTTGCCTGTGACAATTTTGAGACTACAAGAGTCATATGGTGGTACCTGACCTAGAAGATAGATTTGTGTCCTCGACTAAAGCCATTAAAATATATACAGTCCTCATACTTAGGCAGAGCTGAGCAGAGCTTATTTTGTGGAGACCATACAAGAGTGGGTGTGCCTCACAGAATAGGAGAAATTATTCACCCAATGCTCATCAGATAAGGGGTTAATATTAAAGATATACAAGGCACTGACAGAACTTAACAAGAAAATAATCTAACCCCATCAAAAAATGAGGAGAAGAAATGAAAAGACACTTCCTCAAAGAAGAAATACACATGTCCAAAAGGCACATGAAAAAACACTCCTCATCACTAATCATCAGGGAGATGTAAATCAAAACAACAATGAGGTACCATATTATGCCACAGAGACTGACACACATAACAAAGAACAAGAAAAATCAGTGCTAGCAGAGATGTGGAGAGAAAGGAACTCTCATTCATTCCTGGTGGGAATACCATCTAGTCCAGCCTTTATGGAAAACAACATGGAGATTCCTCAAAAAACTGGAAATGGAGCTCCCATATGACCCAGCTATACTACTCCTAGAAATATACCCTAGGAACACAAAAACACAATACAGAAATGCCTTCTGCAACCTATAATCATCCGCAGTTCTATTTAAAATAGCCAGACTTTGGAAATAAGCAAGATGCCCTTCAACAGATGAATGGCTAAAGAAACTGAGGTACATATACACAATTGAATGTTATACAGCCATTAGGAGAGATTAAGTCATAAAATTTTCCTATACATGAATATACATGGAATCTATTACATAGAAGGAGAAAGATAGACACAGAATAGTTTCACTCATCTATGGATTTTAAGAAAAATAAAAGAGATCATTGTGATAATGCCTAGAGACAATAGAAATGAAGGTCAAAAGGACCGGCTCAGTAAATGAAGCTCACCACAAAGAGTGGTGAGTGCAGTTAGAGAAATAACTACACTGACAACCATGGTGACAATGTCAATGAATAAGAGAAGTAGAATGCCTGTATTGAGTACAGGCAGCAGAGGTGGAGGGAGATTGGGGACGTTGGTAATGGGAATGTTGCACTGGTGAAGGGGAAAGTTTTTTTTTATGACTGAAACCTAACTACAATTATGATTTTAATCATGGTGCTTAAATAAAGAAAAATTATAAAAGAGTGGGTGTGCTTGTGTAATGTGTCACTAGACATGTATGACACTGCATACTCCTTCAAGAACATGAGGGGATTGATAGAACTGAGGCTTTCTCAGGCTGGGCGGTGGCACAAGAGGTAAGGTGCCTGCCTTGCCTGAGCTAGCCTTGGACGGACCACAGTTTGATTCCCCGGCATCCCATATGGTCCCCAAGCCAGGAGCAACTTCTGAGCTCATATCCAGGAGTAACCCCTGAGCGTTACCGGGTGTGGCCCAAAAACCAAAAAAAAAAAAAAGAACTGAGGCTTTCTCAGTGTATTATGCCACTCCAGGAACTGGGGTGAAGACTCTAGGCAAGATTATTTTCCCCTTCCATCACCATTTCAACCTGAATTGCCACACGTTTCCAAGTACCCCAAGAGGGTCCTTTTTACCTTGGTTGAACTGAACTGAAAGCAATCAAACACTGCTAGGAATTCTGATTGCATCATTGACATTGCAGAGGAGAGTAAATTGAGGCTAAGAAGACTTCCAGCAGAACAGTTTTAATCTGATTAATGTTTTGAAGATTTTATTTGAAGATACCCACAGTTAAAGGTTTTGAAATAGAATCACAATTTAAGTAGGAAAAGAAAGGGTACCTGCTCGATCAAGAACAATATTGGGATCTATGGTATGGCTTTTCTCAAATGATTAAAGATTGTAGCTGTTATATATATATATATATATATATATATATATATATATATATATTTCTTCTATTCAAATCACTTTGATCCTTATCCAAATTTTTTCTGCTAGTTTAGCAAGGCACCTGATTCAGGATGATGAATCAATTGTTTCAGTATCTTTGGGGCCTTAGCTTATGTATGCCAAGCGTGGCATATCTCCCCTACTAGCACATTTAGAAGACATCTCTTTCTGCACTTCTTATAACTGGTATTTAATATTGATAGATGGAGAAAAATGGTACATGACTCAAATATCTCCACAGGAGCCAGATTTTCTTTCTAGTGAGTCTTTGAAATAATAGAACAAATAAAGTAAATGGGAGGTAAATAAAGCAGCGTTGTAAACCTGGGAACTTTTGATTTTCCTCTAAATATGTGTGCCATTTATAAGAGCACCAAGTCAGACTTACAGATGATTAAGAATATTTCAATTGTGAAATAATAAGTTAAATCAACTGTTTCTCATCTATGGGAGAGGTGAGTCTAGCTTGCAAAATCAGCTATTGTGCCTAATCATGAATAGTATGATATGAGACTTCTTTGTATTTACTGTTAAGTGGTTTTTATAAAATCTAGCTGCAGCAGTTTCCCTATTTTATTCTAGTGACACATCCCTCCCATAGGTTTCATCAGACAACTCAGCAAAATTAAACAGTGTGTCTCCTGTTATATGGCTTATCAAATAGATCAGTGAGAAGGAAATTTCTCACTTTATTATTTGTTTTTTAAATTTATTTTAGATACCTTGTGCTTGACAGTCTGTAAGTTGTACGGTTCCATATAAACTATCTAATAACCAGGCCCTTCACTCATGTGTAAGATTTCTTCAACCCTTGTCAGAGACCTCACCTCTCATGTAAGCTTCCTACTGAAGACCAATTCTGAGTTTCCATTTTCTTTGGGCATTTGTTTAAATTTCTTATACAAATATTCCCCATCATTTCAGGATATAAAGGATCATAGTAAATGAAAGTTTATATGTCAATCATGAGAGCCAGTTGTTTGGGGGCCATTATGTAATCTTGTTTTTTAAATAAGGCATATGTTAGAGAATGATTGGAAAAAATAACTACTATTAACTTCATATTAGCCAATATCAGAAATTTTACATTTCTCTTCCCTCATCTTTTTCACTAATGACCTTCATGTAGTCACAGTAAACATTTATTCTGATAAAATTAAATCAAATTGTGATGTGAAGAAATCTCTTGAAGGAGAGAAAACTTGTAGCTTAATGAAATGTGATATTATTTAAATTTTTGTTCAAACCCCAGATGTATAGAGTTAACGTGTAAACTATTGTTAGATGGGATTACCTGCTGGGTGAGCATATTGCAACAGAAAATATATGGAATATATATGTATATATCAGCACTTGCTGGTTTCAAGTTCATATTTGGTAGAACATCATGAATCTGTAGACCATGCCACTAGTGCTCACAGAATCAAGATTTGGTTTCACTGTTTTCTTCAAAGCAGAACTCTAGAGAGTAATTCTAAAAGATTGACAACATAGGTTAAAAATTTGTCATCAAAGTATTGGTTGATTATTTTCAGCTTCCTTTTACAAATTGCAGTATGAAGTTCTATAGATTTATATATTTTTTTCATTTATTAATTTAATTTTGGTTTTTGGGCCTCACCCAGTGATGCTCTGGGATTCCTGAGACCATATAAGATGCCAGGAGATCGAGCTGTGGTCCATCCTAGGCTAGCCCTTGCAAGGCAAACGCCTTACTGCTTGTGCCTCTGCTCCAGCCTCAGATTTTTAAATAGCAAAAGTTGATGGTTTAATACAATATTTATGAAAAAGAAATGGCTTTATGACAAAATATTTAACAGAGCAGGAGAGAATACTGGGTAAGGACAGATGATTGAAACTTTCTTTTTTTTTAATTTTCTTAGTCATCAAATTGTATGCCCTTGTGTGGTATTCTAGCTATGTTTCTTCCAAAGTTTCATATTTAGACTTATTTTTTCAATAGCTTATATTATAAGACTCTATGTGTTTTAGAAATAAAATTTTAAATTATTTCTAGACCAAAAGTCTGGATATAATCCAGACCTTCAGTCATAACCTATAAGACCCTCAACACTTTTTTTCTAATAATATCTTTATTTAAGCAGCATTATTAAAGAGATGTTTGTAGTTGTGTTTCAGTTAGAACAAAGAACACCCCTCTTTACCAGTGCAACCTTCCCACCAACAATGGCCCCCATCTCACTCCTCCCTCATTCTGTATTCCGAAAGGTATTCTATTTCACTCACTACCATTGATTGTCATTATAGTTGTTAGTCTAGTTATTGTTCTAACTGCACTCACCACTCTTTATGGCAAGCTTCATATTGTGGCCAATTCCTCCAGCCCTCATCTCTATTGTCTCTGGTTATTGTTACTATAATGTCTGTTATTTTTCTTAAACACCATAGATGAGTGAGACTATTCTGTGTCTATAGCTCTCCTTCTGACTTATTTTACTCAGCATAATATGTTACATGTCCATCCACGTATAGGAAAATTTCATGACTTTATTTTTTTCTGACGGATGCATAATATTTCATTGTGTATATGTACCCCAGTTTCTTTAGCCACATCTGTTGATTGGCATCTGGGTTGCTTCCAGATTCTGGCTATTGTAAATAGCACTGCAATGAAGAAAGGTTGCAGAAGGCATTTTTGTACTGTGTTTTTGTGTTCCTAAGGTGTATCACTAGAAGTGGTATAGCTGGATCATATGGGACCTCAATTTCCAGTTTTTTGAGGAATCTCCAAATTGTTTTCCATAAGAGCTGGACTAGACAGTATTCCCACCAGCAGGGAATGAGAGTTCTTCTCTTTCCACATCCCCACCAGCATTGATTGTTCTTGTTCTTTATGAACAACAGTATCTGTGGTGTGAGATAGTACCTCTTGATGTTTTGATTTGCATCTCCCTGATATTAATGAAGTGGAACTTTTTTTCATTTTGGCCATTTGTATTTCTTCTTTGAGGAAGTGCTTGTTTATTTCTTCTCTCCATTTTTGATAGGGTTAGACTTTTTTTATTCTTAAGTTCTGTCAGTATCTTTTGAGTTAATATTCAATGATATGAAAAATCCAGTTAAAAACACCGCGAGTAATGTGTAGTCATTTAAATCATTTTATTGAAATATATATTTCCTAATTAGGATTGAGTAATATCTCCTATTCTAAATAACAAGTAGAAAATTAGTTCATTGGGGCCAGTGAGGTGGCACTAGAGGTAAGGTGTCTGCCTTGCAAGCACTAGCCAAGGAAGGACCGTGGTTCGATCGCCCGGCATCCCATATGGTCCCCCCAAGCCAGGGACAACTTCTGAGCATTAGCAGGAGTAACCCCTGAGCATCAAATGGGTGTGGCCCCAAAAAAAGCAAAAAAAAAGAAGAAAAATAGTTTCTTAATAATATAATGTACATTTAAGGTAGAAAAAAGCTAAATAATATCTGTGTTTTTAAAAACTTTTTATTTAAAGCATTATGATACACAGTTATTCATAGTTGAGTTTTAGATATACCATGTTTCAGCACAATCATACCACCATTGTCAACCTCTTTCCACTAATGTTCCCAGAATACATCCCATACCAGGACCCCTGCCCCTGCCATCATAGCAGGTCTGTTTTTAAGTTTGGTTGTAAAAGTTTGGGTCACGTTATTTTATTTTTAACTCTGTGGCTTGAATATTTTGTTCTGTACTTTGTTAGCACCTCCAATGCACCTGAGACCCCATGTACCCTGTCCCTCATTATTTCACATTTGTCTTTCTCTTCTTCCAGTTAATTTATTTCTCCTGACTATACTCTGATGCTGAGTATTATCAACAACCACTATTTAAAACTATTTTTTATTTATGCAGTTATCCTAAATACCACATATAAGTGACACCATCCTGTATTTATCTGTCTCTGGCTTACTTCATTTAACATAAAATCTTTCATTTCCTTCACGTTGCAGTTAATTTCATGGTTGAATCATTCCTTACAGCTATGTAGTATTTCATTGTATATGTACCACATCTCCATGATCCATTCATCTGTTGTTGAATATAGGGATTGCAACTCTTAGCTATTATACTGAGTGCTGCAATAAACAGTGGTGTGTATGTGTCTTTTTGGGTTTTTTTAACCAACTTTATTACATACACGATTGTGTTTGGGTTTCAGTCATGCAAAGACTTTCTTGCTGCTTTATCAAAAATTAGGTGATTGTAAGTCTGTGGAACATTCTCTGAGTATACAAGCCTATTCCACTGATCTGATGGCCTGTCTTTATTCCAATACCATGCTGTTTTGATAACTATTGCTTTGTAGTACAGTTTAAAGTTGGGGAAAGTAATTTCATCCATATTTTTTCCCAATGATTGCTTTAGCTATTCTAGCGTGTTTACTGTTCCAAATGAATTTCAAAAGTGCCTGATCTGCTTCTTTGAAGAATGTCATTTGTATCTTTAGAGGGATCAAATTAAATCTGTACAATACTTTGGGGAGTATTGCCATTTTAATTATGTTAATCCTGCCAATCCATGACCAGGGTATGTGCTTCCATTTTCACGTGTCGTCTCTTATTTCTTGGAGCAGAGTTTTATAGTTTTCTTTGTATAGGTCTTTCAAATTTTTAGTCAAGTTGATTCCAAGATATTTGAGTTTGTGTGGCACTATTGTGAATGGGGTTGTTTCCTTAATGTCCATTTCTTCCTTATTACTATTGGTGTATAGAAAGGCCATTGATTTTTGTGTGTTAATTTTGTAGACTGCCACCTTGCTATATGAGTCTATAGTTTCTAGACGCTTTTTCGTAGAGACTTTAGGGTTCTCTAAGTAGAGTATAATGTCATCTGCAAACAGAGAGAGCTTGACTTTTTCCTTTCCTATCTGGATTCCCTTGATATCTTTTTTTTGCCTAGTCTCTATAGCGAGTACTTCCAGTGCTATGTTGAATAGGAGTGGTGAGAGAGGACAGCCTTGTTTTATGCCAGAATTTAGAAGAAAGGCTTTCAGTTTTTCTCCATTGAGGACAATATTTTCCTCTGGCTTGTGGTAGATGGCCTTAACTATATTGATAAAGGTTCCTTCCATTCCCATCTTGCTGAGAGTTTTGATCAAGAATGGGTGTTGGACTTTATCAAATGCTTTCTCTGTGTCTATTGATATGATCATGTGATTTTAATTTTTCTTGTTGTTGATGTTGTGTATTATGTTGATAGGTTTATGGATGTTAAACCATCCTTGCATTCCTGGGATGAAACCTACTTGATCGTAGTGGGTGATCTTCTTAATGAGGCATTGAATCCTATTTGCTAGGATTTTGTTGAGGATCTTTGCATCTGTATTCATCAACTATATTGGTCTGTAATTTTCTTTTTTCATAGCATCTCTGTCTGGTTAAGGTATCAACATGATGTTGGCTTCATAAAAACTATTTGGAAGTGTTCCTGCTTTTTTGATTTCATGAGTCTTGCCAGTATTGGTAGTAGTTCCTCTTGAAAGGTTTGAAAGAATTCATTAGTAAATCCATCTGGGCCAGAATTTTTTTGGGGGGCAGACATTTGATTACTGTCTTAATTTCCTCAATAGTGATGGGTGTGTTTAGATATGCTACATCCTCTTTATCAACCATGGAAGATTATAAGAGTCCAAGAATTTATTCAATTCTTCCAGGTTTTCATTTTTAGTGGCATAGAGTTACTCAAAGTAGTTTCTGATTATCCTTTGAATCTCTACCATATCAGTAGTGATCTCTCCTTTTTCATTCCTAATACGAGTTATCAAGTTTCTCTCTCTTTCTTTGTTAGTTTTACCAGTAGTCTATCAATCTTTTTTATTTTTTCAAAGAACCAACTTCTATTTTCATTGAACTTTTGGATTGTTTTTTGGGTTTCCACTTCATTGATTTCTGCTCTCAGCTTTGTTATTTCCTTCTGCCTCCCTATTTTTGGGTCCTTTTTTTGAGTACTTTCTAATTATATGAGCTGTGTCATTAATATATTTAGGTATGCCCCTTCTTCTTTCCTGATGTGCGCTTGCAAAGCTATAAATTTTCCTCTTAGTACCACTTTTTCTGTGTCCCATAGGTTCTGATAGTTTGTGTCTCCATTGTCATTTATTTACAGTAAGGTTTTGATTTCCTCTTTGATTTCATCTTGGACCCACTGGTTATTCAATATTAGGCTGTTTAACTTCCAGGTATTAAAGTTTTTCTTCCGTGTCCATTTGTAGTTCACATATAATTTCAGGGCCTTGTGGTCATCGAAGGTAGTCTGCAAAATTTCTATCCTCTTGATATTATGGAGGTATGTTTTGTGTACTAGCATGTAGTCTATCCTGGAGAATGTCACATGTACATTAGAGAAGAATGTGTATCTGGGCTTCTGGGGGTAGAGTGTCCTGTATATATCTAATAGGCCTCTTTCTTCCATTTCTCTTTTCAGGTCTAGTATATTCTTGTTTGGTTTCAGTCTGGATGACCTGTCAAGTGTTGACAATGCCGTGTTGAGGTCTCCCACAATTATGGTGTTCTTATTGATATTATTTTTCAGATTTGTCAACAATTTTATTAAATATTTTGCTGGCCCCTCATTCGGTGCATATATGTTTAGGAGAGTGATTTCTTCCTGCTGTACATATACCTTGATTAATACAAAATGTCCATCTTTGTCCCTTAAACTTTCCTAAGTATAAAGTTTGCATCATCTGATATTAGTATGGCCACTCCAGCTTTTTTATGGGTGTTGTTTGCTTGGATGATTTTCCTCTAGCCTTTAATTTTGAGTCTATGTTTGTTCTGACTATTCAGGTGCATTTCTTGTAGGCAGCAGAAGGTTGGATTGAGTTTTTTGATCCATTTAGCCACTCTGTGTCTCTTAACTGGTGCATTTAGTCCATTGACATTGAGAGAAAGAATTGTCCTGGGAGTTAGTGCCATCTTTATATCAAAGTTTGGTGTTTCTTTTGGTCATTCTTGTCTTAAAGTAGGCCATTCAGTTTTTCTTTTAAGAATGGTTTTGAGTCTGTAAAGTTTCTGAGCTGTTGTTTGTCTGTGAAACCATGTATTGTTCCTTCAAACCTGAAAGTGAGTTTTGCTGGGTGCAGTATTCTAGGCGAAGCATTTATTTCATTGAGTTTTGTCACTATGTCCCACTATTGCCTTCTGGCCTTGAGTGTTTCTGGTGACAGGTCTACAGTAAATCTCTAGGATGTTCCCTTGAATGTAATTTCTCTTTTTGATCTTGCTGCTTTAAGAATTCTGACTGTATCTGTGGGATTCGTCATTGTGACTAGGATGTGTCTTGGGGTGTGTTTTCTGGGGTCCCTTTTAGTTGGTACTCTTTGGGCATGCAAGATTTGTTCACATGTATTCATTAGCTCTGGTAGTTTCTCTTTAATGATGTTCTTGACCGTTGATTCTTCCTGGAGATTTTTTTTCCTGGGTCTCTGGGACTCCAATGATTCTTAAGTTGTTTCTGTTGAGCTTATCATAGGCTTCTATTTTCATCTCTTCCCATTCTTTGAGTAATTTTCCCATTGTTTGATCATTTGCTTTAAGGCTTTTTTCCAATTTCTTCTGCTGTACGGAGTTGTTATTCATCTCATCTTCCAGTGTACTAATTCTTTCCTCAGTTGCTGTTAACCCATGGGAAAGCTCTACCATGTTTTTCTTCAATTCATCTACTGAGTTTTTCAGACCCATTATTTGATCTGAAATTTCAGTTTGGAGGTTTCTGATTTCTATCTTCATATTCTCTTGATTCTTATTAGTGTTCTCTTCTATACTTTCTTTGAGTTCTTTGAACATCTTCCATATTGTGACTCTAAACTCCTTATCTGAGAGAGTGACTAGTTGGTTGGTCATGTTTAAGTCATCAGAGTTGCCATCGTCATTCTCTATGTCTGGTGCTGGCCTGCATTGTTACCCCATTGTCACACTTGTATTGTGGGTTTTCTACGAGTTGTGGTTGTATTCATTGGCTAAATGATGTGCATGGCCACGAAGCAAAATGCAGCTACCGCGTTTCTCTTTCTCCTCCCTTTCTGGGCCTGTAAACTCACCTCCGGACAAGGCTCCAGGGAAGGTGAGCTGTATGTAGCTGGGCCACACACAGAATGAAATCAGGCTGAAAATTCAGCACAGCACTGAAGATAGGAAGATAGGGGTGCTGGCATCTGAGTTCCAGGAGAGTTCAGTGGCTTCCCCTTTCTGGGCATGTAAACTCTCCTTCAGGGAAGGCTCCAGGGAAGGCGAGCCTTCCGCAGATGAGCCACACACAGGATGAAATCAGGCCGAAAATGCAGCACAGCACAGAAGACAGGCAGATAGGGGTACTGGCATCTGAGTTCCAGCAGAGTTCAGCGGCTTCTCCGCATGTGTCTTTTTGGATGAAAGTTTTCTCTCTCGGAGATATATACTCTAATATAGGATTGCTCAGTCATATGACATTTTAAAAAGAACTCTTCATACTATTTTCCATAGGGATTGAATTAGAATTCCCACCAGTAGTGGATAAGAGCTCCTTTTTCATCACATCCTTGTCAACTCAAATTGTTCCTAGTATTTTTGATATGTGCCATTTTCATTGGAGTGAAATTATATCTCATTGTCATCTTGTTTTGGATTTCCCTAATGATAAGTGATGGTGAACATATTTTTCATGTACCTACTGACCAACTGTTGGTTTTCCTCAAAGAAGTGTCTGTTCATTTCCTCTCTCTATTTTTGATGGGGTTTTTAGGTTATTTTTTAAATAATTTTTAAAGAGACCAATGTAAATTACAAGTCTATCACAGTTATATTTAAAGTACATAGTGACAGTGAGTTAGGAAAACTCCCATCACCAATGTGACCTCTCTCCACTCCTGTTCCCAGCATGCTTCCCCTGTCTCCACTCTTACCCGCTGGACTGCTAGTGTAACAGTTTCCTTTTGTGTATAGCTTGTTGTAGTGTGGATCTCTTAATTCTATTGTCATTGACTTTGGGTTGGTTGTTTAGGGCTGATCATTTTTTATTTCCACTCAATGTTTGTGAGACTACTTGCCCCTGGTACCATCCACTTTTTTCTTCTTTTCAATTAATGAGGCAGAAATAGCTGATTCATGTTCTATGATTCTGTTAAAAAAAAAAGGTGGGATGAGCCTCTGTTTAGAAGATATAAATTTAAATGTAAAATAATAAAGAAAGAATAAGAAAAAGATAAAACAAAACAAAACCATATTAAAATGTTAGATATATAAAACACAAACAGATATAACCACCACATTCAAGCATATCATCCATGACACTTGTACATACACAACACACATAAACTTCTATTTTTCTCACCCAAAACCATTTCCTTTTTCATAAACCTTAGGGGAAATTTGATCACAGAAAGCACATATTTTTAAGCTGGCATTTACCTTGCACCTATGACAGATTTGGTTATTTTTATGTAATAAATTATAAGAAAAATCTAAAGAAGCACTTATTCTTTTGCCATTCATGTCATATATGCTTCTTTTTATTAAGCTTTAGCTCCCCTTTTAATTCATTTTATTTAAATGACTCATTAACATGTCACCCTCATATGGTCTCAGTACTTGTGGTCATATCAATATCCTTGCTGGCAGGGACCTATGAATTTTCTTGCATCCTCAGTAGAATTTATCTGCTTTTAAATAAATATTTGCCATTTGTATTCAATGGAATGAAGCTTTTGTTATCTTTTGGGAAAAAATCCTAGAAAAGCAGAGCCATTAAAAAAAGTAATAGGTAGTTGGGGCTGGAGAGATAGCATGAAGGTAAGGCATTTGCCTTTCATGCTGAAGGTGGTTCGAATCCCGGCATCCCATATGGTCCCCTGTGCCTGCCAGGGGCGATTTCTGAGCATAGAACCAGGAGTAACCCTTGAGCGCTGCCGGGTGTGACTCAAACCCCCCACACACAAAAAAAGGAGTAGGTAGAGTAATAGCACAGTGATAGGGCATTTATTTGTCTTGCATGCAGCCAACCCAAGACAGACTTGATTTGATTCCTGACATTCCATATGGTCCCCTGAGTCTGCCAAGAGCGATTTCTGAGCATAGATTTAGGAGTAACTTCTGAGCACTTTTGGGTGTGACACCAAAATAAAAAATAATAATAATAATAATGATAATAACAATAATAATGAAAACCCCAAAAACAAACAAAAAATTAAGAAAATGGAATTGATGATTTCTGACTGATCAAATCAAGAAATTCTTTTTGATTTTATAGTTTACTAATTAAGCTTATGCCAATAACTTTTTTTAAAAGGCACTTTTTACATTTGTAAAATAGTAATAATATTCATACTTAACAATCCAAGTAAAATATCTGTGTTAAAAAGTGATTTTATTAGATTAGATATTTTAGACAAATGTTGTCATTATGTTATGTAGTCACTACTGCTTTTTTTGTGTTTATTTGTCATTTTATAGCAAAAATTTCTAACATAACCAAGCCCTAGAAGGTGGCTGTTTGGGGAATTAAACTTTTTCTATAATGGATAGAGACTATAAAGTCTGCTTTTATTTCATAAGGTAAAATAGAATCCTATCCAAAATCGGAATAAAATTTGATTTATCATAAGGAAAACTTGAGGATCAACTCATTACTGCCTTCTTGCTGGCTCAAAAAGAAAAAGACATTAACAAAAAATAAAAACAAATTTTGTATACAGGGAGACCATAAAATTGGGAACTTTGTGAATGGTCCAGTTTGTTTGCTTCTTAGATAGAGAAGCAAAAATTTTTCATCATGTAAGTATTGTTTATTTACTTAGCTTCTTATCTCTTTCTCTAACAATAAAGGTTTCTATTTATCTGTATTTCACATTCATTTTCTGCTGGAGAAAACAGAGAGATACAAGGAGCATTAGAGAAAATTTCTGCTTTTAGAAAAAAAGGAACCTTAATAAGGTACAATTCATTTTCTGTTTCTTTAGTTCAAAAGAAACAAATATGTCACATTGGCATTTTAGGGGACTGTTTGATCAAGAACCCAATAATATGAATTAAGTTAATACTGAACCATAAAATGAAGCTGCATAACTAATACTTCTCTTAGTAGCTAGAAAGTTCCAGGAAAACAGCAGAATCTGTAAGCTTTCAGTTTAATTTAAATTCAGTATAAAAGTCAATGAGCAAATGGTATTACTGTACAGAATTTTGTTGTTAAATACTACATGACTGAATTGAACTACTTAAGTGACTAAAGTAGTCTGAGGTTAGTACATTTTTTTTTCTGACTTACTATCTTAGAATTATAATATAGCACGATGAGAAACACAGACCTGTCCCTCCATCAACTCTCAGCTTTTCCTTCTTTTATTCTTGATTTGTCTTTAAAAACAATAATTGATTTGAGTCTCTGCAACAATAATAGGCTATTAACAAATATTTGAGAAATGATTAACTCACATTGTTAGACTGTCAGAGAAAATAATATACAGTATTTTCTTTGCTTTCCTGTGGCTTACTGTTTAATAGGGGAAGACAAAAATAAGAGTGGTGAGGCAGTACAGATAACTTTGTGATTATAAATAAATGAATAAAGAAAGCAATGGCGGGGAAGACAGAAGTAGTTAATTCCATCTCCCTTATGAACTTGAACCACCTTGCTGTTCAGATGTGTCCTTCATTCTCTTCCCCATTCCATCTCTACAGTGTGCAAATGCACAAATGTCCTCCATGGTACATAGAATTACATTCATTGCTATCTTGAATTAATTTATATTTTATATAAAAGTTGCTATTTTAATTTTATGATGGCCTGATTGTTTCTCAGTAGGACTCCTAAGCTTGACTGAGATTAAAATCCAAGCTTTAGAGAAAAAAATGAGAACATTTTCAAGGCAAGAGATCATTTGTTCATGGAGTATTTGGGAAGTCCCATTTCTAAAGTAACTGCCTAATAAGAATCTACTTTGTGAAGCAGTGCCTAAAGGAAAAGCTTAAAGCACCCACATTATTAGCCAATCCAAAGAACTGGCAAATGTTCTCTCTGGAGAACTTTCTAAATGTAGGGATAAATGTCTCAGTAGTGATGAACATGAGCTGACTTTCCCTATAACATTTTCTCCTAATGCAGAGAACAGACTGGAAACATCTACATAGTTTCTACCACAGATTTTTGACTCTTGCATCTGAGATGGTATTGTGGAAACATTCGTGGTAACAACCTTATATTTTGCTCTCAAGAGATGTCTTTACAAAAATATAGTCACAGAGGAACACATTTGGAATGCCAGGCTTATGATAACCCTAACCCAAGAATTTGCCTGGTAAGCCTCCTCTACATTTTTCATTTTACTTTTTCTATAAACACTCTGGTGACTTTGTTCATATCAGATTCTCAGGAGACACAGGAAAAATAAGCCAATTTGCTGCCTAAAATTCGATGACTAAAGTTCTTCCAGCCTTTACTGATTGGGATAATGTGGGAAAGGCATGGCCTGTTTATGAATGTTCAATATACTGATACCTTCTAAAGAGTGATGAACACACACTTGTGTTCATTTTCTTAAAAGAAACAAAGATACTCCAACATTACTCCAGGAGGATTTAATTGATAGTATATTAGTTAACATAGTTTTCATATGCGATCTGTCACAGGATCCCAGCTTGAATCTATTACTTGAATCGTTGCTTCAAATATTGATAACAAAAATATAAAATCATTGTGACATATTTGTATTGTTGACTAAAACATAATTTGATACAAAACTTTATAAGGATTGATAAAGCCATCCTCAACGTTGTGAAATGTTAAGTGCCAAGTCAGAAATTATTTGAATTTTTGCTAGATTAAGTTCTTAGTATAGCAGAATGAAAGGTAAAATCCCCAATTGGTGATGTTCGGAGTCCTTTGGTCTGTGAGTCACATATTTTCAAGTGTCATTTCAACCAGGGACTATTACTTATGTATTTTTAAAGACATACAAAATTGGTTAATGAAAACTGAAGCATGTATCCTGACAGATTATACATGAGTCCTGCCCATATAAGCAAAGATTTTTTGTTTGCTTGGTTGGTAGAATTGTTTAGGGGTCACACTCAGTAGTGTTCAGAGATTACTACTGGCTCTACATTCTTGTATTACTCCTGGAGGTGCTAAGGGGACAATTATGGGATGCCAGGAATCGATCCTGGATTGGCCACATGCAAGACAAATGTTTTACCTCTTTTATTATTGTTTTGGCCTTATATTATTTATAATGCCAATTAAAATCTGACAGACTACAGGGTGGGGGAATATGGGGAAAGTAAGACATTTGATATTCTACAAAGGGAATATAGTCCTGAAATATATAGACAAAGGATTAAGTACATAGCAGAATCAAAGAGAAACCATGTAAATAAAGATTTAATTAAGGAGGTTGAATTTATTTTCTTATTTCTTTTTTCTTTTCTTTTTTTTTTTTTTTTGTGGTGGGGATGAGACACCCAGTCATACGCATGGCTTATTCCTGGTTCTGCACTCAGGAACTCATTCTGGAAGCTCAGGCAACTATGTGGGGTACTGGGAATAGAACCCCATCAGTCACATACAAGGCAAATGCTCTACCCATAGACTGTACCTTGACCCAAGAGGTTGTTGAGGTTGATTTTCAAAGAAGTGATGTACCCTGAGATAATCAGACTGTCTTCTAAATTTCTTTTACATTATTAAGGGACCTGAATTAAGGATAAATTGTGTCTATTACTTTAGTTTTCATATAGTTTTGGGTAAATCATTTAACATTAGTAGAGATCAGTCTTCTCATTTGTTAAAACACGGAGATTAAATTAAGATCCCATGTACTATGTAGTAAAAAGCACTGGCATCTAGTATTATAATAGGCAATGGTAAAAATTTTTCTTCTCCCAGCAAAAACAAAGCAAAAATATTTCAGATTATATACTCAGGTGATTCTCCAGGCTTGGCATTCAATTTCTCTGCACCTCTCTTCAAACTACCATATTTTTTATACCATAATATGGGGGAAAATGTCTGTACGCCTTATGGAGTGAATGCCACCTAGAGCTGAAGCCTGCGTGCAGGGGAGGAGAGCATATACTAACCACTTGACATCAACAGTGCTACACCACCCCCTTTATTGCTCAGATATACCCTAGTATGAGCAATCAAGTTAATGCACATTTTTTATAAGTTTCTTTTTTATTTATTTATTTTATTTAACCAACTTTATTACATACATGATTGTATTTGGGTTTCAGTCATGTAAAGAACACCACCCATCTCCAGTGCAACATTCCCATCACCAATGTCCCAAATCTCCCTCCTTCCCACCCAACCCCCGCCTGTACTCTAGACAACCTTTCTATTTCCCTCATACATTCTCATTATTAGGACAGTTCAAAATGTAGTTATTTCTCTAACTAAACTGTTTGCAGTGAGCTTCATGAGGTGAGCTGTAACTTCCAGCTTTTTTCTCTTTTGTGCCTGAAAATTATTATTGCAAAAATGTCTTTCGTTTTTCTTAAAACCCATAGATGAGTGAGATCATTCTGTGTCTTTCTCTCTCTCTCTCTCTGACTTATTTCACTCAGCATAATAGATTCCATGTACATCCATGTTTAAGAAAATTTTATGACTTCATCTCTCCTGACAGCTGCATAATATTCATTGTGTATATGTACCACAGTTTCTTTAGCCATTCGTCTGTTGAAGGGTATCTTGGCTGTTTTCTGAGTCTTGCTATGTAAATAGTGCTGCAATGAATATAGGTGTAAGAAAGGGGTTTTTGTGTTGTATTTTTGTGTTCCTAGGGTATATTCCTAGGAGTGGTATAGCTGGATCATATGGGTGCTCGATTTCCAATTTTTGGAGGAATCTCCATATCGCTTTCCATAAAGGTTGAACTAGACAGCATTCCCAACAGCAGTGGATAAGAGTTCCTTTCTCTCCACATTCCCGCCAACACTGCTTGTTCTCATTCTTTGTGATGTGTGCCAATCTCTGGGGGGTGAGGTGGTACCTCATAGTTGTTTTGATTTGCATCTCCCTGATGATTAGTGATGTGGAGCATTTTTTCATGTGTCTTTTGGCCATTTGTATTTCTTCTTTGTCAAAGTGTCTGTCCATTTCTTCTCCCCGATTTTTGATGGGATTAGATGTTTCTTTTCTTGTAAAGTCTGTCAGTGCCTTGTATATTTTGGAGATTAGCCCCTTATCTAATGGGTATTGGGTGAATAGTTTCTCCCACTCAGTGGGGGGCTCTTGTATCTTGGGCGCTATTTCTTTTGAGGTGCAGAAGCTTCTCAGCTTAATATATTCCCATCTGTTAATCTTTGCTTTCACTTGCTTGGAGAGTGCAGTTTCCTCCTTGAAGATGCCTGTAGTCTCAATGTCCTGGAGTGTTTTGCCTATGTGTTGTTCTATATATCTTATGGTTTTGGGTCTGATATCGAGGTCTTTAATCCATTTGGATTTTACCTTCATACATGATGTTAGCTGGGGGTCTAAGTTCAATTTTTTGCAAGTGGCTAGCCAGTTGTGCCAACACCACTTGCTGAAGAGGCTTTCTTTGCTCCATTTAGGATTTCTTGCTCCTTTATCAAAAATTAGGTGACTGTATGTCTGGGGAATATTCTCTGAGTATTCAAGTTTATTTCACTGATCTGAGGGCCAGTCTTTATTCCAATACCATGCTATTTTGATAACTATTGCTTTGTAGTACAGTTTAAATTTGGGGAAAGTAATTCCTCCTATATTCCTTTTTCCAATGATTGCTTTAGCTATTCGAGGGTGTTTATTGTTCCAAATGAATTTCAAAAGTGCCTGATCCACTTCTTTGAAGAATATCATGGGTATATTTAGAGAGATTGCATTAAATCTGTACAATTCTTTGGGGAGTATTGCCATTTTAATGCCAATCCATGAGCAGGGTATGGCTGGAAACAGCTAAGATACTCTTCAACAGATGAATGGCTAAAGTAACTGTGGTACATATACACAATGAATATTATGCAGCTGTCAGGAGAGATGAAGTCATGAAATTTTCTTAAACATGGATGTACATGGAATCTATTATGCTGAGTGAAATAAGTCAGAGAGAGAGAGAGACACAGAATGGTCTCACTCATCTATGGGTTTTAAGAAAAATGAAAGACATTCTTGCAATAATAACTTTCAGACACAAAACAGAAAAGAGCTGGAAGTTAGAGCTCACCTCATGAAGCTCACCACAAATAGAGATGAGTTTAGTTAGAGAAATAACTACGTTTTGAACTCTCCTAATAATGAGAATGTACAAGGGAAATAGAAAGGTTGTCTAGAGTACAGGTGGGGATTGGGTGGGAAGGAGGGAGATTTGGGACATTGGTGATGGGAATGTTGCACTGGTGATGGGTGGTGTTCTTTACATGACTGAAACACAAACACAATCATGTATGTAATAAAGTTATTTAAATAAAAAAAAAGAAAAAAATAGTTAGGGGGCCAAAGAGATTGCACAGTGGATAGGGCTTTTGCATTGCATGCAGCTGATCCAGAACAGATGGTGGTGTTTCAAATCCCTACATCCCATGTGGTCTCCCTAGCCTGCCAGGAGCGATTGCTGAGTGCAGAGTCAGAAGTAAACCCTGAGCACCACGTGTGTGGCTGACAAACCAAAACAACAACAACAACAACAAAAAAGAGTTTGGTAAAAGTGTTTAATCATCTGCATACCAGTATATTTTTTAAATATACTTGGGCCTCACAGTCTGGTTTATCCAGGCATCTCACGTTACATTTATTACATATTTTAGTATACAATTTGCTTTAGAATGTTTTTCATGTTTCCTTGTCTAAAAACTATATAGTCTTATGGTCATGTGCATCTTATAGTGTGAACAATATGACCTCTTCTGTTTCCCTGTCCTGACTGAACGGGGAGGAATTTACATCCTGCTCCTTTTCTTTACTTCATGTCCTAGTGCACCAATATCCTTCTGCACAAACTCTTGCATTCACTTTTGACCTCACCACAGTGAGAGAACACTGGAACAGAACTTCCAGACTTTTTTCCTCCATTGCTTCTCCCCCATCTTAAAGTTTTACTTAAACTTGTTCTATCTTATTTCAATTCTTATATATGAACATATCTTCAAAATTGTTACTTTTAATTGTTAATAATTTTCTTCCCTGTGAGTGTGTAAATGAATTGAGGTAAGTGAGCTTTATCTTGGAGTGGATGAGCTGATCATTGTGTTTGGAAGTAGGAGGTGCTCAAGCAACACTTCTAAATACATTGTTTAAAATGCCTTTTACAGTATTCAGTAATATATGCAGAAATAGAAACAAAACAACATATTTAAAAGAAAACCCAGACATATGTCTGCTTTTTCTAATAGTCTAGAGAAAATGAGTGCTGTCACCTTCCCATTGGGAAGAGTCTAACAGCAGAGGTAATACTAATCACTTCCCATTTGTGTGTAATTGCCTATTTTCCCGAGCTGCATTTGACTGGTAGCTATGGATTCTAATCTGGTCTCATCCATTAGTGAGCATTCCATTCTAATAGCTGCTTGCCATGAAGTGGAAATGCATCACATACAGGCTACTTATTTCTGCAACATAAACTTCAAATGTTTCCTTAGGCTTATAGGATTTTGTATTTCTTGAAGTCAGGAGATGAGCAAATATTCTTTTCTTTTTCGTAATGTTTTAGATTGCCTTGCCTTCTGTAACACTGTCCTGTGCCAGTGCTTAGTGGAAACCTGTAATCTTTGGTATTAGAAAATTTGTTTTTCCAAAATACAACTCTCTTCTAAGAATCAAGGATGCATTTAGAGAAGGACTTTATGCCTCAAGGAGTAAATCAGTTTCAATTTTAGGGTACACTACTGTCAGGCAATCTTTCTTCCCTCCTTTTTTCTTTCAAAAATTAAAGACAGTTATCCCCCTAAAGTTCTGGGTGGGGGGTGTTACATGCATGGAAAAGGTAGGCAGTGGAAAATAAACATCAGCAAAGATTACTCAGGACTTGTGGGAGATCAACTCCCTAACAAAACCTCAAGGTTGGGATAATTTTCCATGTAAAACAAGTTAGGCAATTTAAATAGGAGGGAAGCAAATAGTTGCTTAGGAAAACATTTGAATAAAATATTTTAGAATCTTTTATTTCAAGGGCAGAAAACCTAATACCAGATAAGAATAGAATAAGAATTTGCCATGACTTTATACATTAAGGACGGTTGATTGCCTATGTGAATTATTCAATCCTTTCTCTCAATGTTCCCATTAAATGTTGAGAGGATGTAACTTTGCTTAATGTATCTGTCAACTTGAACTGTGGCTCATGTGTTAAGAGCCAGGATGGGAAGTGATACTGTACTGAATACAGGGATAACCTGTAAACTCACTCATGACTACTCAGGTAACACCAAAGTTTAGACAATCTCTGTGTGTGTTTTATTTCATTCTCTGAGACTTGCCCCAGCAGTCAGTCCTATAGAACCAGCAACTGGTGTTAGAAATTATCCTAAACTATAGAGATGGTCCTGAAAACATGGAGATGCAAGGATCCAGACTTGAGCCCTGCAAAGACAACAGTCTACCAGAAAGACAAGTGACTCAATGGTAATACAGAATAATAACTGTTAAGAGGAATTAAGCACATACTCTTTCATGCCGTGTTTTAGTTGAAATCAAGTGGAGTGCCTTAAGAAAAGCCTGGCCCCTGCTACTTTAGAATCAATTATTTTTGTTTTGTTTTGTTTTGGACCATACCTAACAATTCTTAGGGGTTACTTTCAATTCTGCCCTCAGCAATCACTCCTGATGGACTCAGGGGACCATAAGGGATGCCAGAGTTTGAGGCCTGATTGTCCAGGTTGACTGGATATAAAACAAACCCCTATTGCTTTAGTATTGCTCTGGCCCCAGAATATAAATTTTTGTGTTTCTCCACAAAACTAAGCTGAACTTTTTTACTTTATTATTGGTTACAGATATCCCAGAGCAAATGGAGAAGAGAAAGATGTATAAGCTGGGTAGGAGTGACTGCACAGTGGGTAGGGCATTTGCCTTACATACAGCCAAGCTCAGGACAAACAAAGGTTTGATCCCCCCAGCATTCAATTTGGATATGGTCCCCAAAGCTGGCCAAGAGCAATTTTTGAGCACAGAGCCAGGAGTAACTCTTGAGCACCGCCGGATGTGGCACAAAAACCAAAGGAAAAACAAATTCATATGCTGACTCCAGGAGTGTGGGAGAGAGAGTGAAGGAAAGAGAGACTTTTAAAAATCTGAGACTTAAGAAATAAATAGATACTTATAGGCTAGTGGGCTAACCAGAATATTAGAGCATTCTTGCTGAGATGAATCTGAATTCTAAACTTGAGAACTGAAATGACCCATGGGTATTGAGCTGTAGCCATGTGTGCTAGAACTGTTTGAAAGGGTACACAATTTTCAGTTATGACACAGGTGTATGATAAGTATAAAATCTAATTTGAGTATAGAAAGTATAGAATAAAATTTCCCGAAGCCAAGATGACTTTGTAGAGAAGTTGAGGGAAACCCCAAAGGAAAAAAATTACTAGCTGTGGAAACCTTGTGTAAAGATCAGGACCAAATAACCTCCTTTTAACCCATTTTATTTCCTTGGAATGAGTTTTTGTTTCTTAATTTTCATTTTTTTTGTACCTGGAATGCCCCCTTGTCTCAGAGATAATAACTAAGTCACAAATATGCACTTTTACAAATATGCACAGATAGGATACTGGGAATTACTGTGTGACCAAAGTCTTATAAACTCAAATAAATCTGAACAATGCCCACATGGTCTTCTGGCATCATTTGTGCAGCCTTGGAAGTCCCCAAGTAACACCAAGTGTGACCGTGGAGGCTTCCAGTGCTGCTCAAATGGCCAAGGTAGCTTCAGCACTGCTGGGATGAAGCAGCATCAGATTCTCAAGTGCCCACACTGACTGGGCAGTTTTCTTGACCTAGAACCCCCCAGAAGAAGCCTCGGGGCTTTCCAAGCACCACTTGGGACAAATACCTTGTCATTTTATGATTACTTTAATATATATCATTCTCTATTGAGCAAAGTCCACCTGCTCCAAATGCAAATACATTGGAACCCACCTAATGGAGTGGAGTGTGGAAGTAGTTGATTAAAAATTCCCCTGGTCTGGTGTTCTCAACTTAAACTTTACATTGAATTTTGAAATTCCCCTTTGAGGCCATCTGGAACCTTCTAATGAACCAATATGTTATCCTTATGAAATGGACAAAAAAAAAAAACCAAGCAGAACAAGATTAAGAATATGTCCCTACAGAGTGAAAGCACATAGTAACCTCTGTGCAAGAAAGGGCATTTTCCTTGTACACAGCCAAGCCAGTTTTGATCCTCAAAATCCCATATGGTCCCCCCAAGCCTGCCAGGAGTGACTTCTAAGCACAGAGCCAGGAGTAATCCTTGAGAGCTGCAGGTTGTGGCCCCCAAAACAACAAAACAAAACAAACAAAATAAGAATATGGCCCGAAAGAAAGGGAATCATCAATATGTGAAAGTGACCTTAGAGGACTGGAGAGGTGGCACAATGGTAAGGCTTTGCCTTGCACATGGCTGATCTAGGACAGACAGCAGTTTGATACCCATTGTCCTATGGACTCCCAAGCCAGAAGCAGTTTCTGAGTGCATATTCAGGATATGCACTGATCATCACCAGTTGTGGTCCAAAAACCAAAAAAAAAAATAATGCTTATACACCCCTTTTTTTTCTGAAAAGGTATAAAAAGAGAAAAAGGATTTATTCCTCTTTTTGGAATCCTTTCTTAATCTTGAGACTTTAATATAGTTATTTTCCTTCCCTTAAAGAAAGTCCTTTCTAAGTTCAAACCAGTCAATCTCCAGTCGCTTACTCTCATTCTTAACTGCTTGAGGATAAGAACCTGAGTGTTTATTCCTGCTATAACACTTAACCCAATTTGCTGCTTTAAATAGAACATTAAAAAAAATATCCTTAGACTAGGTGGCTCATTCTTTATCTTATGCTTTGAGGCTTCCCTTCTCTTCCAATTGAACTGACTGGAATGGCTTTCTTAGTAGTGATGAAATAATATTTATCATAAAGAAGTCCAGCCCTACACCTACCCATGCATTTCTGCTTGTTTTTCCTAAAACATGTGCAATTTACTCCATTTTATAATTACTTGACAACAGACCAATTTTTTTTCACACATAGGCTCTTAGTATCATATAATTTTATTTATAATTATTCTGAGATCATTTATTTAGATAGACAATGAATTGACATGAAAATTTCTTTTGTGCAAATAGTCTCATCCCTTTCCTAGTACCTAGCTTAGTCCTGGGAAACCAAGTACTGCTACAAATATGCAAATTTCCAGAGTGCTTGAAATTGCTGACATAGATTTGAATTCCATTAAACGCTTAATGCTTCATATTGAGCTTAAAAGAGGTAAGACTCTTTTTTGAATTTGAACTATTCATACTGTTACATCGAAGAGGGAGAGGGAAGGTGTTGCAAAATTGTCCAGCAAAGGGAAGAGACTAAAACATGCACTTGTAGGAACAAATAAGTCCCCAAAACCCAATTTATTCAAAACTGTAAGTGTGGGTTCAATGGAGTTGTCTCCAAAAGCTGAGTGTCTGCCTCAGCCTTTGGTTACACATACAGAGGGTCTGACCTTATAGCTGGGGAGGGGAACATGCAGGGTCAAGGTTACACATGACAGAGTGACATATATATATGTATATATACATATATATGTGTGTGTATATAAAGAGTTTAACTATTTTATTTAAACACTATAGTTATAAGGCTGTTCATACTACTGTTTTTTTTCATAGATTGAGCTAGTCATACACTGTATAGAAACCTTCATCCATGTACATTTCCCACCACCAATTATGTTTAGTTTGTATGTTTGTTTTTGGTTTTGGTTCACACCCAGCAATGCTCAGGGTTACTCCTTACTCTGCATTCAAAAATTACTCCTACAGGCTCCGGGGATAAAATGGGATTCTAGGGAGCAAACCCTGGCTAGCCACCTGCAAGGCAAGCTCCCTACCCACTGTGATATCGCTCTGGCCCTGTGATCAATATATTATACAAATGAGTCAGAGTGAGACATTAGCTCCAGATTCAAGATTTCTCCCACAAAGACCAGAGGAGATGAATCAGTAACACATAAAGCAGAGGAGTTTATTGGAAATGCCACACCTCTTTCAGTTGGTGGCCTCAAGGTTAGTTTTCAGGTCCCTTTGATGAAGTTACAGAGGCTTCAAGCTAGGGGAAAAACTATAGGTTGTTAGTACATGTTGCATCAACATGCATCAACACTAAAGTAGTGGATACATAATGCAGGCATCAGATGATCTTTAGGTGCAGTTTGATAAGGTCTTTGCTAGCAGGCCTCTGAGTGTTGCTAGATACCTTACATTTCTTAGTTTATCTAACTGCCCTGGGATGTGTCATGAAGTTCCTGTCTTTCTGGACCTAGTCCCAGTTCTCTGCAGCTTAATCAAGAAGCAAAATAGCAGTTAATATACATGTACATTCTAATATTTCCTTCTAACAGAGACAATAAATAGATTTGGCAAAAGCAGGACTGGAACTCAAACTTATCTTGATGTGGCAATAACCAGAGAAAGAGTATAGGAACCAGGCATTCCTTTACAGGGAATCAGGCTTCTCTTCCCATTCTAACCAGACTTCATTTTGCTTAGGTAATCCAGGGCTGGAGCGATAGCTAGTACAGCAGGTAGGATGCTTATTTTGCATGTGTCTGACCTGGGTTTTATCTCTAGAAGCATAAAAGCCCACAAGGACTGATTTCTGATCACAGAACCAGGAGTAAGCTCTGAACAAAACCAGATGTAGCCCCAAACCAAAGCAAAATGATAATTGGTTGTACAAATCTTGCCAACATGAAATCTGCCAGTCAAATAGTAATGGAAATGGTTAATAGGAGGGATTAAGAGCATTTACAAAGGAGAACACAAGGCAGGGAACTTCCTCTTCAACCACTCACCTGTGCCTGGGTGAATGGCAGGAAGGCAGCAGTTCTCATCCATGTGACTAGAAAACAAACAAACAAAAAAAAAAAACCCCAAAGAGACAAAGAGCAGCCTGGCATGCCTTGGGGCCCAAGTTCAAGAACAGAAGAGAGAGAAGCAATGGCACCAAGGTGGCACATCCTACTGGGTTCTAGCAACTGATCTCGGACTCAGAAAGAATATATTGAGAGTATAGTATGGGGCAAGACCTGGCACCATACAATAGAGGACAGAGAAAGCAGTGGACCAGAAAAAATGACATTGTTCACTGGAAAAGAGAAACTGTGGGGCACACCTGATTGTAATAACAAGGAAGCAGAGAGAGAGACCTGATATCAGCTGCAGCATGAAGCAGGTGAATTTTACTTAAAACTTTAAAAGAGTGGATATGCACTGACCTTGTAGATACCAATCCAACTTTGATGCATGTAGCCCATATGGTCCTTGAGCTCTGCGAGGTATGAGCCCTGCATGTAAAGATAGTAATAGGGTCTAAGCACTGATGGATGTAGCCCCCAAACAAAACAAAAACAAAAACCAAACTTAAAGCAAATAAATTAATATAGTAAACATCAGAAATTTTGTCTGTTCATTGGACACACAAAAGTCAAGCAGATCACAATTACAATATCCTTTTCTGGTAATTTATTATATTTTTTTACTTTCATTCTTAAAAATAGTTATCATTCTTTATGAATAAGTTTATATAAGTTGTGTTATGAATAAAATGGAGAGGGATAAAGAGATCACCTAATGGTTTATTTCAGGGGTCTAAAACTCAATTTACCTGGGGGCTGTAGGAGGCAAAGTCGAGGTGAGGCAGAGCCGCATAAAAAATTTCACACACAAAAAACAAAAGTCCTCAAACGTCATTATTAACAGTTTTAATTATTTCTTTTGAACATGAATAGAACATTGAATGAAGATCATGAACAGTTCTTCTGAACATGGCATTTTTTGCCTCTTCCTTGCTGCCAGAGACTTGACAGTGCTTCTTCTCACAAACCTGAACCACATTTGGCTTTACAGAGGAGCTCAGTTTGAGACCCTCAGTATGGCATGAAGATGATCATTATTAAGTCTAGACCTGTACTTTGACTTATTGAAGTTCAATGTGGAGAATAACTTTTCACGACAACATAAGTTTGCTGCCCCAAAAAGGGCACACGGTGCGCTTGAACATTTGGGAAAGCTCAGGGAAGTCGCGGGGGGGGGGGGGGGATACTCCCAGAAATTGCCATGCATATCGCTTTTACACTAATCTCCCTGAAATTGGCTTTGAGATCATAGGTTGCATTGCAGGTCAATGAGCTCCATTTGAAGCACAGGAGGGGCAATCTTGCACATCAAAGGAAAAGGGGGTCACAAAAATTTGGAAAGTGGCTCTTTGCTTTTAGAAGTCTTGCAAATTCTGTGATCAAATTCTTGCTCTAGACAGTAAAAGATAGCATCAACATATTTCTCACACCCTGAATGGTATGCCTACCATCCACAAGGTTCCTTGCATGCTGGAAATGTCAAAGGTTTTTTTCTGAGAGAGCTGGAATGTTTCCCATAACACAAGTTTTGTGGAGAATGCCTCTCATAGGCAGCACTGATAAGCTGCCCAGAGCCTTGTAACATCTTGTTTAGTACATTCAGCTCATGTGTGATGTCGAACAAGAAAAGCTAAGTCCACAAGCCATTTGTGATCATTTCAACTCAGAAACAGCATTCCATCCTTCTCCATGACGGCTTTTACTTCTTCTCTCAACTCAAAAAATTCTTTCAGTACATTTCCCCTGCTGAGCCAATGTACCTTCAGTGAAATAGAGCACATCTCCATATTCTGACTCCATTTCCTCTAAAAAAAAAATCACGGAACCTCCTGTGCTTTAAGCCCCTGGATCTGATTTGGTTGATGCATTTCACAACAACAAACATCACATTGTCACACGGCAGGCATTTACTGCAAAGGGCCTGCTGATGGATAATGCAGTGAAGAGCAATGGCTTTCTCTACACCCTTCTCTTCAAGTTTATTTTTGAACAAGTGCCACCAGTCCATTTTTCCTCCCTGTCATCGATGGTGCTCCATTGGTTATTATTCCAACAAACCTCTTCCATGGCAAACCTGCATTCTTAATGGCATCACACAGATGCTGAAATATCTCATTAGTGGTGGTCTGGCCATGCATTGGAATTATTGTGAGCAGCTCCTCTGTCAATTCAAAATTGCAATCAACACCACGGACATAAATTGTGAACTGCGCAGTGACTGTTATATCTGTTCCCTCATCAAGAGCAACTGAGTATGCATCAAAACATTTGTCTTTCTCACAAAGTTGATGATAAATGTCACTTGACATATCAGAAATGCACTCTGTCACAGTGTTGGCAAAGGCTGATTTTGCTAAACGGACCTTTCTGTTCTGGAAAGATAATACTTGCAGCCTGTAACATGCATTTTTTTTTAACAAACTCTCCTTCTGTGAATGGTTTCCCTGCCTTAGCAATCATCTCACTAGCCATGTAACTAGCTTTGACTGATGCAACATTCTCTTTGGTTGCTTTCTTGAAGAAATCTTGTTGCCTCATTAGTCATGCTTTAAGACGTGGCAAACCCGCTGGGGCTCTCTGATTTCCTTGATATTTTGCACATTCCTCAGCATGGTTAGTTGAAAATGGCATTTCAAGTTGTATTCCTTGTGCACTTCAAACTTTCTCTGAGCAAATAAGACATGTGGGGATGCCCCAGTGCTCAACAAAGTAATACTTGCGTCTCCCACTTTTCCTGAAATTGTCTGTGCTCATCACCAATCTTTCTCTTCACTGCACGCTTTGATGAAGTCATGATGAAGGTATGACAAAATCTAATTTTGTAATAAACTTCTCTCTCTTCTCTTCCTTCTCTCCCTTAGACCTCCGATAATGCAAGGGACAGTAGGCAGGAGCAATAGAAATGACTTCTGCACTAGGCGCAAAGTATTTGCTATTATTCGCTTACCGAATATTCACAATAAAAAATCGCATTAGTAAGAAAAAAATCGCAAAAAATCGCATTGAACATTTGCATACCCCAAACGGAACTGCTTGGAGTATGCAAATGTTTAATGCAATTTTTTTCTTACTAATGCGATTTTTATTGTGACTATTCAGTAAGCGAGTAATAGCGAATACTGCGATATTTGAGAGGCCGGCCGTGGGCCTCAAAAATTGTACGGAGGGCCGCAAACTGCTCGCGTGGCCCGTGAGTTTAAGACCCCTGGTTTTAGTTAATACCATTAGTCATGTTAAATTTCACCAAATAAAAGGTAGATAGATTATAAGAGCACTTAAAATGGAAATACAGGTCAGGTAATGTGGGTATCCCTGCCCCAACCATCCTGTTTACTCCCACCTGAATGATCAGACCTACGCACACTTAGGATGGGCAGGGATACCTTGAAGAAAGGATAATAGGGCTGGCAGTGGGAGAGGTGGAAGAGTAAGAGATCATGGAGGGCAGCAGGAAAGAGACTGCTTAGCTTAGAAGGCATGTGGAGAAATGCACTTGGTGGTTAGGGCCATGCAACAAAACTGGCTGTCTCCTGAAATGTCATTTGACTGAATTTCTACACCCTTGTACTGCGCCTTCAGACCCACCAGCCGAAGGAGCTACAGGCCCATGCCATCCAGAGAAAAGCCTCACCCCAACACTAGGACTCTATCTTTCATATTTATACAAGATAACTTCCTTTTTGACCTGAAGATATCAGGAAGAGCAGCAATTTTTGGGTTTTTTGTTTTTTGGGGTTTTTTGTTTTGTTTTTGGGTCACACCCAGCAGCACTCAGGGGTTACTCCTGGCTCTATGCTCAGAAATCGCTCCTGGGCAGGCTCAGGGGGCCATATAGGATGTTGGGATTCAAACAACAGTTCTTCTGCATGCAAGGCAAACGCCTTACCTCCATGCTATTTCTCCAGCCCCAAGAAATTCTTACTCATGTATACATGGTTGGGGACAATGCTAAATGGACCAGTCAGTAGTGATATCCATCAGAAAGAAAACATAGACTATAAAGATCAGCAAGAAACCAGAGACAGACCAGCATCCCATTAAGAACATCAGAAATAACTGAATTCTGAACAACACTGTGGACCACAGCTTCTAAAATAAAGATATTTAAGAAATTTATTCAATGGTCTCCATTCTTGTTATTATAGTTTATTTCAAATCTTAAAGTATGAAAAATATTTTAAACCTGTTCTTTTCTAAGGTTGAACATTGTTTTTAGGAAGAAAGGAGGGAAAAGATTTTGCCTGTACTATGTTGGTAAATGTTTAACGCTGGCTTCCTTTTTTTTTTTGTAATCCCAAAATGCTTGCTCTCTAGCATTTATTTCTATCCTGAAAATTGTCTTAATATGGTCACTCAGACTATCAATAAGATGCCAGTGAATGGAGTTGAGAAGAACCAATATCAAACAGCCACTGGAATAGGTTGGTGTTGCCTCCAGCACTCTACTGAAGTGTTTTCTCTTTTCCTTTTCATTTATACTATACAAGGGACATAGTAAAATCACATAGATGGGGAAGAACACTGTACTATATTGACCATACACTTCAAGGCCTTCTACTGTGAATATTTTCTTCATGACCTTTTGCTCTAATGGCATTACAAAAGATCAGGCTTCATTTCCTTTTTTTTTTTTTTGAGCTTCCTGATTATTTTTCTTATTGTGAGTAAATTTATTATGATGTATTTTTTTAATTTTTATTTTGATCATAGTGGCTTACATATCTCTCACATTAGTATTTTAGGTACAGTTAACATTGAGTCAGGGGAATACCCACCACCAAATTTGTCCTCCCCCCTTCCCTGTTCCCTTTCTGCAACCCATATCCCCACTATCACCCCCCCAGGCTGCTAAAGTAGGTGGTCCCCTCTTTGTCTAGCTTACTAACAGTGATCATACATCTTTTTGGTCCTGGTGCCCTCCTTGTTTCTCCCTCTATTTGAGAGGCTAACCTAGATAAATCGAATTATGTGGTTTTGTTCTTATTCTTCTGGAAGCCTTGCAAAAGTTCATTCAACAAATTTGATATTCAACTAAGTCTGACCCCCCAGGATCGCTCAGCCACTTTCCATTTTTAAAACTCATTGTTTCATTACTTCAAAGATATATTACTTCATTTGCTTTTTTTCTAAGTCACATGTCTTTTTTTCTTGAGGCAGAGTGGAGATATCTTGGATTTTAACAAGCTTCTTTGGAAAAGTTATTTATCTTTATAGTTCCTGATGGATATTTGTTCTCTGTGAAATGGATTTTATTGATAATTACAATGCTCATTTTGAAAAGAATATTGATAATGATTAGATATTTGAATAAAGGGGTCTTTACTTCATTTCACTATTATTGTATGGTTAATGAGATGACACAGCAAGGCACAGGAAGACAGTTTGAAAATTATGAAATGCTATCTACTCTTAGAGTATTTTAATGGGTCTTTAATGCTTTGTGAAAATGTATCAATGCACGAAGAAAAGTAGTTTTATTAATATTTTTAATATCCACTAAAACTGCAATAGATGCTGCATATAATATTTGCTTACAAAATAAGTGATTTCATGCAAAATAATGCTGTATTTTGAATAATTGATTCCTTGGATGCATAGAAAAACATGCAATACTATGCTTAGCATTGCATTATTAAACAGAAGGAGTTGAAACTTTTATTTTGTGTAAGAATTTTATATAAGAATATTTTGTATAAGAATTTGTATAAAACTTTTATTTTGTATAAGAACAATGTCATCAGACATTTAAATATTCCTATATTGTAATATTTGAATATTCTGAAGAGGGAAAATTTTAATGCAAACTAAAATAATCTTTTATTTAAAAGTGCACATTGTCTAAATAAAGAATTTAGAAGGCAGTGAACATGACCTATAAGTAATTTACCTGATTAATATGCTTGTCCCCCAAATCCACCAATTACTTTCTTTTCATTTTTGCTTCAGAAATACTTAAAAACCTTATCATTGCAACACCAAAGCAGTCCACTAATTGTAATCAATTACTTGTAAAGTGAACACTTTTTAAGGAGTTATACAATAAATGATAAATTATTCAATTATTCATCCATCCTACAATATTTGCTGCACACCTACTATGTAAGAATCTATTAGACACAGTATAATATGAAAATAAATCAGGTTTGATATCTATAGTAGCTATATGTTATCCTTGCCCTAAAAGAAATGTTTGCTTCCTACCTCCCCAGGGTTATTATAATGAATGTTTATTTGGAAAGAAAAAGATTATTGTGGTTATAATTAAAAATCTTTAGATGAGCAGAAAATTTTGAGCTTTCAGATGGACTTTAAACATTACAATTGTGTTTTAATAAGAAGATAGCAGGAGATTTGATCTCAGCAAAAGGAGAGAAACAATGGCAATGGGACCACAGAAGCAGGAACTGGAATGTTAGAACCACAAGTCAATAAATGCTGACAGCCAATAGAGGAAGAAAATTAATTTTTCCTTAGATCTTTAAAAGGAAATGTGGCCTTGTCAACACCTTGATTCAAACCTTTGCCCTCCAGAACTGTGACAAAATAAATTTATGTTGCTTAAGCTATCAAATTTGTCATAATTTGTTATGGCAGCCTGTGGAAATAAATATAGAGAACATATTTCTTTTTACATTTTATTGTTGCATTAAAATGGTTATGAGTTTAGAAGGAAATAATACATTTTATTGGAGTTATTAGGACATTTACTGAAGAAATAAAATTTTGAAAAATTAAAAAGTGAAAATACTTTAGGTGTTTGAAAGATAAAAAATACAAAGTTATATAAGAAGGTGTTGACAGATGGGATACTTGGTTTAAATGTGTCTGGAACAGAGATGGAAGTAGAAAACATATTCTAGGCAAAAAAGAAACTTGTAATTGGGATATAAAACAAAAAATTGAAACAGTGGAAAGAACTTAATAAGTTTGGAAATTGTAGAGACATAAAGGACTGAATCAAACCTAGAAAGAGAAGTTTATTATATATTCTACAGAGACTTACAGAAGGGTAGTGGATTGGAATTATGTCCAGAAATATTTTTGGTTTTTTGATCATTGTATAATTTAAGTCAAAAGTACCCAAATTTATAAAGTAACTGATTAGAGGGAAATAATTAATCTAAGGAGTAGGACTTTTATGAGCTAATTTGTGTTTACCCTAAATTTATATTTGCTGAAATTCTAACCCACAATGCCTCAGCATTTGAAGAGAGAGCCTATAAAGAGGTGGCATGAGTAAAAGGTTACATTAATAGGCCCTAATTTAACATGGTTGGTGATCTTTATAAAAGGTTATTGAAACACAAAATGCACTCATGGGTGACCATGTGACAAGCTGATCTTCTGAAACCAGAGGAGGGAGACCTAGGAGAATGAATCTGCTGACATCTTGACCTTGGAGTTCTAGTCATACTGTTTTTCAGACTGTTCTACAATCATTTAGTCTAGCAGCCCTAGTAAACTAAGGAATTACATGATGAAAGTTTTATGTCAAAGCACATATTCTACCTATACATACTTTGGATGTGTGCACTTATTTGCTCTTTTACAAAAGAGTTGAAGACAAACTGATAGTATAGGCATGGAGCTTAATTTTATAAGCTCCAAAAAGGCGGTATGTCATTTCTATGTTGTAAACTTAAATATCTTAAAACAAGTGTGCCAGAGTTGCCATGACTATAGTCTTGTTTCATTCAAGAATATTATTAAGGATCCCTTCAGGCTCACAATCTCCTTGCAGTTTTCTTTTGCCTTTGATCATAAATAATGATATAGAACAAATGTTGATTTCAGGTATTTGTTGATTGCATTATAAAATATTTTCATAGTCTTAATTTTTGGACTTCCACACTAAGTCATCCATCTTGATCCTCCCCTTCCTAACCTGTCCAAAGTTTATCATCAGTCTTATTAAGTGGAGAGTCTGCTCCTGAAGGTGATTAATGATTGAAAATAAATAAAAAAACCTCTGGACTTTGTCTATAGTTTATAATGCAATGTTATTTAGAAGATGGTGTAATAGAGGTTTGGCCCAGATCCATTTGTGCTTAAGGCTCACTCTTCTTTGTGTGCTGAGGGATTACTCCTAACAGGACTTGTGGGATCATATGTCAAGAAGGAAATTAAACCCAAGGTTGGTAGTATTGTTGGCACATCAGAATGGAATTAAAAAAAAATGACTCAGTCAAAAGACCGGGAGAGGAGGCTAAAGTCCCAATAAATCCTCATTCACGTTATTATCTTCAGCCATCTGCAATGAGGGGGCTATACCTATGGAAAGAAGAGATTCCAAAATTTTGATTAGTCTTGACTTTTGTTTCCATTTTTCACATCTTTTAGGTTTTGAGGAAAGCAGAACTGCAGGATAGCTAATTCGATGTTGCATTTTTGTTTTTGGTCAACCAATAAGCTGACTGACATCAGCTTATTGATGTTGAGTATACAGCACCACACTGGATGCCTAATGGAGGGGTAGAGACCCATTCAAGTCACTCCTGAGGATTGTGAAGGAAGATGACATACTCAACACTATTTAACTATTGTAAATTAGTGCAGAACAGACAGAATGCTAGGCATTAGAGCTGGTGTATTAGACAACATCTGATTATTTTCTAATATGTGTTTAATAATGAGCCAAATAAAATAAAAGCCATAAAAGGTCATAAAATCTATTTCTACCACATAGAAATAAGAGGTCAGCTGAGTACACATGATTTACTCAGATGGTAACAAGGAATAGTACACAAATGAATTGTATCACTTTCTGTGTCCTTAAGAATTTAGAAATTTGAAAATTTAACAAAACTTTATAAACTAGGCTGGCTTATGGATATTGATATACTCATTATATAATCTATTATTTGTGTATTTTACATTAGCACATATACTATATGGATGTAGGTTTTATATTATATGTAGGTTTTATACTGTATTCCTGATGTTAATAAAATGAATAATACAAACATGATTTCTACCTCGTGGAACTTGAACTTATAGTCTAATGAAAAATAAGTATTAGTCACACAATTGCACAGTTTTCAAATTACATTTGGTAATGTGCTTTGAAAGAAAATTAATAGAAAAAGTAGGCTGGAGGAATAGGAAGTCAGAGTGAGTTAATAAACAATCCAGAGGATGAGTAAGAGAATTAGATGGAGAAGGGACGAATTCTAGAAATGAAGCACTGTCTGCAAAGACTTGAATTCGCAAAAAGATGCCTATCTGCAGAAAGTCATAGGTCCTGATTCTGGCATTCCTAAGGCCTATTGACATTTTTAAATCTCTATTTAAATTTCTTTATCCTCTTTCAGATATACATATGGATTTTTACTTTCCAATTCAGTAAGTCCACAAAGTTCCAGAAAACTGTGTGAACTTGAAATTTAGAACTCCTGTCTTTGGCACAGGTGATTGGAACTAGTTTTCAGGAGAGGAAAGGATTTTAACAGCAACAACATGTCAGGAATGAGCAGAATTTGTAGTATTTGGGAATTTGAGAGACAAGGACATCTCCCTAGGCAAGATGTTTATTAGTCTTACTAAAGTTCCATCAGATGCTCTCAATTCTCAGGAGCCAAGGTGAATAATAAGGGAAGATATTATTTCTATGCTTGTATGCATCTGTGACTTTGCTTGCACTGTTAATAGTAGCAGTTGGCCTTTAGATAATGACTTCTTTCCAATTTCCCCCTGATTCAGCTCTTATTTCTCAGTGTGTTTCTCATCAGCTTTAGTGAGTTTGTATAGTATGTATGAGGCTATGGCAGAGAAATAGACTCCACCACATTGCTTTTCTGATTCAATGAGCTTCAAAAATATCAGCATTAATATTAGCCAACTGTGGAATACCAAACCTCTCCTAGTGGATTCTTATTAGTATTTGGTCAATCAAGTTAATTGATTTATAATATATGTGGAAGAAAAGACTATTTGAAATAGAATTCATGTTTGATGATAGAAACCTTTCCATAAACTTAAAACTACAAACTAGATTCTTCATGGAATGATAAAAGTGGGCAGGTAGGTATTTAAATCCCATGCAGAGTCTATTTTCAATAATAATTATCTTGCTATGCCTTAAATGGTTTTTGCTTGAGTGTTAAAAGGTTTGTGAAGATTAGATTATTTAAATGGCAAAAATCAATTTTCCTGAACATGGACAGTCTTTTTCAGTCAACTGTAAAAAGTCAAAGAAAGTAAAAAACAGGGTGGAATTTTATGCATGTCTTCCTTTTTAAATGTGTAAGAAAACAAAATTTGTTAATACAAAGGAAACTAGCATGTCGGGGGGGGGGAGGGAGCAGGGGTTGGGAAACAGTTAAGCAAAAACTCCTTTCTGAGGCTGTTGGTGGAACTGGTCAATGCTATGGCCACAAACCTCATCAAAACCTATGTCTTGAGCTCAGAATCTTCAGTGTAAGCTTATAGCCAGGATGGCTCAGGCAGAAGATATAAGATGAAAGTGTAAAATGTGATGCTCACAGAAGAAAAAGTTTGTCATTTGTCAAACTGTAACTGTCATGATTTTCTTCAAAACCAGTATGTTGCTTAAGCCGCGTTTGACATTAAATCAACTTGAGATAAGATCTGGGATAGACCTGCTTATGAAGAGTTTCTTTAGGACAGAGGGAAAAAAAACTCCTATATTAAGTTTACTGATACATGGTAGACAGTGATATTTATACAGGAATCTAGATGAAAAGTACTCTTTTAGTGTAGAAAAACTGGCAACATCAAACTTAATGGGGCAACTAAAGCAAGATGGTTTACACAACTGAACGGGTTTTCTCAGTATCAGTCGGGCAGTTTAAGACCAAAGTGACAATACTGGTTACCATGGAAACAACTGGCAGATAACACTTTTTAAGACATATATACCTTTGGCATGTATATAACTTGTAAATATGATTTATGATCAGTGATGGCAGCAGAATCATAAGAAATTTTTATCACTTCCTTAACTAGCTAAAATATTAACAATTGAAGGTAATACTCAAAATAGGGGCTATTACCAGCTATAGCTTTTATCTATGTGGCAGAACAAACACTTAAAGACAGACCTATCTTTGTCATGAAAAAAACACTGTGAAATCCCTAGTGATTTACCCCTCCTCTCTATTTGAAGCCTGTGGCCTTTATCCCATTTTCTTTTCTTGTTTTGTTCTTCTTTCTTTTTTCTCTTTTTCTTTACTTTTTTTTCTTTTGTTCTTTCTTTATCTTTCTCCTCCCTTTTCTTTCTTTCTTTCCTTTTTTCTTCTTTCTTCCTTTCTTTTCTTCTTTCTCCCTCCCTCTTTCTTTTTTCTTTTTCTTTTTCTCTTTCTTTCTTTTTTTCTTTTTCTTTCTTTCTTTCTTTCTTTCTTTCTTTCTTTCTTTCTTTCTTTCTTCTTTCTTTCTTTCTTTCTTTCTTTCTTTCTATCTTTCTCTCTTTCTTTTTTCCTTCATTCTTTTCTTTCTTTTCCATCTTTCTTGCTCTCTTTCTTCTCTTTCTTTCTTTCTTTCTTTCTTTCTTTCTTCCTTTTCTATCTTTCTTTCTTTCTTTCTTTCTTTCTTTCTTTCTTTCTTTCTTTCTTTCTTTCTTTCTTTCTTTCTTTCTTTCTTTCTTTCTTTCTTTCCTTTCCTCCTTTCTCTTTCTTTCTTTTTCTCCCTCTCTCCCTCTTTCATTTTTCTTTCTTCTTTCTTTCCTTCCTTCCTTTCTTTTTCTTTCTCTGTTTCTCTCTCCCTCCTCCCTCCCACCCCCTCCCTCCCTCTCTCCTTTCCTTCCTTCCTTCCTTCCTTCCTTCCTTCCTTCCTTCCTTCCTTCCTTCCTTCCTTCCTTCCTTCCTTCCTTCCTTCCTTCCTTCCTTCCTTCCTTCCTTTTAGTTTTCTTGTCTCACTTGACTGTGCTCAGGGTTTACTTCTGGATATAAATACTCAGGAATAACTCCTGATGAGCTCTCTGAGTATGCTGTTTCATTGAAGGCATATCTCTGATCCTGTCTTTTCTGTTGATTATCATCTTTAGAATTCATACCCATGTAGATTTTTTACATATGTAATTGAATTTGTATATTTTTGTTTGTTTTGTGTGCTGCTAATTTAATTGACTAGTCATTATAGAGTCCAAATGGGTAAGAAAAACATTCCTTCCTCAGCACCTTTTTCATTGACTTGCAAATTCTACTTCCAAATACAATCATGTTGAAAATTTTGAGAGGGTATGTGTGTGAATTTTGGGGTTTATAGACAATGAGATGATAACAAAGGACAAATACATGATGACTGATATTAGGGGAATATAAGTTCATAGTACTTTGAAGATGAACTGAAATATTAATTATAGACTAATATAGTTAATATAGATAGACTATTGGGAACACTGGTGAAGAGGACAAACTGGTAGTTAGATTGATATTTGAATATTTAATGCCTAGGATGAATGTATTATGAACAACTTGTTAAATTACTGTGTTATAATAATAGCTTAAAAAGTAAAGATTGGTTAATTGCTTGATTAGCAGAAAGAATATACTTGACTTGAATAATTAATGACATTTCTCAGAGGATTTGTGATTTGAGCAGGGCATTGAATGAGGTATAGAATATGGACAGAATAGCATGAGATAGGAAATGGAAATTTTCATTTTCCTTTGTTAGTGCTTGCAAGGCAGACTCCTTACTGCTCCGGCCCCTCTTTTAGAAGATCAGATAATTTCATAAATCCCAAGTTAAAAAAATTCATTGTAGCTCATGAATTTTCCACACTGGAGAAAGACATTGAGTTGAATATAAAGTTGAACATAAAGTCTCATTATGTAGCAAAAATGGCTGAAATAAAGTTTACCTTTATATTATAATAATTTGAGAGTAAATAAGAAATTTGGAAAAATTACAAGATAGCAAATATGAATATAGATATATAAAAGTATACATACATGTTAATACAAATATCAGTATATAAATATAAATAAATATAGGAGACAAAAAACATAGTTTGGAAAAAAGAGAATGGGTCTTCTACCTCCTTGGTTAATAAAATCATGAAGGAAGTTATAAGCAGTATTTGTTTATTATTCAATCAATCATTCCCTTTTAGGGGGAGAGAGACCACTTATTTGCATGTGTGCAAATCATGGACTTTACCTCTGAGCCATACCCTAAGCCCCTCTATATTTGATAAACAACATGCTTAAAAATCTTATTTCGATTGGAATTTTTGTAAGAAGAGATTGGATTGAATGTTCCTCAGATTATTATAAGTAAATGTGAAGAGTAGAAAGTGAGGTAAAGGGGCCGGGTGGTGGCGCTGGAGGTAAGGTGCCTGCCTTGCCTGCGCTAGCCTAGGACGGACCGCGGTTCGATCCCCCGGCATCCCATATGGTCCCCCAAGAAGCCAGGAGCAACTTCTGAGCACATAGCCAGGAGTAACCCCTGAGCGTCACAGGGTGTGGCCCCCCAAAAAACAAAAACAAACAAACAAAAAAAAAAACAGAAAGTGAGGTAAAGAGGTGGAAGCAATCCTGAATTCCAGAATACAAATGGGAAATAGAGGGCGAGAAGCAGAAATGGGAATGGAAAGTTTTATACTTGGCATATTATTACACTAGGCAAATTAGTTTTGTAAATTATTCTTTGTAGCCCACTCTTGTTCTCATGAGCAATTATTGAAAGGCAGGGAAATAAGCTAGAATACCTTTCTGTAATATCTGCTGATTAATCAGAATTTTATTGTATGCTCCTTAACTTCTTAAAGGCTTTGTTCTGAATGGTAGAGGGAATTAATTATTATCTGGCCTTCAATAAAGGGGAGTAAAGCAATATTACCATATTATTTCTTTTATTTAAAGTACCTTGATTTATACATTTATTCATAGTTGAGTTTTAGATATAAATTGTTTCAGCAACAGTCGAACCACCAGTGTCAACCTCCCTCAACCAATGTTCCCAGAGTCTATCTAATATCTTCCCTTCTCAACCTTTCAACACAGCAGGCACCTTTTTGAGTTTGATTGTTAATGTTTGGCAAACCCTTTTCTTCTTTCTTTCTCTGTTTTTCTCTCTCCCACTCTTTAAATAAGGATATCTTAATAAAAGTGTACTTTAATTCAAATCATTCTTTCTAAAGATTTTGTTCAGTAGCTATAACCCAAATACTTTTATTTCAAAACATTATTCAAAATAAAATGAACATAGAATGGGCCTAAAATCTCTATTAATATAAATTATATTGCTTTATGGTGAATTATAACTGAAAACTGTCAAAAACTATCTTAAGATTAGTGATAATCTAGCTTATAAGCAAACAGACAAATAAAAAACAAAACAAGAAAACCCAAAAAATTCTTGTTGCAGTCAGTGTTGGAATCAAGGTCTTAAAATGATGGAGAAGTTGGAAAGATAGAACAGGAGGCAAAGCTCTCATTATTCACCAGTTCAAACCTTGATACCTCATATAATTTCCCCATCCAGATGAGGTGTGATTTCTTAGTCCTGAACCTATAGTAAACATGAGAAAAGCTGGGTGTGATGGAGAAAAAGGAAAAAGAAGGAAGAAAGGAGTAAGAGTTGCACTTGTCTGAGGCCAACCCAGGTTCAATCCCTGGAATCCCATAGGGTTAATCAAGCCCTGTAGAAGTGATCCTTGAATACCAAGCCAAGAGTAAGTCTGGAGCACAGCAGATGAAGCCTCCCCACCAAAAAAGAAAAGAAAGAAAATAGAAGAATTAGAAGGAAAAGAAATTAATCTGAATGTTTCTATTATTAATAATGTATATGTATTTTAACTATATATTTTTATTTTAAATAAAAATATTTAAATATAAATATATATAGTATTTTAAACATAGAAGTAAACTTACATGTCTAACCAGGAAAGGATATTTGAAACACTTTTATGCCTGCTGAATATAGCTCATGACAAGTTGATTTCATTTGTAATTTATTTTAATAAGATGTGACAGAACCCTGCCACTCCAACAATACTTTTTCTTGTTTTGTTTTGTTTGTTTTGATATTATTTTACTTCTCTTTTTTCTTCCACTTTTTTCTTTCTTTTTTAATCATGTGGATATTATTTGGTGATTTTTTTGGTTAGGTGCATTTTTTTTCTTTTTTTGGTAGTTGCTACCAAATTTTTCCTTCTCTTTTTCTTATCCTTTTTATCTCCAACAGAATCACATAACTTGAATCATTCAGCCTCATAAATTGAGGGGGAAATGATGATACCAGGACCAGTCATATGAACATGTAGTGAAAATAAAAAATGATCAGACTTGAACACCAAACCCAAAGTCAATGATAACAGAATAGCTACCCAATCTACAACAAGCTGTAAAGTGGAGACCAGTTACATTAGTATTCTGGGGGGGTAAAGGAGGGAGATATGGGATACATGCTGGGAACAGGGGTGGAGGAAGGACAACACTGGTGGTGGAAATGCCCTTTATTCATTGTCACTATGTACCATAAATAATTCTGTAAAAGACTTTTAATGCACTTCAGTCACAATAAAAATTTATTAAAAAAAAAGACAAGCTAGTAATTCAAAATACTAGAGGGGAATTTCCTTCATGTTACATTTTAACTTTCCAAGTTATACCATAGGGCCACAGTGTGTGTGCATGTGTGTTTCATCATTTCTTATAGCTATGTAATATTTTATTGTATATATGGACCACATCTTCATGATCCATTCATCTCTTGTTGGACATCTAAGTTGATTCCAACTATTAACTGTTGTGCTGAGTGCTGTTGTCCTTTGATTATGTCCTTTCAAATGAAAGATTTTCTGTCCTGAGGCTAGATACCCAAAAATAGAATTGCTGGGTCATAAGGCAGTTCAATTCTGAGTTTACTAAGAACGTTCATACTGCTTTGGGGTTGATTCAGAAAACATTTCCACCAGCAGTGAGTGAGACTTCCTTTTTTACCACATTCTCAACAACATATTATTCCCAATATTTTTGATATGTGCCATTCTCACTTGTATAAAATGATATTTCACTGTCATTTTGATTTGGAGTTCCCTAATGATAAGTGATCATGATTATTTTTCATGTGCCTTTTGATCAGTTGTTGCTCTTCCTCAGAGAGGTATTTGTTCATTTCCCAAATCTTTGATAGTGTTTATAGATTTTTGTGGGTTAATCTTTGTGAGTAATTTGTTTATACTGGATATCCACTTGATATGTTGAGTGCAAATATTTTAAGCTATGTGAGTGGAACTGTCAGTAATAATTTTGTGATAAAATATAAATTAATATTTACCAAATTTTTTTCATGGTGTAGAGTTTTATTTTTTTAATATTTTTATTTAAACACCTTGGTTACAAACAGGATTGTGGTTGGGTTTCAGTCATATCAGATGACAACCCCCCATCACCAGTGCAACATTCCCATCACCAATGACCCAAATATCCCTCCTCCCCTCTCCGCCCCCACCTGTACTCTAGACAGGCTTTCCACTTCCCTCATATATTCTCATTGTTAAGATAGTTCTCAATGTGGTTATTTCACTAACTAAACTCATCACTTTTTGTGGTGAGATTCATGAGGTCGGCTGTAACATCCAGCCCTCCTCTCTTTTGTCTCTGAAAATTGAGAAATGTCTTTCATTTTTCTTAAAACCCATAGGTGAGTGAGACCATTCTCTGTCTTTCTCTTTCTCATATATAATTTTCTGATATATATACATACATTAATATAAGGTTAATTTATATTTTTATAATTTTATTTTTAATAATTTTTATTGTGACCAAAGTGAATTATGAATTTTTTACAGTAATATTTAAGGTACATAGTGACAATGAATCAGGGGCATTCCCACCACCAGTGTTGAACTCCCTCCACCCCTGTTCCCAGCATGCATCTTATATCTCCCTCCTTTGCCCCGGACTGCTAGTGTAACTGGTCACCTCTGTGTACACAGCTTGCTGTAGATTGGGTATAGATTCTGTTGTCATTGACTATGGGTTTGGTGTTTAAGTCTGATTATTTTTTTATTTCTATTCAATGTTCATATGACTGTTTGGTCCTGGTACCATTCATTATTTTCCCCCCTAGGAGGCAGAACAAGATGATTTAAGTTATGTGGTTCTGTTTGAAAACAAAAAGAAAAAAGAAAGAAAAAACTGAGAGGAGCCTGTCTAGAGGTTTTATATATATATATATATATATATATATATATTTAGTTATTTATATATATATATATATTTAGTTATTTATATATATATATATATATATAAAAATTTAAAGAAGAAAGGGAAAAAAAGAAGAACAACATAACAAAAATATATTAAAATTATACTTATTTTTTCTCCAACACAATTAGCTGTCTTTTAGATTAGTCCATGCTTTTTTTAGCCATACAGAAACTTTATAGTTTAATGTAGTTCCTATTGTTTAGTTCTGATTCGTTAGCCTTATCCATTGATATTGTCTTATTGACAAATCCCTTGAGGTCTAGCTATTGGGACATCCTACCTATGTATACATTGTGTATTTTATAGATTCAGATCTAATCTCAATATCTTTGATCTACTTTGAGTTGACTTTTGATAAGGTGCGAAACATGGAGCCACATTTATTTTATTACACATTAGTAGTCCAATGTACCTGACACCATTTATTTTATTTTTATTAATATTTTTTATTTATTTCAAGAAATTCATCACATAGTTGACATAACTGATCATAATACATTTGTTTCAGGAAGATCAAAAGCAACATGATTTAGAAAACAGAAATTTGAAAGAAAATCTAAAGAAATGGAAGAGAATGTAAAGAAAAGTTCAGTAGCAAGTATATTTTTGAAAATTATTAAATCACCAATAAACTCATTAAAGCACTAGCCGAAAGTTTAGTAAGCTTTGCTTTTTTTTTTTTTTTAAGGATAAGAGTTAAAAAAAATAGTGAAAACGGTTTGAGTGGCAACTGTTGTTGTTTGCATAGCAAAATATAGGGGAAATGGAAAGGAAAGCCTTGTCCTAAATACTAGATATTAGATAAGAACTTGTTTGCATATGTAATGTTTTCCCATTTTAATGTGCCTATGCAAAAGGAGGGACAATGCCACAAGATATTATTGGTGCACATGGGGGCTGAGGGAACAAGTCCAACAATCCCTGTAACAGCGAGGCTCTTCTGAGAGAATTCTCTATTAAAAAGATTGCAACCAAAAACAATGGGTAAAATTTTCACTATATAAGAGGATATTCAGTAAGAGTTATAGCTATTAAGGGAATACATCTAAGATGCTAAAAGGAGATATAGATGTCCCTTTTATGTCTTTAGAAATAGTAGGAGAGGGTGTGTTAAGTCTGGGACACCATTTGGTCTGTGATTTGGCCTCTGGAGTTTCCAAAACTACTTCCAGGAGTCCCATATCTGGAAATGTCTTTGAGTGGGGATTTCTCAGAAACTGCGTATGGTAGCAAGCACTCAATAAAAGGAGGTGGAGGAAAGGAGGCCGCTGAGAGTAGATCAATAGCAACAGAGTATTGGTTTCTTCTAATTCTGAGAGTCTATTTTTTTACTTTGGGAGCTTGTTGGCAGCCGACTTGAGTGGGGATAAAGATCTGCTTGTGAGAAGCCAAGAATTGAAGGTAAAACAGGTTAAATGTGGGGTAATAGGCAGTGGGATGAATGAGTAAAGGAGTAAAAATGAGCTTGTAAGATGGTGAGCCAAGGGAGAAGGACATTCTATATATTGCAAATGTAGATTCAACTCTATGATATCCTATTAAACTATCTAAACTTTATGTGTGTGGGGCACTAGTGTTTGAGAATGGAGACAAGTGGAAAGAAAGTTGCCAGTGACTTCCTCAAGCCCACCCCTCTTGTGCAGGGTGGGGGTTGGGGAAGGCCTGGGGTCCCCTTTAAACACCTCCCCAGCACCCGCCTCTCTGGCACCCTGGGCAGGTGACCAGGGATAGCCCCGGAGTCTGGGAGGAAGGAGAGAGAAGGCTGTTGGGGCAGCCCAAGCCCCGCAGCCTCCCCTAAGCTTGGCATAAAGACCTTCAGCATGGAGCAGTGCCACTCCCCATGCTGGCAGAAGCTTCTGGCTCCCAGGACAGGAAAGATCAACACCAGTTATTAAAGAGGTTGTCTTTATTCCATTTCATATTTTCAGTTCCTTTGTTAAAAATTAGTTGACCATATACTTGGGGAGTTGGCATTGGATATTCTATTCTGACCCATTGGTTATAATGTCTCTCCTTGTTCCAGTACCATGCTGTTTGATCCCTTTGATTTTTAAATATAACTTCAAATCAGGTAATAAGATACCTCCTAGATTCTTTTTTCTCAGTAATTTTATCTGATGGGATCTTTTATGATTTTACACAAACTTTAATTTACTGTTCTAAGCTTTTGAAGATTGTTGCCTAAATTTGAATAGGGATTACATTGAATCTATATAGTATTTTTGTAAGATAATAATTTTGATAATATTTATTCTTTCCATCCACAAGCATGAAATGTATTTCTATTTCTTAGGTCTTCTTCAGTTTCTTAAGTGTTTTGAAGTCTACATGGTATAGGTCTCTCATCTTTTCTGGTAAGTTTATTACTAGGTACTTGATGTTTTTGACACTATTTTAAATGGGATATACTCTTTGATCACTTTCTCTTTTGATTCATTATTTACATAAAATGCAACTGATTTTTGTATATTGAATCTGTAGCCTAGTTGTATTGAGTTATATTTTAATAGGAACTTGTTGATTAAAATAATTAAGAAGGCCCTTAGGATGAGCTTGGATGATAGATGGATGAAGGGACCTTTCTTTGCCCTCCCAGGCCACGTGGCTCCAACTCCATTAGCCAGCAGGTCCGCAAGCTCAGGTGGTTGCGGAGGGCAGAAAACTCATCCAGAGACTGACATCGGGAAATATTAGTTTGATTTGCCCTGGCCATCAAGTGTAGCCTATATCATAAACCTATTTAAGCACATGCCATTCTTAGCTTGCCCTGCATCTTAGCTTCCATTCAGCCATCTCTCCTCTGACTTCCACCCAGGTAAATTCCAAATCCTCTCTTGTGCCCAAGGCCATACCTTTTATAATCTCCCACAGACCCCTCCCATTCGTGGGAGGGTCTAGTAGGTAAAGTCACAGGTAAATCTGCCCAAGACCCCTCCCAGGAATGGGAGGGTCTAGTAGCTCAGGTTGCACCAAGAATGTGGGGTAACAGGAACTATTTTGTGCTTTATTATTACTGTATATCATCACATTATCTGAAAATAGTGATAATTTGGCTATCTTTTTTCCAATCTAAATTTGAGTTTCTTCTTTTGTCTGATTGCTGTTGCTAGGACTTCCAGTATGATACTGAATAAGAATGGAGACAATATACCTTGTATATGACCTGAGTGGGAATGCTTTTACTTTTTCACTATTAAGAATAATATTGACTATTAGCTTTTTATAGATAGCTGTTACTTTCTAGGAGAAGGTTACTTTCTAGAAGAAAGTTCCTTCCACCCCTAGTTTGCTGAGAGTTTTAACCATAAATGACTATTGGATCTTGTCAAAATTTTTCTGAATTAATTTATATTATGATATAATTTTTATCATTCACTTTGCTGATATTGTATATGATATTAATTGATTCACATTATTGAATCATTTTTGCTCCCTGAGATAAAACTCACTTGATTATGATTATGTTATTTTTGATCACTGTTAGTTTTGGCTTGCTAAGATTTTGTTGATTTTTGAATCAATATTTATGAGGGAGATTAGTCTGTACTTTTTTGGTTGTATTTCTGCAAGCTTTGGGTCAGTATAATATTAGCTTCAAAAACGGTATTAGGGAGGGTTCCCATTTCTTTGATATTTTCGAAGAGTTCAGGGATCAAGGGCAATAAATCTCTGAATATTTGTGTATGTGTGTGTGTTCATGTTGTTGAATTTATTTTTATCTGTTTGCCTAATATAAGCCTGTATTGGTATGACTTTTCCTGTAATTACTGCTTTTGCTGTGTTCCATAGATTTGGGTAACTTGTTTATTCATAATTATTACTCTCAATGAATATTTATTCTTAGATTTCCTTTTTGATCCAGTTCTTATTAAGCAACATGTTCAGTCTCCAGGTTTTAGAGTTTCTTAACATCTTTTTACATTCAATTTTATGTCTATGATATTGTGCATTGTGGTCTGATAAGATGCTTTGTATAATTCATAAGTTTGTGAATTTATGTAAGTTAGACTTATGTCTTAATATGATATATCCTTGAGAATTTTCCCTGTGCACTAGAGAAGAATGTGTATTCATTTTCATGAGGATGGAAGGCCCTATATAAATCAGTTAGTCCCAGGTTTTCTAGTTTCTCATTTATTGTTCTTATATCCTGACATATTCTGCCTAGAGTATCTATTCAGTGGTGAGAGTGGCATATTGAGATATCCCACTGCTATCATGTTTCCATTCATGTATTTCTCTAGTTTTGTGAGTTAAAATCTTACAACTTTGCTGAACCAAGTTATATTAGTAGCCTTTCAATAGTTTATTCAGAGCTAGTTTATTTATCCTTAATGTCACTAGCTTTTTTTTAATCTGAGAATATTTTATTTCTCCCTCCCATCTAATTGAGAAATCTGCTGGGTAGTAGACTCTAGGATGAAAGCTGACATCCAGTAATTTCAATACATCATTCTACGCTTTTCTCTTTTCTTTTTTCATATGGAAAATCTGTTGTGATTTTTATGTTCTTTTTTTTTTTTTATATTTTAGGTTTGTCCCGTCTCTTACTGCTTTAAAAAGCTCTTCTCTTCCTTATTTTTTTCTACCATTTTTAACTATCTGTTTGTTATGCTTGAGTCTATTTTGTTTGATATTCTTTTGACCTCTTGAATTTGTAAGACTGCTTTCTTCTGGAGAGTGGAGGGAAATTCTCTGCTAGAATCTCTCCCACCACTTGTTCTTCTTTCTCTTTTTGTTCAGTTTCTAGTAGTCCTATAATTTGGAGAATATTTCTATAATCTTTGTTTATTAAGCATCTTACATTTTCTTCCATACTCTTGTGCAAAAGCTACAAAACTTCAAGGGCCAGGGGTCCAACCTACTGGGTAGGATGAGATGCCCTGGGCTGCCACCTAGCAGCCTGGTGGAGAAAGACAGTGGTCTAAGAGAGAGGGATAGAAACAATGTATAATTTTATTCCTAGTCTGACATCTGCTGCTGTGGGGTTGGGGTGGGTGGGTCTGAGATTGAGACAGGTACTTTACCATCTAGAGAGGCCTGGGGATGTCTATAGATCCAGACTTTTAGAGAGAAAATAGAGAAAGGTAGAGGCATAGCAGGCAGCATCTCGCCAATTCTTTATCTCTGGCACTTGTAAGCCAGCAAGTTCTGCTCTGAACTCTACCCTACCCCCACCCCATCAACAGTCAAACTTTTTCTTTAAATACTCAGTGGACCATTATCTGTTACAGGGGACATGTCTAAGAGGCATGTCCATTAGTGTGTCCAGATCCAATTCCAAGGGCATGTCCAGGTGCCATGCCCAGGTCCAGTTACCATTACAAGAAATTAACATTATATATATTAACACCTTTATTTCTTTTTTGACTGCATCATCAATGTTGAGTTATAATTTGTCTTCAAGTTCATCTATCTGGTTCTCTCCCTGTGATATTCTGCTACTATGGCTTTCTAGTTTATTCTTTAGCTCCTTTCTCCCATCCTCTGAAAAAAAGTTCATCTTTGGGTTGGTTGATTTTCTCAGCTATTGACTGCTTAATTTTGCTAGCTAAGTGTTGAGTTAAGGCCCTCATTAACAGGTTCAAAAATTTTTAGTGGCTTGTATGTTTGCCTATGTTTCTCTCCCCATCTTTGACTATAATTGAGTCTCATGGTTTCCCCATTGTTCTTTGAGTTTTGTGAGTATTAATGGTGGAGATTTAGATTCCCAAGCATGTTGGAGTTTATGGTGCTATCATGCTGGTTTCAAATAACTATACTTTTATTTAATAAAAAGTAGGGTGATTAGAGATGAAAGATGGTTCAATAATTGAGAATAGATGCTTTGCAAATAGGAGACCAGTTTAGATCCCTGATGCTGCATGGTCCTTTACCCACTACTGTGATCCCCAAGCACTACTGGATGTGGTATCAATATATACAAACTAGAGGAAGAACTCTAGAGGAGGCAAGAAAACAGAGATTGTTTTGGTATGACACCCACAACCATGGTATAGAAGATTAAAACATTCATTATTATATAAATTATTGCTCAATATTAGAGGATTTTTAGATCTTTATTTCAAGTTTGGCTATGTTTCAGTAACCAGAAAAATGTATAGAAATTTAAACTGTATATATTACTTATCCTATTATAAAAGAGGTTTCATTATATACACTTTTGCTTAAAATTATAGTTTTCAGACTTTATCAAGAATACTGAGCAGGGCCGGAGAGATAGCATGGAGGTAAGGTGTTTGCCTTGCATGCAGAAAGTTAGTGGTTGAATCCTGGCATGCCATATGGTCTCCTGAGCCTGCCAGGAGATATTTCTGAGTGTAGAGCCAGGAGTAACCCCTAAGCATTGCTGGGTGTGACCCCAATAAAACAAAAACAAAAAAAAAAGAATACTGAGCAAGAATTTTCTGTGCTAACAATTAAAATGTGATCATGGCCTTATAGGGGCTTCATGGCTATAGAATATATCATGAAGAAAATCTAAACAAAGAAATGACAAAAATAACTTTACTTATTTAATTTATTTCAGAGCAAATCTAAAGGTAGTTCCCTTTGTTGCATATCCACCATAACTAGGTAAAAACAGGTCCCAAATCAAACCAATCCCCAAATTAAATAGCAACATTTTAGTAAATAAATTTTCTAGCAGTGGATATGTAGCAGTAGGCAGGACTTATGCTAATTTTGTTTTTTACCTAGTGAGAAACTCAATGTCTGATAGAATATTTGTTCAATATACAACTCCAGTTTCTCGGCAGCTTTTGTGAATATAGCTTGACTATCTACCTCTCATATTCTTGCTATATAGATCATAGTTGTTACACTTGAGTGTTCCTAAGAATACTTGATTACTCAAAACTTTGAGCCATAGCCATGCCCCAAAGCTATCTCCATGTCCACTCATCAGCCAGCTTCACATACTAATTTTATTTTAAAAAGAGGTATAAATTAAAGCAAGATATAAAAAAGCACGGGTGTATGGCCTGGCAGCTGAAAACTGGAACACTCTTGGGAGAAGGAGTGGGCTGAATTACCAAAATTCCAAGTATGCTGGGATTTGGGCTGAGAACTTTAGGGCTTTGTCAAAGTCAGTGTGGGCAGCTTCCTTCTGACTTCTCATATTTCCAGAAGCAAGAGCACGCAAAGACATACCTCACAGCCATCATCCTATAAGCCATGGAACTTAAAATTCCTGGACCAAATTCCTCCAAAATTTTAAATACTGACATCCCAGTAGGAACCACCAGATTAGATGTCAAAGTAACATAGAAGCCATGTAAAATTAGTAAACAAAATCAATAAAGAGTGATCAATTAGCACAAACAGCTTAGTAAACCTTCAAAAATGACTTAATGGCCCCATTTAAGATAAATAATTTTTTACAAACTTTATTTTACAGTAGTTTTTTCTATAATTCTGTTGTAATCAGCAATATAAATTACTTTGTGCCTGTTAAAGGGACAGGTTTAGAATTGAGTGGGAACCTAAGGACATTAGTGGAAGGGATTTTTATACTGGTGGTGGGGTTGGTCTAGGAAATTGGAGTAGCAGAAACAAATGTCTTATGAGCAACTATGTACACCATGTTGTTAAAAAATGTAATACAAATAAAACAAAACTGAAGATTTCAGTCTAAGTAGGAGAAACAATCATTTACAAGAAAAATGTCTCAACTGAGTTTTAATAGCATGTATTTTGTTGAATTGATGGATTTTTAGATGGATTGGGGTTTCTCTATTTCTTAGCATTGTCCTCTAATACAGATGTCAGCCTTTTCCCTATAGGGCTATTTCCATTAGTGTTGCATTTTATTGAGATCACTGCTTCTTACCAGTGGGTTAGAGTCATTAGTGCTCCATTTTTTTTGCCATTGTGACCTCTCATTACCCGGGGTTTTTTGCCTCGTGATCACATAAAGTACACAATAATAGAACCACTGGCATTTTAGATTTCATTACAATTCATATTTTTTGTAGCTCTTCTTTCCCTACACTTTAATTTCTGTGCATGGCTGAACGGTCTCATTTCCACAGAAATGAAGTTAGATTCAAGGCTGCAGGCGCTAGTGCTAGAAGTAGTGATTTATTTCCAAAGCCTCTGTCTTTCTACCCCAAGGTGGGACAAGTGAAGATATGTATATATATATAGTCTTTTGTCTTTTTTTTTTTCGGTGTTGTTTTCATTATCTTTCCTAAAAATAGATATAGAAACAGATCTCTGCTCTGCTCAATTGTTTTAACATGCACCATTAGAAGTCATAGAGTAAGCATATCTGAGTACATTCTGGCTTGCGATCATAGCCACAGGCTTGATATTTTATCAATAGTTCCTATTTTTGGTTGAACACACATATACACACAGAAAACAATTTCAACCATTTTCACTGAACTGACTGCTTTTGAATAGATTACTTAATTGATTAGTACATACTTGTTCTCTGAAATGATTATTCCCCTCGACTTCAATTGATCTATCAATATTTTTTAAAAAAGCATCACATTGGTTTTAGTTTATGAACAAAACTTCAGCTGCATATTGAAACTATTTTTGCCTTTCTCCTGTTTCATGGTTGTTTAAGCAACATCAATACAATACAAATATAGTTCTTCTAAATGAAGTTAGTTAAAGATATATGCCGCCTCTATGGGAAATAATTTTTAATATTTAAGAAGCGTGAAAATTAAAGTGCTTCGTACTGCTACCATATTTAGGATCTGACTGCAGGTAAGATATGTGATTTCCTTTTAACTACTTTAAGTACTTTCCGAATACTGTTGGAATAACTGCTCATCCCCAGAAGGACCACAAGGAAAACTGAAGCTAGGTTTTCTCTATCTAATAAGTAGAACTTTTGTCTTTCCTATTTCATGCTACTGTCTTAGCTATCAATAAAATTAGAGCTGAGGCTCTTTACTTGTGTAGTCTTCAGTTTTTGCTCTCTCCTTCTTTCTCCTCCCCTCCCCTCCCATCCCCTCCCTTTCCTTCCCCTTCTCTCTCCTCCCCTTTCCCCCTCACCCCTCCCGGCCCTCCCCTCCTCTCCCTCCCCCTTTTCTCCCCTCTCCTCTTCTTCCCAACCCCTCCCCTCTCCTTTCCTTCCCTCCCCTCACCTCTCTTCCCCTCTCCTCCCCTCCCCTCCCCTCCCGTCACCCCTCCCCTTTCCTCCCCTCTCCTCTCCTCCCCTCCCCTAATGTGGGAGGCATTACTTTCCTTAATTTTAAATTGTATTACAAAGCAATAGTTATCAAAACATCATGGTATTGGAATAAAGACAGATCCTTAGGTCAGTGGAATAGACTTCAGTATTCAGAGAATGTTCCCCAGACATACATTTAATTTTTGATAAAGGGGCAAGAAATCCAAAGTGGGGCAAGGAAAACCTCTTCAACAAGAGGTGTTGGCACAAGTGGTTAGTAACTTGCAAAAAAAAAAAGAACTCAGACCCCCAGCTAACACCATGCACAAAGATCAAATCCAAATAGGTTAAAGATCTTAATATCAGGGCTGAAACCATAAGGTGTATAGGACAACTCATAGGTAAAACACGTTATGACATTGAGACTAAAAGCATCTTTAAGGAGGAAACAGCACTCTCCAAACAAGTGGAAGCAGAGATAAACAGATGAGACTATATTAAGCTGAGAAACTTCTGCACCTCAAAGAAAATAGTGCTTAGGATACAAGATCCACCACTGAATGGAATAAACTATTCACCCAATACCCATCAGATAAGGAGCTAATATTCAAAATATACAAGGCACTGACAGAATTTTATAAGAGCAAAGCATTTAATCACATCAAAAAATGGGGAGAAGAAATGAAAAGACACTTTGTCAAAGAAGAAATACAAATGGCCAAAAGATACATGAAAAAAAAAAGCTCCACATCACTAATCATCAGGGAGATGCAAATCAAAACAATTATGAGATACCATCTCACTCAACAAAGATTGGCACACATCACAAAGAACGAGAATAAACAGTGCTGCTGGAGATGTGAAGAGAAAGGAACTCTTATTCGCTGCTGCTGGGAATGCCATCTAGTCCAGCCCTTATGGAAAACAATATAGAGATTCCTCAAAAAAACTGAAAATTGAGCTCCCATATGATCTAGCTATACCACTTCTAGGGATATACCCTAGAAACACAAAAATACAATTCAAAAATCCCTTCCTCACACCTATATTTATTGCAGTGCTATTTACAATAGCCAGACTCTGGAAACCACCAAGATGTCCTTCAACAGATGAATGGCTAAAGAAACTGTGGTACATATACACAATAGAATATTATGTAGCTGTCAGGAGAGATGAAGTCATAACATTTTTCTATACATGGATGTACATGGAATCTATTATGCTGAGTGAAATAATTCATAGGGAGAAAGATAAACACAGAATAGCTCACTCATCTATGGTTTTTTTAATGTAGACATTATTGTAATAATTCCAGAGACAATAGCACGAAGGGCCAAAAGGGATGGCCCACAATATGAATCTCACCACAAAGAGTGGTGAATGCTGTTAGGAAAATAAATACACTAACAATTAGCATAACAATGTTAATAAATGAGAGAATTAGAATGCCTGTCCTGAATACAGGTAGGGGTGGGGGAGGAGGAAGGGGTATTGGTGATGGGAATCTAGTAGCACTGGTGATGGGAGGGTGATGTTCTGTTTATGAATGAAACCGAACTACAGTCAGGCTTGTAATTATGGTGCTTAAGTAAAGATTTTATTAAAAAAAAAAAGAAAAGAAAGAAAGTTCAAGGGTTGCTATCATATTAGGGGCTGATGGTTCTGGCATTTCACAGAACTTGCCCATTAGAAGATGAGGCAAACTATTCAGAAGACAATGAAATCCCTTCTTTTGTTTGCAGGTGCCTGGGCTTTATTCCCACTAAGTCCCTAGTCCTCTCAGGATGTCCTCATAAGGGTAATGTGGGGTGGAGAGTTCATTATCACTGAGTCCAGAGCAGCCTCACTGAGCAGAGTTTACTGTGTATCCTACACTATTGACTCCTTAAAAACCACTTTGCCTCTCTGCCTGTCTCAATAGTTGTTGAGGACTGGCACATGAGGCACAAACAGATCACTGGCATAGGTAATTGGCTGAGGCATTGGTGGCATGACAAGCCTGGAAACTGAGCTTCTCACCCGGTTAGGCAGGGAGGTTCACCTGAGCCTTTTGTTTTTATTTTTTCTTCAGCTAACCACCTTGGACTCTATCTGTTTGCATCCAGCCAAATATACTCCCCATGCAGTTGGCTTTCTTTGTAAAGGGATTTGGGATTAAAGAACACATATAAATGGAAATGATTTCATTGAAAGGGCAAAATGCAGTATATTTGAGATAATGAGAAGCATTTCACATAGAGTTCCAGCACTATTCATGTGCTCTTTTTATAATATGTGGCAAATAACTACACTCCAAGAATCTTGAATTTTGTTAGCTCTGTCCTAGACCCATTCTTGTTAAATTCACTTCCTGGATTATTTTCACGCTTCTTAAACTAGCAACTTAATCACTGTTCTCCGTTTATAGTCACAATGTTTAAAATACGGTTCAGAATACTACCATATAGCTGGATATAGATTAAAATGGAAAAACAAACAAAATTCCAAGGGTAATGAGAATGTAAAGTAACTGGAACTTCACAGACTGCTAAAAGCAGTGTCACTTAGAACCAATCTTAGAGAAGTCAGTTAAAGTTAAACATCAACATAATGTTGAGCTCTATCCTCTCATTTGGCCAGCAAATCTATGTTAAGAATATATACTATCAGGGGGGCAGAGAGATAGCATGGTGGTAGGGCATTTGCTTTGCATACAGAAGGACAGTGGTTTGAATCCAGGCATCTCATATGGTCCACCGAGCCTGCCAGGAGCTATTTCTGAGCATAGAAGAGCTAGGAGTAAACCCTGAGTGCTGCTGCGTGTTCAAAAAGACAAAAAAAAAAAAAAAAAGAATATATAATAACAGGAATGAAAATACATACTCATAAAAAGACTTATATGGGCTAGTTATAACAATACTGAATGGTAATAGTCCAGATATGGAAACAGCCCAAATGCCCATGCCAACATTAGAATTAGTTGTGTTATATTTATAAAATGAGATGTTGTGCCATAATAGAAGTGAACTGCAACTCCACACTTTAATATAGATGAATTTCACAAGCATAATATCAAAAGAAGCAAAACAACAAACTATATGTACCACACATGCCTATTATTCCAGCCAAATAAAGTTCAAAAACAGTATTTGTTTTAACCAACTGAATTTGAAGTCTGGAAAATGCTTATCTTTGGGATGGGATACCAACTATAGGAAATGTTAATTCAAAGCTCTTTTGTGGAGCTGGAAATGTTGGCTTTTTATCTTATTTTCATTATAGGTGGAATGTTACATTATTATATTTATATCATAAAATTCAAATATTTAACATTATTTATATATCAAAAATATATAAAGTAAGAAAATCTTCCACTATTCTTATCATAGATCTCTAATACACAAAACATCAAATAGTTCTTTACAATTTTCAAATAAATGTTCAAAAATCTTCCAATATGAGTTTTTCCCACCTTTACCCATTTCTATTCAGTAGCTTATATTGTTTTTTTTAAACCTAGCCTATTCCCTGTTTTTCTTTTTTTTAATCATTATTGTAGTATCTCCCTTGCTTGGAATATGCATCTGTGTTCCTTCACTTAACCTGATGACCCAATTAAATGAAATTGTACTTTAAGAAACCTTGCCTGGCTGAACTGGATATATGTAATCACTTCCTCTTTTCTTACATTGCTATAAAAACATGCATTTACTCCTTCACTGTAAACACTTTTATGTATTTGTTAAATTAATGATTTCTTTGTGAACAGGGCATTTTAAAATAATGGAATTCATATTTCAAAGAACCTTCTGTTTTTGAAAAGATTCAGACTCTGTCACTAGAAATGGTGGACTTTGCTGTTTTTCTTTTTTTCTTTTTTTTTTTTATTCTATTTTCTTAATGCTCATACCCTACCCTAGCAAAGAAAGAACATCTTTGAGGGCTTCAAAGCTTTTAATGTTGCTATGTTACATATCACTGTTATCTCCTGATGGTGAATGCCATTAGCAGCTGAATACTAAAGATAACTTCATTTTGCTGTTATCTTTTAGAGGGATAAGGGAAAATAAGGAAGATATAAGCATTTGTTTACTTCAAGTTAAATACTATTTTAATTCATAAAATGTGAGCAAGAATTTGGTAGGATAAATTATTCCATACTCTTAGGACTTTTGTACTTGAGCCACATTTCATTTTTTTGTTTGTTTGTAGTTCATTTTTTGTCTTTTTTGGGGGGGGAGGGGCCATACCCGGTGATGCTCAGGGTTTACTCCTGGCTATTGACTCAGAAATTGCTCCTGGTTTGGGGGACCATATGGGATGCTGGGGGGATTGAACCACGGTCTATCCTAGGTCAGCTGCATGCAAGGCAAGTACCCTTTCGCTGCACCACCACTCTGCCCTTACATTTTGTTGTTTAACTGCATCTTGAGAGCAGTTTCTAGATGTCAAGAGTTTCTTTCAGCCAGATTTAGGTCTCTACATATTAATTTGATCATATGATCAGCTGTAGAAATTATCTTCCAATGTTCTATCTAGGTATTACATTAGCAATAAATACATTTTAGTGGATTAATGTTGCTTTGTGAACTCAACCTTATATCACAGTACAATCATACTTGAGTAGATGAAAGAAAGAACTATTCCAAAAATTTATGTGCCTCAAGTCTGTAATATAGAATCAGAAACAAGTGTATAAAAACACACTAATTTAACTGGACAACTTTTGGCTGCTTTTTTTTCCTTTTCATTTAATATACACAAATTTCAAAGCTTCAGTTTCTTCAGCCTCTGCAATTATTGTAGTCTAATTCTGTGTCTACCCTGGAGATATAAATGAGCTAAAAAGAGACTTTCTAATCAACTCTTACAATTATTCAGTCAGATGGAAAATACTGATAACCATGTCTCATTCTTAGTTATAGGTCTTTTACATTTGTAGGTCGATGATGGGACTGCACCATGAGAAGCATCTATGCTGAATCTAAAATGTTCATATGACCTTCCTAAATGGGCATCTTAACCAATCTTGGATTTCACAGGTAAATTTAAAATACTAAAAGAAAAAAAATGCTTTGCTAATTTAATAGAACTTTTCTCATTCTTCATCTATTTCAAAATCATCAGATTTATTTCTATGCAATTAAAACCACCATGTAGTAATTTGAAGCTTAGTGCAACATTAGGAATCAGCTAACTGTTGGCTGGCAACAGAACAGAGCTTGAACCTGAGCTCATCTCACTGCCTGCTGACCTACACTGCTATAGTTGAAAAACTTCTACTCTTTATATGGGTCATGCTACTTTATCAAAAGAAACCCACAAATGTGAAATAAATAAAATTGATCTCCACTAAATATAGACTATCATAAAGATGCTTATTGCCTCCATCTCCTTTGTATCAAAATCAAATAAACAAACGTATAGTCTTTCTTGCCTTCAGTACTCAGACCTGATTACTATGAGCTAAGTTGACCTGCAGATACAACTCCCATAGAGTAGCTCCAGGCCCAGGACATACTCCTTGTGGGTCTCCAGAAATAATCATACAATAACTGCTACAACCAAACAACATTTTCAATCAATGACTCATGAGAATACTAAATCTTCTTTTAGGAAAGCATGGACTCTACCTACCTTCTCTAATGCTGCTATTTTTATGTGCCTCTTAGAGTTACTCTCATTTTCCTTCCTCCCTCCCCTCTGCCCACTCTTCCTCCCTCTCACTCTTCCTCCCACCCTCACTCCCACCTCCCACTCCCCTCCTTCTTCCTTCCCTCCCTCTCACTCTTTCTTCCCATCCTCCCTCCCTTCCTCCCTTCTTCTCTCCCTACCTCCCTCCCTTCTCCCTCCCTTCTCCCTCCCTCCCTCCCTCCCTTCTCCCTCCCTCCCTCCCTTCTCCCTCCCTCCCTCCCTTCCTTCCTTCCTCCCTCCCTTCCTTCCTTCCTCCCTTCCTTCCTTCCTTCCTTCCTTCCTTCCTTCCTTCCTTCCTTCCTTCCTTCCTTCCTTCCTTCCTTCCTTCCTTCCTTCCTTCCTTCCTTCCTTCCTTCCTTTTTTTTCCATCTTTCCAGAATTGGCAGTATTTAGGGCTTATTCTTGGCTTACTCTTAGGTTCATTTATGAATGGGCCGATTAACAAGGTAAGCACCCTACTTTCTGTACTATATCTCTAGCCTCTAGGCATTTCTTAAATGACTCTTCATGTTGGATTATTTTAGATTTTATAACAATCAAGCAAATTCTCTTGGCACATAATAGCATTCATTAAGCCTTAAGAGTTTCAGATCCTGGAACTGGAACCATAGTTCAGTGGGTAGGGCTTTTTGCCTTATGGTTCCCAGAGCACCACCAGGATAATTCCTAAGTGTAGAGCAGGACTGAATTCTGAGCGTTGCTGAATGAAATTCAAAATCCAAAACCAAGGCAACAAAAGCACACAATTGTTCACTGCCATTATTAAAATACAAATCAAAAATAAATATGTGTTAAAAGGGGTTTTGGGATTAGGTCTCTAGAAGGCTAAGGCTTTATTTTGCTCTTGAATTCAATGAGAATTGTTGATAGGTGTGTATTCAATTAGGTGGTAGTAATAGTAATTCTATATCATATTACCATCAAAAGATGTGAAATCACAAAGTTAGTTCTTCTTCCAATAAATCCACTATAGCATTCTTATGCTTAAAGGACACATCAATCTTTTTAGAGACACTCATATTCAAAGTTCATATTTTGAGTCTGCTTTCGGACTCAAAATTGTAAGTTTGTGATAATTATAACTGGTTTTAAAATTGGGGAAGGTGGGTCTATTTGTTGTGGGAGAATCAACTAATTCATATAAAATATGTATAGAAAAAAGGGACAATTAGTGTGATAATTAAACACGAATTAATATTTCAAATATAAAATAAGACTAATCTTGAGTTTGAGACTCAAGATCCTTCTGAAGAAAGAAGTATAAAGAACATGAACTTCCTTTCCTTTTCTGGCCCTTCCTTATATTTGTGTGTGTGTGTGTGTGTGTGTGTGTGTGTGTGTGTGTGTGCGTGCGTGCGTGTGCGCGCGTGCATGCATGCTTGTGTGAGTTTGGGTGTTCCTAAGCACTTTTTCATTCTGAGTTTTGAATGATCATTCTCAAAAATAACTATGTGTAAGAAATTAAAAATTTATATATATCTCACACCTTCCATGAAAGCCAATTCAAAGTGGATCAAAGACCTTGAGATTAGACCCAAAATCTATAAAGTACTTTGAGGAAAACAGGCAGAACACTCCAAGACTTAGACCTCAAAAGAATCTTTGATGATAGGGGCAATGGCAAGGGTTTATGTGTGGTTAATAATTTAGGTTAGTTTAGTACATAAATTTTTCCCTGTAAAGGGTATTGTTGGTTGGTTTTAATTTGGGGGCCATATCTGGCTGTGTTAAGGGCTTACTTTTGGCTCTGCTCTCAGAAATCAATATGGCAGACTCAGGTTCAGGAGACCATATGAATGCTGGGAATTTAACCCAGGTCAGCAACTGCAAGGTAAGTGCTCTACTAGCCCTGACATAAATAATTTATATAAAATATATTATATATTATGATATATACAATGATAAATATATAATATTATATATTTTATATATAGATGTTGTGTATGTAAACATTTTAATGGGATTATTATGTTACTGACCCTACCCTGATCGGTGATTGTGCCCTACCCTATCCTAGGGTGTGACCTGGCATTCTGCTCCCACCCTACGGTGGTACCTGATTCTGCTCCCACCATTGGGTGGTACCTGATCCCACCATTGGGTGGTACCTGATTCTGGAAAATAAAAACAAGGGTCTGTGGAAGGCGGGGGCTTTTTGGCTGGAACGGATGCTGAGGCTTGTGGCTTCAATCTTGTCCTCCGAATAAAGCTAATATTTTCACAGTCCGGACTGTCTGTGAGCTGTTTACCCACCGCTTCGCCTCAGAACCGCCCGCTGAACAGGGTGGCAGACGCGTGCTCTGAGCTGGAGGGGAAAGACCTCATCCTCCTTCCCTCCATCAGTCAACCTCTTCAGGGGCTGACTTGCAACAATAGATAGTATATATAGTACTATATATAGTGTATATATAATATATATTATTTATATTTGTCCACCTAATCCATGCTTCATAAAATGCTATTTAAAATCTATAACTTTAGATTTTTTAGATTTTGGATATTTTAAACTTGTCTATGTCATAATATCTGCTTTTAAGTATTCAAGTATGGGAGAGGCGTGTTCAGACCTCTGTAAAGACAGATCACAATAAATTGACTGAGGGAAGCCATATCAACATGGAATTTTGTATATCATACTTGAGTCTTCTCTGGACCAAAGTTGCTGCTGCCTTAGGACTCTGTACATTCATGATAGGCCCTCTGGCAGGGACTGCTAATAGTTTAAAACCAGCTGTACTGACTAATAACCATTTCCACCATTAGCTTGATATTCTAATGCTGCCTTCTCTTACAAATATGAGGATTCTATGCTTTCCTGGATATTTTTCTTGTGCCTTTATGTGTGGCTCTATCTGGTGGCCTGGTGTTAATTTACATTTTTTAGTTGCTTTTTATTTTTATGTCTGTTTTTATTAAAATTTATCTATATAAACACGTGATATGAACTATACCACTTCACAACATATTTATGATGAAATTTAAGCAAAATGTGTCTTATTTTCAATTTTTCGATCTGTTTTATTTCTATGTTAAAAGGAGCACATAAAACTAAATGTGAGATAAAGGGGCCTGAGTAGTGGCACAATCGGTAAGGCATCTGCCTTGCCTGCCTTAGCCTAGGATGAACCGTGGTTCAATCCCCCGGCATCCCATATGATTCCCCCAAGCCAGGAGTGATTTCTGAGCGCATAGCCTGGAGTAACCCTTGAGTGTACAGGGTGTGGCCCAAAACAAACAAACAAAAAAACTCTAAATGTTAGTTATAGTTCTTGATCCTAGAATTGACTCAAGCTATCTTCTTCTTTTCCTCTTCAAGGATTTGTTTATGAAATTATAATTGTTTCTCAAAGAAAATAAAGCAAACAAAAAAGCAAAAAAGAAATTATAATTGTTTCTCTTTCCTCATTCTTTTGGTTTGATACCTAGCTCCAACAACACATTTCAAAATTCAACTTTTTTCTGCTGTTGAGGAAATCTTGAGATAGTAAGTCCTTGGATAGGAAGCAAAGATGTGTATTGAAAAGAGTAAAGATTTTGGAATTAGATAAATGAGTGAAAATTAATTTGCAATGCTTTTTAACTGTGTGAGCTGGTTTAAGTTTAAATAATTCAGATATAATCTACAGATGTCTTCTCTTAAGTGAAGATAATAACTCAACTCATGAAGTATTTAAGTCAAACACATAAAAAGCTCTTAAAACTTAGTATATCTTCAACAAATGCTTGTACCTCCTGTCTCTTGCATAGAAGACAATACCAAAAACTCCATCTGTAATTTTAAGTTACAATTGCCCACATGATTCCAAATTGGAAAAAATTATTATGTATTTAATACTTTTTACTTAATATAAAATATTAATACTTTTAATACTTTTGTTAATTCTTTTGTATCTTAAGTTTTATCTTAAAATTAACATTGTTTAAATTTATTACTGGTCTACCTTGGATAAGCTGTGGAATAAGGATGTATATAGTCATGCAATGATTGAGAGAAGAAATCAGTTAAAACTATCCTTCTCTTTTTTTTTCTGTAGATCACAACATATATTATTTTCTTTGAAAGTAACAGAAATTAAGAGTGCTCATATTATAGTATCCATAGCATAGTGTTCAGAAGAAACATGAGGAAAATGACAGGATAAGTAAAATATCAGTTCTATTTGCACATAGGTATATGATCTTGGGCCCTAATTTCATCATTAGCAAAATATTACTAGAAATAAATGTTAATGTTAGTATTGATTTTAGTGAATCATTATGGAAATTACATAAATAAGTCTGTATAAAGTCATTAGGAAAAAGTAATGCCAGTGAACACTGTCCTTGCTATAATTTTTCTAACCCCTTTAGCATTGCCATTTTAGAAAGATATTTACTAGAAAAAAAAGATATTTACTAGAACACAAACCAATTTTCCAGTTAAACAGAATCTGAATGCTTATTTTTTTAATCATTTCTGTTATTTATTTGCCATTTTTTAAAAATAATTTTTTCTTTAATGATTGCAAAAATCTTTTAAGGTTGACAATCATATCATTGACTTGCTTTTTTAGTTTTCTTAAACATGTATTTTAATACAATTTAAATTTGTTTCAAGACAGGAGTATAAAAAAATTTAAAAGGCTCTAAAGCAAAATTTCAAAATGAGAATAGTTTTAGTTTTTCATCACTTGTTTAATAATTTTTGATTTTAAGGTAAGGTAACTGACAGAATTGGTCATAAGCAATATTATAGTCAAGCAGTCAATATATAAATATGTACTTTATTAGGGAAATAATTCTGTAGGTCTTAATTCTACCGTGAAACAATATGTTCAATGTGCTCACCCAGTTGTTTTTATCTAACAATATGTTAAGTCATTACTAACAGGGTTTCAAAATTACATTAAGATTTTAGGCTAAGAGCATTACAGACTGATTAATTTTATATATTTCTGTACACATATCTATATAACTAGGAAAATATACTAATATTTTCTAGGCAATTAACTTGCTTAATTATAAAATATGTTTGTAATAAATTTGATATTTTAAAATTATATTCAAACTTAATACTGTTCTGTTCAGTTTTCCAAACCAATATACAAGGCATTCATTTACATTTTAAAGACATGTATAATAATAGTAATATTGTTTTCAGAGTATTTATTATATGCCAGGAACATGTTTTAAACACAACATAAATATTTGAATTAGTTTTTACAAGTATTACATGCAGTTGTTGGTATAATTCTCATTTGATAAAAAGAGGTGACTGCCCAAGGATATCCACCTAATAAGGAGCAGGATTTGGTTCAAAGTAAGATGATTTAGGGACTTGGTTTAGCAAGTGCTTTTCTATGAAACAAAGAATAATAAATATTTTAGGCTGTGAGAGCCATTTTGTCTCTGTTGCAGCTGCTCACTTCTGGAATTTATTACCGAAACAACTAAAGATAATATGTAATGAAATGGGCCTGGTTGTGTTTCAGTAACCTCCTTTATTTTGTTTATTTATGATACAAATGTGAATTTATCAGAACTTTCACTGTCACAATATTTTAAAGGATTACAGTAAAAAGCATGTGGACTATAAACTGGGCCTTTATAGAATGGATTGTTCATTCTGATCAAAGGTCTTACAATGTGGGAAAGAGATTAGTGGAAGGGTACACTGGGATCTTAAGTGGAGGAAAAAAACAGATACTTTAGTGACGGGCAAAAGATTGAAATGGGTCATTTAAGAAACCCTGTCATTAATAGTATTGTAAATAATGGACAATTTTCATATTAATAGGGAAACCTAGCAGAGTCAACTTATTCTTAATTTATTTGGGATCAATTTAATTAAAACAATCAGAAAATAGTTGCTTTGGGGGAAGGTATCACACTCAGAGGTTCTCAGGGCTTACTCCTGTTTCTGTGTCCAGGGATCACTCCTGGTGAGGCCTTGTAGGTCGAATGTGGATCTTGGTATTGAATCTATGTTGGTTGCATGTAAGACAAGCTCCATGCCTACTGTGCTATCTCTTTGGCCCCTGAAAAATACTGTTTATTAGAACTATCTTTTCTTAGTTTAAAAGTTGAAATTGTTCGATTATATTATTATTTTTCCCTTGTCTACTTCCCCCTGTGATCAACTTGATTCTTAAAGTTCTCCTGAATGTTAGCATTTCTTTCACCCTTAGCTGTGATATATCCCTTTCAGACTAAATCTGTATTGCAAAAGTGAAGACGTTTTGGTATTATTGGCTTACATTTCCTAAAGTACAAATTTAATGGAATAATTGAGAGTATGAAAAACAACCCTAAAGTCGCTTGCTGCTTTTTCATCATCTATTTTTTCTATGGATTAATCTGACTTATCATCCTAACAACAATGAGCTTTGTGTAGTGTGGAAAGCACCTCATTCCCAACACCAACATCTGGTTGGGATTTTTTATTATGAAAAGAAATTCCCATCAAGCCACCAAGCTACATGATTAAATTTTAAAATTACATTGACATTGCAGAAAAAAACCTATTTAATTGTTCTCCTTGCCAGTCTAGTTCATCTGTGTGGAAGCTACCTCATTAGTACCTACCACCTGTCTAGAAGGCTCTCAATGCACCAGCTCTTAGACAGTTCCAAACAATAAAGCAGTTGTTTGGCTACACATATCATACACTATGGTTATAGCATCCAAACCTTTGCCTCGACACTGACAGCTTCTTTCTTTGACAAGAAGAAGGTCTATGTGAGAGGAGAAAAGCCTTGATCCTGGATGAACAACCCGGGGGAGAAGTCAATGTTGTTTGGAAGACAAATTTCTCAGCCTCATAAAAATGTGCTTTGTTTTTACATTACATCATAATAAAATTCCAAAACCAAGAAGAATGATCTTTAGAAAACATCAAATAAAAAGAGCTTTTCAAATCAAAACATTTTGCTTGATTGCACAGTGATAGGACGGACAGTCAAACAGTTTGGAGAAAACTTTACAACAACAATGAATTGTGGTTGCAAATGCTAGATGTTTGTTTTACAGTCTCTAATCACTGTCAGGTGTTTTTCTATGCATGATCACTTTAAGCCCACATGGCATAACTCAGTTAAGCTGAAGTATTATTACTTCTCATCACAGCTGGGGGAATCAGGGCCAAATGGGGATTGTTGATTCATTCACAGTGCCAGTAATAAAAGTTATGGCCCTCAATTGGCATACGGCTAACAAACTCTTGGTCATATCCTGTTTCAGTTGTGCTTATGCCAATAGACTGTCCAAAATAGTATATAGAGCTACTGGTATTTATACAGGTCTACAGGGAGAAGGAACAAAAGATAGGCTCATTAACACATTTAAAAAAGTCAAAATATGTCTGGTGAGATTTTTCTATTTAGGAGCCAAGAAACCCAATCAACAAGTTAATAAATTATTAAGAATTTAAGTCTGAGTTTTCGATTATAATTTTGTTTGCTTGATTTTGAGCCACACCTGAAAATGCTCAGGGCTTGTCTCTAGCTCTTTGCGTAGGCATCACTTCTGGGGGACGGACCATATGGAGTATCTGACCACATGGGTCAGAGAAAAGGAAAAGTTCCCTGTCCACTGTACTATCTTTATGCCTCTCTCAACTATCATATTAATTTTATTTCCTCTTTTCTTTTCTTTTTTTTTTTGTTTTTTGTTTTTTGTTTTTTTTTTGGGCCACACCCGTTTGACGCTCAGGGGTTACTCCTGGCTATGTGCTCAGAAGTTGCTCCTGGCTTGAGGGACCATATGGGACACCGGGGATCGAACCGCCGTCCGTCCAAGGTTAGCGCAGGCAAGGCAGGCACCTTACCTTTAGCGCCACCGCCCGGCCCCTATTTCCTCTTTTCTAAAGTAGAAGTAATAATATACTAATAGGTCCCAGAGATTGAGCCGTGGTTAGGGATCTTTGCCTAAGCCTGCCTGGTTCCACTCAGGGTTTCACAAGGTTGCCTGAACATCGAAGGATGAAGCCATAGAGACCACTGATAACCACCAGGTGTCACCGTTAAGCACCTATGAGCACAGTTTAGGTGTCCCAGGTTTCTCCAGCATCACAAGGCACAGTAGCATGGCATCCTTGGAACCAGGTACTGAGCTGGTCTGGTTAACAAAGAATCATTTGCAGGGCTGCTCGAAATCTTGAACATCACTTAAAATCTTACAGCACACACCCATGCTTCCCAAATAACATGTCTTACAAAGTGACTTGAGGATAAAATGAGCCAAAGTTAAAAGAAGTGCTTAATGAGTTCATTGCCAGAATTTAGTAAATGTTTATTATATATTAGTTGTTTTAATTCTTCTTGAAACTGCTCATTCTCTGGATGGAGCCAGATATGTGTATGTATGTATATATATATATATATATATATATATATATATATATATATATATATATATATATATATATACATACATAAAGAAGCAGAGACATTTTTAATGATCTATGAAATCTTTTTTTTTTTTTTTGGTTTTTGGGCCACACCCAGCGTTGCTCAGGGGTTACTCCTGGCTGTCTGCTCAGAAATAGCTCCTGGCAGGCACGGGGGACCATATGGGACACCGGGATTTGAACCAACCACCTTTGGTCCTGGATCGGCTGCTTGCAAGGCAAACGCCACTGTGCTATCTCTCCGGGCCCGATCTATGAAATCTTGACCTTTCATCAATAATTAAAAGTTCTTTGCAGGTCCAAATATCTTTCATTTTCTTCATTTTTCCACTGTGCATTTATCCCCAGGACTGTGTAGGAACTAAAACAATCATTAAAATATACCACAGTTTTAATGCTGCACTTTTTAAATTGTGGTAAATTATAGATAACATCATGTAACATTTACCATTTTAAACATTTTAGGAGTACTTTTTAATTTTTTTCTATATTTGGGCCACACCCAGCAGCATTCAGGGATTATTCCTGGCTCTGTGCTCAGAAATCACTCCTGGCTGGCTCGGGAGACCAGATGAGATGCCAGGATTGAATCCGGGTCCATCCCAGGTTGGCCACTTGCAGGGAAAAGACACTTCCATTGTGCTATCTCTCTGGCCCCATTTTGTTATTTTTTAAGTTCATTCTTCCTGTAATGTAGCCATTACCACTGTAATTTCCATTTCATCATTTCACACTGAAACTTTGCTCATGTTAAACAAGAACTTCCATCTCCTCTACCCCTTACTTATTTTAAACATTATTCTACTTTCTGTTTACTTGAATTTGACAATTCTAAGTACTTTTGTAAAAGTTACCTTTGTTATTTAAATATATGTCTTCATATGCTGATCAGGCAGGGAATGGGGCACACCAATGATGCTCAGGGCTTATGCTGGCTTTGTATTCAGGGGGCCCATAAAAGAGAATGAGGATCAAACCAAATTCAGGTCAGCTGTATGCAAGGCAACTGTCCTACTCACTGTACTTAGGTTCCATATGCTGATTATTTTTTATAAAATATTTATTTTAGTCACCATGAGTTATGAAACTGTTAATGAGAAAATCTCAGATACAATGTTCCAATCATACACCATAGGCTCAAGGTTTTCCCATCCACTGAAACATCCCACATCTTGAGTCTCCTAGATATAATAGGTTAGTTCTGTAGTTCATTTCTCAGTTCTGTTGCCTTTGGCCATTTGTTATGATGCTTCTATATATCACACATATAAAAGAGGTTGTTTTGTAACTGTCCTTCTGCCTCTGGCTCATTTCACTTAGTGTAATATCCTTCAGGTGCAATTTTGCCGCCAGTTAGTATTTTCATATAACTGACTAGTATTCCATACCATGCTGCTTCTTTAATGTACTTAGAAATCAAATTTTCTTTTTTGTTGTGTGTGTAGGCTTAATATGAATTTATTGGTGAGTTATTTTTATCTCACAAGAGATTTTAACTTTTAAAATTGCATCTCTATTTAATCAAAAACAAAAAAACAAATATTTCAATAAAAATGATGTTGGAACTTAAAATAATCTACAAATAATTAAAAAATTTTCCAAAATGAGCCAAGATTTTTCAAAATGAGCACAGGGGATTCATACACACTTGTTTTGTACATATTTGACACTAGTTCAATTATTTACATCATATGTAGTACCTTAAGAACAGAGCTAATGGTAAGTCCTGAGAACAGTTGGTGTGCCTAACCCTCAACCTCCACAAAAAAAGAATTTTCAAGAACAAATTTGGATCAATAGTCTTTATACCCAGGACAGAATATTTACTGGTTGTAAGAACGTTGACTAGTTGTAAGAGAAAAAATTTCTGCTCCATCAGTTGCATAAAATAAAATAGTACTAGCCTTTAATGTCTTTGAACAGTTCCTATTTAAACGTATAAAAATTGTGTATTAAAATTTAAATTCTGAAAATGATGATATTGCTTACAAATGATATATAGTTTTATGAAAATGTACTTAAATATCTCCTTAATATGTTATTGCCTTAGTGTCCTGAGTTGGAAGGATGAGACCACATAATTGGAATAAAGCAAAGCAAAACTTTATTCTGTCAGCCTTAAGCCCCAAACTGACCATCCAAGGCCATCTCCCACCAGAAGAGATGACTCCTGCCAAGGTCACAAGCCAGTTTATATAGGGAGGGTATGAGGAGATTCTAGCTTCTGATGATTTTTAAGATAATTGGCTGTTGTCTAGAGTACCTTCCTATCATTCCCTTGTGTCCTTTACAGATGTCCTGGTATGAGCAGGTAGCTTGAGGCTGTGTTAATGGAAATTTAGGCTTGAGAAATAGAAGCAGAACATGATCCTTTACTAAATGGCATCCCTCCTTTTCAGAATCTAGGGCCCCATGGAAATTTAGGCTTGAGAAAGAGAGGCAGAACATGATCCTTAACAAAATGGCATCCCTCCTTTTCAGAATCTAGGGCCCCACACAATTGTATACAATGTTTTTCTTTTTTACACATTATTGCATGTTTATTTTATGTGTAACAAAGTTTAGTAGCTTTCTATTCCTTTTGAAAACTACTTTTAGAATCAAACCAGTAATAACTACTAGGTACTTTAAATGGTCAATAAATTCCTTTTATAATCTTATCTACTTGTACTGCTCAACTAACACTGCTTTGATACAATTGTGCATCAACTCTGCGAAGAAATTGTTTTACAGAGATTTTAAGTTATAAAAATTAAGATTTCTAGTTCAAGATAGATAATGATTTGCTAAGATCATATGCATGGAATCAGAGTTAGATCCTCCAATTTGTCCCAGATTGTTATTTCCAAGATTTATTTTGATTAAGGTTCTATTACTCGACCAAAGGAATCATTCAATCACTATACTATCCCCCTCTTCTCTTTCCCAAGTCATCAATTGTTCATACCATTAGCTTCCTCTGGTTTTGAGTACGTATGACTATTTCACTACATAGAAGCAGACTCTTGATTTATCTGAAATCTGAACTATTCTTAGTCACTTTAGTAACTTCCACCAACCACTTATTTCATGTGGGCGCCATCACGACTGATATCCTAGAATTTCAATTTGTTTATTTTTCTTATTCTGTACTTAGCTCTGTTAATGAATCCCTGTGCTTATCTGTTAATGTAATTTAACAGTAATAGTTAACGTAATTTAATAGTAATGCTTCAGTCCCAGTCCTAAATTTTGTTTTCTATATTTTATTAACAATGTGTTTGTAGGTAACATTGTCAATAGTGTTGCCCCAAAGGAAAGTTGCTATAAATTTCAGTTACAACTTAAAATCTGGACATGGAAGATACGTAGGTCTAAAATGATTTTGGGGGGCTGGAACAATAGCACAACGTGTAGCACATTTACCTTGCATGAGGCTGACACAGGTTCAATCCCTGTCATCCCATATGGTGCCCACCCTCTTGCTCCAAGCCTGCCATGAGTGATTTCTGAGCACAGAGCTAGGACTAACCCCTGAGTGTTACTGGGTGTGGCTCCAAAATTAAATCAAACAAAAATAATTTTACACCTAGGACACTCATGATTATATAAATATAATATTTTCATACATTATTAGTAACAGAATATAACAAAATATTAGATTTATCTTTATGAAGGATAAAAACATACTAGAATATGCATGAAGATATGAATATAATGTGATGCATAGATGCCCATCTGCTGAGTATTTCTCTTTTTGGCATCTTAACAGAAATTTCCTAGGAATCAATCAGAAGTCTGTATATTTTTATGTCTACTACATATTACTTTTCCTTTAGTTTCATTTAATTAAAACTTCATGAAATTGATGTTATACTCTCTCCATAGACTATAAAAATATAAGATCTCCTAAATTCATTGTCACTGTAATGGACTCTTATTTTTTTTAACAATAATAACATTTCTTTGGGTTTAAGACAAGCTTTAATATGAACTTTCTCCCCAGATATTTACAGCACCATATAACACAATAAACAAACAAAATGTTATAAGCAGCAGTCTTAAAGAGAAAGAGAAGATAGAATTTTTAGCCACAAGGGAAAACAATGTCTCTGGATAACATCGAAAGGAAGATCAGGAGTAGATGAGATGCCTGTCATTCCAATATCTAGAAATGTCAGCACTAGCTCCAATTAGTATTGAGTTGGTAAAGTATAGCCTCCTAAAAGCTTAAATAGCCTTTGGAGAAGAGAAAATCATTAGCAGCTCTTCCATCAACAGAAGTGGAATTCTAACAGTCTGAAACTAATTGAGTTTGAGGACTAAAGATCCAAACTTAAAAAGCTTTTTAGTTGCCCAGTTCCTGCCTAATAATTCTGGATCTTTGTAGTTAACACTACAAATGTTGTCTCCAGTGAATATCATACAAGGGGGAGAGGGTGACTTGCCACAGCATTCTGAATATAAAAGGACTTTGGATAAGGAGGAGATACTGAGAATGTTTAAATTTTCTATTGTTATTTTTTTTAAGAACATGTAAGTTTAAAGAACTTTCATTGTGCAAGTCACTTCTATTCCCATTAACTTTTCTTCCTTCTCTCCTTATTCATCATACCTCATTCAATTTTAAGTTCCAAATTTTACTGCCTGGTGCCCTAAGTCCCAACTAATACATGGAATAGGAAGAAAGTATGCTTCATGTAGAGATTTTTCTTTTTTCTTAGTTAAACAAAATAGTTTTCAAAAACAAGATAGTTTTCTGAATGAAACTTATTAAGAAAGATGTGTGGGTGGATGAATAGAAAAAATAAATGATAAAAAAGAACATGATTCTCCAGAGAAAAAGCAAGCAAAGATATTTAAGACAAGCAAGCAAAATATGTATTTAAAGGGGAACATGGGTTTGAAAAAAATAGCTATTTTATTGTACACTGCATTTCTCATATAGAAATTCTCATTTCCCCATATAGACATAAAAACTTTCATTAGAGGGACAGAATATGAGCATCTAAAAGGAGTAAGTTTTAGTGAAGTAATATCTATTTGACAATCTTGGGAGTGGGTCACACTGATCTCTTCCAAAGTTCCAATACTTTTTGAAGAAATCAGTTCTGTAGTATGCATCATGCTCACACGAGGTCAAGTATTCCTCATACTTAACCAATAAAGCTTCATTTACAGATGGGAATGCATAAATCAAAAGGTAAATTTATAATTCCATGCTTCAATTAATTGAGGCCTGAGGGCTTATCCCTTTTCCCATACTGATTGACAGTTAATACAAGCCTCATGTCATAAGTATTTGTGATCCAGAACTTATAGGAGTTGAAAAATCAGCTTCTCCTATAATTGAGCACTTCTTTGAATTTATTTATTTATTTATTTATTTATTTATTTATTTATTTATTTTTGTTATTTTTGGGCCACACCCATTAGATGCTCAGGGGTTACTCCTAGCTAAGTGCTCAGAAATTGACCCTGGCTTGGGGGACCATATGGGACGCCGGGTGATGGAACCACGGTCCTTTCTTGGCTAGCGCTTGCAAGGCAGACACCTTACCTCTAGCGCCACCTCGCTGGCCCTAATTTTTTATTTTTAATTATGAGAACAAAGATGCAAAGAAAGAGGACAAGGTAAAGTTACAGTGGAAGGACAATCACCCATAAACAGAATTCTCAGTAGTCCCATTGCTGATATCTTAACTTTGAACTTTCAGCCAAAGAACATTAAGAAAAATAAAACAGAACCCATGTACAATTACTTTATCCCTCAAGTCCCCAGATTGTAGTACATAATATTTCTTATCAGCACACAAAGCAATCTAAAGACATAAAACTTATGTAACTCCTTAAACATTGAAAGCAAAGTACTTTTTTACATTTCCATGCACATGCATATTAATTTAAATTAACCTCAAAAGTTTAAGTGGGTTGTTTTCTTAATGATTAGAGTCAAAGGAGAACAGTAAAAATGGTGTTAGAGTGGTGATTATTGTTTGCATAGGCCCACCAAAATATGAGGGACATGGAAAAGAAAAAGCCTTGGTCTAAATACAAGGAGACCCTACCCCTAAAGTTTCCTGGCATAAGACCAACTTTAGGCTCCAGGCAAACTAGTTTGTCCAATCCAGGTCATTGTCTGTAGTGCCAATACACTTTTATTTTTCACACAGTCTCTATTGTTGGTATCATGTTTCTGTATTAAAGATCCTGAATCTGCATATCCTATATTGCAGTCAGGATAGTGTGGAGCATCCTCTCATTTCACCGCACAATTAAAGGGCAATGCAGAGAACCCTGTCCTATAAGCAGGTCATTGTTGTTGTTGTCAAGTCTTCTTAGTGCTAAGGGAAGTCTCTTTCGAGCAGGTCGATGCCAGAGCTGTGGTAGAGTCTTCCCTGGTAGAGGACTGCTTCCAGGTGTTGTTATAAAAATCCTTGGATGTTTTGTAGATAGCTTCCCTGGTTCAGGGGTGAATGGAGGATGCCCATTCTTCTGAGGCCTGTGCCAGGTCATTATATCAATGTTCAGGGTGTAAGGTCCCATTGCACAATAAGATTTGTGTGTTCCAATCTCTATTAAACAAGAACATATTTGTATGTATAGTATTTTTCCATTTTAATGTGCCTATGCAAACAAGGAACGATGCCACATGGTGTTATCGGCGCATATGGGGGCCATAAGAACAAGTCCAACAATCCCCATGACATGGTTCAATCATAAGCATTAAATTGAGGGACTCTTCCACCAAAATTCTTTATTGAACAGCTCACAAAGAGAAGAGAAGATAAAAAGTGTTTAGAATCGTCATGGTAAAAGAATATTTAGAAAGAATTATAGCTGTTAAAGAAAATACACATAAAATATTCAAAAGACATATGTGTCCACTTTATGTCTTTTGAAACAGTTGGGGGTTGTTAAATCAAATGCACGACTTTGGTCTGTGATTAGAACTGTGTAGTAAAAAGGGTAAATGTGGGGTACTGATGGTTGGGGGTGAGAGAGTTAAGGAGTAATAATGAGCTTTATAGGGGTGTGCGAAAGGGCAGAATCTGTTAAGGCAAGAGGTTGGTCTTGGTGCCTAACAAATTAAAGAACTGAGGGTAAAGAGGGTTAATTAAGGGGAAGATAATGAATCCGGATTGGGAGATGAGGGAGTAGAAGGGGCTCTGGTGTGGAGGAGGGGAAATATATCAAAGGGGCTATATAACATGTATAGATGAATTGTTTATGGATTAGGCTTGGCAGTCAGAGAGGACCACTGTGTAGGAAGTCACATCTACATACAAACTGATTTTAGAGACCAATTTGAATATTATCCTCCAAATCTAGGGAATTCATTTTTATCCCTAGAAACAGTCAAATTAAGAATATTTTGGGGAGTTGTTAAAAAGTATATATGTTGAGCGGGCACATTTGCACTCGCATGCTTTTGAAAATGAATACTAGGAAGAAAAGAAGTCCTGAATGGGGTCCAGTATGCATTGGGGAGAAATTTCTCTCCCTCATTCTACCCCCAGGGCCCGATTTTCCAGGCGTGGCCCTGAATACCACTCTGGCATGGGGGGATTAATTGAGCACTTTTAATAATAACTTTAGTCCACTTTACATCATGTGAGTGCCATACAAATGATACCCTAGAATTTGTTTAGTATCCTTATCCTTTAAAATTCTATTTAAAATGGATCTTTGACTTGGTATCCATATATCTACTCTCACTGTGCAAACCACTTGTCTTTTACTGAATATTGACTTAATTGAATAATCTATCAAGGAAGTCTTATTTTTTTCCTTAATGGGGGAAAGATCTAATTTGACTAAGTAGATATCTCTATGAAAATGGTATATGGAATAGCAAACAATACCATTCACGACAGTGAAATCTTGCTGAGATTGATTTATTAACACAAGGATATCTCAAAAATTTTTCTGACCTTTTCAAACACTGGTCCTTGAGTTTTCCCTTCTATGCCACGAATTAGCTCATATTTTGTCATTAGATTAAAAAGAAGGTTGTTTGAATCAATTTGTATTATTTAAAAGTAGGGTATTTGCCTTGCACGCAGAAGGATGGTGGTAAAATTGATGCTGGAGCATCCCATATGATCCCCTGAGTTTGCCAGGAACGATTTCTGAGCATAGAGCCAGGAGTAACTCCTGAGAGCTGCCAGGTATGACCCAAAAACCAAAAAAAAAAAAAAAAGTAACTTTAAATGTAGTAGCAAAATATCTGAAATTTTGGGTATATAATTTGAAATTTGGCAATGAAATCCAAGTCACTTATGTATGTATATCTTCTCCAGAAGAATGCTAGGTAAAATATTTTTTAACTCATTAGTTCTCTCTAACAAATAAACTAGAGGAGGACATATACAAAGTACATTTAAGGGATCAATGGAAATGTGAGAAAAATAAAAACAAAGAACATTAAGTTAGAGAAAACACAAGTTCTCCTATTTCCCCCTGGACTCTAGGCCTGGCCTGAGTGCCACCTAGGGTGGCCTGCTGTGGATTCCAGGTGGACTCTATTAGGGGCCTCCAGGCTTCCCCCCTCCCTACTCTAGGGAGGAGGAGCAGAGGGAGGGGCCGGGTAGATAGCTGGCTTCTGGTGCCTTGATCCTGGAGGCCAGCTCTTCCCAGGTATGGGGTTAGGGGACACCCTATGCCGGTGGCATTCTCCCTAGCTTGGAGGGTGCTGGGAGGCTTGGTAGGCCTCCAGCCATTCCCCTATTTCCTCCCCTACTCCAGGCCTTCCCTGGTTGCCGGCCCAGGTGAACTCTATCCTGGTCCTCAGGCTTTCCCCCTTTCTCTCCCGACACTAAGGGGGTACATATGGGGTTGATGGCCAGCCGATGCAGCACTGGTGTATGTCGGGATAATACGTAGTGACATTCACTCGTATATTTTTTCTCATTGGTCTCCATTTCAAAAACCATATATATATTTATACCATATATATTTAAAATAAAAATGGGAGGATGGACTCTCAGGTTGGGAAGAGACCATTTCGGGTGGGGGTACCATATACTTTCAAAATAAAGATGAGAGGATGGACTCTCTGGCTGGGAAGAGGCCAGTACTCTTTACCTACTTGTTTACTCTCAGCGGCCTCTTGGCCTCTTCCTTCTTTCATTGTGTAACTGTGGTTGCTACCATACTAGGTTTCTGATTAGTTCCCAGAAACGGTGACAATTGACTCCACTGTCTTAAGTTAGATTGTTTATTTTTCCCACTTTTTATCTTTTCTCCTCTTTGTGAACTGTTCAATAAGGTATTTTGGTGAAAGAGTCCCTCTCTATCTTTCCTTCCCTTTGTTATTTGTAAAATAAGGAAGTTTGTAGAAGTGTCCCTCCATTTAACGTTTATATAAGAACCAAGTCAATAGGACTGTTGGACTTGTTCTAGCATCCCCATAGGCACCAATCTTGCCATGTGATACTGTTCTTCCTTTGCATAGGTACATTAAAATGGGAAATTATATACAAACACATTCTTATCTTATAAAGATGGAACACACAAATTTTTTTAAATGGTGACAATAATGTCCACTGTCTTAAATTATATTGTTTATTTTCCCCACTTTTTATCTTTTTTTTTTCTCTTCGTGAACTGTTCAATAGGAATTTTGGTGAAAGAGTCCCTCAGTTTGATGCTTATGTTTGAACCAGGTCACGGGGATTGTTGGACCTGTTCTTGTGGCCCCCTTATGCGCTGATAACATCAGGTGGCATTATTCCTTGTTTGCATGGGCACATTAAAATGGAAAATACATACAAATAAGTTCTTATCTAATAGAGATAGGAACACACAAATCTTGTGGTACAATGGAACCTTAGAAACCATGAACATTGACATGATGACCTGCACAGGCCTCAGAGGTTTGGGCATTTTCCAGTCACCCCTGAACCAGGGAAGCCATCTATGAAATATCCAAAGTTGTCTATGACATCACCTGGAAGCAATCCTCTACCAGGGAAGACCCTACTGCTGCTCTGACATTGATTTACTCAAAAGAGTCTTCCCTTAACACTGAGAAGATTTAAACAACAACAACGACCTGTGTACTGGACAGGGCTTTCTGCATTGCCTGTTAATTGTGAGTTGAAATTAGACACCGCTCCGCACCATCCTGACTTCAATGTAGGATATACAGATTCCAGGACCTTCAATACAGAAACATGAGACCAATAACTGTGAAAAATATAACTGTATGGGCACTACAGACAATGACTGGGATTGGACAAACTAGTTTGCCTGGAGCCTAGAAATGGTCTTATGTCAGGAAACTTCAGGGGTAGGGTCTCCTTGTACTTAGGCCAAAGTTTTTCCTTTCCATGACCCCTAGACTTTGGTGGGCAAATGCAAACGATAATTGCCACACTAACATTGTTCTTACAGCACTCCTTTGACCCTAAACCTTTAAGAAACCACTAGTAAAAATAACTGGAACTGCAAAAAAAAAAAAGGGGGGGGGGTTTACATTAGTGTTAACATATATGCTTTTAGTTACACTAGCATTCTGGGGGATAAAGGTTGGAGATAAGGAATATATGCTTGGGAACAGGGATGAAGGGAGGACAACACTGGTGGTGAAAAGGCCCTCATTTATTGTCACTGTTTACCTTAAATATCACTGTGTAAGATTTGTAATTCACTTTGGCCACAATAAAAAACAAAACCAAAACACAAAAAGCTAAGACACAGATGCATAGGTATCTCAGAGACCAGCATCTCTGATCCACTAACACTGATATGTATATCTTGTTTGATTCATGCAAAGAGCAAAGTAAATATGAGTATAATGCCTCCATCTACCCTTGTTTTGCAAACTCTTGTTTGGTTAAGTCATTCAGTGATAGCCCTATACAATTTTTGAACCATTTCAATGAAAAGGGGGGATACTGGAAGCAAATGGATGCTGACTTTAGTCTTACATACAAGGCTTAAATAAACATGGTGGATGCTTTGAACACATAAAACACATTGTATCAGTTTTTATCATTTCATGAAGGCCCAATCTGACTGGCTGTTTCCTCAGTTTACTTAATGTTCCTGCTATAAGAACCCTGTCCTCAGGCCACTCATTGGAACTTGGCCTTCTGCCTTGTTCCTGCTTATTCTTTCCTTAAGGAAAGTATTTTTAATTTCTAGCATTTGATTATCGCAGGAAAAATCCTGCTCCAAAAAAATCTATTCTCCTCAGTTTTCACACCCCTTTCAAGAGAATTTCAAGACTCATGGATTGTTTGGACGTCTGAAAGCTGCAGTTTACTGAATTAGACTTTTGGATACTGAGAGCTGGCCAGATTAGATCAAGTCCTTGAGCTAATTTTATTGTGGTACCATGTCTTACAATGTTATTCATAGTTGAGTTTCAACCATATGATTTTTCAACATCTATCCCATCATCAGTATAAACTTCTCTTAACAGATGTCCCCAGTTTCCTCTTACCCCTAGTCTAGCTCCTTGACATCTACATTTTTCAGTTGGTTATTGCAGTGGAATCTTATGCTTTTGGTTTTTTGGCTTAATGGTTCAGATATGTAGATTTGCATGTGTCCAAGTTTTCCCTATCTGCTTACTCTCGTTACCTCCTATCATCTTTTTTATTTCCATTTATATAGCTCTATCCAGGCTCAATGAACTAAAAGTATCCCTCCCTCCTCTCTTTTGACACGTATTTTCAAGCAGCACAAACGTTAAACAATCCAGCATACATTTCGACCCTAGTTGTGGTAGGTTCCCGTACACCAGATCATTTCAAGTGAATCATCCACTTCACAAAGCAAAAGTGTATTGGAATGTTATGCAGAAGCATCTGATACAAGAATTTCAAGTGCCAATTAGCATGTGCATGTTAAAAATACTATAGTAAAATAGCATTGCAAATTATATATTAAGTGGCAGATACTTCAGCCTTTAATCCACAACAGTTCTGTAAGTGTTGTAAATTATGTTTTATAGATGAGGTGTAAGAGGCTGATCAGATCAACATTGCTATATTTTATGCTCAGAGGATTTTGATATCTGATTCAAAGATAAAGTCCACAGCCAGATGGCAGTGTGGAGATCAGCAGTTACTGTACTGAAGAACCTTGGGAGAAGACCTGGTTGCACAGGATAGGAGAGAGACAGTGGTGATACTGAAATATCCAAGCTACTAACATTTTGTCTTTAGTCATGCAAACCTGATAAAATGGTATTCACCACCTGTACGTTGTTGCCTGCACATTAGATTTTCTTTTGATGGTCTCCATTATTTAGTCATGCCAAGATTTTCATTGAAGTCTGTGCATCAAAATATTTTAAATCTGGAGGATTTAAATCACAAAGACGCTGGAGACCAGGATTAAGAAGCAACTACCCTAAGGATCTGAATGACAAGTTACTACACTAAATTTATTCATTCTAAAATATCCATTTAGTCTTGTGCTGCTCCAAATACTGTTTGTGAATTTGTCATAATTTAAATCTATTTTTCTACACTCAAAGAGCAAATGATGACAGCTTAGATTTGGTACATGGTGGCCCAAATGAAAGAAGCTTGAGTTTCTCAAAGATGTAAAGTCCAATGAGCTTCATTCATTTGGGTTACCATGCACCAAATCTAAGCTGTCATCATTTGCTCTAATAACTGAAATGAAACATATTGGGAGTTAGGATCATCCATATACTGGAATAATCTAGGAGAGAGGATGGCAGGATAGGCAGTTAGACAATTCTACAATCTTGGGTGTGTCTAGTTCTGCACATGCACCTAGTTTAACGTGAACAGCTATAAAGACTTGAAGTCTGACCTGTTGTTCCTAATGGTCCTTTTTTTTTTTTAATAGTGAGACAATCCAAATTATGTAGTTAAGGACTGGAGATAGTAGAGTTAGAGCCTGCGCCTAGCATTCACCTTGTGTTTGATTCCATGTATATGGTTCCCAGAACATCATTGGGTGCAGCCTTAGAGGTGTTAACACAGGCAGTTGGCCAGCTATCCCTGACACTGCAGGAAACCCAAGGAACATCAAGTTCTTGAACCCTTGAACTGAATCAATTATCTGCCTGGCCAAGATCCATCATGAATCCCCTGGCTTACTTTAGCACTGTTTAGGATACCCCCAATCACCAGTAATACCACACACAAAAACAAATTAGCAGTTTACCTATATCTAAACTAGCTCAAAGTGTGGTCAGCTGATGGGTGCCAAAAGATAAGTAAAAGCATTGAAAGTAAGTGTTCAAGGCATTTCTATTGCAATCTGGCATTGCAGCCATGTGCAAATGCATGGGCATTGGTTTCATGTTTGAAACAAAGTACAGATCCATTTATTTTTTGTGAGACTAACTTTTACTGGTTTCAACATTTCCTTACACTTGCCCTTTTATAAGGATTTCTTTAAAAATACTCTCATAAATTAATGTAATAAATGAATCAAAGAGAATTGCTGATGATTTCTGCTTGACAGAGCCCCCAGAAATTATTTATTTGAGATATGTAAAATACATTCTGTTAGGCAGGGAGAATAAGATATGATATCATAATATGATGTGATCTTTCCCAACATTTCATGAAAGCAAATATGAAATATTTTTAAAAAATATAAATCCATGACAACAAAACATGGATAGGAAACAATATTTTAAGAAGATTTTGAAAATTTTAGAGGATGGAAAAGAGATTGCTGGGGGAAATAGTGAAAAGCTGGTATGTTTTTTAAGAGTGTTATACCCATGATGAGCAGAGTAATTAATTTTTAAATAAATGAAAACAAATATGGAATAGAGGCATGATAAATATAGACCATGGATCATTAAGAGTTAGAGTGATTAAAGTCTGTTTTATTAGATTCATGTTGGTTTAATTGAAGGAGCATACACAGAGAGGCTTCAGCTACTGCCCTTCATCTATGAAACCAAATTATATCTGTTTCATTACTAAAGGTGATGAAGGATTTATATTCAGGGGATGTTGAACTTGCCTCAGGGAGATCAGATGGTGCTAAATCTCCAGGCTGAACATAGAGCAATGAGATCAAAATATGTTGTTTTTTCCCCCCTTTTTTTCTTTGTTTGCTTTGGGGCCAAATCCTGTAAATAAAACTATTTCTGAGTGCAGAGATCACTCCTGTCAGGGCTTGATAGAACATTTATCGTGACAGGGATCAAAACTGAATCTGCCACATTTGAGGAAAGCACTTTTTTTTTGCTGTTTTATCTCTATATCCCCAGAGATCAAAATGTTAATGCTAAAAAGTAAATTTTCAGTGTCAATGTTACCTAACCATAACACTTGTTAAATTCTACCTTTGTACCTAAAACTTCAAATGGTTTTCAGATGATTTACATAGTAGGTGAAGATAATTGTAGGTCTTTTAAGTCATATAAAAAAACTTTCTTTATATCTTGCACTCACCTGGAATTGAGTAGCTGAAATAGAACATTGATAATTTACATTTTAAAATTTGACAAATGAAATTTTATATATGTAAACAATAATTTAGAAAAAATTACAAAGAGAAAATATAAAAGATTGAGCAAGCATTATTTGAAGTGTCTAGCATTGAATGTATAAGAAGAAAATAAATAATAAACTTAAAAATAAAACCAATTTGGTTAAATCAGATCAGCCACATGCAAAAAAAAACATCCTACCCACTTTACTATTGCTCTACCCTTGCAAAGGTAAATTACTATACATTACTTTACATCAAGTAGTTTTCTTGTTTAGTCACAACTTTTTTACTACTGACAATTTAAGTGTAGAATATGTGAAAATTTGTGTAATATTTTTAGTTATGAGGGAGAGTTTCTTATTGAAACAAATGATAATTTTTTGTCTTGGGCATTCAAATTGAGTGAAAGAGCCAAGTAAATGAACCTGAGCAGTAATGAGTCTTTAGGTTCTAACATTAAACTATATTAGCTTGGTTAGTCAAACTTTTCAGGAGTAGCCATTGGGTCTCTTAGGAGCCCCTTTTTACTTCATTCCCCAAATAAATAAAGAGCATTAGCCTATCAATGATTTTATAATATGTAATATATATAACTACATAACATATAATATATATAATTATATAATATTTAATATAGTGATTTTATAATGTGGATAATGTCCAATGTTGATAGAGTGTGATGAATTAAACTCCATCTAATATCGGTCAGAGTGTAATTGGTTTACTACATAGGGGAAAAAATAGCACTATTTTTATATACTTAAACTAATTTGAAGTTTTAAATACTCATAGAATTTTACTTCCAGAATTCTCTATCATAGATATTTTGCACAAACTCATAGGATATAAAAACACAGTCATTGGCTGTTCTAGTCAGTGGCTAGAACATGATAGGAAAGCACAGCTACCTGAATATTCACTACTTGAGAGAATGATGGAAATAAAAAATACTGGGTTAATTTAGTGTAATTTAGTATTTAACAAAGATAAATTACTAATAGAGAGGTGAACATGGTTGTCAACAAAATAATTTTGTGGCCTTTTAAAAATCATTTTTACTGAAGTGCTTGCATTTAGAATACTGTCAGTCAGACTTTTCATGCATCCATTGTTCCAATATCACAATCATCCATAGGGTGCTCACTTCCTTCTACCAATGTCTAATATTCTCTTTCAAAATACCCCCTTTCCAGGTAAGCTCAATTCTGTAGATAAAAGCTCCATTTTCAATGAATTAGGCCATTTTTTCCTTACTGTTTATTTGTCTTAAAAATAAATTTATTTTTAAATTTTATCTATAAATGTTTCCTTCAAAAATGACAATGTTTTCTCTAAACTTGAAACCCAGGCATCGTGTTGGAGTCCAGATTAGAGTAGTGGCGTGCTCAAAATAATAATCAATAGTTGTCTGATTGATGAACATTGTATGAATAATTCGATTAATTATTAAAAATTGTTTAGAATTAGTTCAAATGTATGTTTACCAAATTATATTTTTAACCTTTCATAGAGTAATAATGTAGCTTATTTGAGCCCTATATTTTGGATTTTGTTTGTTACCTCTGTTTAGCATAAACTGCATTAAAATCCAGAGACTAGGTATCAGAGAATAATAGTATACCACATAGGGTGTTGCCTTGCATGCTATTAACTAGGTTCAATTTGGGTCATCCTAGATGGTCTCCAAGCCCCATAAAGAATGATGTTTGAGCACAAAGCTGGATGTAAGCACTGAACACTTCTGAGTATGACTCAAAGCTGAGAGGGAACTACTGAAGGACCAGAAGCAGGACAGAAGGATCATCAATTTTAATTCCTCTGTAAAGGCTCTGCCAGGGTTTTTTGGTTAAGTCTATGGCCAAGATATGAATGGCAAGCGCTGGATAGTATTTGGTTAAAATTTGAAGTCATATTGAATAGGAATTAAATATTGTCTTTAGCAATTGTATGATATCACTGGCAGCCAACAACTCCAGAAGGAATGATACAAAGCTGACAATTTTGCATTTTTTTCTGTCTTATTGTCTATGGAATAACAATCTAGAAAGTAGAAATCTATCACTCTGATTTAATACAGGAAAAGTAAGAATAAAATAAGCAATTATTTAATTTAGGGTCAAGATATATGGATCTGAAAAATGTCTGCTTTAACCAGGGAAAATGCAGATCTTTATTATTAAAAAGAAAGAGCATTTGGTGGACACACTTAGACTAGGAGTGTGGATTACTCCTAATTCTGTGCTTCAGGGATACTCCCAGTCATGCTTAAGGGACCATGTAGTGCAAAGATTGAATCCAGGCCTCCCTCATGCAATTCAAATGCTCTGAACTTGAGCTATTTCCCTGGCCCTATGCTGTAGATCCATAAACTGTTTTACCTGCTATGAGCCAAGTATGGCTTCCCTCTGCATATTACTGTACATGCCCTAGTGGACAGTTTAAAAACTCACCAGACCTCCACCTAAGCTGAACATTGCTCTGCTGCCTACTACAATCCATTTATGGCCTGTGAATTCATTTTTGCTGTCAAGTTTGCAACTTGGATTAGTTGAATTATTTTTCAAGCACAGTCAGGTATGCACAGTAGAAAAACTTGCCTAGTGTAAGAAAGCAAAACTATTCATCTGAGACCATGTACTATGTGGATGTTTCCTTTCCCAATTTATTTTTTTTATAAATGACTATTACCATCTCATAGGTGGTTTTGTGTGTATGTGAGTGAATGTGTATGTGTGTGTGTGTGATAAGTGAGGTAAGGGAGGGACTATGTGTGAGGAAATAGGGAACTTGATGTAGAATCCACATTTTAGAAATCTTAATATGCATATTATTTTTTCAAATCTTCATTTTCATGCATTCTTATTTACTACGTATATACTTACTTTGATGTATAATTAAATTAATATTTATAAATTTAAATTTATTTAATATATTATTAAAACTGAAAATAATTTGAATTATTAATTTGAGTTATTGTTTATTCCATGCTAAATATTCTATGTTTTGAAAACAGCACATAGTCATCAAGGAGATCACTTTATCTTCTAATGTTGTAACAGGAATCAGTTTAATCAAACATATGATGGGAGATCATATTACATCTGTTGATCAGAGTCGAGGGTCTAGGCTAGGCAAGCACTTGAAACTTCAGACAAAACTCAAGTTCAAGAGCATGTATTAACTGAGAACTTCTATGAACTTATCATTTTGCTTCATGCTCAAGCAATGCAGGGGTATACATACAACATGGTAATTTATCACTATGGCTACAGGAAGTTTACTACAGTCAGCGTTTCCTTAGTTTGGAACAGGGAAGTTCATTCAAAGTGTAAATAGTGCAGACATCTTTTAAAACTTTCTATCCACAAGCAGAATCACCACTTCAGAGTACGTGCTGTAAACAAATTATAAGATAAAATATATTATACATTTTCATCATAATGATATAACTTCTGATATAATTCCCAGATAGTATAGCAGAATCACCCATTCTTTTCCTTTTTCTTAGCACTGTTCTTCATGCTAAGAATAATGTAATATATCTAATAAGGATAAAATCAATTAACTTTTTAATTTGCCGAGTTATTTTAGTGACTTTTATTTTGAGACATAGAGATGGACTTGGAATAAAGCAAAACCTACACCAAAAGACATTTTACATCAACCAAATAATTACTTTCCAGGGCCAACAGCTCTCGCATTCACATTGTTTTCTCTCCTGATTTGGTATTCTGTTTAGAAGCAAAAACAAACCACTGCCAGAATTTTCTTTAGGAACAAAATGCTATTGTTTTTTGAGTTATTTCTCTCATAATCAGTTAAGGTTAATTTTTTTTAAAAAAAAGTCATAGTCATCAAATGAGTGTAAGATACAAAGTTTTAAAGTTGTTCATGATTGAATTTCAGTGGTAATATATTTGAGCATCAATCTCTTCCTCGTGTTCACTTCCTTCCAACAATGACCCAGTTACCTTGCCATACCCCTGCCTACCTCTGTGGCATTCACCTTTTTCCTTTAGGTTCTGTGGTTTCCATTACTATTAATGATAGGCTATCATGCCTATCACTTAGTGTTCCCTTTCTTCCTGTCACCACTCCCAATCCCAGTGGCAAGCTTCTGATGTTTTACGAAGTTCTAATGTTCTGTGCTTCCATTTTCTTTGAGCATTTGTTATTCTCCTATGTTAACTTATATCCAGAATATGGTAATATTATAATCTGTTCCTCTCCTTCTGACCCATTTCATGTAGCTTGATATTCTCCAGATCAAGCCATAGAGCAACAAATTTCACGACTTTAATTATATCTGAGTAGTATTCCGTTGTATATATTTACCACGTTTTCTTTTTCCACTAAAATATTCTTGGGTACTTGTTTTTTTTTTCTCCCAGATTTTGACTATTGTAAATAGTTCTTTAATTAACATAAGAGTGTCAATGTCTTCCTTGCATTAGAATTTTGGGATTATTACTCATCCCCCCTTTTGTTAAAAAACAATATATTAAATCACCATGACATTCCAAGATTTAGAGTTGTTTATGATTGAATTTCAGTTGTCCAGTATTTGAGTATTTGAGTACCCATTGCTTCACCAGTGTTCCCTTCTCTTCACCAACATCCCAGTTTCCCTCCTGCCTTCCAGAATCTGCCACTATGGTAGACACTTTTCTTTTCTTTTTTTTTTAGGCAACGTGGTTTCCAAAACTTTACTTTTTTTCAGCACCCAGTTCTTGTCCAGAGTGATCACGCTCATTGTTAGAGAATGAATTCCTTCTCTGACCTAATTGTCCTCCCATCTATCCCTTGACAGGACAGGTTAATCATTTTTGTAACTGAAAAACTTTTCAGCTATGTAATTAATAAAGATACAGTCTCATACACTTTAGATTTGGCCATATGTTATTAATGATAATAGTTCACTGGAAAGCATTGGAAATGGTGATCTTCAGTCACTTATTGAGCAATTCAGTTAAACTCTCTTACTGTTCATTATAAATTTGGTATTTTTCTAGTTCCATGTCTTTTCTTTTTAAGCAATTTTCTATTATACTTGTTAATAATTTTTGTAAATAATTCCAATATCAGTTATTTATAAATTCACTATTTTAATAATAGACAGGATATTTGAAACATTATTTTAGTTGACATATTAAAGGCAAACAAAATGACAAAAGATGTTGAATATTGGAGCTGGAGCAATGGTACAGCATTTGTCTTGCACACAGCTGTCCCAGGATGGACCTGGGTTCTATCTCCAGAGTCCCATATGGTCCCCCAAACCAGGAGTCATTTCTGAGCACATAGCCTGGAGTAACCCCTGAGTGTCACCAGGTGTGGCCCAAAAACAAAAACCCAAACAAACAAACAAACAAACAAACAAAAAAAAGATGTTGAATATGTCTTCAGGAAAATACAAAGAAAAACTACATTGATTAGCCTCAAATGTAAAAAATCAAGTGTTTATGAAGATATGGTACAACTGGAACACTCAAATATTGTTGGTTGGAATTAAAAAAAATTTTAGCCATTTTTTAAAAAATAAATAATATTTAAACACCATGTTTACAAACAAGATTTTATTTGGGTTTCAGTCATAAAAAGACAACTCCCCTTTACCAGGCAACATTCCCATCACCGATGCCCCATCTCTCTCCCCCAACCTGCCTGTATTCAAGATAGACTTTGTACTTCCTTCACTCATTGACTTGTTATGATAGTTCTCAGTGTAGTTATTTCTCTAACTGCACTCTCCATTCTTTGTGATAAAAACATCAGAATTATAAAGCATTAATAGATTGACTAAATTAATTTCTATTATCATTCAAATTCTCTGCTTGATATAACAGTGAATCTAGAATTAATTGACAAACCAGTGTCTTTCCTTCCAGGCAGGTAAATTTTACAATAATTACCTTCTATATGAAATATACAGTAAAATTATTATGTCAATGCAATTAAAGTTTTGATAAAAATCAGAAGACAATAGGTCTCTCCTAACTGCCAGTAGCCAGAGGTCTTCTAAGATCACTTTGTATGTGTATGTTAAAAACTTTGATTTGATTTTCAGTTCCAGCTCCTTTGCAACGTGTAGTCATCAGTCCTCCTGCACTATGATATCTGATCCTAAAAAACAGAGATGTGAAAAAAAAAATAGACATGTGTTCACATTCCCATAAGTGACCAATAAATATTCTCAGGTTTAGATTTACTTTTTTTTGGATCCTATCTTTATTCAAAATACTAATCATAAGACCCTTACTATGTCTTGAACTATTTATATGTTTTCTGAGACTCAACTTTATTCTCCAAATCACTTATATACTTGAAGAATTTTGACCAAATTTATATATTAACTTAGAGAAATATTATGTAAAACTTGGGGGGAAGGTGGGAGAGTGAAGAAGATAACTCAACTGATACGATACTTATCTACTGCTTTTTTTTTTTAAACAATTATACTGATCTGGTTTAATTCTTTTCACATTTAGGTGAGACTATCGTTGCCTCTACAAGTTCTATATGTTCTATAACATGAAAAACTATTAACCTACTGAAATGTAAAAAGAAGATATTAGAATTCAAAGTAACAAGAGTAGTCGACAATTCTGTTATGATGTTGTCCTATGGTTCACCCACCTTATCCTCCCAGAGGCAAACTTAAGAAGCCAAAGGTATCTGCTCTAATGAAAGCCTTGCTGCAAGTACAAGCTCATTATGGTCCAATAGTCGATTTTCAAATAGCAACTTAAACTAAGGTCACACTGGATTGTTATCTTCAAGGGAAATTTAGGTGTCTTCTGCAATTGGATCTCTGTGCAAGCTGTGCCAGAAACTAGGACCACAGTGTTCCACTAAGGAGGGGCTCCTTCAACAGAAGTGATAGCTGGTGTTTCATACTGGAAGCTGCTCTTAGCCTGGAAATCTGTTAGAGCTCTTATCTTCAAACCGCCCTTGAAGCTTGGGATCAGAGCTTTGCACTCCTCAGCAGTTCCTGGGCAAAGGGTGGCCAAACATGCCAGCTCAAATTCGCGAAGCTTTTTCTGTAGCAAGAAACGACGAACACTGGAAATGGTCTATATTTGAAAAGATTGAAAGGGCTGTAGAGTTGAACGTTTACATGAAGACCTCAGGAAGTTATGTTCATCCTCAGCACTCTTGTTCTGCTGCTTCTGATGCTCCAAAAGCAGACGAAGATTAGAAGAGTCTTGGCTGTTTGAAACCCTTTGGGAAAGATGAGCTGGAAGCATCTTCTACATGGCCAGTATGCTGGTTACAACGGCCATCCGCCATCTTAGGACCAGGGTGAGCGCAATGGCCCTATCTAGTATGTTCAGGCTATCTACAGATCTAGTATGTTTAAGTTAAATTCCTCTTACTACATGCTTCCTGCCAGTCTTCTTTCCCTAAGCACTACCAGGTGTGGACCCTATCAACAAACAAGACAACAATTTGGTTTTGACAATTGTACTAAATGTGGTGTCCTGAATTGGCACATGCCATGTTTTTCCTGTAATTTATAAAGATGTATATTAATAGTAAAAGTTGAATAACTTCACACAAAGTATATTTTTAAATTAACGTGTCAACTATTTTGTGAGAATATTGGCTAAATATAGCATTTGTATTGGTATTTATTTCCATTTAGCTTTTGTGAGTATTTCTTCTATTTTATTGCCATTAACAGAGAATAACAAATGTCTTTCAGATGTGAAAAAAACAATTATTTCCAAAATGCCTCAGTAGTTAGCAAAATCTTGGATGACTTTCCCCAAAAAACTGTCTGTCCTTTTATGAGCAAAGGAATATCTCAATTAGAGACTTGTATCCTGGTATCTAATTGAGAAGCAGTTGCCTTTGAGGAAAATATGGTGGCGATGGTGGTTGGAAGCTGGCTGGATTTTCCGATCAGCTGACCAGCTTTGCTATAAGGACACTCTAGCCTGCCTGTTTTTTCCTATTAAACCCATTCTGGGGAAAACCCCTCTCGTGTCTATCTATCCTGACTGGCAACAGGTGGAAGGCTAATTCTTTATAGTGTTGTTGCATTCAGTTAGCTAAGAATTTTATTAAAGATCTTTGCATCGATGTTTATCAGGGAAATGGTGTGAAAATTTCTTTTCTGGAAATGTCTTTGTCTGCTCTTGGTACCAGTGTATTGTTAGCTACATAGAAGGTGTTAAGATGAATTTCTGTGTCTTAGATGTTTTGGAAGAGCTTAACAAGTAAAGGTAGTAAATTTCCGAAAGTTTGATCAAATTTAACATTAAATCCATAAGAAGCAGGAATTTTTTCCCTAAGAATATTCCTGATACTGTTCTAAATTTCTTACTTGTGATTAGCCTGTTAGAATTTCTACTTTCTTCTAATTCAGGTATGGGATATTACTTGACTCTAAGAACCTACATTTCTTCTATATTCTCTAGTTTTTATAATAACCTCTCATTATATTTTAATTAATTGAAGGATGTGTTGTAATTTCTCCCCATTCATATCTGATCAATATAATTTGAACATTTTTTCATTTTACCCATGTGAGTCTACCTACACTGTTAATCCATCTTGTTTATTCTTTTAAAGAATCATTTCCTGATTTCACTGGCACTTTCAGTTGCTTACGTTGTTGACTGTTGCTCCTTTTAAAAATACATTTCCTTTTTATTCATTTTCTTTTGTTTATCATTCCTTCTCCAGAGTTTAGAAATCTGTGTTTAGGTTTAAACAATAACCTAAAAAATACAAAAAATATTGTTTTATTTCTTTTATAATGTAGGCATGAAATGGTATAATTTTCCCCTTACTATAATGACTTTGCTACACCCCATAGATTCTGATTGCTTTTATTTTCATTATCATTAATTTCAAGGAATATTTTCCTCTTTGATCCAGTTTCTGTTTGTCAGTAATTTGTTTAATTTCCATGGGTTGAAAGTTTTCCCCATTCTTTTCCTGTGGTTATATTTTCATGGCATTATGCTCTGAGAAGAGACTTTGCACAATTTCTATATTTGAAAGTTTAAATATGTTTGAGTTATGACTTAATATATGACCTACCTTGGAGAATGTTTTATATGAACTAGAGAAAAATGTGTATTCTTGTTTTTGGGGGGTTTGAATAGCACTATAAATGTCTAGGAATCCCAGTTCTTCTAGCTTCTCATTTTGGGCTCTTTCCATGGTGAAAATGAATTATTGGTCTTCTATTACTATTATGTTTCCATTAATGCATTTCTTTAGTTTTGTTCTCAGAACTTTTATGAAATTTTCTGGGATTTACTCAGTGCATAAACATTGATTATAGTAAGTATTTCATGATCCTTTGACAAATAGGTCGTGTTCATCACTGTTTCTGATTACCTTTTATATATTGAATGTTATTTAGTCTGATTAAAATATATTTGTCCCAGATTTTTTTTTCCTTCCTTTAGATTTTATGGTTGTTTTCCAACCTTCACTCTGAATCAGTATTTATCTTTTAGGATTAGTTATGTTTCCTGTAAGCAGCAGATGGATGAATTTTCTTTCCTGATTCATTCAATTACTCTGTGCCATTTATAAGGGAATTTAACCCACTGACATTAAGATGATAGATAGAGCTATATTGCCATTTTTGTGTATAATATATATGTAATTTGGTTGTTTTTGCAAGTCTTGTCTTATAGTTTTTCAGTAATTCTTGAAGTTTATTAGAATTGGTTTATGAATTCAAATGCTGCTAGTTTTTATGTCTGAAAAGGTTCTTATCACCCCTCAAATCTAAGTGATAGCTCAAAGGATCGTGAACTCTGAGCTGGAATTTTTTTTTGTTAGTTTTGTTTTGTTTGGGCCACACTCAGGGACACTCAGGGTTTATTCCTGTTCTGCATTGGAAATCTCTCAGGGGAGGCTCAGGGGACCATATGGGATACCAGGGATCAAACCTAGGCCTGTTGTGAACCATCCACATGAAAAGCAAATACCCTACTGCTGTGCTATCATTACTGCCCCTGGATTTTTTTATTCAATACTTTGAATATATCAATCCCCTCTTTCCTTGTAAGGTATTTAGATGTAAGGTCTGTTAAAATTCTTATGTTGTTTCCTTTGTATTTGAACACGGTTTTTACTTTTATTGCTTTAAGTTGTCTTTTTTTTATTTTAAATTTAGATTACTATGTCTTTATATTTGAGATATTTTGTTTGGTTCTCTTTGGACTCTTAAATCTGTACAGGAACTTCTCTTCAGAGATAAGGAAAGTTCTCAGTAATTATTTTTTATTACTCATTTCCCCTTTTTAAATTTTTTCCTTTCCTCTGGTATTCCTATGATTCAAAGATTATTTATCTTACTATTACATATCACCAGTCTTATACGTGCTCCCATTCATTTATCTCTCTTCTTTTGTCACTTTATTCTATGTTATGTCCAATATTTTGTCTTGGATTCCAATGATATGATTGATTCTATTGTTATCACATGGTAAATTCTTTTGTTATGGCTGGTTATTGTATTATTTATAACTCCTTCAATTCCATTCATATGAAACCTTTGATACACTAGATCAGTTTCTCTTTAAGTTGGTTGAATTGTTTTTCTAATGATTGTGTTATTTTCATGGACATTGCATGGAGCATTGGTTTACATTCCTCATCAATGAAGGTTTAGGTTTTGTTTGATCTCTATGATTTGGGAGAACTACTGACCCAGTCAATCAATGCATGGGAATTCCCTTGTATCTTCATTGTTTTTAAAAAGTTGTGATCACTGTAATTTGAGATCGTATCTACAGTTGAGTGAGATTTGATTTGTTTATATTTCACCACTATATTTCTCTCTATAAGCAATTAACCTAACAATGTCAGTGCCCTAAAATGCTAATTTAGTGTTCATACAGGAGACTAATTAGTGAGTCATTTGTCTTGATGGTAATTGTAAAGGGATTTGAGATATCAAAACAAGAAGAATTTGGAGCTAGTCAGATAGAAGTGGTGAACATGTCATACAGATGTACTACCATCTGTGGGGCTTTGGGATTGAGAGGCAGGCAGCAGAAGGACTGAGGAAATCTTGGGGAAAGGTAACAAGCGGTCTGAGAACTGTGGGCCAGAGAGGGATCAGAGCCTAGACTCACCTAAATAATAAAAGAGGCCAGCGTCTGCATTATGAGACCCTCTGGATATGTCCTGGGTTCTGCAGCCTGTGATGGGGTATTCTTGGTGTAAGGCAGCAAGAGAGAAGTGGCACACAATGGAATTGTGGGGCAGGTGACCACTTACTTTGGGCTCAAGACACACTGATGTCCTTTGGATTTCCTGACACCACCATTCTTTGACAGGTTGAGGATTGACTTTGAGGATCTGAGTTCAGATGAGCAATTTGTTATCACAGGGGCTTCCATCCTATATTGTCTTTGGCATAATGAGGATGATCCGAACTAGAAATCATTTTTGAAATGGCATAACACAGAGGGCAGGATTGACAAAACAGAGCCTCCGACCTGTGCATAGTTGTGCATCCTTTATCCTGGGAACCTTGATCAAATACACATATGGCTAGCAAGAGCAATTTTGTAGGGAGTTAAAGCCTTTCTCAGAGACAAACAGGAACATTCCTGATTTTTTAAAAGTTTCATCTCCAGGAACTCCATACACTTAATAGTCTGCCTTTCATCCATTCTCGAGAACATTTAGAAATTACCAGAAAAATTGTTGAGCCAACAGATGTAGTTTAGATACTGCCCCAACCAATATAAAAAATTGAGTGAACCTACCCTATAAAAAATAGAGTCTGGGGCTGGAGAGATAGAATGGAGGTAAGGCGTTTGCCTTTCATACAGGAAGTCATCGGTTCGAATCCTAGCGTTCCATATGGTCCCCCGTGCCTGCCAGGAGCAATTTCTGAGCCTGGAGCCAGGAGTAACCCCGAGCACTGCCGGGTGTGACCCAAAAACCACACAAAAAAATAGAGACTGACTATTTGGACTTTGTGAGATATTAACTTATTTGTCAAATCCCCAGTTGTCCTTGAGTCAGAAAACATTCTCACTATATACTAGTGATGGCAGGTGTATTCATGGAGAAGTTTCATTGTGGGCTACTAGGCAGGACTGACAGACTATTTAGAGGTAATCTGCTGAAGCTTCAGTTGCTCTCCTGTTGTCACCAGGTCTAGCGGACACCGACTCACTCTGATTGTGGCACCATTTTCATTGGGTCATAATTTGGTTCTCCTCTGGCATGGAGGGGGTATATTACACAAGACTGGTCCTGACCTCCCTTCTGGAAATTACTCTGGGAAGTTTTCTTTGTTAAACATTTAGTTTCCGATATTTGATTATTTTAATTCCACCCATCTATTCTATTTTATGACAATGATGATAATGATGCATACATTATGTTGTTCTACTCACACACACAAGGTTAAAACATTCAAGTAACTGCATAACTGTTTACTTAAAAGAAGCACAGCACAAGTGACTTTGGGTTTGTGGTCTTGGGGGGTGGGCAGGCTGTCTCTAGCCTGCCCAAAGGTTCCAGGTGAAAGAGCAGGAACTCATGGTTGGGGATGGGGTGGATGTTGAGGGCGGGCAGTCCCAAGCTCACCACAGGTCCCAGGCACAGGGGTGCACACTCACGGTCGCTGGGGAGTGGAGGGAGTCTCAAGCCTGCCACAGGCTTCAGGTTCAGGAGCACACACTCATGGTAGGGGTTTAGGGGGGAGAGTTCCAAGCTAACCACATGTCCCAGGCACAGAGGTGCACACTCACGGTTGGCACTAGATGGGGGGGAAAGGGGGCAGTTCCAAGCTCCCCGCAGGTCCTATGTGCAGAGGCACACAATCGGTCAGCGGGGGCAGGTGAGTGGGGGCAGACCCAAGCTCACTGCAGGTCTAACGCCCAGGGACACGCACTCACAGTCCCCATTCCACTTTTTCTTTTGGGAGATTTCACAGCACCTCTCCATCTCTTCTCCCGAAGAGATTAGGACTTCATCCAATAGCAGGTCTGCTGAGACCTCCTCCCCCCATGTAAGAGGAGCCTTTCAGCAAGGCTGCATATTTTTCATCTGAATGATCCTGAGCCACTTTGTGTGTGTGTGTGGGGGGGGGGGGGGGGGGGATGGCACATCAGCAACATTAAAAGCCATTTTGGCTTCTCCATTTTCACTCGGCTCATTCAGAGCAAGAGATGATGTAGGAGGAGCCACTTCTAAATCCAAAGCTGGAAAAAAAAGAGAGGAGAAAAGTTCATACAAGTTTCTGCCCCCAAATGCTTTTCTAAGGTCAGATCCCAGCCTGACATCTGCAGGGAGAGTGAGAACATGGACCACCACCACGTCTTCTCCAATATACTTTCTCATGTCTGAAGGTTAATCTTGAACCATAAGAACACCAGTTCCTGGGACAATCTGGTTGTGGCTTCCCCCCTTCTTCCTTTCCATGAGCTCAGACATGTCATGCGACTCTCTTGCCTTTATCATAGCAATCCTCTGAATCTTGTGCCTGTGGATAATCAATGAGTTGAACAATGGATAGATTTTTATTACTTCAGAGTATTCATCTTTCATTTGATCTTCACGTCTGTTGCACAGCCCTTCAACCAAACTTTGTAACAACACTCACTGCTGTGGCAATGCCACACTAACATTACAGTAGGTGTCTTCACTAACGGACTACTCCTCTCTCTCTCTCTGTAGCTCTAATGAGAAAAGACCAGCAGAAGGTCAGCACTCCTCTGTACAATACCACTCAATCACTTTAAATGAATCCCAGGTGCCTGCAGACCTGGATTGGGGTCCCATAAATGTATGAGATATACTTTAATATTAAGTTAAATCTTTTTTTAAATTTTTTTAATTTTTTCTTCTTTATTTGAACATCTTGATTACATAAATGATTGTGGTTAGGTTTCAGTCATGTAAAGAACACCCCCTTCACCAATGCAACATTCCCACCACTAATGTCCCAAATCTCCCTCCATCCCACCCCACTCCCACCTGTACTCCAGACAGGCTTTCCAGTTCCCTCATTCATTCACTTGATTATGGTAGTTCTCTGTGTAGTTATTTCTATAGCTGTACTCACCACTCTTTGTGGTGAGCTTCATGGAGTGAGCTGGTGTTCCAGCCCTCCTCTCATTGTCTCTGAGGATTGTTACAAAAATGACTTTTATTTTTCTTAAAATCCATAGATGAGTGAGACTATTCTGCGTCTCTCTCTCTCTCTCTCTCCTCTCTCTCTCTCTCTCTCTCTCTCTCTCTCTCTCTCTCTCTCTCTCTCTCTCTCTCTCTCTCTCTCTCTCTCCCTCCCCCTCGGACTTATTTCACTCAGCATGATAGATTCCATGTACATCCATGTATAGGAAAATTTCATAACTTCATCTTTCCTGACAGCTACATAATATTCCATTGTGTATATGTACCACAGTTTCTTTAGCCATTCGTCTGTTGAAGGGCATCTTGGTTGTTTCCAGAGCCTGGCTATTGTGAATAGTGCTGCAATAAATATAGGTGTGAGAAAGGGGTTTTTGTACTGTATTCTTGTGTTCTTAGGGTATATCCCTAGGAGTGGAATAGCTAGGTCGAATGGGAGCTCAATTTCCAGATTTTGAAGGAATCTCCATATCACTTTCCATAGAGGCTGTACTAGATGGCATTCCCACCAGCAGTGGATAAGAGTTCCTTTCTCTCTACATTCCTGCCAGCACTGATTGTTCTCATTCTTTGTGATGTGCACCAATCTCTGCTGTGTGAGGTGGTATCTCATTGTTGTTTTGATTTGCATCTCCCTGATGAATAGCGACGAGGAGCATTTTTTCACGTGCCTTTTGGCCATTTGTATTTCTTTATCAAAGAGTCTGTTCATTTCTTCTCCCCATTTTTGATGGGATTAGATGTTTTTTTCTTGTAAAGTTCTGTCAGTGCCCTGTTTATTTTGGATATTAGCCCCTTATCTGAAGGGTGTTGGGTGAATAGTTTCTCCCACTTGGTGGGTTACTCTTGTATGCTGGGCACTATTTCTTTTGAGGTGCAGAAGCTTCTCAGTTTAATGTATTCCCATCTGTTAATCTCTGCTTCCACTTGTTTGGAAAGTGCAGTTTCCTCCTTGAAGATGCCTTTAGTCTCAATGTCATGCATAACTTGAAGGGCACCACATTGTTTCCCTGATTCAGGTATAAGCTTGGGACTGTGGTTGGGACATTGACTCCTCTACTGTAAAAGGTAGGATCTTTCTACATAATAAATACGTACAAACAAAAACACAGACACACTCACACACAAATAAAAATACACTCACACACACGAATACACATGAACACATCCTTGTGGAGGTATCCGTGTTTTGACCTGCCGGTGCTGCTTTCTCTTACCATCTGCTTTGTCTTGAACTTCTGGGCAGAGGCTGGGCAAGTCTGCAACAACTCATATCCCAGTTCGTAAATATTTTAACTATTCCCCCTTAAGGATTTTTTGTCCATGGCCTGAGGCTTGAGGGAAACAGCAAAACATGCTGCTTCTCTGCTTCACCAACAAGCCACTTAACACTTAACTACCATTTAATACTTGGATACCAAGTGACTAGGGTTCCAAGTTCTATAACCTCATCATGTGAGGGCACTTCCTGGTCCTCAACATGGGCTTCCTTCTCAGCATAACCTCTTCATAATCCCTCTATATGGATACTACTCAGCTTCTGTTCCTGTGTCCTATTTATGCAGTTATCCTTCATATTCAATTCACTTCCCTGGAGAGAGATGGATGAAACCAGGGCCTGTGATGTGTTGACATAGAGGTAGACTTATTACTGTATCTTCTCAGGTTGTGACTTTTTAAATCCATATGTTCTTCATGTATTGATTCATTCTCACATCTCCTTTTAGGATGTCATAACTCTGAAACAGACAAATGAACTTATGAATCTTCTATAATTTCTTGAGAATAGACCTTCTGTATATGAGCTGTTAAAGATATAAAGATAGTATCTTTTAGCCGTCCTTTCCAAAAGCATATACAGAACAAAAAACATAGAGTCTATTCAGTTAATTAGAAAAAAAATCTTATATTTTGAAATTGGTAGATTATACCAAGACCAGTCTGTAATAAATTGAATGCCCACTGAATTTTTGTGTTTTTTGTTTGTTTGTTTGTTTGATTTTTGGGCCCACACCCAGTGACGCTCAAGGGTTACTCCTGGCTATGTGCTCAGAAATGACTCCTAACTTGAGGGACCAAATGGGACTCTACAGATCAAACTGATATCCGTCTTGAGTCAGTTTTGTGCAAGGCCAAAGCCCTACTGCTGTCCTATTGCACCAGCCCCAGTTTTTGTTATTCTTATCATATATTAGAAACTAAAGCCTGCTGGATCTTTCTGATATGTACTTGTTTGATGACCAGGAGTAATGCTTTTACTTCTGTGTTTCTTTTTTTTCTTTTTTGTTTGTTTTGTTTTCTATTCCACACCTTTCGACACTCAGGGTTACTCCTGGTATACACTCAGAAATCACTCCTGGCTTGGGGGAACATATAGAAACCTAGAGGATCAAACCATGGTCTGTCCTAGTCTAGCACATGTGAGGCAGATGCCTTCCCTCTTTCACCACTGCTCTGGTGACTTTTATGAGTGTGTCTCACGTTTCATTGCCATTTAAATAGCATAACAGATGTCTTTTAGATGTGAAAAATCAATTATTTCAAAAATGCCCCAGTTTTTATTGGGGTCTTGGATGACACCCCCTCCCAAATGATCTGTCCCTTTAGAGCAAAGAAATCTCTCAATTAGAGACTTGTATCCTGGTATCTAATTGAGAAGCAGTACCCTTAGGGGAAATTACCCCAGCTATTGTCCTGTGTATGAGTGACTGTGTGTGTTTTTTGCCTGTGGTGGGGTTGATGTTGGTTGTGTGTGTGTTGTTGGTGATTTTTGTGGTGTTGGTTGGAAGCTGGTTGTAAGGACTCTGGCCTTCCTATCCTGCCTGTTTTTTCTATTAACCCTATTCTGAGGAAAACCCCTGTCTAACCAGACTTTCCTAGGTGGCAACAGGTGAAAGGCTAATTCTTTACAAAGTGTTGTTGCATTCAATTAGCTAAGATTTTTATTCAGGATCTTCGCATCTTTGTTTATCAGGGAGATTGATATGAAAATTTTTTTTCTGGCAATGTCTTTGTTCTTTGTACCAGTGTAATGTTAGCTACATAGAAGGTGTTAAGATGAATTTCTGTGTCTTAGATGTTTTGGAAGAGCTTAACAAGTAAAGGTAGTAAATCTCTGAAAGTTTAATCGAATTTAATATTGAATCCATAAAATGCAGGAATTTTTTTTCTTGGAAATATACCTGATACTGTTCTAAATTCCTTACTTGTGATTAGCCTGTGAGAATTTCTACATTTTTTTTACTTCAGGTTTGGGATAGTACATGACTCTAAGAATCAATACTATCTTCTACATTCTCCAGTTTAAGTTGCTCATAGTAAGCTCTCATTATATTTTAAGCTACTGAAGGATGTGTTATGATTTCTCCCTTTTCATATCTGTTCCATAGCATTTGAACATTTTCTCATTTTACCAGGTAAATCTACCTAAACATTTATTTATCTTATTTATTCTTTCAAAGAATCAGTTTCTGACTTCACTGGTACTTTCATTGGCTTACGTTGTTGATTGAAGTTTCTTTGTTTATAAAAAATATATTTTTCTTTTCTACCTTTTTGTTTACCATTCCTTCTCCAGAGTTTTGAGATATAAGTTTAAGTTGTTGATTTGGGCATTTTTTCTTTTATAATATAGCATGAAATGCTATGAATTTTCCCCTTACTATATAGCCTTTGCTATATCCCACGATTCGGATTGCTTTTATCTTTATATCATTAATTTCCTCTTTAATCCAGTTTCTGTTATTCAGAAATTTTTTCACGTCTACGGGTTAGACGTTTCCTCCATTTTTTCCCTGTGGTGAGTTCTTTCATGGTGTTATGCTGTGATAAGAGACTTTGCACATTTTCTAAACTTGAAAGTCCACAGATGTTTGAGTTATGCCTTACTATATGGCCCTATTTTGGAGAATGTTTCATATGTTCTAGAGAAGAATATGTATTCCTCTTCAGGGGTGAAATATCCCTATAAATGTCTAAAAATACCAGTTCTTTTAGCTTCTAGTTTAGGACTCTATTGTCTGTTTGATCTGTCCGTAGTGAAAGTTAATTATTGAAATCCTCCACAAATATTGTGTTTCCATTTATGCATTTCTTTAGTTTTGTTATCAACTTTTATGAACATTGCTGGGCTTTATTAGATGTATAAATGTTGAGTATAGTTAGCATTTCTTGATCCCTTAGTGGCTTAGCCAATCGTTAATGTTCATCACTGTCATTACTTTCTTTATACTGAATGCAATTTAGTCTGATATAAGTATATTTGACAGAGATCTTTTCCATTCCTTTGGGTTGTATGTTGTTCTGCATCCTTTTCCTCTAAATCTGTATTTATCTTTTATGTGTAGTTGTGTTTCCTGTAAGCAGCATATGGATGAATTTTTTTTCCTGATTTATCTACTTTGTGCAATTAATAAGGCAATTTAACCCACTGACATTAAGACGATAGGGATGTATTGCCATCATCATGTACATGTATATATAATTTAGTTGTTTTTGCAAGCCTTTTTTAATGTTTTTTTTTTCATAATTCTTGGAGTTTATTAAAATTGGTTTCTGAGTTGCAAATGCTGCCAGATTTTGTTTGTCTAAAATGAATCTCAGCAATCCCTCCAATTTAGAGTGTTAGTTCTGAATGACAGTGAACTCTATGCTAGAATTTCTTTTGTTTGTTTTAGTTTGCTTTTGGGCTTCATGCAGCAATGCTTAGGGGTTACTACTTTCTATGTGCTCAGAAATCACTCCTGACAGGCTCAGGGGGACCATATAGGATGCCAGGATCAAACCAGGGTTATCCACATGCAAGGAAATGCTCTACTGCTGTGCTATCATTCTGGCCCCTGGATTTTTTCTTATTCCATCCTTGGAATGTATCATTCCACTCCTTTTTTGTAAGGTATATATATATAAAAGATTTGTTAAAATAATATGTTTCCCTTGTATTTGAAAGTAATTTCTGACTTTTCATTCTTTAAATTGTCTTTTTCTTTGATTGTATAATTTTGATGACTCTGTCATTGGATTGTTTGAGTTTATTTTGTTTGGTTCTCTTTATTCCTCTTAGTTATTTGCTCAGGAGCCTCTCTTCAGAACTAAAGAAAGTTCTCCATAATTATATTTTTAGAGCAGCCATGTTTCCCCTTTCCATGTTTTTCCTTTCCTCTGGTAGTCCTATGATTCAAAGAATTAATTATCTTTCTATTATACATCCACAATCTTACATGTGCTTCCATTAATGTATATCTTTTCTTTTGTCACTTTATTTTATGTGTCCTGAATTCCAGTGATATGGTTGATTCTATTATTAGTCACATGGTAAATTCTGTTGTTATGGCTGGGAATTGTATTTAGAACTCCTTCAATTCCACCTTTATGGACTCTAATATACTATATTAGTTTCTCTCTCAATTGGTTGAATGATTTTCTCCAATAATTACCTTATTTCCATGGACATTGCATGGAACATTGATTTACATTCCTCATCAAAGGATGTTGAGGTTTGTTTGATCTCTATGATTTGGTGAACTATGGAACCTGTTTACCAATACATGTGAATTCCCTTGTATCTTCATTGTTTTTATAAAGTTGTGAGGGTTGCGATTTGAGATCCATATTTACAACTGAGTGTGATTTGATCTGTTTATCTTTCAGCGCTGTTTCTTTCTATATGCAATTAACCAAGCATTCTCAGTGCATTAAATTGCTACTTCAGTGTTCATTCAGGAGACTATCTAGTGAGCCATTTGTCTGGATGGTAATTGTAGAGAAATTTGAGATATCAAAACAAAAAGAAACATTTGGAGCTAGCCAGGTAGAAGGGGTGAAATGTCACACAGATGTACTAGCTTCTTTGTGGTTTTTGGGATTGAGAGGCCGGCAAGAGCAGGAATGAGGACTTCTTGGTGAAAGATAACAAGTGGTCTGCGTGCCAGATAGAGATCAGAGCCCTGGCCTTACCTAAATGATAAAAGAGGCTAGTGTCTGCATTATAGGAGCCTCTGGGTTCTGGGTCCTAGGATCTGGAGCCTGTTGTGTGGTATTCTTGTTGTAGGGCACCAAGAGAGAAGTGGCATATAATGTGGGAATTGTCGGGTTGGTGACTCCAGCTTCTTTGGGCTCAAGAGACATTTTGATGCCCTTTGGATTTGCTGAAACCACCGCTATTTGACAGGTTGAATATTGACATTGAGGAACTGACTTCAGATGGGCAATTTGTTATCAAAGGGACTTCCATTCTTTGTCTTTTGTAACTCCACCCTGGATTTAGGTGTACCTACCTGAGACCCTCCCATTCTGGGGAGTGGTCTTGAAAGGCTATATACGGCCTTTGACCCAGGGAATTAGGGCATCGGCCCTTTTGGTCTTTGACCAGCATGGAGGTCAAAGGTAAGATGACTGAAAGGACTTAAGATGCAGGGCCAGCAAAGAATAGCAAATGCTTAAAAGGTTATGATAAAGGCCACACATGTGGTGTTAGGGTATGAATAAAGTTGATGCTTCCTGATGCCTGTCTCTGGATAAGTTTGATTCCACCTTTCACCTAAACCTGGGACCCGCTGACTGAATGGGGATTGCGGAGCCACGTGGCCTGGGGTGGCAGAGAAAAATCCATCCTTCACCATCCACCACCATCGTTAATTATTTAATGCAACATCTGGCGCTTCAAACTCTGACCTGAAACCTGGACCCAAGAAAACAGCGAATATGGTGAGATTTCTGCTCTTCTGTTTCATTTTGGCTCTTTTCAGATGGAGTCAGCCCAAAGTGTTTGGCCACGTGAAGCCATGTTTAAAGATGGCTGCAACCCCTTCTAGGGGCAAAAATATCAGTAAACAGGGGAGTTGAAAACTTGTATCACTTCCATCCAAGACCCAGGACTGAAACTTTGTTGCCGAAAATCCTTTTTCCAAAAACCTCAGCCTCCTCAGATACTGATGGAGGGCCTTAATTGGAAAAGGTTCAGAAAGAAAAAGCTTCTACAAGCTGACTGATTTTCTGAGAATGACCTTCGGCTTGAATTTGAATTTTGACTTTGGAAATTTCAGACTGGACTTTTAGTTTAAACCACTTTAAACTCTTAACATCCAGACGCACCCTATGGAATTAGCTGCAGACAAGTTGCGTTGCAGCAGCTGTGGCAGCAGAGCCAGCTTCCAAAGTGTTTTCTGGAAAAAAGGCAGCTGCAATCAGCCAAGAACTCCCGGCCCTGTGGCAGCAAAGCGGTGAAAAGCACCTAATTCAGCCCAAAGCTGCGAGCCTGGGATCCGCCCTCCAAATCAGAAAGGTGAAACAGCACCAGCAGACCAGCGACCACACGGTCAACAACAGCGCGAGCAAACCGTCTGTGGGGCCTGGGACTATGGAAGTAAACCATGTGGTGAGAACAGTGTGGGACAAATTAATCATCTGGACATTTGGTTTTAGGTGAAGGAATTTCACAATTGGCGTTGGTAATGGAAAAAAATTAGGTAGTAGTGTAAAAAAAAGGAGTAATAACAGTTTAGCCCATTTAAAGATCTGATTTCCAATCGCCTGCATCTTTGTCTTATCATTTTCTTTATAATTTAAATGTGTTCTGTTTTCCATAGTTAATATTTTCAATTGCAAAATGTTTTACTGTGTGTATTTTAATGTACTTAGCCTGTTTTTAAAATGTATGTTATGTATTTATGCTATAGTACTTGTGTGTAGGGAAGGTTAATAGGAACAGAAAGTTCCCCCAATATAGTTTAAAAGTATAGGAACATGAAAGTTCCGGAATAGTGCTTGGTATAAAAACATTAAGAAAATTTTAAGTTACAGGTGTATAGTATATTTTGCAGAAATGTTACGTTTTTGAAAAGGGCTGGTATGTTAATTTTCACTTTATTACGTTGTTGCATGAAACTATTAACCCACCTTTGGCTAAAGGTGGAGTCAAGATTACAAAAGGTTCTTTTATATTTCAGAGAAGGGGGAGATGTAACTCCACCCTGGATTTAGGTGTACCTACCTGAGACCCTCCCATTCTGGGGAGTGGTCTTGAAAGTTTATATAAGGCCTTTGACCCAGGGCATTAGGGCGTCAGCCCTTTTGGTCTTTGACCAGCATGGAGGTCAAAGGGAAGATGGCTGAAAGGAGTTAATATGTGGGGCTAGCTAAGAATAGCAAATGCTTAAAAGGTTATGATAGAGGCCACACAACCTAAACCTGGGACCCGCTGACTGAATGGGGATTGGGGAGCCACATGGCCTGGGATGGCAGAGAAAAATCCCTCCATCCTTCACCATCCAGCTCCATCGTTAATTATTTAACACAACAGTCTTTGGCATAATCAGGCTGATCCTGACTAGGAAGTATTTTTGAAATGGCATAACACAGAGGGCAGGATCGACCAGACAGTGCCTCTGGCCTGTGCATAGCCATTTGCCTTTTATCCTGGGAATTTTGCTCATCTATTCATATGGCTAGGAAGAGCAATTTTGTAGGGAGTTCAAGTCTTTCTCAGAGACACACAGGAACATTCCTAATCATAGCATCTAGGAATTTTCTAAACGTTTCAACCTCAGGAATCCATAACCTTAATAGCCTGCCTTCGTTCATTCTTGGGAACTTCTAGAAATTACCACAAAAATTATTGGACCATCAGATGCAGTTTAGATACTGCCCCAACCAATATAAAAGACTCAGTGAACCTATGCTATAAAAAGTGGAGACTGACCATTTGGACGTTGTGAGACATTAACTTAGTTTCCAAATCTACAGTTGTCCTTGAGTCAGGAAACTTGCTAAATACCAGTGATGGCGTGTTGTATGCATGGTGAAGTTTCATTGTGGGCTTCTAGGCAGGACTGACAGACTTCTCAGAGGTAACCTGCTGAAGCTTCAGTTGCTCTCCTATTAGCAGGTCCAGTGGACACAGACTCAGTCTTCTCTTCTGATTGTGACACCATTTTCATTCAGCTATATATAATTCAGGCATGGAAGAGAATATTATACAGTGATGGTCCTGACCCCCCTGCTGGAAATTTCTCTGGGAATTTTTCCTTGTTAAACATTGTTTCAAATGTTTTATTATTTTAATTCCATCCATCTATTCCATTGGATGACAATGATAATAATGATGAATACATTATGTTCTACTCACACACACTAAGTTGAAATATTTGAGTGACTGCATAACTGTTTGCTTGAAAGAAGCACAGTATAAGTGACTTTGGGTCACATTAGCCTTGTCAAGGCATGACCAGAATAAAAATATGGTCTCCCCTTTAGTGTACAGATGTATTCTCGCCCCTTAGCCCTTTACCTAAATGATTTTCTAAAAGTTGAGGACCACCTTCTGTTGTTTTATGCCCATTCCGTTGCTTTATATTAGTTTTGTTTTCATTTTGGGGCCATACCCAGTGGCATGCAGGGTTACTCCTTGCTATGTACTCCTGCTTCAGGATCATATGGGACCCTGGAGTTCAAACTCAGGTTATTCCTGGGTCAGCCAGTGCCTGCCAAATGCCCTTCCACTGTGCTATTGCTCTGGCCTCAGCTTTTCTTTTCCTTTATATTGAGTTACAAAAGAGCCAAAATTTCCTCATCAGCTTCAGGGCTCTTGCCAATTCTATGTGTTTCTTTTTCTTTTTTTTTAATACTATCATTATTTAAACACCTTGATTACAAACATGATTGTGGTTAGGTTTCAGTCATGTAAAGAACACCCTCCCACCAGTGCAAGATTCCCACAACCAATGTCCTAAATCTCCCTCCACTCCACCACACCCCAACCTGTACTCTAGATAGGCTTTCCACTTCCCTCATTCATTCACATTGTTATGATAGTTCTCAATGTAGTTATTTCTCTAACTGCACTCATCACTCTTAGTGGTGAGCTTCATGCAGTGAGCTAAAACTTTCAGCCTTCCTCTCTTTGTCTGAGTATTGTTGTAAAAATGTCTTTTATTTTTCTTAAAAAAATTGCCAAACATTCACACCAAACTGCTCCATCTAGTTTTTCAGCGTTCGATACCTCTTTCAGAGAAAATCAAACACCCAAATCAGTTCAACTAATAGCTGTGTGAGACTCCAATTTTGTGATACCAGTTGCCTGAGCTATACTCAATAGGTAAAGGGAAAGGGAATGAAAGCAGATTAGGGGTTTCAAAGGCTTTGAGAGATGATGGCAAGAAATAAACACTTAACTGGTATCATATGGAGCTAGACATATTCTATAGAGAGATCAGTTAAATGATTGTAAATATTCCATATAACACCTAGAGAGATTACCCCACACACATACAAATTTAACTTAAAAAAGAATAAAAGAGTTGTAAAACAAATATATCATCAGAATACTGAAACTGATTATGAAAGAGATATACTTTTCCTTCTGGGAGATTTCACAGCACTTCTCCATCTCCTCTTTGGTAGAGATCGAGGCTTCATCCAATAGCAGGTCTGCTGAGACCTCCCCCACATGATGTAGGGGTCTTTCAGCAAGGCTGCACATTTTGCAGCTCCATGATTCTGAGCCACTTTAAGTGGGGTGGCACATCAGCAACATCAGGAGCCATTTGGCTTCCCCATTTTCACTTGGCTCATTCAGAGCAAGAGATGATGTAAGAGAAGCCACTTCTAAATCCAAAGCTGGAAATGAGAGACAGTAGAAAAGATCACACAAATCTCTGCCCCAAATGCTTTTCTAAGGTCAGATCCCAGGCTGATATCTGCAGGAAGAGTGAGAACATGGACCACCACCAAGTCTTTCCCAGTATACTTTCCCATGTCTGAAGATTAATCTTGATTCATTAGAACACCCATTACTGGGATAGTCTAATTGTGGCCTCCCCCCTTCTTCCTGTCCATATTCTCATAAACATCGTGCAGCTCTCTCATCTTTATCATAGCAATCCTCTGAATCTTGTGCCTTGTGGATAATCAATGAGTTGAACAATGGATAGATATTTATTACTTCAGAGTATTCATCTTCCATTTGATCATCACGTCTGTCGCATAGCTCTTCAACCCAAACTTTGTAACACCACTCACTGGGCAATGCCACACTAACATTAGAGCAGGTGTCTTCCCTAAAAGACTCCTCTTTTCTCTCTCTGTAGCTCTAATGAGAAAAGACCAGCAGAAGGTCAGCACTCCTCTGTACACTACTGTGTGTCCCTTTAACTGAATCCCAGATGCCTGCAGACCTGGACTATGGTCCCTGAATGTATATGATACACTTTAATATTAAGGTAAATCTTAACTTAAAGGGCAGCACCTAGTTTCTCTGGTTCAGATATACGCCTGGGACTGTGGTAGGACAATGACTCCTCTACTCTAAAAGTTAGGTACTTTCCACATGAATACGTACACACAGAACCACAAACACACACACTCACACACACACACACACACATTCTCTCACACACAAATACACAAATGCCTCCTGTGGAGGTATCTGTGTTTTGACCTGCCTGTGCTGCTTTGTCTTACCAACTGCTTTGTCTTGACCTTCTGGGCAGAGGATGGGCAGGTCTGCAACCACTTCTACCCCAGTTCATAAGTCTTTTAAGTATTCCCCCTTGGGGATTTTTTGGCCATGGCTTGAGGCTTGAGTGAAACAGCAAAACATGCTGCTTCTCTTCTTAACCAACAAGCCAACCTAACTACCATTTAATTCTTGGATACCAAGTGACCAGGGTTCTAAGTTTTATGACCTCATCATGTGAGGTCACTTCCTGGCCCTCAACATGGGCTTCCTCCTCAATATAACCTGCTCATAATCTCTCTATATGGATACTACTCATCTTCTGTTCTTTTGTCCTATTTAGACACAGTTACCCCTTCACAGTCAACTCACTTCCCTGGAAAAAGAAGGATGAAACCAGGGACTGTGGTGTGTTGACATAGAGGTAGACTTATCACTGTATCTTCTCAGGTTGTGACTTTTATAATCCATATGTTCCTCATGTATTGGTTCATTTACACATATTTTCTGAGACAGATACAAATGAACTTATGGATCTTCTATAAGTTTTTAGGATAAACCCTTCTGTGTCTGAGCTGTTGAAGATATAAAGATAGTGTCTTTCAGCTGTACTTTCCAAAAGCATATACAGAACAAAAAACATAGAATCTATTCAGTTAATCACAAAAGCAACTTAGATTTTGAAATGGGTAGATTATAGTCAGAAGACTGGTCTGTAATGCATCTAATGCCCAGTAAGATTTTCAGTATTCTTTTTTGTTTGTCTGTTTTAAGGCCACACCTGGTGACACTCAAGGTTTTCTCCTGGCTATGTGCTCAGAAATGGCTCCTAACTTGAGGGACCATATGGGATGCCCAGGATCAATCCTAAGTCTGTCCTGGGTCAGTTGCGTGCAAGGCAAAAGCCCTACTGCTTTGCTATCATGCTAGCCCCTGTATTCTCTATTCTTATCATATATTACAAACTAATGCTTGTTGGATCTTTCTGATATGTACTTCTTTGATGACCAGGAGTATTGCTTTTATTTTTGTGTTTCTTTTAGTTCTTTTTTTCTGTTTGTTTGTTTTTCTGCCACACCAGTTGACACTCAGGTATACTCCTGGCTATTTACTCAGAAATTGCTCCTGGATTGGGGGACCATATGGGATGCCAGGGGATCCAGTCATGGTGTGTCATAGGCTAGCACATGCAATGTAGATGCTTTTCCTCTTACTTCACCGCTCTATCACCTTTTTGTGAGTGTTTCTTCTATTTTATTGCTATTTACACAGCATAACAGATGTCTTTTAGATGTGAAAAATCTATTATTTCCAAAATGTCCCAGTTATTAGTAGGGTTTTGGATGACTCTCTACCAAAAATGGTTTGTTCTTTTAGAGCAAAGAAACCTCTCAATTAGAGACTTGTATCCTGGTATCTAATTGAGAAGCAAAACCCTAGGGGGAAATTACCCCAGCTGGAGTCCTGTGTGTGAGGGACTGTGTGTGAGTGGTTGTGTGTGTGTGTGTGTGTGTGTGTGTGTGTGTGTGTGTGGTGGTTGTGTCCTTGGTGTTGGTGATGTTGGTGGTGTTGGTTGGAAGCTGGCTGAATTTTCCAACCAGCTGACCATTTTGCTATAAGAACTCTGGTCTCCCTATCCTGCCTGATTTTTGCCAGTTTTTTTTTATTACACCCATTCTGAGGAAAACCCCTGTCTAGCCAGTGTTTCCTAGGTGAGAACAGGTGGAAGGCTAATTTTTATACAAAGTGTTGTTGCTCAATTAGCTAAGATTTTTATTAAGGATCTTTGCATCCTTGTTTATCAGGGAGATTGGTGTAAAAATTTCTTTTCTGGAAATGCCTCTGTCTACTTCAGGTACTAGTGTAATGTTAGCTGCATTAAGATGGATTTCTGTGTCTTAGATGTTTTGGAAGAGCTTAACAAGTAAAGGTAGTAAATCTCCGAAAGTTTGATAGAATTTAATGTTGAATTCCTAAGGAGGAGGAATTTTTTTCCTTGGGAATATTCCTGATACTTTTCTAAATTCCTTACTTGTGATTAGCCTGTTTAGAATTTCTATTTTCTTCTACTTCAGGTTTGGGATAGTACAGGACTTTAAGAATCTATACATTTATTCTACATTTTTCCAGCTTAAGTTGTTTATAGTAAACTCTCATTATATTTTAACTTATTGAAGAATGTGTTATCATTTCATATAATTTGAACATTTTCTCATTCTTTCAGGTGAGTCTACCTAAACTTTTATCTGTCTTATTTATTTTTCAAAGAATCAGTTCCTGAATCACTGGTACTTTCAGTTGTGTACATTGTGGATGGATGCTTCTTTTTTTTATATAAAAATATATTTCCCTTTTCTACCTTTTCTTTTTTTACCATTCCTTCTGCACTGTTTTGAGCTATAAGTTTAAGTTGTTAATTTGGGATTTTTTTCTTTTTTAATGTAGGCATGAAATGCTATGAATTTCCCCCTCATTGTATAGCCTTTGCTGTATCCCATAGATACTGATTGCTTTTATTATCTTTATCATTAATTTCCTCTTAATTTTCTGTTTTTGTTTATCTGTTATCTGTTTCTGTTTCCATTTCTGTGTATCAGAAATTTGTACATCTTCCACGGGTTGGAAGTTTCCTTCATTTTTTTTCTTGTGGTTAGTTCTACTTTCATGGTATTATGCTCTGATAAGAGACTTTGCACATTTTCTGTATTGAAAGTCTACATATGTTTGAGTTATGCCTTACTATATGACTCTATCTTGGAGAATATTTCATATGTACTAGAGAAGAATCTGTATTTCTGTTTGGAGGTTGATTAGCCCTATAAATGTCCAAAAATACCAGTTGTTTTTAGCTTCTCATTTAGAGTTTTATTATCTGGTTGATCTTTCTATGGTGAAAGTGAATTATTGAAGTCTTCCACTACTACTGTTTCCATTAATGCATTTTTTTAGTTTTGTTATCGGAACTTTTATGAACTTTGCTGGGCTTTATTAGATGCATAAATGTTGAGAATAGTTAGCATTTCTTGATCACTTAGCAGCTTAGCCAATAGTTAGTGTTCTTCACTGTCATTACCTTCTTTATATTGAATATTATTTAATCTGTTAGAAGTAAATCTGTTCCAGATTTTTTCCATTCCTTTGGATTATATGTTATTTTGCATCCTTTTTCTCTGAAACAGTATATTTTTTGTTTAGTTGTGCTTCCTGTAAGCAGCAGATGGAAGAATTTTCTTTCATGTTTTATTCATCTACTCTATTCAATTAATAAGGCAATTTAACCCACTGACATTAAGACAATAGATATGGATGTATTGCCATCATCAAGTATATGCATATTTAATTTAGTTCTTTTCTTTCTTTACTAATAGTTTTTTTTTTTTTGTAATTCTTGGAGTTTATTAGAATTGGTTTCTGAGTTGCAAATGCTGCCAGTTTTTGTTTGTCTGAAAAGATTCTTAGCTGTCTCTCCAATCTAGAGTGATAGTTCCGAAGGACAGTGAACTCTAGGCTAGAATTTTTGTTTGTTCATTTTAGTTTGTTTCTGGGCTACATGTGGCAATGCTCAGAAATCTGTCCTGAAAGGCTGAGGGGACCAATAGGATGCAATGCCCTACCGCTGTGCTATCATTCTGGCCCCTGGAAATTTTTAAATCAATACTTTGAATATATCATTTCACTCTTTCCTTGTAAGGTATATATATGGAAGATCTGTTAAAATTCTTATGTTGTTTCCCTTGTATTTGAAAGTAGTTTCTGACTTTCCCTACTTTGTCTTTTTCTTTGATTTTACCATTTTTGATGATTTTGTCATTGGATTGTTTGAGTTTATTTTGTTTGGTTCTCTTTAGGCTTCTTAATTCTGTGCAGGAGCCTCTCTTCAGAGCTAAGGAAAGTTCTCAGTAATTATATTTTTTAGGACAGCCATGTTCCCCCTTTCCATGTTTTTCCTTTCTTCTGGTATTCCTATGATTCAAAGAATTAATTCTCTTGCTATTATACATCCACTATCTTACATGTGCTTCCCTTCATTTATATCTTTTCTTTCGTCACTTCATTGTATGTGATGACCAATATTTCTTCTTAAATTCCAGTGATATGGTTGATTTTGTAGTTAGTCACGTGGTAAATTCTGTTGTTATGTCTGGGAATTGTATTTATAACTCCTTCAATTCCACATGCATGGACTTGATATACTAGATCAGTTTCTCTCTCAATTGGTTGATTTATTTTTCCCAATAATTACCTTATTTCCATGGACATTGCATAGAACATTGGTATACATTCCTCATCAATGGAGGTTGAGATTTGTTTGATCTCTATGATTTGGGTGAACTATGGACCCTGTCTACCAATGCATGTTAATTCCCTTGTATCTTCATTGTTTTTATAGAGTTGTGAGCACAGTGATTTGAGATCCATATTTATAATTGTTATTTGATTTGTTTATATTTCCACACTGTTTCTCTCTGTAAGCAATTAACCTAACAATGTCAGTGTCCTAAAATGCTATTTCAGTGTTCATACAGGAGAATAGCTTGTGAGCTATTTGTCTGGATGGTAATTGTAAAATTAATGGAGATATGAAAACAATAAAAAAAAAACCATTTGAACTAGCTAGGTAAAAGTGGTGAAATGTCATACAGATGCACTAGCATGTGCGTAGTTTTGGGATTGAGTGGCAGGCAGCAGCAGGAATGAGGACTTCTTGGTGAAAGATAGCAAGGGGTGTGAGAACTGTGGGGCAGATAGGGATCAGAGCCCTGGGCTCACCTAAATGATAAGATAGGCTAGTGTCTGCATTATGGGAGCCTCTGGGTTCTGGGTTCTGAGATTTGCATCCTGTTGTGAGGTATTCTTGGTGCATGGCACCCACAGAGAAGTGGCACACAATGTGAAAATTGTCAGGTTGGTGACTCCAGTTTCTTTGGGCTCAAGATACACAATAATGTCCTTTGGATTTCCTCAAACGTCCGCTCTTTGAGGGGTTGAGGATTGACTTTGAGGATCTAACTTTAGATGAACAATTTGTTATCACAGGGGCTTCCATTCTATATTGTCTTTGGCATAATCAGGATGATCCTGACTAGGAAGCATTTTTGAAATAGCATGACACAGAGGGCAGGATTGACCAAACAGTGCCTCTGGCCTGTGCATAGTTATTTGCCTTTTATCCTGGGAATTTTGCTCATATATTCATATGGCTAGGAAGAGCAATTTTATAGGGAGTTCAAGTCTTTCTCAGAGACACACAGGAACATTCCTAATCTTAGCATCTAGGAATTTTCTAAATGTTTCAGCCCCAGGAACTCTATGCCCTTAATAGTCTGCCTTTCATCCATTCTTGGGAACATCTAGAAATTACCACAAAAATTGTTGAGTCAACAGATGCAGTTTAGGTACTGCCTCAACCAATATAAAAGACTCAGTGAAACTACCCAGTGGAGACTGACCATTTGGACTTTTTAAGACATTAACTTATTTATCAAATCCCCAGTTGTCCTTGAGGCAGGAAACACTCTCACTAAATACCAATGATGGCGAGGTGTGTTTATGGAGAATTTTTATTGTGGGCTTCTAGGCAGAACTGACAGACTTCTCATAGGTAACTTGCTGAAGCTTCAGTTGTTATCCTGTTGTCACCAGGTCTAGTGGATACAGACTCAGTCTTCTCTTCTGATTGTGGCACCATTATCATTGGGCTATAATTTGTCTGTCCTTAGGCATGGAGGGGTATATTACACAGCGACTGGTCCTGACCTTCTTTCTGGAAATTATTCTGGGAACTTTTCTGTGTTAAACATTTAGTTTCAGATGTTTCATTATTTTAATTCCATCTATCTAATCTATTTGATGACAATGATATTAATGATGCTTACATTATATTGTTCTACTCAAACACACTAGGTTGAAACATTCAAGTGACTGTATAACTGTTTTCTTGAAAGAAACACAGCATATATGACTTTGGGTCACATTAGCCTTGTCAAGGCATGACCAGTATAAAAATATAGTCTCCCCTTTAGTGTACAGGGATATCCCCACCCTTATAGCCCTAATTACAAATAATTTTACAAAAGTTGAGGACAGAGAAGGAACCATTCTCTGGAATTTTGTTATAGAAATACCTTCTGATGTTTTCTGCCCATTCAGTTGCTTTACATTTTGTTTTGTTTTGTTTTGTTTTGGGGCCACACCCAGTGACACTTAGGGGTTTCTCCTCACTTTGTACTCAGAAATCGCTCATTATTCAGGATCATATTGGATCCCAGATTTCAAACTTAGGTTGTTCCTGAGTCAGCCAGTGCCTTCCAAATGCCCTCCCACTGTGCTATTGCTCTGGCCCCAGCTTTTCTTTTCATTTATATTGGTTACCAGTGAGCCAAGATTTCCTCATCAGCTTCTGAGTTCTTGCCAACTCTTATGTTTCTTACATAAATTGCCACACCTTTACACCAATCTGCTCCATCTTGTTTTTCATCATCCAATGCCACTTTCAAAGGAAATCAAATATCCAAATCTATCAGTGCAATTCATAGTGATGTGAGACTCCAATTTCTTGATATCAGTTGCCTGATTCATGCTCATTAGGTAAGGGGAAATGAAATGTAAGCAGATTGTGAGCAGATTTCAAAGGCTTTGGGGGAGGATGGGGAGAAATAAACATTAACTAGTATCCTATAGAGCTAGATATAGTCTACAGAGTGATCAGATAAAGTATTGTCAATATTCCATATCATGCCCAGGGAGCATACCACTCACAAAATCTCCACAAATTTATTTAATTTTAAAAAAGAATAAAATAGTTTTAAAATAAACAAATAATCAGAATACTAAAACAGATTATGAGAGAGATATTTCCATCCCACTTTTGGGTGGGTGGAGGGAATTTCATAGCACCTCTCCATCTTCTCTCTGGTAGAGATAGGGACTTCATCCAATAACAGGTCTGCTGAGACCTCATCCCCTATGTTGAAGGAGTTTTTCAGCAAGGCTGCATATTTTGCAGCTCCATGATCATGAGCCACTTTGGGGGGGGGGGGGATGGCACATCATCAACATCAAGAGCCATTTTGGTTTTTCCATTTTCAGTTGGCTCATTGAGAGCAAGAGATGATATAGCAGGAGCCACTTCTAAATCCAAAGCTATTAATGAGAGAAAGGAGTATAGGTCACATATACTTCTGCCCACAGATGCTTATCTTAGGTCAGATTCCAGGCTGACATCAGCAGGGAGAGTGAGAACATGGACCACCACCATGTCTTCCCCACTATACTTTCCCATGACTGAAGGTTAATCTTGGTCCATTGGAACATCAGTTCCTGGGACAATCTGGCTGTGGCTCACCCTTCTTCCTGACCATATGCTCAGACAAATCATGCAGCTCTCTCACTTTGATCATAGAAATCCTCTGAATCTTGTGCCTTGTGGATAATCAATGAGTTGAACAGTGGATAGATATTTATTACTTCACAGTATTCATCTTCCATTTCATCGTCACATCTGTCACAGAGCCCTTCAACCCAAACTTTGTAACACCACTCACTGCTGGGCAATGCCACACTAACATCAGTGCAGGTGTCTTCACCAAAGGACTCCTCTTCTCTCTCTCTATAGAGCTAATGAGACATGACCAGCAGAAGTTTAGCACTCCTCTGTACACTACTGCTCTGTTCCTTTAACTGAATCCCAGGTGCTTGTAGACCGGACTGGGGTCCTATGAATGTATCTGATACACTTTTATATTAAGTTAAAGTTTAGCTTGAAGGGTAACACCTCGTTTCCTTGATTCAAATATAAACCTGGGACTGTGGTGGGACATTGACTCCTTTACTGTAAAAGATAGGTCCTTTCCACATGAATATCTACACACAGAACCATAAACACACACTCACATATTCAAACACACATTTTCTCACACACTCACATACATAAAAGCATCCTTGTGGAAGTATCTGTGTTTTGATCTGCCTGTGCTGCTTTGTCTTACCCTGGGTGACTTCCTGTGCAGAGGCTGGACAGATCTGCAACAACTTCTACCCCAGTTCCTAAGTCTTTTAACTATTCCCCCCTTAGGAATTTTTGGTCATGGCTGGGGTCTTGTGAGAAACCGCAAAATATGCTGCTTCTCTTCTTCACCAACAAGCCACATAACTGCCTTTTAATTCTTGGATACCTAGTGACAAGGGTTCCAAGTTCTGTGAGATCATTATGTGAGGTCACCTCCTGTTCCTCAACCTGGGCTTCCTCCTCAGCATAACCTCTTCATAATCCCACTATATGGATACTACTCACCTTCTGTGCCTGTGTCCTATTTATGCACAGTTACCCTCCACATTCAATTCACTTCCATGGAGAGACAAGGATAAAACCAGGGTCTGTGGTGTATTGACATAGACCTAGATTTATCACTGTATCTTATCAGGTTGTGACTTTTATAATCTATATGTTCTTGATGTATTGATTTATTCCCACATTTTCTCAGGATGTCATAATTTTGATAGATACAAATGAAATTATGAAACTTCTATAATTTTTTAGTATAAACCCTTTTGTGTATGAGCTGTTGACAATATAAAGATAGTGTCTTTCAGCTGTTCTTTCCAAAAGCATAGACAGAAAAAAATATAGAATCTATTTAGTTAATTAGAAAAACGTCTTAGATTTCGAAATGGGTAGATTATGCCTAGAAGACCACTCTATAATGAATTTAATGCCCACTCAAATTTTTGGTATTCCTTTTTGTTTGTTTGATTTTTGGGCCACACTTGGTGACACTCAGGGGTTACTCTTGGCTATGTGCTCAGAAATAGCTCCTAACTTGGGGGACCATGTGGGATGCTGGGGGTTGAACCCAGGTCCATCTTGGGTCAGTTCCATGCAAGGCAAAAGCCCTACTTCTGTGTTATCGCACCAGCCCCAGTTATGGCTATTCTTATCATATGTTACAAACTAATGCTTGCTGGATCTTTCTGATATGTACTTCTTTGATGACCAGGAGTAATGCTTTTGCTTTTGTGTTTCTTTTATTTCTTTATTTTTGTTTGTTTCTTACTTCCACACCAGTTGACATACAGTTTTATTCCTGGCTATGGGCACAGAAATCACTCTGGGCTTAGAGGACCATATGGGATGCCAGGGGATCGAACCATGGTCCTAGGCTAGCATGTGCAAGGCAGAATTCTGCCTTCCCTCTTTTGCCATTGCTCTGGTGCTCTTTTGTGAGCTTTTTTTCTATTTTATTGCTATTTCACAGCATAACAGATGTCTTTTAGATATAAAAATCAATTATTTCCAAAATGCCTTAGTAGTTAGTAGAGTCTTGAATGACACTTCCCCAAAAATGATCTGTCCTTTTAGAGCAAAGAAATCTCTGAATTAGAGACTTGTATCCAGTATCTAATTCAGAAGCAGTACCCAAGGGGAAATTACCCCAGCTGGAGTCCTGTGTGAAAGTGACTGTGTGTGTGTCTCTGTGTGTGTCTGTGGTTGTATCTGTGGTGCTGGTGATGTTGATGGTGTTGGTTGGAAGCTGGCTGGATTTTCTGACCAGTTGACCAGTTTGCTGTAAGGACCCTGGCCTCCCTGTACTGCCTGTTTTTTCTATTAAAGCCTGTTTGAGGAAAAATTGTCTAGTCTTTCCTAGGTGGCAATTGGGTGGTTGGCTAATTCTTTACAAAATGTTGTTGCCTTCAATTAGCTGAGAATTTTATTAAGGATCTTTGCATGGATGTTTATCATGGAGATTGGAGTAAAATTTTTTTTATGGAAATTTCCTTGTCTGCTTTAGGTACTAGTGTAATGTTAACTGCATAGAAGGTGTTAAGATGAATTTCTGTGTCTTAGATGTTTTGAAAGAGCCTAATAAATAAAAGTAGTAAATCCCTGAAAGTTTGATAAAATTTGACGTTGAACCCATTAGGAGCAGGAATTTTTTTTTCCTTTGGAATATTCCTGATACTGTTCTAAATTCCTTATTTGTGATTAGCGTGTTAGAATTTCTACTTTCTCTTACTTTAGGTTTGGAATGAGAGGCTGTCAGCAGCAGAAATGAGGACTTCTTGGTGAAAGATAGCAAGGGGTGTGAGAATTGTGGGCCAGATAGGAATCAGAGCCCTAGGCTCACCTAAATGATAAAAGAGACTTGTCTGCATTATGGAACCCTCTAGGTTTTGGGTTCTGGGTTTTGCAGCCTGTTGTGGGGGTATTCTTGGTGCATGGCACCCACAGAGAAGTGGCACACAATGTGAAAATTGTCAGGTTGGTGACTCCAGTTTCTTTGGGCTCAAGATGTACAATGATGTCCTTTGGATTTCCTCACATGTCCGCTCTTTGAGTGGTTGAGGATTGACTTTGAGGATCTAACTTCAGATAAACAATTTGTTATCACAGGGGCTTCCATCCTATATGGTCTTTGGCATAATCAGGCTGATCCTGACTAGGAAGCATTTTTGAAATGGCATAACACAGAGGGCAGGATTGACCAAACAGTGCCTCTGGCCTGTGCATAGTCATTTGCCTTTTATCCTGGGAATTTTGCTCATATATTAATATGGCTAGGAAGAGCAATTTTGTAGGGAGTTCAAGTCTTTCTCAGAGACACACAGGAACATTGCTAATCATAGCATTTAGGAATTTTCTAAATGTTTCAGCCCCAGGAACTCCATGCAGTTAATAGTGTGCCTTTCATCCATTCTTGGGAACATCTAGAAATTACCACAAAAATTGTTAAGCCAGCAGTTGCAGTTTAGATACTGCCTCAATCAATATAAAAGATTCAGTGAACATATTCTATAAAAAGTAGAGACTGACCATGTGGACTTTGTGAGACATTAACTTATTTTCCATATCCCCAGTTGTCCTTAAGTCAGGCAACAATCTCCCTAAATACCATGATGTCCAGGTGTTTTCATGGAGAATTTTTATTGTGGGCTTCTAGGCAGGACTGACAGACTTCTCAGAGACAACCTGTTGAAGCTTCAGTTGCTCTCCTGTTGTCACTAGGTCTAGTGAACTTAGACTCGATCTTCTATTCTGATTTTGTCACCATATACATTGGGTCATAATTTGGCTGTCCACCAGCATTGAAGGGGGGTATATTACACAGTGACTGGTCTTGACTTCCCTTCTGGAAATACTCTGAGAATTTTTTCTTGTTAAACATTTAGTTTCGGGCCCGGAGAGATAGCACAGCGGCGTTTGCCTTGCAAGCAGCCGATCCAGGACCAAAGGTGGTTGGTTCGAATCCCGGTGTCCCATATGGTCCCCCGTGCCTGCCAGGAGCTATTTCTGAGCAGACAGCCAGGAGTAACCCCTGAGCACTGCCGGGTGTGACCCAAAAACCAAAAAATACCAAAAAAAAAAAAAACATTTAGTTTCAGATGTTTCATTATTTTAATTCCATCCATCTATTTCATTTTGATGACAATACTAATAATTTGCATATATTATGTTGTTCTACTCATACACTAGGTTGAAACATTCAAGTGATTGCATAACTGAATGCTTGAAAGAAGCACAGCATAAGTGACTTTGGGTCGAATTAGCCTTTTCAAGGCATGACCAGAATAAAAATTCTGTCTCTTCTTTAGTCTACAGAGGTATCCTGGCCTCTATAGTCCTTTTCTAAATTATTTTCCATAAGTTCTGGAACTGTGTATAAGAAATAACTTCTGTTGTTTTCTGCTCATTTAGTTGCTTTATTTTTGTATTATTTTATTTTTGTTTTGGGGCCACACCCAGTGACATTCAGGTGTTATTTCTGCTTATGTGCTCAGAAATTGCTCCTGGCTTGGAGACCTTTTGTGATGCTGGGTTTGAACCCAGTTTATTCCTGCATGTGCCAAGTCTTATGCAAATGCCTTATCACTGTGCTATTGCTCTGGCCCCAGCTTTCTTTTTATTTTTATTGGCCTAAAAAAAGAGCCACAAATTTTCTCATCAACTTCTGGGTTCTTGCCAACTCTGTTTTTCTCACATAAATTGGCACACCTTTATACCAAACTGCTCCATTTAATTTTTCATCATTTGATACCTCATTCAAAGAAAATTGAACACCTAAATCTATCAGTTCAACTTAGAGTAGGATGAGAGTCCAAATCCTTGATACCATTGCCTGTGGTATGCTCAGTAAGTAAGAGGATAGGGAATGAAATCAGATTGGAGGATTCAAAGGTTTGAGAGGAGAAGGAGAATTAAACACTAACTCATATAGTGGTAGAAATATTCTACGGATAGCTAAAGCAGTCAATATTTTATATCATGCCCAGGGAGCATATCACTCACAATAAAAAACGGATTTAGTTAAATAAAAATAAGAATAAAATAGTTATAAAACACACATATTATAATTGAACACTATTATGAAAGCTATGAATCCACCCCACTTTTTCTCTTCAGACATTGCATAGCACCTGTCTATTTTCTCTCCTGTAGGAATCTGGGCTTTATCAAATATCATGTTTGCTGAGGCCTGCTGAGGCCTCCTCCTTCATGTCTGAGGGCTTTTTTAGAAAGGGTGCATATATTGCAGCTTCATGATCTGGAGCCACTTTTGGGGATAGCATATCAGTAGGAGGCTTAGGAGCCCTTCTGGCTTCTCCATTTGCACCTGGATCATTCAATGCGAGAGATGATATGGGAGGAACTAGATCTAAATCCAAAGTTGGATATGAGAGAGAGGATAAAAGATCACACATGTTTCTGCCCTCAAATGCTTTTCTTAGGTCAGATCCCAGGCTGACATCTGAAGAGAGAGTGATAACGTGGACCACCACCCCATGTCTTCCCCACTATACTTTCCCAGAAAGGGTCTGAAGGTTAAACTTGATCCACTAGAACACCAGATCCTGGGACAATTTGGTTGTGGCCTCCCCACTTCTTTCTGTCCATATGCTCAGACACATCATGCGGCTCTCTCACCTTTATCTTTGAGATCCTCTGAATCTTGTGCCCAATGTATTATCTATCAATGTGTTATAGAGTAGGTAGAGATTTTTCACTTCTGAATACTCTTCATCATCACTTCTGTTGCTTATTTCCTGGCCAGAAACTGTGTTATACCACTGAAAGATTTTCTCAGTGCTGGGCAATGTCACACTAACATTCTAAGTAATATAGTGTGTCTTCAATGAAGGACTCCTATATCTCTATAGCACTAATGAGACAAGACCAGTAGATGTCAGTACTCCTTCTGTGTACACTGTTATCATTACTGCTAGGTCCCTTTGACTGAATCCCAGGTCCCTATACACCTGGACTGGGATCCCATTAATGTGTATGATACACTTTAATATTAAATTAAATCTTAACTCAAAGGGCACCACCTAGTATTCTCTGATTCAGATATAAGCCTGGGACTGTGTTGGGACATTGACTCCTCCACTCCAAAAGGTAGGCTCTTTCACATGAATATGTACATACAAAACCACCAAAAAACACTCACTCAAACACTCATACATTCACACACACTCACATACAAATGCATCCTTATGGAGGTATCCAAGCTGCCTCTGCTGCTTTGTCTTACCCTTGATGACCTTCTGGGCAGCGGCTAGGCAGGTCTGCAACAACTCCTACCCCAGAAGTAGTCTTCTCACTGTTTCCCCCTTATGGATTTTTTGGCCATGGCCAGGGGCTTGAGGGAAACTGCAAAACATGCTGTTTCTCTACTTCACCAACAAGTCAACTAATCACTGTTTACAATTTGGTCACATAGTAACCAGGGTTCCAAGTTCTATGACCTCATCATGTGAGGTCACTTTCTGGTCCTCAGACCTAGGCTTATTCCTTATCATAATCTCTTCATCATCCCTGAATACTACACACATTCTGTTCCTGTGTCCTATTCATACATAGTTACCCTTTCACAGTCAACTCACTTCCCTGGAGAGAGAAGGATGAAACCAGAGCCTGTGGTGTGTTGACATAGACCTAGATTTGTCCCTATAATTTCTCAAGTTGAGACTTTTATAAGCCATAAGTTCTTCACATATTGACTCATTCCCACACCTCCTCCTAAAAATGTCATAACTCTGAGAAAGATACAAATGAACTTAGGAAACTGTTCCATAATTGTTTGTGTATGAACTTTTGAAGATATAAAGATAGTGTCTTTCAGCTGTTCTTCCCAAAAGCATATACAAAAAAAGTGGGGGAGAGTATATTCAGTTACTTAGAAAAACACTTTCAATTTAGAAATGGGTAGATTATAGCCAGAACATTCTGCAATTAATTTGAAATTTTTGCTATAATTATATATTAAAATAATAAATAGTTGTTTTATTTTAAAATAAGTTGTACATTCAAACACCCTAATTTATTTTTCTTTTTTTCAATTGCAATATGTTTTCGTTGTGATCAAATGTTGTTAGAGGAGATTAAAAATATCATGACAACCATCTCAATGTCAACAGACTTAAATGCACCAAGTGATTTGAGACATAAAGGTAAAATGAATCAGAAAACTGAATCCAACATTCTACTGCCTGAAAGAAACACATTTGAATAGTCAGTGAAAACACAGTCTCAAAGTCAAAGGTTGGAAGACAATTTTAAAGCTAACAACCACCCAAAATGTATATGCAGGTGCCAAAGATGACAATGAATAAGGTACTTGCCTTGAGCTCTACTACTTTATTACTTTACCTTACACTTGGTACACTCACATAATCACAAGCATTGTGTATGGTCTCACATACTGCATATGATCCCCTTACCCCAGAGACAGGAGTAAATCTGGAGCAAATCTGGGTACAGCCAACCACCCACCCTATCCCCAACACATACTATTTGAAGGTACTGAGTCTAAATTTATACAACCTGAGTGCAAATGTAGCTTTTCAGTAGGTAATTTGTGTAAATACATAAATAAGTGAATAACTCATGTTAAGAAGCAAGTTAAAATATTTTTCCCTTTGTCTTGTTTCTTGCCCAACAAGTGCTAGAAACAGTGATAATGCCATGTCTGATTTCTAATCATTTGTCAAGGAAAGTTACCTTGAAAATGAAAGGAAGGAAACTAGAAAATTATTCAGTGACCTTGGTAGTTACTTCTGGGCTTCTAGAGTGAGTCGCAGTTACAGACTTAAAGAGGGTGCTAAGCTTTTGCCTAGCTAAAACCAGTTGTTCAATATATACTATCTCATCAAATCTTCACAGCTACTGAAAAGTCCGGACGACCCGACCCCCCCAGTTGCCCAGCACAGAATAGTGAAAAAGGCACGTGCTCAGCAAATTGCAGGCAAGTTCCAATTTTTAATCTGATCGATCAGAGGTTCAAAACGTGCTCAGAGCAGAGCAGAGGTTGCGAACCCCGAGGTCTGAAATCAGGGGGGTTTTATACAGTTTTCAGGTGGGCTGAGTTATTTTTACAGCGGAAACAGGAATGGGCTTTGATATGGGGGAATCCGGAGGTTTTGGGGGTAGGTGTGAGTAGGGATCAGACTTCAAGTCTCCAAGTGAGCGGAACTCAGACATTAAGTCTCCAAGATGTCTTCAGGACGATTAATGCAGGGTCTGTAAAACCATGGGGAGCCAGCAAATGGATCGGCACCTGTAGCTCAGTAGATAAGAGACAAGCAGATAGTTAACACAGAGGGGAGGGTGAGGGGGGGAACATTACATTGCATGAGAAAGAGACAGACAACTCCCATCAGGAATGTGTAGGGGAAAATATGTTTTTCATTCCTTTCATTTCCCACTCCTTCTTGTTAATAATTCTAATCTTAGAATTAACACAGAAGTAACCACTGCTAGCCAAGAACATTGAAGGGATTGTGGGCAGACGGTTTCTCTTCTGTAACTACTTCCTGCTGAGGTGGGGCGGAGTTGGTTTCAGGGGTTAAGTTCAAGGTGCAGCAAGTGGTTACTCAGAGTTTTGTGGGTACTTCCTGATATTGCTGTCTTAGCACCATTAGCTTAACTTCCCCCACTTGAGTGCGGATAAAAGTTACAACTCTGTTTACGATACAGGGTCCTACTGCAACTATTAAGAGTACACTTAGCAGTGGACCAAGTAGAGGCAGGAGGTAGGGGAGGATTCCTCCCCATAGAGACCATAACGGTTGATCATAGAGTTCCTCCCTTCGCTTTGCTAATTCTTCCTGGTGTTTCTTTATTCTGTCTCGTACTATTCCGGATTTATTAACATAAAAGCAACATTCTTCTTGTAAAGCTACACACAATCCTCCTTTCTCGGCTAGGATTAAGTCTAGTCCCCTCCGATTTTGCAGGACCACCCGGGCGAGTGAGTCATGCTGGTCTTGTAGGTCCTGGATAGACTTGTAAACCTGCCGGATGTCTGAGGCCAGTCGATCAGATAACTTATTATACCGGTCCAATGAAACTCCTAACCCTGCAGCTCCCATTCCTAATCCTCCGACCACCCCTAACGCAGCCAGCAGGGGTAGTAATACTACAGCCCTACGAGTTCGGTGTCCTCCCAGGAGGTCTATGCTGGGAAGAGGGACTGGTTCAGTTCCTGGGAGAACATCAATGTTGGGTAGCAGGAAGGCAGGTGCACAAATGCCTGTGCTATTTCTGGGTAACACTGGATAAGCCAAATTTCCTCCACAGACCCAGACCTGTCCTGGGGGGAGGCATCCCAAGTCCAACGAGACTTCGGAGATGTTAGAGCACCTTGTTGTTGGTACTTGCCCTAAATCTATGGTTAGTGAGTAATTTTTAACATAGCAAGTGGAGGAGTCAAATTCCTGAGGGCTTGGTATAGGTGCAGTTTGAAAAGCTACTTATATTTGGTTTAGGCACAGGTATTGCTAATGGCCAATCGTTACTCATTTTCATGCATAGCCAGCAGTCAGCCGCTAAGCTTGGGTTGGTTTGATTTAAGAGCTTGTGAGTGTACTTTAGAATGTCGTGTATATTTGGATCCAGATCCTCATTTAGCACCCTAGCTTGAAGGGAGGGGTCCTTGGGCCAGTTTGGCATTAGGTTATAAACTTCCTTTTCGGCCCATTTTATGGCTTCCTTTTCTTTTTCTTGATCTGTGGGCCCTCCCCCATCTGATATATGTAAAGGGGCTTTTAGAGGCCAGCAGACCACATCTCCAATATTTGCTAGACAATGTGCTGCCCCGTATGGAGTTTTAAAAGTTTCAGGACCCCACTCACCTCCCGTGCTCCCCTTGTAGGTATCAGTGAGTTTCGCCACCAGGTAGAGTTGGCCATTTTTAACGCACTGCTGATAGGTTTTATAGCACCGTGAGTGTACCTGAGTTAGCTCTACACATCCTGGGGGGCAGGTTCCTTTCGTGTCCCGGGGAAGGGGTTGGGGTTTTTGCTTACATACCCACTGAGCCTTGATTTCACCTGTGGAAGCTGATGGCTTGAGCTGGAGATAGGCCGTTTTAGTGCCACAGTCAACTGCCTGTGTAGCTCGGTACTCAGGTTTGAACTGATGACCTCCGGGGCAGTCACAGGGGTTACCGTAGAGAGTCCTTAACAGCTTTTGGTGTTCCGCTGGCCGATCAAACCCCCCTAAGACTGGGGGCATTAGAAGTAACCACAGGAGTTGAGGCAGGAGGAGCAGTTTGCTGGCGTTTAAGCCGGATCTTGAGCGGGTTTTCTGCTCGCTCCACTGCCCACTCATTCTGATTAAATTCTATTGGTGCTGGCTTTAAATGTGAGGCGTGTATCCACGCCGCAATACCGTCTACCTTAACTGCAGTAGGGGTCGTGAGGAGGACAACATACGGTCCCTTCCACCTGGGTTCTAGTGTTAGAGCACGATGTCGCCGCACGAGGACTGAGTCTCCTGGCTTGTAGTTGTGTGGTACTGTCAGGTCCCCGGGCTCATATGCTTGCTGAAGATTTTTCCAGATGCACTTTTGCAGCGTGGTGACAGCAGCCAGTCGGGCAGTCAAGGGGGAAGAGGAAGCAAGAGAAGGTTCATAAGTATCAGTTATAACATTTACTGGGGGAGGAGCCCCATATAGGATTTCAAAAGGGGTTAAACTACACTGGGAGGGGAGAGGGGTGTTTCAAGCCCGGAAAAGGGCTGAAGGGAGGAGGGAAATCCAGTCACTTACGCCAGTCTCTAGAGATAATTTAGTTAAAGTCTCCTTAATAGTTCTATTCATACGCTCTACCTGACCTGAGCTGTGGGGATGATAGGCACAATGTAGCTTCCAATTAATTCCCAGAGCCCTGGCCAATCCCTGACTTACCTGGGCCACGAAAGCAGGTCCGTTATCGGACCCGATTACCTGGGGAAGTCCGAACCTGGGGAAAATATCATCCAGAATTTTCTTAGATACCATTTGCGCAGTTTCATTTTTACAGGGGTAGGCTTCTACCCAGCCGGAAAAAGTGTCCACAAAAACTAATAGGTATTTCAGTCCATATTTGGTGGGCTTGATCTCGGTGAAGTCAATCTCCCAGTGCTGTCCAGGTCGTGTTCCTCTTAATCGTTTTCCCATTTTGATTCTTCCAGGGTAGGCATTTACCAGCTGACATGGCTGGCACGACTTAACAACTTGTTCTGCAAGTCTTTTTATTTCCTCGGGGCGCGTGCCCCCCAGCCAGTCTCTTGCAATTTCTAACATTTTCCTGGGCCCTAGGTGGGTGAGGCGATGGAGTGTTTTTAGGTACTCTTGAATTCTTGAAGTTTTCTCTTGTCTAGGTACTTCCTTGAGTGGCAACAACCTTCTTGCCTCTGGGTCAGGCTCTTCTATTTCTTCCGGATCTAGTCCAGCAATTTTTGTAGTTTTCCACTCTGGCTTGAGTGGAGGTATAGGGATGTCTTCTCTGACCCATACTAATGCCTCCTCCTGAAGTGGCCTTGGTCCTGCGACGGGGCAGGGCAGTAGTCCCTCAGCTGCAGCCTTTGCCTCTGCATCTGCTTCTCGGTTTCCTGCTGCTACTGCTCCATTTTCTTTTTGATGTCCGGGGCAGTGAACGATGGCCAGTTCTTTGGGGAGTTGAAGGGCAGATAATAATTCCAGTATTTCCTTTTTATTTTTAATGTCCTTTCCCGCTGAAGTCAGCAGCCCTCGTCTTTGATAAATTATGCCATGGACGTGGATGGTTCCAAAAGCATACCGACTATCTGTGTAGATGGTGGCTTTCTTCCCCTTTGCTAATTTTAAAGCTTTGGTTAATGCAATTAGTTCTGCCCGCTGAGCAGAAGTTCCATCTGGCAGCCGTTGGGCCCAAACCACTTTATGATTGCTTACTACTGCTGCTCCGGCTCTTCTTTCTCCTCCTTTTACAAAACTGCTTCCGTCTGTAAACCATATCACATCTGACTGCTTTAACGGCTGGTCCTGGAGGTCTTTTCTGGTACTGCTTTCCTCAGCCAGTATGTCTTGGCATTTGTGCAGTATCGGCTCTGCTTCTTCTTCAGGCAGCAGAGTGGCCGGGTTTAAGGTGGCGGGTACTCCCATATGAATTCTGTCTTTGTCTAGCAGAATACTTTGATAGTGTGTAATTCTTGCGTTTGAGAGCCACCGGTCTGGAGGCTGGCGGATGATGCTTTCCAGTGCATGTGGGGCTACTATAGTTAGCTTTTGCCCAAGGGAGATCTTGTCAGCATCTTTTACCAAAAGGGCCGCGGCTGCAATTGCCCTAAGGCACTTGGGCCAGCCACTGGCTACTGTGTCCAATTTCTTTGATAAGTAGGCAACTGGTCTTTTCCACGGCCCGAGTGTTTGGGTTAAGACGCCTCTGGCCACCCCGCCTCTTTCTTCCAGAAATAAAGTGAATGGCTTACTCACATCAGGTAGAGCCAGCGCTGGGGCGGACAGCAGGGCCGTCTTGATTGCATCGAAGGCTTGTTGGCAATCAGGAGTCCATTCAAATGCTGCATCTCCCTTTGTGAGATGGTATAGAGGTGCTGCCAGGTTGGCAAAACCCGGAATCCATAAACGGCAAAACCCTGCTGTTCCCAGGAACTCACGCAGCTGTCGCCGTGTTGTTGGTGGCGGGATTTGGGCAACTACTTTTTTCCGAGCCTCCGTTAGCCATCGTTTGCCATCACGTAGGGTATATCCTAGGAACGTTACCTCCTGTCTGCATAATTGGGCCTTCTTGGCAGAGGCCCGGTATCCCAGCTGGGCTAGCTCTTGTAGCAAATCTAGAGTGGCTTGCCTGCAACTGCCCTCGGTTTCGGCAGCGATCAACAGGTCATCGACATACTGTAACAGAGTTACCTGTGGGTGTTGTTCGCGAAAAGCACTTAGGTCCTGATGCAAAGCTTCATCAAAAATGGTGGGGGAGTTTTTAAATCCTTGCGGGAGTCGTGTCCATGTCAGCTGGCCTGAGATGCCGGCCTCCGTGTCTGTCCACTCGAAAGCAAACAACGGCTGGCTAGCTGGGTGCAAGGGTAAGCAGAAGAAGGCATCTTTCAAATCCAACACAGTGTACCAAATTCTGTCTGGACTGAGGATACTAAGCAGATTGTAGGGGTTGGGCACCGTAGGGTGAATGTCTTCCACCCGGGCATTAACTGCCCTCAAGTCCTGTACTGGTCTATAGTCCCCGGAGCTAGGTTTCTTGACAGGGAGGAGTGGAGTATTCCATTGGGACTGGCATTTTACCAGAATTCCTTGCTTATAGAGCTTTCTGATGTGGGGAGTTATTCCCTGCTTTGCTTCTTGACTCATGGGGTATTGCCTGATTCTTACAGGGGTTGCGGTTGCCTTTAATTCCACCACTACTGGTGCCTGTAGTTTCGCCAGCCCTAGTCCAGCAGTCTCGGCCCATGCTGCTGGTGCTATTTCTAACCACCAGCCCAGATCTGTTTTGGAGGTATGGATTTCTTCCTCAAATATTCTATACTCGTCTTCAGCTCTCATGGTTAAAATGGATGTTCCAATAGGTTGGACTTTTGGATTCCTAAAAATTACCTCAGGGCCTGTTTCCTCAAAAGTAATTTGTGCCCTTAATTTAGTTAATAGGTCTTGACCCATTAAAGGTGAAGGACAGTCTGGAATGACCAGGAAGGAGTGCTTTATTTCTTCTCTCCCCAGATCCATTGTACGACTAGTAGTCCAGGGTCTGTACTTGCTTCCATTTGCTCCCTGTACTAAAGTTAGTTTGTTTGCCAATGGCCCTAGTGGTTTCTTCAGGACTGAATATACTGCTCTTGAATCTAACTCAAAATCCACGGGAGTCCCCTCCACTTTAAACTTAGCCCTGAGCTCCGGGAGGGGATTGGAGCCCTGACCCCCTCATTCGGAGTCTATTGCTAGGGTCTTTGTTGAGCGAGGTTTTGGGGGTTGGGAGCATTCCCGTGCCCAGTGCCCTATCTGTCCACATCGAACACACTGGTCCTTCTCGAGCTTGCGCGGCTTCCGTCGTGATCCTAAATCGCGACGCGGGCCTGAGCTCCATCCCGGGTTCTTACATGGGCCCAGGTCCCTGTCTGCCCTTTCTGCACTGACTGCTACGGCCAGGGCTCTTGCTATTTCCTTAGTTCTCCTGTAATTTCTCCGATCTTCCTTCCGCTCTCTCTCTAATCTTTCTTTCTCTTCCTCTTCCTTCTTACGCTTTTCTCTCTCTTCTTCCCACTCTCTACGTTCCTTTTCTAACCTTTCTTCTCTCTCTTCTTTTGTTTCTCTTTTCTCATATATCTTTTCTGCCTCTTTTAACACATCCTGCAAATTTTTGCCTTGTATGTTTTCTAGCCGCTGTAGCTTCCTTCTAATATCTGTTGCTGACTGTCCTACAAAAGCCATGATTACTGATGCCTGATGGACCTCAGAAGCAGGGTCAAATGGGGTATATCGCCTATATGCCTCCATTAGTCTTTCTAGGAAGACAGCTGGTGGCTCCTCTGGCCCTTGTATTATTTCTTTTACCTTGGCTAAATTTGTGGGCTTTCTAGCAGCTTCCCGGAGACCTCTCATGAGTGTCTGGCGATAAGTGGACAGATGTTCCCTACCTCCAGGAGCGTTGGGGTCCCAGTCAGGTCTGCACAAAGGAAAGATGTCATCTATTTCATCAGGCCTGTCGGTGATTAGACAACCATTCCCAATCACATTTTTCCGTGCTGCGGCCAGGATTCTATTTTGTTCCTCAGTAGTAAAGAGGGTTTTTATCAGTTGCTGGCAATCATCCCAGGTTGGTTGATAAGTGTTCATTAGGGAGTCAAAAAGGTTGATTAATTTAGTAGGGTCCTCTGAAAAAGAAGGATGATTTAGCTTCCAATTGTACAAATCAGAGGAGGGAAAAGGCCAGTACTGTAAGGTAGGCATATTTCCACCATGCCCATCAGGCAAAGGAACGTTGGGGACCACTGGTCTTAGTGGCATGATAGATGCTGCAAGAGGGGCAGAGCTTTGTCCTCTTAGCTGGCTCCGGGTCCCTGCAGCTGGTCCTGTGCGTCCATCCCCTCCCTCTGAGTCAGGGGGGGAGGGTGGATAGTATGACTCCTGTCCGTCTGTTGTTAAAACAGAAGGCAGGCAAGGGGCCCGGTCATGCCATTTGGTTAATAGTGGTGGTGGTGGCTGGGGAGGGGCAGTGGGAGCTGACAGTGTGGACGGTTCCCCTCTCCCAAATGCAGGTGCTGCGGTGAGCCGCCGCGTCCCCTGGTCTGCACTTCCTGCATTCCCGCAGATCGAGGCAGGAGCTGGGGTGGGCTGTTCCCCTCTTCCTAGTGCAGGCGCTGGGGTGACCCACCATGCCCCCCGGTTTGCCCTTCCCTTCTCCGAACTTTCGCAAGTTGAGGGAGACGCAGGGGGGGCAGACGCTCCCCGCTCTGCAGACCCGGGAAGCAGCCACGCCCCCTGACCTGCTCCCTGCTTCTCTGAACTTTTGCAAGTTGAGGGAGATGCAGGGGGGGCAGACGCTCCCCGCTCTGCAGACCCGGGAAGCAGCCATGCCCCCTGACCTGCTCCCTGCTTCTCCACGCCCTTACAGGAAGACGCAAGGGGGACAGGTGCCTCCCGTTGTGTGGATGAGGGCAGGGCGAATCTCCGTTCTGTGGGCCTGTAGGGGGGGGCTCGAAAAGAAGAAGATCAGTTGTATCTGGATAAATGTTGGGGAACTGTGGTGGGCATAGAGGTGAGCCGGGAGGGGCTGGCTTCGTTATTTCCTCTGGGGCGCCTCCTTCTTGGGTTCTTACAGGAAGAATGCTATGGTTAATAGGTGGGGGTAAGGAAGAGCGCTCAGGGTCAGGCGGCAAGGCGACCAGGCTGTCGGGAGCTGTTGGAAACAGAAAGGGGCGCATCCATTCCGGGGGGCTTTTACACAAATCTTCCCAAACAAGAATATAGGACTCCTGTTCTGGGTGTCCCTCGGGTTTGGCGCGGTAGATAACGCTTTTTACTTTCCGTACAGATGGCAAATGAAAAGAGCCTCCCTTAGGCCACCCTACACCAAAGGAGGGCCATTTGGAAGAGCAAAATGCCTGCCATTTTCTCTTCTTTATAACCCAAGACTATTTCTTTGCCCTTTTGTTAACTTCTTTCCAGTGCTCTAGTGTAAGAGCAAGTGGTGTGGATTGTACTTGTCCCATTGCTGCCTGCTCTCACCAGCCTTATGCACAAACAGATGTTACCAAGCCTCTCTTTCACACAGAATACTTGACAGCAATATATCAAGCCCTCTTTCCACACCTAACAGTGTAACAACCAACAAGGAATAAAAAAAACACAATACAGAGTCCGATTTGGAACACGAAAACAAGGGTAGGGTGTTCCGTAGAGAGAAAACAACAAACTGGGATGAGTGTACCAGAACACGAGGCTGGATCAGCCCAGTTACAAGTAAGAGGACAGAGAGAATTAGTCGCAGAAGACATAGAAAAAGAATGTCCGACCACTTGAGGGAGTAGTGTATTGCTTAAACCAATGTGTTCCTAACCGGCACTCAGTTTGTCTTGCTGGAGGGCAAGTCTATCTGGAGAGACTTGTCTGAGACCCTTTATTATTCACCAGGATTTATCTATCGGACCACGTCTTTTATGGAGAAGACAGGGTACCTGGCTCCGGGGGACTTTTGCGGTCGGACTCAGTAGTGTTAGTTTAGATACAGTTAGTGAGAGATCTTAAACAGAAAGTTTTTCGGCTCAACAGTCAAAGGACGAGCCCCAAGGGACTCACAATAGAGAAACACAATGACGATATCAGAATTGCCAGATATTCAACTCAAATCGCAAGCCAATATTCCAACAACAGTTTCAAATCCAATAATAGCGACAGAAAGCAAACCTACGACGCAGACAAACCTTTACACAGACAGACCTCCTTCCTGCAACCAGGGAACGTCTTCCCCGTTGCTTTAAATCGCCTCCTAGGCTCCCTGGTGCGCGCGTCCAGGGATGTGACTTTGCGTTGGAGTTCGTCAACTCCTTTGCCACTCGGTATACACGTCGAGTGGGAATCTCAGTCTGGGATTCCCAAGCCACACTTCCACGACTAAGCCCCTTAGTCGAATTACCAGGTCTGTTTGCAATAGCGCTTCCCACAGATAAACCCAGAGCAAAGCACATGGGGAACTAGAGAGTGAGCTAAGGGGAGGAGGAGGGAGAAGGGATCCCAGGGAACTCACCAAGCAGACCTTGTTCACTCGTCCGGCTCGGGCGGGGTGTGTAAGGGTCTCCTGGCTGGCTCGCCAAAAATGAAAAGTCCGGACGACCCGACCCCCCCCAGTTGCCCAGCACAGAATAGTGAAAAAGGCACGTGCTCAGCAAATTGCAGGCAAGTTCCAATTTTTAATCTGATCGATCAGAGGTTCGAAACGTGCTCAGAGCAGAGCAGAGGTTGCGAACCCCGAGGTCTGAAATCAGGGGGGTTTTATACAGTTTTCAGGTGGGCTGAGTTATTTTTACAGCGGAAACAGGAATGGGCTTTGATATGGGGGAATCCGGAGGTTTTGGGGGTAGGTGTGAGTAGGGATCAGACTTCAAGTCTCCAAGTGAGCGGAACTCAGACATTAAGTCTCCAAGATGTCTTCAGGACGATTAATGCAGGGTCTGTAAAACCATGGGGAGCCAGCAAATGGATCGGCACCTGTAGCTCAGTAGATAAGAGACAAGCAGATAGTTAACACAGAGGGGAGGGTGAGGGGGGGAACATTACATTGCATGAGAAAGAGACAGACAACTCCCATCAGGAATGTGTAGGGGAAAATATGTTTTTCATTCCTTTCACTACATTATTATTTAACTGTATTTTTTTAAGAAAAGTAACAGTTTACTTAGTTTATTGCCATGACCACACTGTAAGTTTGCACAAAATGATTAGAATCATAATCAAGAAGAGTATGCTCCAGGTTTAAAAAATTATGAATCATGGGGCCGGAGAGATAGCATGGAGGTAAGGCGTTTGCCTTTCATGCAGGAGGTCATTGGTTCAAATCCCGGCGCCCCATATGGTCCCCCGTGCTTGCTAGGAGCAATTTCTGAGCCTGGAGCCAGGAATAATCCCTGAGCACTGCCGGGTGTGACCCAAAAACCAAAAAAAAAAATTATGAATCATAAAGAATTACACCTTGCTGCAAGATTTTGAAAATGTAAATTAAGGTCCGGGAAGGTGGCGCTAGAGATAAGGTGTCTGCCTTGTAAGCGCTAGCCAAGGAACGGACCGCGGTTCGATCCGCCGGCGTCCCATATGGTCCCCCCAAGCCAGGGGCAATTTCTGAGCACTTAGCCAGGAGTAACCCCTGAGCGTCAAACGGGTGTGGCCCCCCAAAAAAATTATGTAACGAAAATGTAAATTAAAGATTTACAGCTCTGAAGACTTTCTGTATATATTCTTGCAGACCCACTTTGAGCTTGGCAACAAATAACTCATTTTTTTTTAACTACTAGTTGGTTAGCTCACTTTAAATGACTAAATCACTTTTTCAAGAATAGAGTTGTATGTTTCTGTGACTTACTAAAATTTTTTTCTTAGAATTTTAAACAATTTATTTCATATGTGTGCTCTATTCAATGTCAAAAAAAAACGGGAACAGGGAGGTTGGAAAGGGTAGAGGTCAAAGGTAAAATGTTCACATTTTATGACCTTTTAAGTGCTGATATGAGAATTCAAATCCCATCAGAGATTTGGGTTGTTACACTAGCTGGAACACAAAATTTACTAAATCTTTAATGTTATGAATCTGAACAATGCACCTATTGGGAAGATAAATGTTATGACTATTGCAGAAGCTACTCTATAATTATGTCATACATTAGGTTATATGTAATACAAATGTATACATATTATGTTACTTGTTGCAAATATTCCTAACTAATGTATTTCATATATTTCATATCATTAGTGAAATTTTAATTTTAATGGAATTATTTTACCAAAGAATAATTAGTCACTTTATAGTAGGACACTTAATTCTGGACTTATTTATTGAGCACCTTATATGCATCTATACAGTGTTCTGTGCTGGAGACGTAAATGGAGGTGAAACAAAATAGCTCTGTATAGATCAGCACCATTTGAAAGACATAAAAATCTTTAACTCAAGAAATACAATCTAGCAGGATGACTACAGCTAACAATATGACCAAGCTAGAAGGAAATATTCTGATAGCGGTGTTTAGCCTTGCTAAATAATAGCATTCATATGTGTTTGAGGGTTCAAGGTTGAAATGGATTATGATGTAGTGCTAAGAAAGGGTAAAGGGGCCAGAGAGATAGCATGGAGGTAAGATGTTTTCCTTGCATGCAGAAGATCAGTGGTTTGAATCCTGACATCCCATATGGTCCCCTGTGCCTGCCAGGAGTGATTTCTGAGCATAGAGCGAGGAGTAACCCCTGAGCACTGCCAGGTGTGACCCAAAAAACAAACAAAATAAAAGGGTAAAAATTTATTTTCTTTCAAACCATTTTCATGAAAGCACCCCAAAATGAAATGTTAAGTCATTTCATGTAGGTCTTGTCTACTTACTTGTAACGAAGTTCACCACATATTTGGGGAAAGAAAAATTTCAGATTAATTATATTTTCTTACTGATGATATTCAAAAGTATAAATTTACAAGAAAATAGATGTGAGGTCTGTATCCTAAAGAAAACCCTTGTAATTCAAATTTCAAATATAACCAATTGATTGACCCATTGAGTCATTCACGCAGTTTGATTTATTGTATAGTCTAGTGTTATTTTCATTTAGTTTTATATCCACCTCTCTATTAACATATCTGTTATACTGAGAATAATAATAGATACTTATTATAGCTTATTTTCCATCCTCTTTTTTTTTCTATATAACCTAATAAAGTACCTAATTTTTTACTATGATTTGAAAAGTTTTTTCCTTTCTAAAGTTAAAAAGTGAGATTTTTAAATAATAACTTTATTTAAGCACCATGATTGCAAACATGTTGTAGTTAGGTTTCAGTAAAAAAAAAATACACCCCTTTACCAGTGAAACAATCCCACCACCAATGTACCCCATTCCCTCCTCCCCCAACCCCTGCCTATATTCGAGACAGGCCTTCTACTTCTCTCATTTATAACATTGTTATGATAGTTGTTATTGTAGTTAAAAGTGATATTTTTAATGTTTCTAACAACAAAGATCTACAAGTAAAAAGAGTATAACAGAGTGCATAAGACTTGTCTAAAATAATGAGACTCATGATTGCATACTGCAGCACACAGGACCTCTGAAACAGACCTAAGTTTGTTAAACAAATCCCATGCTATCTTGTGACAAGTCTTTGAAATTAGTAATATGATGAATGTCTTAGAGAATTATGATTGAAAACATAGGTTCTGGACTTAACCATTCTTGATACTGAGTACCCATGTCCTTATTTCTTAGCCATTTGATACATATAGAAGATACTCAATATTCTTTGTTCATAGTTGTTTATCTATAAATTGCTTGTGAACTTATTTAATTCTTAGAATTTTTTATCTTTGAAAATTAATGTTTTGATTTTATTGTGGTGTAAATACCATAAAGTTGAATAGCTCATTCAAATGAAAACTCTACTGTAACTTTTTGTGAAAATCTTCACATTATCTGATAAAGCCTGGCTCATATACAGCATTAAAGAAAATATAGCTAAGGCGATCTTCCTTTTTATTGTCTCTTACACATTTTAAAGCATTGATAAAGCACAATTGACTGGATGAAATCTAAAAACTTGGCAAGCAAAATGGTTATATCTCAATGCTAGAGACATATATTTGGAAATATTTAAGTATACTCCATTATTTTTGAGCATTTTACCTTGCCTACAACTTATATGGGTGACCTTGTTGTACTTAACCACCCTGACTGTGCCTCATTTTATTGCCAGTAACCTCTAGATTTTCCTTATAAACACAATTTCATCTACGTCTCTATTTTCCTGCCAATTTTCTAGTTTAGAAGTTCTGCTTCCAGTTGACAAATCATCCCATATAATTGGATCTTATTTTTTTAGTATAATTACTTGAAGACTAGCATCTCAGTTGAACCATACATTTTAATGTATAATTTATATGATGACACTTTTTGGTAAAATCTCTTTAGGGCACTACAAATTTCTTCAGAAAAAAAATGAAAGATTGACCAACATATGATATTTTATCTAATTCCTCCTTTGTGTCTTTCAAGATTTGGATACACAAAAGAAGAAAGTGAGTGTTAAAAGTAAAGTAATTAGACAGAAGTTGTAAGTGTAGTGATTGATGGAATTAGTATCTATAAAATCTACCTTGTATCAGTCTCTATAAAGTGCTTACTAAGTTCTGAGTCAGCAAGCCATCCATGGAATAAAATCATACCAGAGCCTAGATTTACAAATAAGGGCTTATTGGCTTGCAAACATACTTGTATATTTACATATTGTCCATGAAACTTTTCCACTTGAAGAGCAAGTTGAGTAGTTGTGCTATGTACAAAGAGTGTCACAAAATCTGAAGATTTGTTGTCTCAGAAAATGAGATCATCAGAAATATCAACATGTTGATTAGTTCAACAATGTGATTATTATTTGATTTCAATAAGAACATTGATAGAAACCATAGCTAAATCAAAATTTCAGGCTATTCACTGTGAAGGACTCTGTGATCTGTCTTCTGCCATTTTAATACAAGTAAATGAAAGGTTGCATTAGAAAACTAGAATAGGGGAATTGGGGCTGGAGAGAAAACACAGTGGTAGGGCATTTGCCTTGCATGCAGCCGATACAGGACAAAAGGTATTTCAAATCATGGCATCCCATATGGTCCCTTGAGCCTGCCAGGAGCGATTTCTGAGCACAGAGCCAGGAGTAACCCCCTGAGAGTCACCAGGTGTGACCCCACAAAAGAAAACCAAAAAAAAAAAAAAGAAAGAAAGAAAAAGAAAAAGATTTAAAGCCAATAGCCATCTCTTATAAGTATATTGAAGGAGAGTGGTCTTGCTTTCAAAGGTTGTCAGGCATCTAATCCCTTTTATTCACTTAGTATTATCAAGTTGCATTTACATTCTAGGAAGTCATACAGAGCAAAATAAGAGGATATGACCCAGAAGGGGTCCATATCACTTCCTTTTAGTCTATTGACTCGAGTTAGTAATATAGTTACAACTGGTTAAAATACAATTTAAGAAGGAGTAGTCATTCACATTTTTTAATTATACTATAATGGAAAAAGAGAAGAAATATTCACTATCACTCTCATAAACTTTTGTCAGATTTAGATGACCATTTTCTATACTATCAGAGATTCTAGGCATAGCATTTTACCTACTGTTTAAAAATTTCTGTTTTTAGACTATCAGTACTTTTGAGGACACAGTCTATGAATTAATAATCTTTATCATTTATACTCCGAAAAATATCTTTTTAGTACTAATATATTGTAAAGAAGTCATAGTATTTTATTAACAAAAATGTCTAATTTACAAGTTGAAGTGTTCATAGTTGAAAGTTTAAATAGTTGAAAGTTTCTTTCACCTGACCCGAACTAGGTTCACCTGACTTTTACTGACTTTTGTGGCAATTTAGAAACACATACTCTGACTTTGGAGACTTTCAAACCAAGAAGAGCTATAGGAGAGGCTCAATAGCAAAAAATATATTAAATCTTGAGCCTCACAGAAAAAATAATCACTTTTGATCACTTACTTGTATGTTTTACAATGAATAAAAACAAAACATATGCAGAAATACCACTAGAAACCTCCTGTCTTAATATTGTATAGATTATCTATATTTTATCCACATAACAATCACATTTAAGGTTGAAATATTAAAGTCAGTCTCATAAAAATCCAGAACAAACAAAGATTTGGAAGTTTCTGAAAGCACATTAGGATCTTAGAAGAAAGTAAAAAGCAGTAACTTTCACAGAAAATAAGACTATAGGTGGAAAAATTTTATGGAGTAAATTTTAAGGAAGCTTATAATTGATAAGAAGGGAGCTGTGATTTAGTTTCTATGTATAAATATATGTATATATGTATATGCATACACATATACATGTATATGTATACATATACATGCATATAGACACACATTTATATCAATCCAGCAATTATAATTTGGAAAATAATATGCTTTATAGGATAGTAGAGTAAAAAATAAATATCATACCATTATATGCAATATTCAGGAGCAGCCTATACGTGATATGTAGTATATATATGAAGAGCAAAACATAATTGAACATAACATAAAAATTAAGATTATTTTTATATTATAAATATAGATGTGGTTGTTATTACAGATATTACAAATGTATCTATTTTTCAGGGTTGGTATAATTGAACATGAATGTTGTTAGCATAGTGCTGTCAAAATCTTAGTACTGATCATATCATTTTAATAAGAAAATCAATGATAAAATCAAATGAAAATTAGGCAAGTTTGTGGATGTAGAAGACCCTTCTGAATACAATTATAAAAACATAATTCATAAAATAAAAAAGCATAATTATACTTCTATATAAAAACAGAAAATATACCTTAAATTTATATATTTTACAAATATATAGAACAAAAGCAAATTAAAACATTATTTTCAACAGTCATGACTGACAAATCAACATAATGTTATAGGACACTTTACTAATAGTTATTCTATATTTTCTTTTTCCTTATCTCCAAAAGCTCATATTGTATTAAAGAATAACATTGAATTCAAGATTTTTTTTTAATTCTTGGACTTAGTGTTAGCCATTCAGACAAAATATTTTGGATGAATTTCTAAGACAAACTTTAGTATCCTTATCAAAAGAAATCTAAGTGAACTTGTAGATTTGTCCTTCAGTAATCTCTTCCTAAAATATGATTTCTATATCCATAGTTATAGAATTTGGGTGGAGGAGGGCACAGCCAATACTTTTAAATATTCTTGATTTTTCAATCAGGAAGCCCCCCGGTGATGCTTATGGATCGTATGGGATGCCAAAAATTGTACACAAATAGGTCGAGTGCATGGTAAGCACTTTTCCTGCTCTACTCTCTCTAGCCGGTCTAGCCAGACCGGCTACCTTTAGTTCGCAAGAAGAGACACAACTTAGTTCTATGCTAAGTTCTACCCCACATGAGGAGGTTCTTTACCTTTTTCATATACTTTCCAATAAACTTCTTTAAATCTTAAAAACAAAATGAAAGAGAAAAAAAGAGTGACAATCTATTTAGAGTGAGGCATCAAGAGAGAGATGCAGTTCCTTAATTATTAATTCTGGAATACAATTGCAGAAAAAATAAGTCTTTGTTAAGAATCATTGGATTCTGTATATTTAAGTTACATTTATTTAACATGTTTTTGTTTTTGTTATTTGGGCCACACCCAGTGACACTCTGGGGTTACTCCTGGCTAAACACTCAGAAATCTTTCTTGGCCTGGGGACCATATGGGATACTGGGGATCAGCCATGTGCAAGACTTGGATCAGCTGTGTGCTGTGAGACTACAGAACAGAAAAAAAATGGAAGTTAATTTTAAAATATGGTGCAAAAATATGCCTATTCTGAACAACAATGAGAATATGAAACATAAATCATTAAAAAGTCTATAAGAAAACCTAAGAGGAAATCTATTTTATCTTGGATTAGGCAATAAAATTTTAGATACAGCACTTAAAAGCACATTCTATAGCTGAGTAGATACTAAATGTCACAGTCTCAGTAATACTGTTGTGAATTTTTGTACAGCTACATTTGTTTGATGCTGTCATCCCTATAGAAACACACCAATTTAACAGAATGTTCAGCTAATAAGAGTTTATTAAGCCTTCTACCATTGTATTAATGACTTCATTGGAGATACATTAATTTTCGCAAATGTGTTTATACTTTTTTATTAAATAAAATCTTTATTTAAGCACCATGATTACAATTATGATTTTAGTTAAGTTTCAGTCATAAACAGAACACTACCTTTCATGATTGCAACATTCCCACCACCATTGTCCCCCTTCCACCTCCCCACTCCTGCCTATATTCAAGACAGGCATTCTACTTCTCTCACTCATTGACATTGTCATGATAATTCTCAGTGCAGTTATTTCTCTAAATGTACTCACCACTCTATGTGGTGAGTTTCATATGGTGAGCCAGTCCTTTCGGCCCTTATCTTTGAGAATTATTTCGATAATGTCTTTTATTTTTCTTAAAACCCATAGATGAGACACTATTCCCTGTATCTCTCCCTCTGACATATTTCACTCAGCATAATAAATTGTATGTACATCCATGTGTAGGAAAATTTTATGACTTTATTTCTCCTGACATCTGCATAATATTTCATTGTGTATATGTACCACAGTTTATTTAGCCATTTATCTGTTGAAGGGCATCTTGGTTGTTTTCAGAGTCTGGCTATTGTAAATCGCACTGAAATGAACATAGGTATAGGAAAACGATTTTTTTATTACATTTTTGAGTTCCTAAGGTATATAGCTAAAGCTGGATCATATGGAAGCACAATCTCCAGGGTTTTTTTTTTTTTTTTTTTTGAGGAATCTCTATATTGTTTTCCATAAGGGATGGACTAAATGGCATTCCCACCATCAGTGAATGAGAGTTCCTTTCTCCCCACATCTTCACCAGCACTGGTTGTTCTTTTTCTTTGTGATGTGTGCCAGTCTCTGTGGTGTAATATGGTACCACATAGTTGTTTTGATTTTCATCTCCTTGAATGATGATTATTGATGTGAACCATTTTTTCATGTCCCTTTTGGCCATTTATATTTCTTCTTTGAGGATTTATCTGTTCAGTTCTTTTCCCCATGTTTTATGGCCTTAGATAATTTTTCTTTTTAAATTTTGTTAGTACCTTGTATATCTTAGATATTAGCCCCTTATCTGATGGGTATTGAGAGAATAATTTATCTCATTCTATGGTTGGCTTTTGTATCCTAGGCATTATTTCTTTTGAGGTGCAGAAGCTTTTCAGTTTACTGTTTATCTCTGCTTCGACTTCTTTGGGGAGTGCTGTTTCCTCCTTGAAGATTCTATTACACTCAATGTCTTGAAGTGTTTTACCTATGTATTGTTCCATATGCCTTATGGTTTGGGGTCTGATATCAAGGACTTTAATTCATTTACATTTAACCTTTATGCATGATGTTAGATGGAGATCTGAGTTCATTTTTTTTTCTTTGCAAGTGACTTAACAGTTGTCCCAACACCACTTGTTGAAGAGACTTTTCTTGCTCCATTTTTTATTCATTGCTCCTTTATCAAATATTAGTTGTCTGGGGAACATTCTCTGAATGTTCTAGTTTAGTCCACTGATCTGAGAGTTATCCTTATCCCAATATCATATTGTCTTAATGACTATAGCTGTGTAATACAGATTAAAGTTGGGGAAAGAGATGCCTCCCATATTCCTTTTCCCAAGAGTAGCTCTAGATATTCACGGATGTTTATTTTTACAGATGAATTTCAGGAGTGTCTGTCCACTTCTTTAAAAAATATCATGGGTATCCTTAGATAAATTGCATTAAATATGTACAATGTTGGAATATTGCACTGGTGAAAGAGAGTGTTATTTACATGACTTAAACCCAACTAAAATCATATTTGTAATTAAGGTGTTTAAATAAAGATATATATATATATATATATATATAAAGGGTTTATAAAGAAGGTTAGAAGGGGATTATAAAGGTTAGAATAGAGGTTACAGCCTTCCAAATACATTATTGGACAAGTGCATTTTCTTTTTTTTTTTATAATTATCTTTATTTAAAAACCATGATTAAAATATGATTATAGTTGTATGATTACAGTCAAGTGCATTTTCTTACATGGAAATCTGAACTTTAATTTCAACTGCAAAGAAGGACAGTTATTACAATGACAAAATTATTTTATTTAAAAATTCGGGGCCGAAGAGATAGCATGGAGGTAAGGCATTTGCTTTTCATGCAGAAGGTCATTTGTTCGAATCCTGACATCCCGTATGGTCCTCTGAGCCTGCCAGTAGTAATTTCTGAGCATAGAGCCAGGAGTAACTCCTGAGCGCTGCCAGGTGTGACTCAAAAACCAAAAAAAAAAAATTATTATTTGGAAATGTGTGTTCATAGTGAGACCAATTATTCTTCCTAGAGTACAAAGGTAACATAACTCTAGAACTCTGAAGAATAAATCTGCACAATGTTTTGGGGAGTATTGCCATTTTAATTATGTTAATTCTCTCACTCCATGAGCAGAGTGTCTATATTTTGGTGTATCTTCTAGTATTTATTAATCAGAATTATGTAGTTTTCTTTGTATAGGTCTTCCACAACTTCAGTTATGTTTACTCCAAGATATTTGGGTTTGTGAGACACTAATGTGAATGAGGTTGTTTTTTGAAGTTCATTTCTCCTCTAAAATTATTGGTGTATATGAAGGCCATTGATTTTTTGTATTAATTTTGTAGCCTGCCATCTTGCTTTATGAATCTATTGTTTCTAGAAGCTTTTGGGTAGAATCTTTAGGATTTTCTAAATATTATATCATGTCACCTGCAAACAGTGAGAGCTCGAATTTTCCTTTCCTATCTGGATGCCCTTGATGTCTTTTACTTGCCTAATCACTATGGTAAGAACTTCAGCACTATGTTTAACAGGAGTGGTGAGAGAGGGCAGCCATATCTTGTATCAAATTTCAGAGAAAAGGATTTTAGTTTAACTCCATTGAGAATAATATTTGTCATTGGCTTGTGGTAGACAGCCTTGACAATATTGACAAAATTTCCTTCTATTCCCATCTTGATGGGAGTTTTTACCTTACTTAATGCATTGTCTACATCTATTCATATGTTCATTTTTTGTTCATTATTTTTTGTTGATTCATTATTGTTCATTATTTTTTGTTGATATGGTGTATTATGCTGATTTATTTACATATGTTGAACCATCCTAGCATTCCTGGAATGAAGTGGTGGTGCTGTATAACTTTTGAATCTGTGCTGGATCCTATTTGCCAGAATTTTGTTGAGAATCTTTACATCTGTGTTCATCAGAGATATTGATCTGTAGTTTTCTTTATTTTTGCAGCATCTCTGTCTGTTTTTTGTATCAAGGTGATGTTAGCTTCGTAAAACCTATTTGAGAGTGTTCCTTATTCTTCAATTTCATGAAAGGGCCTTCAGAATATAGGTAGAAGTTCCTCTTGGACTGGCTTTTGTTTTGGGGAAGACTTGATGTCTATTTTAATTTGCTCAGTAGTAATAGATCTGTATATATATATATATATATATATATATATATATATATATATATATATATATATATATATATATGCTAGATCATCCTTGTTTAACCATGGAAGATGATAAGAGTCCAAGAATTGATCCATTTCTTCCTGTTTCTCATGTTTCGTGGCATAAAGTTTCTTAGTCTCTGATGACCCTTTGAATCTCTGCAGTATATGTAGTGATCTCTCCCTTTTCAATTCTAGTTTGGTTTGTTAGGTTTCTCTCTCTGTTTCTTTGAGAGTTTTGTTTTATTTTTTTGTTTATTTTTTCAAAGAACCAACTTTTGCTTTTGTTGATCTTTTGGATTGATTTTTGAATTTCAAACTTCATTGGTTTCTGCTCAAAGCTTTGTTATTTCCTTCTGCCTACCTATATTTTGTTCCTTTTGTTGATCAATTTCTAATTTCTAATTTTTAAAGTTGTGATATTAAACTTTTTATATAGGTCCCTTCTTTCTTTCTGAGGTATGCTTGGAAAGATATAAATTTTTCTCTTGGTACAACTTTTGCTGTGTATCATAAATTCTGACAATTTGTGTTTTCATTGTCATTTGTTTTCAGAAATGTTTGACTTCCTTTTTGCTTTCATCTCTGTTTGTTCAGTAGTGTGCTATTTAATTTCTAAGTGTTAAAGTTTTTCTTTTTTTCTTCTGTGTCCCTTTGTAGTTCACTTTTAATTTCAGTGTCTTGTGATCTGAGAAGATAGCCAGTACAATTCTTATCTTCTTGAATTCATGGAGACATGTTTTATGACCCAGCATGTGCTCTATCCTGGAGAATGAACCAGGTGCACTGGAAAAGAATGTGTATCTAGTTTCCTGGGGATGAGATGCTCTTTCTCTCTCTCACAAGTCCACTTTCTTCCATTTCTCTTTTCAGAGCTAGTATATTCTTGTTGGGTTTCAACTATCAAGGTGTGACCTATCAAGGTGTGACAGTGTAATGTTGAAGTCTCCCACTATTATTGCGTTACTATTGATATCATCTTTCCTATTTGTCAACTATTGTATTAAATATTTTGTTGGTCCTCATTGGGTGAGTATATGTAGGAGTGTGAATTCTTCTTTCTGTATATATCCTTTGATTAGTTTTAAATGACCATCTTTGTCCCTTATTACTTTTCTGAGTCTAAAATTTGTGTCATCTGCTATTAATATGGCCACTCCAGAGCTTTTTTTCCATTTTTTTATTTAAGCACTGAGATTAAAAACATAACTGTAGTTGGATGTCAGTCATAACAAGAACACCTCCCTTCACTGTGCAACTTTCCCATCACCAATGTCAACATCTCTTCCCTCCCCACCTTCTGCCTGTATTTGAGACAGGCTTTCCACATCCCACACTCAATAACATTGTTATGATAGTTCTCAGCATAGTTTTTTATCTAACTGCACTTATCACTCTTTGTGGTGAACTTTATATCTTGAGCTGATCCTTCTGGCCCTCATCTATGGGAATTATTTCAATGTATTAAATTTTTCTTAAAACATATACATGAGTGAGACTATTCTGTGTCTATCTCTCTCCTTCTGACGTATCTCACTCAGCATAATAGATTCCATGTACATTCATGTATAGAAAAATTTCATGACTTCATCTCTCCTGACTTCTGCATAATATTCCATTGTGTATATGTACTACAGTTTCTTTAGCCATTCATCTGTTGAGCATTTTGGTTATTTCCAGAGTCTGGCTATTGTAAGAAGTGCTGCGATTAATATAGTTAGTTGTGTGGAAGGGAATTTTTGTGTTCCTAGAGTTTATCCCTAAGAGTGGTATAACTGGATCAAATAGAAGCTAAATTTTCAGTTTTCTGAGGAATCTCCATATTGTTTTCCATAAGGGCTGGACCAACAGTGAATTTCCACCAACAGTGAATGAGAGTTCCTTTCTCCTCACATCCCCGCCATCACTGATTGTTCTTGTTCTTTGTGAGGTGTGCCAATCTCTGTGGTGTGAGACGGTACCTTGTTGTTGTTTTGATTTTCATCTTCCTGATGATTAGTGATATGGAGCATTTTTTCATGTGACTCTTGGCCATTTGTATTTCTTCTTTTACAAAGTGTCTGTTCATTTCTTCTTCCCATTTTTTGATGGGGTTAGATGTTTTTTCTTGTTAAGTTCTGTCAATAATTTGTATAGCTGAGATATTAGCCCCTTATATAATGGGTATTGGGTAAATAATTTCTCCCTTTTTGTCACTAAAGCTTTTTTAATGGAGTTGTTTGCTTGGATGATTTTCCTCTAGTCTGCTTTTGAGTCTTAGTTTGTTCTGACTATTCAGGTGTGTTTCTTGTAGACAGAAAAATGTTGTATTTAGTTTTTTTTTTTATCTATTTTGCCACTTTCTGTCTCTTAGCAGATGCATTAGGTCCATTGACATTGGGAGAGATCATTGTCATGATTTAGATGATTTAGTGTCTTCTTTGTGTAGAAGTTTGGTGTGTCTGTCGGTCTTTCTTTTCTTAAAATATATCCTTCAGTTTTTCTTTCAAGGATGGTTTTGATTCTGTGAATTTTCCGAGCTGTTCTTTTTCCATGAAGGCATGTATACTTTCATCAACGCTAAAATTGAGTCTGGGGTGGTACAGTATTCTAAGTGAAACATTCATTTTATTGAGGTTTGTCACTATATCCCACCACTGCCTTTTGGTCTGCAGTAACTGCTGTGACTGGTCTGCTGTAAATCTTAAGGATGCTACTTTGATTGTAGTTTCCCTTCTTGATCTTGCTGCTTTCAGTATTGTGTCCCTATCTGTGGGATTCATCATTGTGACTATTTGTCTTACAGTGCTTTACTTTGGATCTCTTTTAACTGGTACTCTTCGGGTGTGCAGGACTTGGTTGCATGTAGTCTTTAGCTCTGGTAGTTTCTCTGTAATTATGTCCCTGATTGTTGATTCTTCATATGGATTTTCTTCCTGTGTTTTCATGACTCCAATGATTCTTATGTTGTTTCTGTTGAATTTATCAAAGACTTCTATTTTCATATGTTCACATTGAGTATTTTTTCATTGTTTAATCATTTTCTTTAATGGTTTTAACAATATCTTCTGCCATATGGAGTTGTTATTCATCTCAACTTTCAGATCAGTGATTGTGTCCTCAGCTATTTTTACTTTGTTATAGAGGCTTTCCATTAAATTTTTTATGTCATCTACCAGTTTTTCAGTTTTGTTATTTCAGTTTGGAGTTTTCTGATTTCTGTCTTTGTGGTCTTTCCAACTTGACTTATACTTTCTTTGAGTTCTATTAACATCCTCCATATATTTGTTCTAAACTCCTTATCTTAGAAGCTAATTAGGTTGTTGGTACTTTTTGGCTCAACAAAGCTGCCATCATTCTTCTCTATGTATGTTGTTGTTCTGTGTTGTCTCCCCCATTGACATGCTTGTAGTGTTTGTTTTTACTACATGTTGTGATGGGGTTCATGGGCTTAAACATGTGGCTGTGCTCTTCTTACTCCATCCTTTGTAGATAGAGTCAGCCTACCTTTGTGTAGGGCCCTGGAGACCTTATATTTGTAGGTGTCTTCTTTGGCTGCTGCAAGCAGGAAGCCAGGAATCAGGCAAGAAGCGCAGGTGTAGTTTTTTTTGTGTTCTTTTTGTGCCCAAAACACAGGCAGGAGTCTGCTCCAGTCCTTGTGGGTGGAGTCAATCTACCTTTGTGTAGGGCCCTGGAGACCTTTTGTTTGCTGAAGTCTTCTTTGGCTGCCGAACGCAGAGCCATTTCTTAATGTTAAGCCAGTTTGTTATAATCTTTATTCAGCATTTTTACTTAGGTATTTACCTAAAGAAATGAACACTCTTCTTTCACAAAAACTTAAGTTATTTCCCAGATTTGAATTATACCTAATTCATTCATTATACCTAATTCCCCTGGTGCAAAGATAAATATGGGTACATATACACATATCATAGAATCTTACCTAGCAAAGAAAATAAATAAACTACAGATATAAAAGAACTTAAATGAGGCTGGAGAGATAGTAGGCTGGTAGTGTGTTTGCTTTGCAAGCATGCAACATGTATTTAATCCCCAGAATCCTATATGGTCACCTGAGCCCAAAGGAGTGATCCCTGAGCACAGAGCAAGAAGTAAACCCTAAACATTGTTGTGTATGGTCCCCAAACAAAACAAAATAGAAAAAAATAAAGAACTAGAGCAATGAATTTAAAAGACTTAATTTATGAAATATGACATAATTAAAGGTCTATAGGCTACATGTATGTAATATTTGCATAGGTGAAGTTGAGAGTCTAACTACTAAAGCTCACACTAAAAATGCTCTAATTAAAGAACAATTTGATATCTTGTTATAGTGGCTATTCTAAAGCATCTAAGTTATTTGCATGAAAATATTGCTATATGTAAATTTTACTTTATTTTAATTGTTAGATCATTTCTGAAGCTCATCTTTGGCTATTTGTTTTTTTAATTAGACATATAGAAACCTTAGAACAAAAAATAGTAATCTAAAGCTAATAGGTCGTGAGGCACAAATTATTGAATTTTGATACTAATGAATCTACACAAATTTCTGCAAGTTTACTGTCTATTTCAGAACCAATATATTGCTGTTTATAAATATTGGCTATTTATTCTTACATTAGTATATTTCTTTAAATCCAACATATGAAAATGGTCATTTGGTATCTGTCCCTCTCCCTCTGGCTTACTTTACTTTCTGTATTCATCAATGTGGTGGCAAATTCTATGATTTTTGACATTTTTTTATAACCAAGTATCATACCATTGTTTCTTTAGCCAGTCATGTTTTTGGACTCAGGATGTTTTCATGCTTTGGCAATTGAATCGTGTTTCAATTAAGATAGGATCTTTTAGGAATCATTTTTGAATGCTTGGATTGGAAGTTCAGAAGCAGAATTTCTGGGTCATATGGAAGCTTGATTCTTTTGTGAGAAGTATTGTTTGAGAAATGTTTATATCATTTTCCCAAAATGTTAGAGAAGTTCACATTCTCATCAACAGTGAATGAGTGTTTCTTTTTTCTCACATACATGAAAAATTGATTTTTCTTTGGTATTTTTGATGCATGCCAGTCTATATTTCATTGTGATTTTGACTTGCATCATCTTGATATTGATTAAGTGACTTTCCCCAACTCAAATATTTTTTATGAATCTTTCCTTAACCACTTTATCAAAGTTTCATTACTCTAGAGAATTTTAGTTCCTCCTATATTTGAGAACTTTATTTTTGTAATATAAAGCATTCAATAGTGTTTATTGATAAAATACTATGAGTTAAGCATATAACTAAAACATGAAAGATGCGTAACATTAATTAGATGAAGCATGAAATTGTGTGTGTTCACATAAAATACACTACACAGAATGGTGGTACACAGGCAACTGGAGACAGTGATATCCAAGTGAAGATACCTATAAGTATGGTGAATAAGTAGATTTGGTTTATTCTTTAGTGAATTCATTGAGGCAGGAGCCAAGTTTTAATCTTTTGTGTCTCTTGTGCAATTGATCAGAAAACATATAATAAACACTCAATGAAGATTTGTAAATTAAATAATGAAATTTGGATTACATATATCTTTAAGACTTTTGTCTGATACTTAAAATGGAAAATCTGTTTTAGACTCACTATTCTGTTCATAATTTCACATTTAATGTTTTTTATAGAAAATATATTTAATTATCAAGCAAACTTGCCTATATCCTCACACTAATAATCCATTGTTGTATTGATATAATAACGGTAGAATAACATCATGTGCTGTTTTAGATAATTATGCAGGAGTCATCAGCTAGTTGTCTTTATTAATTTATCTTTTGTCTATTAATCTTTTGCCTAGTTTTCATCTTTTGCTCATTAATTCAAAAGCTATCTCTGTTCTGATTTTCTATCTGATCATATTAACATAGCAACTTCACAAATATATCTTCTAAAGTATTCTAATTTATGGCTTGAACAAAAAGAATGATTTTTTGATCATGAGACAGGAAACCAGTGATATAATATGGTATCATTCTTTTCTGAAATTCTTATTCAAACCATAGGACATCTTGCTGGAAAAATGGTAATAAATAAAATACATGGCACATGTTTAACTAAATCTGTATACAATAGTGGAGACACCTCAGATAGGCCTATGTCTCTAGGGTGCAAAAAAGAGGCAGCTGGATGAGGATGTAGCTGAAGATACCGAGCTTCAATATGATCATGGCTAGGGCTCATAATTAAAATGTATGCCACCACTGCTTGGACAGTTCTGAAAACTGCTCCCATCATCAGGCAGCAATAACTTTTCTTTGATATGGTACCAAAGTTAAGATGAATTCTAATCACCTCCTTCATGCTTACCTTCACAGAGAAACTGACTTGTATTAGAGATAGTTTTCTGATGTTTTCAATAAACCAGAAGCACAACCTTGCTGTCATCTTCAACCAAGGACAAATCATAATTGGCTAGACTAGCAAATTGCTTTTTCTTTATTGGAAACTGCCATTGGCACAGTCGATTGAAAATAAAAACCTTACTGTATGGATGTGCTGCAGCTCTTCACCATTTAGCTAAAAGTGAAAAGTTGATTCCAAAACTAATGTTACAGATAATACAGTTTGTGATACTGAGGAATATAAATTTGGGAAATTATGAAAGATGATTCAGCTTTCTTTTTTCTTACACTATTTCATTTTCTTTATTTCTCCTTAAACATATGATGGTACATCTATCTTGATAGAAGTATCCTCAGAGGATATACATGAGCAAATTTCCTTAGAGAAAAGTGAGAATTGAGAAGAAGAATATACCATCATCATAAACATTGCCCCCAGAACACAAACATGGGACTTTATATGAGCACCATTAATCTTGGTGAGGCCTGTGGCCGTCTATCAAATAGCTCTCAACAAGAGAAACTTCCATGTGTGTCTGAGACTTATTCTTGATGTAAAATATGTTTGACTTTATTTCTTATACTGGTAAGCGAAGTCTCTCCAGTGGCCAAATAAATAAAGTTTGCTGAGAATAACTTTCTTATTAATGGACAAGTTATTCCAAGTTTCAAAATAGAATAAAAATTTTTTCCTAGTGGAATCACCCATTTTAAACCTGTTTGAAATAATCAGCACACTTTAATAAGTAAGTGATGAAAAAAATTGGACATCTATATTTTATAGTCCAATTGGTTCCTTTTAGAAACATTTTCTATATCCTATTTCAGTTCCACAAAATTAGTATAAGATTGTGGAAACTAGGGATTATATGGTCACCACACTTGCCCAGGAAGGCAAGGAGAAAACGCGTGGGAGACACCATCTTGCCGCCTCGACCCAGGTGGCTCTGGGGCATTCTGGAAACCATGGAACAGGCAGGAACCACACTTCCAGTTCTGGAAATGCCTCACCCTTTCCCGCTGAACCCATAAAATGCTCAGACTCAACTAACTTATACCATATAGGTCTTGTCAGCCCAGACTCAACACCCAATTTCCTCAGATAATCCACAGTCCATAAAACAGGATATCAAAACACTGAAGCAGCTTGTAATACCCATATCATACTTAAACAAGACATCTGGATAGGAAAAATAAACTCCAAATCGAATATACCCTCAAGCACTTCTCATACAATCAGTACAGCAGACCACTTTGTTAAACAACCTGAAAACTCAACATTTAAAACCACCAAATGCAAAGAAATATGGGCAAACTAAGGAAGTTGCTAGTAGCTAGGGGAAATGGAGTGAAACCCTATCAAATTTCCAAGTCCACCAAAATGCAAGTGCCTAATAGATAAGAACCTAAAAGTGACAATGGATGTCTTAGCCATGAAAATCAAGGAATCACTAGCCTCCAAAATTAAGAAATCTACAGATGAACAATTCAACCAACTCAAGGAACTTTTACAGAAGATGAAATAATCCATACAACTGGAACTAGGGAAATAAAAAAAAAACATGTTAGCAAGCAATAATAGTAGAATCACACAGTTAGAAGAATGCATAGCGGAACTTGAAGATAAACTCCAAAACCACAATGACAAAAAGTCAGTAAGAAAGCAGGAGACAAAACATTGGTGGAAAAAGTTAGGTACCTAATGAACAAAGATAAAAAAAATAATCTAAAATTGTAGAAATACCAGAAGGGGAGAAAAGCAAAAGGAAAAGAACAAGTACTTTTGCATCTGTAAAGTTTCAGAGCTGTTGCTTATCCAAGAAGCTATGGATAATTCCTTTAAACCTGAACATGCAGTATTCAAAGTAAAGTACCTATTTCATTCAGTCTTGTCACAATGTTCCTCCACTGTCTTCTGGCCTTGAGAGTGTCTTATGACATGTCTGCTGTAAATATTAAGGATGCTCTTTTGAATGTAATTTCTCTTTTTGATTGTGCTGCTTTCAGTATTCTCTATCTGTGGGATTCGTCATTGTGACTAGGATGTGACTTGCAGTGCTTTTCTTTGGGTCTCTTTTAGCTGGTACTTTTCAGACATACAGGATTTGATTGCATGCAGTCTTTAGCCCTTGGAGTTTCTCTGTGGTGATTTCTTTGACTGTTGATTCTTCCTGGGGATCTACTTCCTGGGCCTCTGGGGCTTCAATGATTCTTATGTTGTTTATGTTGAGTTTATCAAAGACTTCTATCTTTATCTGTTCACATTCCTTGAGTACTTTTTTCATTGTCTGATTGTTTGCCTTAAGCTTATTTTTAATCTCTTATGCTGAATGAAGTTGTTCTGCATTTCATCTTCCAGTTCACAGATTCTTTCTCAGCTGCTGTTACCCTGTTGGAGAGCCAGACTTTGGAAACAACCAAGATGCCCTTCAACAGATGAATGGCTAAGGAAACTGTGGTATATATACACAATGGAATATTATGCAGCCATCAAGAGATGAAGTCATGAAATTTTCCTATGCATGGATGTACATGGAATCGACTATACTAAGTGAAATAAGTCAGAGGGAGAGAGATAGACACATAATAGTATCACTCATCTATGGGTTTTAAGAAATATAAAAGACATTTTTGTAATAATTCTCAGAGATAATAGTGATGTGGGCTGGAATGTCCAGCACATGATATGAAGCTCACCACAAAGAGAGGTGAGTACAGTTAGATAAAACTACACTGACAACTAACATAACAATGTAAATGAATAAGGAAAGTAGAAAGCCTGTCTCAAATACAGGCAAGGGGTAGGGAGCAGGGAGATTTGGGGCATTGGTGATAGGAATGTTGCACTGGTGAAAGGGATGTGTTCTTTATATGACTGAAACCCAACTATAATGATGTTTGTAATCTAATTGTATAAAGATATTAAATAAAAAAGAATAAAAAACAAAGCATAATTTAATAAAACATATCTTTTTTATATTTTATTTAAACACCTTGATTACATACATTATTGTGTTTGGGTTTCACTCATGTAAAGAAAACCACCCATCACCAGTGCAACATTCCCATCACCAATGTCCACAAACTCCCTCCTCCCCACCCAACCCCCACCTGTACTTTAGACAGGCTTTCTATTTCCCTCATACATTCTCATTATTAGGATACTTCAAAATGTAGTTATTTCTCTAATTAAACACATCCCTGTTTGTGGTGACCTTCATGAGGTGAGCTGTAACTTCCAGCTCTTTTCTCTTTTGTGTCTGAAGATTATTGCAAGAATGTCGTTCATTTTTCTAAAAACCCATAGATAAATGAGACAATTCTGTGTCTTTCTCTCTCTTTCTGACTTATTTCACTCAACATAATAAATTCCATGTTAATTCTGCCAATCCATAATCAGGGTATGTGCTTCCATTTCCATGTGTCCTTTCTTATTTCTTGGAGCAGAGTTTTATAGTTTTCTTTGTATAGGTCCTTCACATTTTTAGTCAAGTTGATTCCAAGATATTTGAGTTTGTGTGGCACTATTGTGAATGGGGTTGTTTTCTTAATGTCCATTTCTTCCTTATTACTATTGGTGTATAGAAAAGACATTGATTTTTGTGTGAAAATTTTGTAGCCTACCACCTGGCTATGTGAGTCTATTGTTTCTAGAGGCTTTTTCGTAGAGACTTTAGGGTTTTCTAGGTAGAGTATCATGTCATCTGCAAACAGCGAGAGCTTGACTTCTTCCTTTCATATCTGGGTTCCCTTGATATCATTTTCTTGCCTAATCACTATAGCAAGTACTTCCAGTGCTATGTTGAATAGGAGTGATGAGAGAGGACAGCCTTGCCTTGAGCCAGAATTTAGAGGAAAGGCTTTCAGTTTTTCTCCATTGAGGACAATATTTGCCTCTGGCTTGTGGTAGATGGCCTTAACTATATTGAAAAAAGTTCCTTCCATTCCCACCTTGCTGAGAGTTTTGATCAAGAATGGGTGTTGGACCTTATTAAATGCTTTCTCTGCATCTATTGATATGATCATGTGATTTCTATTTTTCTTGTTGTTGATGTTGTGTATGATGTTGATAGATTTAAGAATGTTAAACCAGACTTGCATTCCTGGGATGAAACCTACTTGATTGTAGTGCATGATCTTCTTAATGAGGCATTGAATCCTATTTGCCAGGGTTTTGTTGAGGATCTTTGTATCTGTATTCATCAGCGATATTGGTCTGTAATTTTCTTTTTTGGTAGCATCTCTGTCTGGTTTAGGTACCAAGGTGGTGTTGGCTTCATAAAAGCTATCTGGAAGTGTTCCTGTTTTTTCCATTTCATAAAAGAGTCTTGCCAGGATTGGTAGAAGTTCCTCTTGAAAGGTTTGAAAGAATTCATTAGTAAATCCATTTGGGCCTGGACTTTTGTTTTTGGGCAGACATTTGATTACAGTCTTAATTTCCTCAATAGTGATGGGACATTTGATTACTGTCTTAATTTCCTCAATAGTGATGGGTGTGTTTAGATATGCAACATCCTCTTCATTCAACCATGGAAGATTATAAGAGTCCAAAAATTTATCCATTTCTTTCAGGTTTTTATTTTTAGTGGCATAGAGTTTCTCAAAGTAGTTTCTGATTACCCTTTGGATATCTACCATATCAGTAGTGATCTCTCCTTTTTCATTCCTAATATGAGTTATCAAGTTTCTCTCACTTTCTTTGTTAGTTTTGCCGGTGGTCTATCAATCTTTTTTATTTTTTCAATGAACAACTTCTGCTTTCGTTGATCTTTTGGATTGTTTTTCGGGTTTCCACTTCATTGATTTTTGCTCTCAGCGTTGTTATTTCCTTCTGACTCCCTATTTTTGGGTCCTTTTGTTGAGTACTTTTTAATTCTATGAGCTGCATCATTAAGCTATTCAGGAATGTCCCTTCTTCTTTCCTGATGTGTGCTTGCAAAGCTATAAATTTTCCTCTCAGTACTGCTTTTGCTATATCCCATAGGTTCTGATAGTTTGTGTCTCCATTGTCATTTGTTTTCAGGAAGGTTTTGATTTCCTCTTTGATTTCATCTCAGACCCACTGGTTATTCAGTATTAGACTGTTTAACTTCCAGGTATTAAAATTTTTCTTCTGTGTCCCTTTGTAGTTTACATATAATTTCAGGGCCTTGTGGACAGTGAAGGTAGCCTGCAAAATTTCTATCCTCTTGATATTATGGAGGTATGTTTTATGTGCTAGCATGTAGTCTATCCTGGAGAATGTCCCATGTACATTAGAGAAGAATGTGTATCAGGCTTCTGGAGGTGGAATGTCCTGTATATATCTACTAGTCCTCTTTCTTCTATTTCTCTTTTCAGGTCTAGTATATTATTGTTGGGTTTCAGTCTGATTGACCTGTCAAGGGTTGACAATGCCGTGCTGAGGTCTCCCACAATTATTGTGTCGTTATTGATATTATTTTTCAGATTTGTCAACAATTTTATTAAATATTTTGCTGGCCCCTCATTTGGTGTATATATGTTTAGGAGAGTGATTTCTTCCTGCTGTACGTATCCCTTGATTAATACAAAATGTCCATCTTTGTCTCTTACAACTTTCCTAAGTATAAAGTTTGCATCATCTGATATTAGTATGGCCACTCCAGCTTTTTTATGGGTGTTGTTTGCTTGGATGATTTTCCTCCAGCCTTTTATTTTGAGTCAATGTTTGTTCTGATTATTCAGTTGCATTTCTTGTAGGCAGCAGAAGGTTGGATTGAGTTTTTTGATCTATTTAGGCACTCCGTGTCTCATAACTGGTGCATTTAGTCCATTGACATTGAGAGAAAGAATTGTCCTGGGAGTTAGTGCCATCTTTATATCAAAGTTTGGTGTGTCTTTTGGTCAGTCTTGTCTCTAAAGTAGGTCGTTCAGTTTTTCTTTTAAGAATGGTTTTGAGTCTGTAAAGTTTCTGAGCTGTTTGTCTGTGAAACCATGTATTGTTCCTTCAAACCTGAAAGTGAGTTTTGCTGGGTGCAGTATTTTAGGCGAAGCATTTATTTCATTGAGTTTTGTCACTATGTCCCACTACTGCCTTCTGGCCTTGAGTATTTCCGGTGACAGGTCTGCAGTGAATCTCAAGGATGTTCCCTTGACTGTAATTTCTCTTTTCGATCTTGCTGCTTTCAGAATTTTTTCTCTATCTGTGGGATTTGTCATTGTGACTAGGATGTGTCTTGGGGTGCTTTTTCTGGTGTCTCTTTTAGTTGGTAGTTTTCAGGCATGCAGGATTTGATCACATGTATTCTTTACCTCTGGTAGTTTCTCTTTAATGATGTTCTTGACCGTTGATTCTTCCTTGAGATTTTCTTCCTGGGTCTCTGGGACTCCAATGATTCTTAAGTTGTTTCTGTTGAGCTTATCATAGGCTTCTATTTTCATCCATTCCCATTCTTTGAGTAATTTTCCCATTGTTTGATCATTTGCTTTAAGGCTTTTTTCCAATTTCTTCTGCTGTATGGAGTTGTTATTCATCTTATCTTCCAGTGTACTAATTCTATCCTTAGCTGCTATTAACCCGTGGGAAAGCTCAACCATGTTTTTCTTCAATTCATCTACTGAGTTTTTCAGACCTGTTATTTGACCTGAAAGTTCAGTTTGGAGTTTTCTGATTTCTATCTTCATATTCTCTTGATTCCTATTAGTGTTCTCTTCTATACTTTCTTTGAGTTCTTTGAGCCTCATCCATATTGCGACTCTAAACTCCTTATCTGAGAGACTGACTAGTTGGTTGGTCATGTTCAAGTCATCAGAGTTGCCATCGTGATTCTCTATGTCTGGCACTGGCCTGCATTGTTTCCCCATTGTCACACTTGTATTGTGGGTTTTTCTACGTGTTGTGGTTGTATTCATTGGCTAAATGATGTGCATGACTGGAAAGCTAAGCAGAGCGGCCATGTTCCTCTGACTCCACCCTTCCTGGGCGTGTAAACTCAGCTCCAGGAAAGGCTCCAGGGAAGGCGAGTTGTCCGCAGATGAGCCACACACAGGATGAAATCAGGCCGCAAATGGAGCACAGAACAGAAGACAGGCAGATAGGGGTGCTGTCATCTGAGTTCCAGCAGAGTTCAGCCTCCAGCACAGTTCTTAGTGTAATTTTTTTCTTCTTGTTTCAATGGCATTCTTTCCTTAGAAAGCCGTAGCAAAGCGGAGCGGCCATGCTCTGCTGGAGCCTCTTTTCAGCCCACTCCCAAGAGGTTCAAGCGACAGGACAGGAGACAGACACACACAGGTAGCACTTACAATTTCTCATGGTCGGGCCCCACTAGACAGGCGTAGTTTCATAGATTTTCCCAGCCTGACGTCAAAAACAGGGGACCTAACTTTTGCAGAGTACTGCTTATAGCTTGTTTTCACATTGTGAAGCAGTTCCTTTGTGTGCCCGCCCTTGAATGAGCCTCTGGGAAAGGAGTTTTCTGGAGCTTCTTTTTGGCCCACTCCCAAGAGGTTCAAGCAACAGGACAGGAGACAGACACACACAGGCAGCACTTACAATTTCTCCTAGTATGGGGTTCTTAAAGTGTTTTATGTGTTTGTGTGTTTGTCTGGTGATATTTTAGTGTGGATTGGATGTGGATGTTCAGAGCTTTGAATGTATGAGAAAGAAAGGTCGTGTTTGCAGTTAGGACCACAGAACTGATAACTGAACAGAGAATTGGCAGTATAAAACTTCAAAGTTGATTCCCTATTTCACACCTGGAAACCTAGATGAAGAGTGGAGTTGGTTATTCAGGTGAGGAAGAAGTGTATATGAGTGATTTGGACAAGAGTAAGAAGCAAATAGAGATTTGTTTTGGCTATTAAATTTCAAGATATTTATTGGACATAGTGTCCCTGTCACATTGGCCACTGGACAAGACTGGGGCTCTTGATGAAGCAGGGGTATAAATCTGGGCTTCCTTTGCCCAAAAATTTCAAATGGTGCATGCTTGTCATGAACTTCTGCAGGAATATACCAGGGCCAGCTCACCATTCTTCAGCTTTAGAGAGCCAATGCTGAAGGTCAGAAGGTAAAGCACCATTTATTTGTTCCTGGCATTTTGTGGCTTCCAGTACTTGAAAGGTAGATGGGATTCAAAGAGGAATCTCGCTAATGAAAGTCACCTTGGAAAATGAAAGAGCCTCAGCTGAGCCAGTGAAGATCTTGCAACAACTTTCTATGGCTTAATTTGATCTCTAACTCTTATATAATTAGAGGGAGTTTCAGAAAACACATATGCGCCCAAACTCTGGAGCTTCAAACTTTGTATTAGTTCTGCAAATCCCAGGACTAGATGCCACAAAGTGAGGCCTGCAGGAAAAGTCCGTTATAGTGATGTTTAATCCACAGAGAAACAAACCCTAAAATTTTGGCTATCTACAATAATATGTCTATAATGGGATGACAAAAATCATAAATCAGTTTTTAGTTTTCAGCATACTTTCTTAGTCAATTATTATTCCTATCACAGCAAAATTTAAGATAGGGCAAATAAAAATTCTTGAATTTGTTTTCTGTTTGTTTGTTAGGAGCATGCCAAGCAGTGTTCAGGGATTAATTCTGGTGAGCTTGGGGTATCAAGGGACTGAATCTAGGTAAACCAAGTATAAGGCTTATCTACTTTTGCCAAAAAAGTTTTGAATTTCTGAATTAATGAGATATATTTGTTTCAAAATACAATCTATGGGAAGTTTGTGAGCAATGGTTTAAAGATGTTCAAGGGGTTTTTTTGTTTTGTTTTGTTTTGTTTTTTGTTTTTTGTTTTTGGTATTGATTAGATGGTGCTGGACAATGAACCAACCATTAGTTCTCCATTGCTATAGAATCAAGAAAAAGGCTCAGAAGTTCTTTGCATACAGAAGCAGCATGAAATGTCAGAATCTCTTTCCCTAAAATGAAAACAATGATATAGACTGACCAATGAAAGATTTTTAATAACTTTTAGGTTCTCAGAAAATTTCCATGTTTTCCAGAAACAGAAGAACATTGGCAGGTGCAAGAGCACAGGAGGTAAGGCCCTTACTGCTGTCATATTGCTCATTTGAACACCTGGGGCATATAAATTCTTGACATTTGATCAAATTCTCAGCACAGATCATCTCTTGAACATTGCCTGGAGTCACTCTTGAATACAGAGCAGGAATCTTGATAATCCCTAGGTATGCACCTTCTAAATTTTTTTCCAGGTAAGCTGCTTTCCTTGCATGTGCTAGACACTTTCAGGATCCCCAATACTGCATATGATTCCTTGAGAATTTTCAGGAATTATCTCTAAGCCAAGAACCAGGAGTAAACCCTGAGCACAACCAGGTATTGCTCTCCTCCCAATAAGTAAAAAACAAAGCATGGTAAAAAAAAAAGTGCTTTAAATAGAACTCTAGTCTATATTAAAGATCATGAGTATCAATTAAAATAGACTATGCTGCTCTAAAGTGAAATTAAATTTGCAAATGCATAGTCATAAAATAGTCAGGCTGAATTTAAACTTTTTCATGTATTTCTCTTTCTGAAAACAAGTAATTTCTGTTTTGTTTTGTTTTTCCTTTGAGTTCAAAGTTAATAACTATCTTAGTCTATTGGAACTGGCCCAATAAATCAGAGATCAAGAAAATGGGTACTTTTTAAAATCAAAATTATTACGTTTAAAACATATAATTTCCCACCTCCCTTGTTTTTGGTACAGAGAAAAACTCATATTTCTGAAACCCTACTGGAAAACTTAAAACTTGTCTATGAATCTGTACTTCCCAATTTGCACTGTCATATTTATCATCTACAAAACAAAAATGACTAGACTAGATAATTACTTAACAACTCTAAGGGGTTGGAATTTTATTTTCCTAGGATTCAAGTATCTTGAAGTTATTCTCTCTTTCCATTCTCAAACTTCTACCATCGTTCTCTTTGTTATGCAATTTTCTTGATTCTTTCAGAAGCCAGTTTCTAAATGTCAAGGAATTCAATATTACAGAATTATTCTTCCCTATTAAGTACTGTGATTTAAATGGCTTAGGCCCATATAAGTCACAAAGTCATACAATCTGAAGGTTTAAAATTAACATAGGCATTTTTATTGTGGCATCTTAAGTATTGAAGAGTTTATTAAATCACGTGGCTCTTCCCTAGAGGTACATACCTGTCTGGCATCTAGATATCTCCATTTTAGGGAAACTCAAGAGGTCCACCAGATGTATCCCTGGATTTCACTGACGCAGAGAACTGAGAACCTCACTGGTTTCCTCAAAAGGCCTGCTGCAGATGTTTCTGCCCCTGAACAGAGAGTTGAGGAATTCCCGAAGAGATATTTCTGAGATTTGTTTTATGGTACCGACATTATATTACCTTCATACTATTCACTTTTAAATCAATTTTCCCTTCTGCTGATATTTACAGGCAAAAATATAGCCTTGATTAAAACCCCTTTTCTCGATAATATTTAGCACCAAAATCAAAGACAATATTTTTCTCTTTTTCAAACTGTCCTTACAGCCTTAGTTTCTGGTATGCAAGGGTGTAGCCAGAATGCAGATCCTGGGCTATTGACTCTTCCCAGAAAATGGGAACTACACCTTAGTGGATTTAGCTCTTTCTTTCACTTGACCTCTAAAATAATTGAGCTCATTCCTATCCCAGTGAAGATTGTGTTCCTAGATTTTTGTCTACTTCTTACTAATCTCTTATTTTGCATCTAAAGTTAGCTTGCTAAGACCTGTCTTGAGTTGTGACCTTCTCCTTTGTAACTCAGAATTCTTACTGCTCACACCCATAGCTTAATGTTGGACTCTTCTTTGTAATTGTAAACATTTTTCTCAATACCTATGACTGCCTTTTACCCTTTATAAAAACTCCCTGCTTAAAGATTAAATTTGTCACACGCTCACCAGAAGCACGGGTCCCCACACAATTCATTTGTGTGGTTTCATTTTCTTCAATATTATTTCATATGCCGGCCTGTGTTTCCTCCACTCCCCAAGTAGGCTCATTGAAGCCCACTGAAGCCATGAGACAGAAATCAATTGTAGCACATACAATTTTAGTTAGCACCTCACCAATGGAATTTATAAAAGCCCCCATCCTAAGGCACATCTTTGGGTTGTCTATTCAACCAGCTGGGAAACAAGTCTCATTGTTAGATATAGGTAAGTTTCTGTTTCTTCCCCCAGATTTAGTACAAAAAGCAGCTCTCTAAATAGCTAGTATTGCTCAGACAAAGATTATAAATTGGGCTGGAGTGTATAGAATAAAGCCTACTGTATAATCATTTGAAAACAAAAGCTATGTCTTATGAAAATAGATCCAAATTGCACAGAAATTTTTACTAAGAATCATCCAAGCTGAACTTTCTGTCGCAATCAGGCATTTAACTGATGACTAAGATATTTTGGATGAAAAGACAGGACAGAATATAAATATTATAATAGCAAGATATTAAATTTATTTAAAAGACAAACCCTAAATATCTATTAAGAAATTATGTCCATTAAAAGAAAATATAGGTTCTGATTCTATCTCTTTAGTAGATATATAGCATACACTTTTCTATTATTGATTCTTAAATATGATATGAAGCTAGACTGTCATTGCAAGCTTTTCTAAGTAAGGCAATATGTACATGTATTTAAATGTATTTGAAGATAAACACAAGTGTCCACAAGTTAGAAATGGAAAATAAAGAAGGCGCACTTCTAGTCATGATTTTTCTCTTGAAAAATATTTTGTAAGATAAAATTCAGTTTAGCCACACTGTTTTTATCAAGTGCTAAAAAGCAATATTTGCAATAATGATAAAGATATATGTTTCACAGTAGTCAAATATGACAGCCATTAAATTCTTGGTTGGACAAAGATTTTTAATTACAAGGACATTAGATATAGTTGGATAGAAAAGGATTATTGGCCAAGTAACAAAATAATTCTGAAAGCTAAATTCATGTTGTAGCAGTAACTGGAATCAATATGTACATTTTCAGTCACACCCAGATTATAAGCTCCCCCAAGTTAAATCTTCCCTACTAAGCTTTCTCACTGACTACTGAGAAGGAGATACACTCTGGGAGATGTGAGCTGTTTATAATGGTAACTGATTCTGAAAAACAAAGGGTTCCCAGAAGCTTGTTTGTTTGCTAATTGTTTTTTAGTGCCAGGAATGGCACTCAGGAACTCACATAGGAAAGTCAAGTTTTCTATTACCTATATCCTCAGTAGCTAGAGACTACTCAAGTATAGAATGCACAAAAGAGAAAATAGAGAGCAATAGGAAAATAGGGAGGCAGGACACTAGCAGGGTCCCAAGTCACAGACTCTGGGACAGGACTTCTCTCATTCTGAAGGACTGACAAAAACCAAAGCACTCTTGATGATCTGGAAAAAATCATATACTAAGTGGATCAAGTATATTAATAACTACTGTTAGTATTATTAACATGCTTATTATAAGCATGTTTATCAGTATTAGTATGCTTATCCTACACTAAACACTTTGCCTATACATGTTTCATCCTGATAAAGATACAGCATGGTAAATGTTGTTATTTTTCCCTTTTCATCAGAATTGAAAGGTTAGACTAGGTAAGTTACTGCAAATTTCAAGTTAGAAGGGAATTTAGAAGCAATGAACCCCATAACTTTGCCCTCTACTGAGGTTTTCTTGGGACATTGACTTTAAATGCCAAAACAGGGATAATGTCTGGCAAGTAAGAATGATTTATCTTCCTAAAAATGATGTGCCAGCATTCAAACTCACAGGCTGAAATATTAAACCTTTTGCTATTCATTACCTTTCCAACGAAAGATATTCAGATTTAAGCCCCAAGGCAAAATATACTAATGGGAAACAACCTTGTATAAAGGGGGGCTGTGCCTTGGGAATATGGATCACCTACAATATTGACTAGAATAAACAGAAAAGCTTCATGATAAAGACAGGGCAGGAATAGCTTCAGAGCCTTAGAGTGGAGGGAACTTGATTCGATAGATCTGGTGAAGAAATAGGAGGTAAGAGAGGCTCTGAATAGTAGGAAACCTTGCAAATGATTTTCTGACTATAAACATCCTCAAGAAACATAATGTTAACATTCATGATGTGATCTATATTTCGAACATTAACTCTGACACTGAATACAGTATAATGATGACAATAACAATAATGAATTGTTAAAACCAATCACTGTAAGGTTTTTTTTTCAGGGTTTAGCAGTCTCCAGGAATGACAGTAATGCATACTCCATTCTCACAAACTGAATAGAAAGTACCAGATAGATTAATTCTTTCTTTTGAGGTCAGTATGTAGTGGAGAGTGACTCTAAGAGGAGAAAGTCCCAAACGATTTTTATGCCCACATTTGGAACCCTCCAACTGTTTTACTGGTACCTTAAGAAAATAAGATGAAGTGAAATTACACAGATTTGGGGTTCCATTTATTTCTACCCTTGAATAATGACTGACATTACTTAGCTATAATACTTGGGAATTGACCAGAGTATAAATAATTGCTTTTGCATTTGCAAAACTGAAATTTAAATGAACATTAAACATGAAAGCAAATTAAGCTAAGTGCCTGCACATACCAAGCTCTCAGTAAATAGAATCTATTTTTGTTTGTTTTGTTTACATTTATTTTATTATTTTTTTTTTACATTTTAGGGTCATATCTGTTTGTACTCTATACTTAGACTTCATGGTGCTGCCTAACAATATGATGCAATCATGAGACATGTCATCCTTTGCCCTAAGCAAAAACTAAAATTGTTATCTACAGAGACTGACTTTGACAAACATGGTCTGGACAGAACTTATTGAGGGACCAATGAGGAAGTTCCTGGCCTAGGACTTATACACAACCCAACAACCCAACATCTCTAATTCCAGAGGTCTGACTTTGACAACTGCAACTAAGCAGAACTTCTGGAACCATGCTGAACGACTATACCTAGGCTCTGTCCTAGGGTCTGAACAAAAATCAAGACCACTAATTACAGAAGACTGATTACAACAACAGTGATAGAACAGAACTTCTAGAACTGTAAAGAAAAACATTCTCCTAGCCTTCACCCTATGACTTACGCAAATAACAAGATCTCCAGCTACTGAGGTGGGATGTCATCACACATATCTGAATGGAAAGTTTCCTGGCACCATAAAAAGACCTTGGGTGTGTAAATGACTGAGTATGGAGCCTGTAGTTGTTCCCATGACAGTATGCTTGAAGGGCAGAGAAACCCTGTATCTCTTAAGCTAAGGGAATTTCCGTTCTAATTTCCCCAATATTTACTGTGCCTATGCAAAAAAAAAAAAAAAAAAAAAAAAAAAAAAGAGAGAGAGAGAGAGGAGAAGGAGGAAGAGGAGGAGAAGGAGGAGGAGAAATACAACCCTTTCTTAAGAAGTTGCTTGTCTAGTTTTTTTGTTTGTTTCTTCATAGCTGATAGTTTTGGTTTGTGATTAATTCTTTTTATTCTTTTTGTATTTTTGTTGTTACTTATTCCTCTATTGTATTTTTTGTTTTTGTGAGGGTTTTTTTGTGGGTTTTTGTTTTTGTTTTGTTTTGTTACCCTTTTCTTTTTTTCCCTCTTTCTTCTAAATGGATATTTATATCACCTAGACAAACTCCTCCTGGTTTTTCTCTTCTTTGTTTGCCTTTTTTTTCCTTTTCTTCTCCCATATCTTTTCTTATTTTTCTAATAGAATCACATTATTAAAATCACCTTGATCAGCATCATAATTTGAGGAGGGAAAATGAATGGTACCGAGACCATTTGGTGGAAATAAAAAATGATCGAACTTGAATATCACATCCAAAGTCAACGACAACAGAATCGATACCCAATCTACAACAAGCTGTACAAATGGAGAACAGATCCACTATCATTACTGGGAGTAAAGGAGGGAGATATGGGATGCATGCTGGTAACAGGGGTACAGGGAGGAGAACACTGGTGGTGGGAATGCCCCTAATTCATTGTCACTATGTGCCTTAAATATTACTGTGAAATATTTGTAATTCACTTTGACCACAATAAAAATTAAAAAAAAAAAAAAAGAATTTACTGTGCTGAAGACTAAACCAGTTCGGTTGGCTGCACACAGACCACTCATCTGTTCTACCTACTATCTCTCTAGCCCCATCACCTGCTACTTTTCTATAGATTAGATATGTAGAGATCAAAATAGGAATTTGAAATATTAATTTAAAAATAAGAACTATTTCTATATTGAGTTTATTACTTTAGCCCAAGGCTGACACCTTGTGGTTTCCCTGACTCTTAACTTATTTTATATCTTATTTTGTGGTTTTCTATTTTGCATGGTACTGGGGATTTACTAAATTCTTTCAAGAGGTGAAAACAATGGCATAGATTGAGGGAACAGTTTAGCTAATTTAGTTAAAAGAGACACAGAGAAAATGTACAGTTTGGAGGCTTTTTCTTTTTTTCCAGTTTTTGGATTATACCCAGTTAACTCACCATTTACTCTTGGCTCTGCACTTAGGGATCACTCTCATCCAGTGGTGCTGAAACTATTTTTGTCAGTCTTTCAGATTTTAATTTTAATTTAATCTTTTTCTTTTTGTTTGTTTGTTTGTTTGCTTTGTTTTTTCGGGGCCACACCCTGTGATGCTCAGGCGTTGCTCCTGTCTATGTGCTCAGAAATTGCTCCTGGCTTGGGGGACCATATGGGATGTCGGGTATCGAACGGAAGTACATCCTGGATCAGCTGCTTGCAAGGCAAACGCCCTACCACTGTGCTATCATGCTAACCCCAATTTATTGGTTTTCTATATTATTTCCTGAGTGTTGCCAGAACAATTATGCAGTGACCACAAATGTGAGGACTTTTACAGGTAATAGTAGTTGCATAAATGGGATAACCAGTGATAAAATAAATTGGATACTTTGTAAAAAAATTTATAAAGAATTTCAAAATGGCAGAAGCAGAACATTAAACCAAGTGGAACTCATCTAGGCATGGGTCTGCTGTCCACTCAGGAATAGGTCTAGTGATACTTGGGGGAAATAAATAGAATACTGGGGATTGAACTTGAGTTATCTGTATGCAAGTTAAGTACCCTACCTGCTGTACTATAATTTCATCCCCATTACTTTTATCATTTTAATGGATTTTGAACCACAGCAAACAGTGCTAGGGATTACTCTCAGTTACTCAGGAGACCATCAAATTCCAGGGATTGAACCTAGACGGTCCCATGAGCAAAGCATGTATTTTGTTACTCCACAAAGGTCAGATTCCCAGTCTGCTTTAATATATATGATATAATATAATATATAATATAATATAATATAATACTACATTATATTATATTACATTACATTATATTACATTACATTATTATATTATATTATATTATATTATATTATATTATATTATATTATATTATATAGATATTTCATATATACCTACTTGGAATATATATTTGTTAGCAGAAATACATTTTTTTCTTTCCCCCTTTCTTTTTCTTTTATCTGACTGAGAAAAGACTATCTAGACATGAGTACAGTGTTAACAGATGGGTGAACTGTCTCAAAGTTACATTAGCATAACAAGTATTCTTATGTTTTATTGATATTTAATTATTTGGGGCATGATTTGGAGAGTTTGCTGATGTAGAGTATAGAGGGGCTAAATTATTCACAAACAAATTTATTTTATTTTATTTTATTTTATTTTATTTTATTTTATTTTATTTTATTTTTTTGGGTTTTGGGTCACACCTGGCAGCGCGCAGGGGTTACTCCTGGCTCTATGCTCAGAAATCACTTCTGGCAGGCTCAGGGGACCTTATGGGATGCTATGATTAGAACCACAGTCCTTCTGCATGCAAGGCAAATACTATACCTCCATGCTATCTCTCCAGCCCCATCCATTTATTTAATTGTATTTACCTTGAACAACTTTGATTTGTGGATTCAGATTCTTGGAAGAGAATCACAAAACAGTTCTTGGAAAAGATAACAATGATGGGGAGTATTTAATAGGTACATTGACCTTGGTTCATAATGACCATTTAATGCAAGTTAAAATTACTTAGCATTTGGGTAGGATCACTTATTACCGTACTTAGAGTAAGACTAATGGTAAGAAAATGTTGACTCAGTGAAGATATGGAGTCCTAAATGGTTAATGATCACTGTGTGGTCGATTGAGAATCTGAATGTTTATTATGGTCGTTTTCCAACTCAGAGCTGGAAATCTTTGACAATGAGAAAAGCTAGAAGCAAATTATTTCAAATGGAAGAGACGAGAAACATTCACTTTTATTTCCTTCCTTAATTAATTTCCTGTCATTCTACCTTAGCCTTTTTGCTCCCATAGTTCCAATTACCTATATGCCCAGTACACACTATTTTCTTTCTCTTCTCTAGAAATTTGCCTAATTCCTGAGCTTGAGTCTCTCTTGTTCAACATTCTATCAAAACTCCTTCATTTGTTAGGATAAACAAAAAATATTTCTTAGTTCATTCAATATCAGCAGTGCTATTGGTCAAACAAAATGCCCCACTTACTAAATTTATGATTTCATATCATATTGGAATAATACCCTTTTCTACTATGGTAGAGTTTTAAAACTACTCTTGTAACTTCTTTTATTCATGAGTTATAAAAAAATATGGAAAGGAAAAATAAAATTATTTTGATAGTCTAAAATAAATTTATATATTAACGTTCCAAGAATTTAATGAGGTATCAAGTTAAAGAGCTAAAATTAAAGTTATATAAAGATTTCTTCCAACGATAAAATGTGATTGTAATTGTCCCCAAATCATCTCATGTTTCATGTAATGGTTCATATGAAATAAAAAATAAACACATCACCAAACAGAACTCCCTTAAATTACTTTTGAATTAAACTATACATTCAAATAAATTTAACTGCAGAACTTGGCCCTATATACTAACTTCCTCCCCACATGGGGAGTGTTTTCTTTCTCTCTTTTCAATAAACTTTTCTACTGTCTAAAAAAGTTTGCAACTGCAGGTAACATATTTAACACCTTTTAGATGTCTAGTCAGGATTGAAATTGCCAGTAAAGGTTGGTGGTGTATGTTTCCAAAGTCTAGCAAGAGTGACCTGTTCTCTCTCTCTCTCTCTCTCTCTCTCTCTCTCTCTCTCTCTCTCTCTCTCTCTCTTTTGTTTGTTTGTTTGTTTGTTTTTGGTTTGGTTTTTGGGCTACACCCAGTGTTGCTCAGGGGTTACTCCTGGCTGTCTGCTCAGAAATAGCTCCTGGCAGGCACGGGGGACCATATGGGACACTGGGATTCGAACCAACCACCTTTGGTCCTGGATTGGCTGTTTGCAAGGCAAACGCCACTGTGCTATCTCTCCGGGCCAACCTGTTCTTTCTCTTTCTGGTCCTGAGACTTAGGAGAGAGTCGGAGAAAAATATCTGTGGTCAGATAACAAATCAAGGGGAATAAATAGTCTGGCATCTCTTTGTTTTTCTGCTCCAATATCTCCTTGATCTTCTCTTCTATCAATCAATCCTAGTCAAGAAGTATATTCACAGAGGGTAGATTTGCTTATAGGAAGTCAGATTTGCCACAGGTCAGAGATGTGCTATATGCAATAGACAGCGGGGCTGTCAAACAGCAAGTGGTTATAACATCAGCTCCTGGTACAGCATAGATTCAATTAGTAAGTAGGTGATAAAGACAGGCAAATTTTGACAGTTGATTACTAGTCTTAAACAGAGTACAACCAAGATGCCCTTCAACAGACGAATGGCTAAAGAAACTGTGGTACATATACACAATGGAATATTATGCAGCTGTCAGGAGAGATGAAGTCATGAAATTTTCCTATACATGGATGTACACGGAATCTATTATACTGAGTGAAATAAGTCAGAGAGAGAGAGAAAAATGCAGAATGGTCTCACTCATCTATGGGTTTTAAGAAAAATGAAAGACATTCTTGCAATAATAATTTTCAGACACAAAAGAGAAAAGAGCTGGAAGTTCCAGCTCACCTCAGGAAGCTCACCACAAAGAGTGATGAGTTTAGTTAGAGAAATAACTACATTTTGAACTGTCCTAATAATGAGAATGTATGAGGGAAATGGAGAGCCTGTTTAGAGTACAGGCGGGGGTCGGGCGGGGAGGAGGGAGACTTGGGACATTGGTGATGGGAATGTTGCACTGGTGATGGGTGGTGTTCTTTACATGACTGAAACCCAAACACAATCATGTATGTAATCAAGGTGTTTAAATAATAATAATAAAAAAACAGAGTACATGATTTCCCCTTGTGCTCCAAATTCCAAGAGAACCATATAAGAGGCAGAGCTTGGGAGATGTTTTCATATAGTGAGTTGAACTACTGCTGAGAAAATTGACTTAGCAAGCATGCCTAACTTTTATTCTCTGGCATATTAATCCAGGCAAGACATTTCCCCATACATGATAGGGCATTATCTTTACTTTTCTTGATTATCAATTTCTGTATATACAACATTGAAAATGTCATCCTGAACAAAAACTATCACAGACTAGTAAAAATGCTCAGAAAACTGTCTCTAGTGCAAATGAAAATTACTAGCATTGATAGGAACACATTTAAATTTACTTAACCATAAGAGAATCTTTACTCTTCTCACACATTTCACACTTACCCCTAATGTTGTCCATAAGTCACAGGCCTAACCTTTTCCTTCTAAGTGTGCTAAATTTATTTTGGGACACTTTTGATTTTTATATTTGGTGCCATGCCTAGCTATGTTTAGGGATCCATCACTCTTGGCTCTACATACAGGGATCACTCCTACCTGCTCAGGGAACCATCTGTGGTGCTAGGGGTTGAACTAGGATCAGCTGCATCTAAGGCAAGCAACTAAGCAACTTACCCTCTTTATTATCTCTCCAGATCTTCCTTCCTTCCTTCTTTCCTTCCTTCTTTCCTTCCTTCTTTTCTTTCTTTCTTTCTTTCTTTCTTTCTTTCTTTCTTTCTTTCTTTCTTTCTTTCTTTCTTTCTTTCTTTCTTTCTTTCTTTCTTTCTTTCCTTCTTTTCTCTTCTTTCTTTCTTTCTTTCTTTTTCTTTCTTTCTTTCTTTCTTTCTTTCTTTCTTTCTTTCTTTCTTTCTTTCTCTTCTTTCTTTCTTTCTTTCTTTTCTTTTCTTTCTTTTCTTTTCTTTTCTTTTCTTTTCTTTTCTTTTCTTTTCTTTTCTTTTCTTTTCTTTTCTTTTCTTTTCTTTTCTTTTCTTTTCTTTTCTTTTCTTTTCTTTTCTTTTCTTTTCTTTTCTTTTCTTTTCTTTTTACATCGCTCCACCACGTTATCCTAAAAAAGCCTGCAAAGGAGAACTGAATGGATGTCTGGTATCTGCTGGACAGGAGGCCCTGACCCACACCCGACAGCCCCGCTCCCATTCAATTCTTGCTTCTCTAGCCCCCAGTCCCCAGTATCTATTTCCTTGACTCCGAAGGGGTAAAAAAAAAAGGGCCCAAAACTATTGGGGCCAGAGTGATAGCACAGCCATAGGCGCTTGCCTTGTGCACTACTGACCCAGGACTGAACTGGGTTCGATCCCCAGTGTCCCCGAGCCAGGAGCGATTTCTGAATGCATAGCCAGGAGTAACTCCTGAGCATCACCGGGTGTGCTTCCCCTCCCCAAAAAAAGCCGAAGTAGCTTGAGAAAAGCTCTAGCTGAAGTTTTCCTGGTTGTGGGGGACTTGGCGCATGCGTGACGAGACACCTTGGGACCTTATTGCCTGGGTCTTCCAGATCTTATTTCTAATATTAATCTACAGCCAGAACTATAGATGGCTTCTAATGTTCCCAAAGTGGGCAATACTGTTCCCTGAGAGGTTCTGGAATGATCCAGGAAGAGTAGTAGTAGATGGGGGAAGTTAGAAAGGGCTCCTTGCTGCTTGCTCACTTAAAGAAGGTTAATTTCCAAGGGATATTGGGTAATAGTAAGTCATTGAAAATGGAGTTGGTAGGCCCAATAAATTTGTGAACTTCTGGTAGAATAGTTAGCTCTTGCTAATTGACCTTGAGTTTTATTTCTGTTATATAAATATATATATTTTTCATAGGTTAAAATGGATAACAATATTATATATTTTTTATAGGTTAAAATGGATAACAATGACAAGGGGGCCGCAATCTAGCACAAATTTAGCCAATAATATAGTCATACTCTGGTTACTAATTAGAGAGAGCAATGAGAGCCAAGTGGCATTGTTTGATCTAATTACCCCACTCCAACCCCATTTACCATTTCTCAGAATTTTCTTGAATTTTTACTGAACATATCTTAGTAATAAAAATCTCTGCTGGTGTTGAAAGTCTGAAATTTTGCCTTAGTTAAATCATAAGCTCAGTTCCTTTTAGCAGGCACACACACTGATTCCCCTCCACAAGTAGGTGCTTCCTTTTCAAGGAAAAGAGTAGTCCCTTGAGGATACTTAGTGCTGGAGCTTAGGGAATAAATATACTTCTTAATAACCCCAGGAACTCAGTAATATTGAAACACACATTTTTAGCATCTAAAATGAGAATATTTATATTTATAAAGTAAAATCACACCTGGAAATCAGAGACTAAATAAATTGCTTAAACTCTTTGTAAGAGAGATTGACATATAGTTGTTTACTATTATTAATCTAAAAATTCCAAATTTCTTACTGCCTTAGTTAATATTAAATGAAGAACGTTTTTCTAAGTCAGGTATAAATGAATGTTGGAGAGCAAAATAATATTACAGACAAATTTATACTAGAACAGATATATTATTGAGCTCTATAAAGCCAGGCAGATGAAGATGAATTACTTTTTTTCCCTCAATTTTTATTTAAGCACAGTGATTTAAAAACCTATTAATAATAGAGTACCTGGAATACAATGGTTCAAACTAAACCTGCTGTCGGTACTATAATCCTTCCACCAATGCCCCCAGGTTTTCTCCTTCCACGAACTCCCATAGAGTTGTGTTTATACTTAAAGTGTAAGGATGAAAGTCAATAGTATTTGAAGACTGAAGAAAATTTTTGATAATACTCCTGGCCAACCTTCTTGGCCTGTGTCCACATAATTTTCATTGCTTCTGTGTGCATGTATTTACACCCCCATCTCTCTCTCTCTCTCTCTCTCTCTCTCTCTCTCTCTCTCTCTCTCTCTCTCTCTCTCTCTCTCTCTCTCTCTTTCACTTCACAAGAACCTAGCCAAGGACCCCTTGAGCATATGCTATGAATCATTGAAAATACCCAGATTTCTCATTCCTATTTTCTTTAAATTTTTTTCTTAAGTTGCTATTGATTAAAAATTTATTCATAATTGAGTTTCAGGAATTCAATATTTTAACATCAGTATCTTCGCCATGCTCTTTTCCCTCCATCAATGTGCCCAGTTATCTTCCCACACTGTGTGCCTCTATGGTAGTTACATATTTTTTAGGATCTGTGGTTTAAAATACTGGTACTGATAGGTTATCATGCATACAATTCTCTTTTCTGTTCTATCCACCCTCTTGCTCTACTCCCAGACTTAATTTCAAGCTTCTGAGTAAAGACCAGCACTAATGTTCATTGTTTCCATCATTTTCAAGCATTTGTTATTCTCCTACTACATGTTTTCTATATCAAGTATATGAGTAGGGGCCAGGGTGGTGGTGCAAGACATAGAGATTTAGCCATGCACGCGTTAATCTAGGACGGACCGCTGTTCAATCCCCTGGCATTCCATGTGGTCCCCCAAGCCAGAAGCGATTTCTGAGCACATAGCCAGAAGTGACTCCTGAGTGTCACTGGGTGTAGCCCAAAAACAAACAAAAAAATATGAGTAAAAATCATTCTCAGTCTGTCCTCCTTCTGACTCATCTCACTCAGCATGTAATGCTTCAGATGCAGCCACAGAGCACCAAATTTCAGATTTCATCTTTAACTACAACTGAATAGTATTCCATTGTGTCTACATATTAAAGTTTATTTACCCAGTAATTAGTTCTTGCGCATTTGGGTTGCTTCCAAATTTTTGCTCTTGTGGATAGTGCTGCAATGATCGTAGGAGTGCAAATGTCTTTTCTGCATTGTTTTCAAAGTCATTTCACTTTTTTTCTTTTTAAATATTGAAACACATGAAACAAAGAAAGTTGTTTGTGCTTGAATTTTAGTATTAACAGTGTCTGAACACCCTTCACCAAAGTCCAATTTCCCCCACCAATGTTCCCAGTTTTCTTCTTAACCCTCTAGCCTACATCCATGGTAGAAACTTCCTTTTTCCAGATTCGGCACTGTGGTTTGTAATACTGTTACTTAAAGAGTATTGTGCCTATCAATTTACCTTCTTTTGGAACCCATTATTTTTCCAGACTGATCACTTTTCACTACCATTGACTGATTCAATCCTTTTCTACCTTAACCACCAAGGCAATTAGAATGATGAAATATTAAATCAACACAGATCAGTTTAAAATGATGTTATATATGACATATTCATATATTATGAAAGTCTGTATCTAATGATTTATATTGGGTTGTGATTGATGCTAGTTGAACCTTTTGCACCACTAGTTATGCTTACTGAGGCTGGTACAGTACTATATAAATTTCCAAGCAGATTTTCTGCAATACTTCAAGGCTGACACTATAGGGTATTAAGTATCACCTGACTGCAAATGGCTGTGTGGTCAAGGATTTAAACATTTAAAACAAATTAGATGGCTTGGAAGTTTGACAAAGCCAAGTAACGGATATGGGCCCTCTCGGTCCAAAACTGTTAGGGGTTTGTTTCAGGCTTCTATAGTTCATGCAGAAAAGGGAATTTGCCCCCTTCTTTCTGGGAAGACTGGACCAAAGTACCAGAAAGTATTAGTGAAAAACAATCTTCCATAATATGGTGACTAGGCTGGGCCATTTTATTGCTGAAAAGATAGTGGTGGTGAAAGAGGGCTGCTGGGGCTTCCAATGATAGGGCAGGTGCAAAAAGGCTCGATCTTACTTACCCCATTTTATAAAGAAACTCCCAGTCTCTAAATTTTTAATTCTATTCCATTGACCAAGAGTTTTTTGTTTTTATTACAGTACTGTACTCTTTTAATTTCTACTGCATTGTAGTAAAATTTGAAGTTGGGAAAATGATGCCTCCTATATCCTTTTCCCCAAGGATTTCTTTGGCTATTAGGGGAATTTATTGCTCTATACAACTTTCAGAAGTGTTAGATCTATTACATTAAAAACTGACATGGGTATCATTATAGAGACCACAATGAATCTGTGTAATGATTTGGTGAGTATTGCTATTCTGATTTGGGGAGTATTGCTATTCTGATTATGTTAATATACTCAAATTTATAAGCAAGGATGTGTTTCCATTGTCACATATTGAGAATGTATGAGGGAAATGGAGAGCCTGTTTAGAGTACAGGCAGGGGTCGGGTGGGGAGGAGGGAGATTTGGGACATTGGTGATGGGAATGTTGCACTGGTGATGGGTGGTGTTCTTTACATGACTGAAACCCAAACACAATCATGTATGTAATCAAGGTGTTCAAATAAAAAAAACTTCAAAAAAAATAATTTGAGTATAGGAAACCCATGGGCTTTTATTTTGGTTAATTTTGTAGCATGCCACTTTACTATACGAGTCTATTGTTTCTAAGTATCTAAGTATCTAAGGGGTTCCTAAAATACAGTATGTCATCACAAATTGTATTTGACTTTTTTCTTTCCTTTATGAATACCATTATTATCTTTTCTTTTGGCTAATAACTATGACAAGTACTTTCTTTACCATGCTGAATAGAAGTGTTGAGAATGACCAACCTTGTCTTGTGCCTGATATTAATTTTTCTCCATTCACTATAATGTTCTCTTTTCTTATAAATAAACTCATCCCTCATACTAGAAAATTGATTCATACCGGTTTGCTGACTGCACCAATTCACATATTTATTTGAACTGTCATGGTTTTTATAGCCACAGTAAGAGGAATTGTTTTATATCATTCTTATTTTGGCAAGCTTTAGGCTGGATTCCCCATAAAGATCATTTAATGTTTGGCATGAAAAGATGTTATGACATTTCATGCAGAGTCTATATGTCTGTATATAGTAAAAAAGAATTTAACATCTCTGTGCTGTTTAATAAATACTGATTTATTGTATAGATATAACATTTGGGAAACTACTTTCCTCTGTGTCATCTTCTTAATGTTAATACTAAAAATTTATTTGAAAATAAATTTTATTGCTTCTAATAGCAATACTTTGGTGACTTAAATAATAGATTTTAATCCCAGTATTAAATGCATTTTGTACAAATTATAATTATGAAATTTTGCTCATTTTGCTACTCTAAAATACAAATTAAATCTTGTATTTGTAAATGTTTATTGATTTTTAAATAGTTTGCTTAATGCAGACTTAGTATCAGTATTCCAACTAGAAGCAAAAATTAAAAAGAAACAGATCACCTATTGTATATTATATTCCCTCAAAGAGTTATAGAACCTGGGATCTGTGCAGAGACCTCCCTGAGTGAGGTTCTTATCTCAGATGAAAGCCATTCTGAGTTGTAAGGATTTCAGAAGCTCAGCCCATTGCTTCTTGAGCAGTAATGAGCATGTAAATCACATACGCATGGTGCTAAAACGCCTCCTCCAGAGTGAAAACTAAACTCAGCTGTGTTATCTATTTTAAATGTTTATTAGCTTTCTTTGCATTCTTCTGTTGCTGTTGAAGAAAAGTTAATATTCAAGTCAACAAAGGTGCATTGGGCAATATTTTGTATCCCTTTCTCCTTGTCCTTTTTTATACCATTGAAAGGGTTTCACACATTTGTTTATGCTCACTAGATGGCACACTTGATTGCAGTGACTGAAAATGCTTCGTTTGGGTAGTTGTTTAATTTGCTAAATATGATAATAATAAATGAAAGATTTTTGGTTTTGTTTTTAGATGAATCATTGTGAGATACCGAATCAAAAGAATGTTGATGGTTGAGATTCAGTCATGCAATGTTCCAACAACCATCCCTTCACCAGTGTCCTTTTCCTGCCACCTATGTTCCCAGTTACCAATATCAGACAAATTCTCTTTCTCTCCTCTCTCTCTCTCTCTCTCTCTCTCTCTCTCTCTCTCTCTCTCTCTCTCTCTCTCTCTCCCTCCCTCCCTCCCTCCCCCCCACTGCAGAGACAGAGACACCCAGAATAGATAGAGTTTATTAGAGCTCAGCACTAAGGACTCCTGGACCAAAGAGACATGAAGATACCTAAGCAGGCTTTTAGCACACATTTATATACTTTTTCTAACCAATAGCTGGAGGAGACAAGGCCACATTCCCACCTCATTGATGCAAGGTGGGGGGTGGGAGGTAGAGGAAAGGTAAATAAGGTTAGAGTACCAGAGACATCCTTCTGAGCTTTTTGACAGGTATCCAATTTATGATGTTGCCTTCCCTAGTCTCATGCTTTTGAGGGCTATCAGTCTTAGGGGAGAGCCCCTTTCCAAGGGGTTTTTCCTGTTTTTTTTTCCTTCTCTTTGTTTACAGCCCATCTGGGGAGTGTCCCATTTGAGGTAAAATCTTTACTGTTTTTCTGGTGTGGAGGGGCTGCTTCTAAACATATCCAAAATAAACAACATATGGCAGATGAAATATCTGAAAACTTGTGACATATAACATGTCCAACTTAGGTTCAGGCGGCTCTAATTTTGGCTCCAAAATTCTGACTTTATTATACTCTTTTTTTTTTGGGGGGGGAGCTATAATGTCTTGTAGTATCATGATTTGCAATACTGTTACTGGCAGTGTATCATGCATGTGATTTTACCTCCTTTTAGCAACCAGTTCTTGTCCAAAACCAAAGTAATCATTTCCAACTATCTTTGTCATAATGACTCCTTCTCTATCCTAACTATACAATCTATCACCTTTTTATGGCAAGCTTCCTACCTTAGACCCAGATAGCTGGCTCTCATTTTTATTATCTTTGGGTATTATTCTCACACTGTGTGTTTTTTAAATACATACTGCAAATGAGCATGATCATTTTATGTCTGTCCCTCTCTCTCTCTGATTCATTTCAGTATCAGCATTACACTCTATGTCTATCCACATATAAACAAACCCAATGACTTATCTTTTCCTAACACCTTGATAGTATCCCATTTGTATATGTTCCATAATTTTCTTTATCCACTCATTTGTTCTTGGTCCCTTGGATTGTTTCCAGCTTCTAGCTATTGTAAATATTGTTGCAATGAACAAAGGGGTGCAGATGCTTTTACTGCATTGTGTTTTTGGACTCCTAGGGCATATTGTTAGGAGCAGTTTTGCTTATTCATATTAAAAGTCAATTTCATCTTGGGGAATATCCATAATATTTTCCAAAAATGTTTGGACCAGTTTGACAGTGCCACCAGCAGTAAATGAGAATTCCTTTCTCTCCACATCCATACCAGCACTGGTTTTTCATAGTCATTGTTTCCTTTGAAGTGCAGACACTTTTAGTTTAATGTAGTTTTTTTTTTAGAGCATGAGACATCAAGTTTGAAATGTCTTTGAGTTTTGACTTGTTCTTTCTAGTTATAGAAAGAGTCTTGAAACCTATGTGGCTTTTTTTTTCTTATTTAAATAAAGGGCAACAAGAGCATTTGTTTTGGTAAAGATTAAATTAATTGACAATCAGCAAGCACTAGCCCACAGTAGGTCATTTGATAAAAAAAAATAAGGTCAACGTCATTGATACTGATACTAATGATATTTGTTGCATTACCAACTCTGCAGAGTGTGATATATTTATTAGGAAATTTCAGTTGCAGTGATGCACATTTTATGTTATTTCATTGTGGAAAACTTCTGCTGATTTTCATTGATACCAGGTTTGCTATGAATAATAACTATTAAAAAGAACTTATATTCATTATGCAACTGAACCACTTGATAAATGTAGATTTCTGGAGATTGGAGACCATGATTTGAGAATGCAGGTTTCCCACAGCTTTTCACTGTTTTATGCCTGTGAGGTTGAAGTAGTGCCCCCTAGTGGAAACAATAGGAAATATTCTCAATAGATATTAAATAATTTAGAAATTATGCTAAAGGTCCTGTGAACATTTTATAAATCTTTTTAACGTTTTATTTAAATTGAAGTAAAAAATTTTGGCATAAAAACAAATTTTATTTTATTATTAATTTTAATTCAACAAAATGTTAATAAAATGTTCTGTTTACAGCAAGTTATTACATTAGTTTTCTTGGATGATTATATCAAACTACTAGCTGAAGATTTACTCCAGAGCTGGTAGAAATTCACTTTCTCCTGGTGCTTTCTTAATGTCTTCTCTCTGTATATGTTTCCTAATTTAATCTAAAAAAAAATCTGTCATACTGGATTAGGATTTACTCTAATAACCTCAGTGTATACACTGCTTCCATTTACTTACTAATTTCTACTCCTCCAGTTTCATGCAGGATGCAATAGGTTCTGCACAGTTGTACCATAAGCACATGGAAGACTTCATATTCGAGTCTCCATTTATTAGTTTATAATGTTAGAATATGATCTCTAAAAATGCATCTCTAATACTATGTATTTTTTCCCGAGAATTGTCTTGTATAACTTTGTCACAGAAAGAAAAAAGCATGACATTTAGAATAAACTATTTTCTGACATGATAATATTCTTAAATTTTTTTAAGCTCATTATAGGTAAAAATAACACAACAGGCTGGTTGCTTGCCCTGAGTGTAGCTGACTTGGATTGGATCCTAACACCACCTGTCATCCTAATAGCCTACCAAGGATGGACACCTGAGTGCAGAGCCAGAAGTAAGCCCTGAGCATAATTGGGTGTGACCTCAAAACAATCCCCCCAAAACTAACTAACTAGCTAGCTAGCTAGATCAAAACTCACCTAAGTACTTTTGGACTCAAAGAAACATTTGGCTTTTCTTTCCAGGTTTCAATGTCTGCATCAGTAAAACAAGAACAACAGCAACAACAATGATATTAATAATAAAATGTATTACAAAAATTTAAGAACAGAACACAGGTGGAGAAATAGCACACTGTGTAGTGTACTTACCTTGCATATGGCCAACTCATATTCTATACCCAGCACCATATATTTTATCCAGGAGCCATATATACTGACCACTATTCATCCATGCAGGCCGCCAGGAGTTATCCCTTAACACAGAGCTAAGAGTGATCCCTGAGCAGCACTGAATATACTCTCCACCAAAACAACAACAACAACAACAAAAACAGAATACAGCAGTAGTTGTTGCATTAATTTTCTTGGATAGTTATAACATACTACCTGAGGCTACTCCTCTCCAGAGCTAGTAGAAAATTACATTCTCCCGGTGCTTTTGTGGGGGTGTTCCCTCTGTATATAGTTTCTAATTTAATCTAAAAAGGACATCTGTCACACTGGATTAGGGCTCACTCTAATAACCTCACTTTACTTCAATTGCCCTTTTAAAGACTCTTCCTTATGGGTAGTCATTTCTAAGAAACTGGAGGCTGGGTCTTCAACGTAGAATTTTTGAGAAGACCCAATACAGCCCTTAACTATTGTTTAAGGCATGATACAAATGCTCTTTTAAAACAGAATTTTTCTCTCCTTGAATCTTATTTTTCCACATTTGTAAAAAGGAACATGATATCCTGGGGGGATCTGAGTAATTCCAAATGTAATACTGTATTTTTCTCTTTCTTCCAATGGTCTATAATTAAAGAGAATTTTCTTATAGCAGCCACTATGCCAAGTCATAAAAGGGGGAGATCTCTATTTATCTGGTAAGTAGAAAGAAAATAGAGTCTATGCCTAGATTTGATTCCAACTCAGTAGTGTTTGGATACAATACTCATGTTCTCTGTGTTTATTTGGCAAGAGTTGCTGTTATAATAAGGGAGATAATAAGCACGTGGCACTTGCATAAAAAAGTTGCTTAATAGTAGGGTTCAGAACATGGCAGCTACGCATTGTGCATTCAGCTTTGTCTCACCTCATCTAAGAGTAAATAAAACTTGCAGGAATGCCTTGATGGCTTCTTGGAGACTGTCACATTCTTCCTGGAAGTGAACACTGCTCTCAGGTTCTTTGTTCTGGGATCTAATGCAGACAGTGAAGATCAAAGATTAACCACCCCCTCTATTTATTGCACCACAACTCCTTATGTAGGGGCCAAAGAGAAAAGGTTTTGCCAACAGCTCATGCTTCTCTTTGCATTTCATTTCATTGCATTTTTATTGAGTGCATTTTTTATTACAGTGCATTATAAAATTAGAAAAGTTTAAGACGTGCCTTGTTGAAAATTCAGTATGTGCATATTTTACTTTAAGTGCATCACTCACTCAAAGTCCACTTCTACCCCCCTTCAGTATACAGGATGTGCCTTGTTTCCTGTAACTTCTCTTCTGGTAAATACAAATTGGTTTTATAACCCCAACATTTCTTTGTGTCTTATTTGATCTATTTGTGTTCTCTAGTAATGCAATTGAGTGGAATTACGTGGTACTTATCCCTTTTTCAGTTAGCTTATTTCACTCAGCATAGTACTCTCAAGGTTCATCCTGCTGTTGCATATCATGTGTTCTGGTGGTGAGCCCCAGAATTCTAGCACATGATTTATAGTTAGCTCTTAGACTTCCTGCAGGAAAGTAAAAGATATGCTGTTACTTCCCATAGAAATTCCAGAGAGAGTCAAGCAATGAAAAATATAGTGGGTGGAGTTAGAGACAGTAGGGGACTTGTTTTTCACATAGCCAATCCTGATTCAATCCCCAGTACTACATGTCATCCCTCATCAAAAGTGGTCTCTGAGCACAGAGCCAAGAATAAGCCCTGGGTAGAGCCAAATGTGGCCTTACATTCCTCAAAATAAAAGAATGCAATGGGAGAATTTCTCTAATTCTAAACACAAAATAAAGATTTCACGACTTTAAGCTACTTTTAAATTCATTTAAATGAGACAACACAGGTATTTTGGGGGTTAAGACCATCTTAGAAGAAGCTATCATATCATTCTTAAACAATTGCAATATTAAAATATAAAGTAAAACTAAAAAAAATCAAGTAAAAGACATGTATAACTTCAGAGTCCTAAAACAACCATTTTTAATTTTCGTATAGAAAATTCTGGTAGAATTTTCACATGAGTAATTAGTTATGTGTATATACGGCAAAGATTGTATAGAAATGCAATATAGAAATAAAACATTATACTATTTTAATGAATTAACCATTTACTAGAAGTATTTCCTTATGTAATTTTGATGGTTAATTATAGTTCAGAAGACAAAAATTCCTTGATTTTTCATATCTCTGAGTTGCTTCTATATTTAAAATTAATATTGTATATGCTTTTTTACATATAGTTTATACTTTTTTCTCATGAGATATAATAATAAATTTCTTAGATTTAATACATTTCTAGAATTGGTTATAATGCATTATAGTACATTATGATACATTTCTATATTTATTATAATACATTTCTAGCATTTTATGTGGATTGGATTTTTGTGATTAAGTAACATGCACCTTCTTTTTAAAAACTTTAAAATCTTCACATCTCTGTAAAGAAGCCCTCTCCTGTTACCCTATGATTAAAGCCTTTGGTTCTGAGGCATGGAAGAGAGTGCCATCTGCTGGCTTGCAAATAATACTTTCTGTATTCTGCTTGTTCCAAGAGAGCTAGGAATCAAAGCAGAATCCAGGGTTAGGTAGGAATGGATGGGAAGAGTGTTCATTAAGTGAGGTCACATTGTCAAGTCCAGGCCCACTGCAACTTGCATTTACAGTGTTTAGTTCAGCCTGGTACCATTTCTGATTTACTGTGGGAAACACTAAATCCTGAAAAGGATTTTACCACCTTTTTCATTCAGCTGCTCTTTTGTCCAGCTTTAGCCCTATTGTTCTACTTGTAAAATAATCTCATTTCAGGAGCATTGGGTTCTCAGGAGCATTTAGTTGTAGAATTATATCCATGTTCTCTTTCCTAGGAATCTTTCATGTTCCTGTGTTTAAAGAGCCCCTTAGAATTGCACACTTCCATGATTGCTCTTCTATTGAAGTTCTATTTCTGAGAAGCAATTTGAAACCATTTTTTGTCTCACTAGAGACTCATGATGACTAGAGTCCATTTAATCAGCATAAATTTTTTTAATTCAATCTTTGTTTTCAACACTCAAAGAGAGCATTGTCCAATGGCAACAGAACACTGGCCTTGAATGTAATATTAAACTCTCGTAGTCACATGATATAAAAAAAAAAAAAACAAATACTGAAAACTCCCAAGCAACCAGGACTTGAATATTATAATTTTAACACTTGATACTGTACAGAGGCATAAAATCAATAGACAACTGTGTTCTTAGTTTCAGGAGTCTCAGCTACATCAAAAGGCCAAAGATACCTACAGTTTATTTTAACTTCAATGTACTTGCACACACACACACACACCCCTTCTGCCTAGAATGGAGCTTCTACAGTCTGGGAAACTTCTGTTCCTCTTTAAAAACCCAGCATAGGCTGGAGAGTTAGTACATGCCTTGCAAGCAACTGGTCCATTCCCATCACTGCTATGATCCTATGAGCCATGAGGGACCCTGATCCAAAAGACTCTTTAAGCACTGATGGATATAGCTCCCAAACAAAACAACAACAAAAACCAACTGTAAAATATTAAAATATTAAAAATTAAAATTGCTTCTTGATTATTTATACATCTTACTATTTTTATCTTCTGTGTTCTGATATCTTGTATCTCAATATTTTATCTATCATTCTTTTTGGAGGGTTTATTTTCACCTACACATGGCAGTTCTCAGGGTTTACACCTAGCTCTATGTTTAAGAGTACTCATAGCAGGGCTGAGAGGATCATATGTGGTGCCAGAGAATGAACAAGGGTTGGCTGGATACAAGGTAAGATCCCTACACCCTATATTATCTCTCTGACTCATTCATTTTTTTTTATTTAAATGTATTGATTTACTTTTTAAAAATAATTTTGATAGCATTGTGATTGACTTTTAGTGTTGGTATTTGTTTGTTTTGGGGTCCCACTTTGCAATTCTCAGAGGTTATTCCTGGATCTGTGTTCAGGAATTACTCCTGATGGTGCCAGGGCAGCATATGAAATATTGGGGGTCAAACCCAGTTCAGTCACACGTGAGTCACGCATTGTACTTACCCCCCTACTATACTATCTCTGTAATCTTGATTTTCTGTTTTTTAGTTTCTTTAGGGTAATGAAATTAATTTTTCTCTCATTTCTGAGTGATAAAAGAAATGTGCAATACATTCTGGAATGGATAAATAGCACTTAATTTAGTTATCATCACTGACCATGTTGTGTGTCTACTTTTGTTTATCCCCAGGTTACTGTTAAAAGCTTCATAATAAGACTTATTAAAACACTTATACAGACAAACTATTGTTGTTGTTTTCATTTCTCTATTTTTCAGTCAGTTAAAAATAAAATGAAATAACCAGGGGAAAAATAAAATAACTGGGAAAAGCTAAAGGTTGGTGCCTTGATTGTATTGTCTTCACACTAGTTTCCTGAATGTTTTATGAGAATTGGATGTTCAGGTTAAATTGAGCACACTATTCAAGGATCCAGACTTTAAATCTTATATTTGGGTAAAGGTATTTCCTTGAGAAAAGTTTCTTCTTTATGACATTTACTCAGCTGTGTAATGAAGTGTGGAGCCTGATCTTATTCCTAGTCTATCAATTTCTTGTTAAAGATTCCTACTGGAGGAAAAGATTTTGAAGATGTTGGAGGCAATATTAATGACAGAATCTTCCTGCTACATTTTATTTCAATTAGTACTTTTTAAAAATGTGCTACTTTGTTTATTTACTTTTTTGTTTGTTTGGTTGGTTTTTTGGGGGGTCACACCCGGCAGCACTCAGGGTTTACTCCTGGCTCCAGGCTCAGAAATTGTTCCTGGCAGGCTCCGAGGACCATATGGGATGTCGGGATTCGTACCAATGACCTTCTGCATGAAAAGCAAATGCCTTACCTCTTTGATATCTCCCCAGCCCCTTATTTACTTATTTTTGTTTGTTTGGGAGTCATACCTGGTGGTGTCAAGGAGCTACTCACAGCTGGTTGCTTAGTGGTCACTCTAAGAGGTGTTTGAAGGACCATATAGTGCAAGGATTTAAATCTGGAATTCCCAGATGTGGAACATGCTCTCAGTCCCTAGAGTGATCACAGTAGTTTGCACACTTAAGCAACAACAGGGCAAGTCTTTTATCTGTATCATATCAACCCCTGTCTTCTCTTCTGCAAGAGATGACAGATCTGTTCTAAGTTTAAACATATTGTAGACCATGAAAAAGGTGCAATAATAGACTTGTCTTGTGTTTTTAAAGATTAAAATTACTCAATAAAATCAAATAAAACCTAAGGATTAAATATAATAAATGTATAACATATATTCATGCATAAATTAGCCCCTTTCATGCATAATTAGCTCCTTTAATTCAGTTTAACTTTAAACATATGTTTAAAATAATCAATGTAACGATGTACACAAGCATATATTATATAAAATTATAAAATTGTATAAATTTTATAAATTATATAAAATTTATTTATATAAAATATGTATACTATACATATAATATATATATTAGGTTTGTCCATTTGAGACTAGATAAATAGTGTAAGTGGGTAAGACACTTGTTTTATATGTGACAAATCCAGATTTACCAGCTCCCTTATGCTAGTACCACTCCTCAACAAGTACTACCATGAGTGAACCTTGAGTTCAGATAGAGTAACCTCTGACCACAACTGTGTGTGGCCCAATGCCCTCCCACCCAAAATGTAAACACATCAACAAAGAAAACCACAACAGCCTTCCTTCCTGGGAGCCGGGAGGTTCTGCCAGCATGGCGGTGGCAGCTCTCCATCATGCTAAGGCCTCTTTACCCAGGCCTAGGAAGGGGTGAAGGACATGGGTCACCCCAGCACCCCTCTAACTCCTTCCTCCGGAACTCCAGGGGCTTTTCCTGGCCACATGGCTGGGCAAGCCAGCGAGGTGGGTCCCTTAGAGGAGCTTGTGGGTTTTCCTAGGCTTTCTCCGTTTCCCTCCCAGCTCCAAAGGGAGGGTTTGGGGTGGGGGCTCTGACCTTCCGGCCCTCTAGCTCGGGAAGGACCTCTTTCCTTCATGGGAGCCGGGAGGTTCTGCCAGCATGGCGTTTGGCAGCTCTCCGTCATTCCAAGGCCTCTTTACTCAGGCCTAGGAAGGGGTGCGGGACATGGGTCACCCCATCACCCCACTAACTCCTTCTTCCGGAACTCCAGGGGCTTTTCCTGGCCACATGGCTGGGCAAGCCAGCGAGGTGGGAATAGCAGCATAATAAGTTCTGGCTTTATGATTTACCAGGGAAGTTTCCTTATTAAACCTGTCCATTGGGAAACCGCGCTGGGGCTATTGCCCCCGTGTGGAAAACTATAACAACAAATATTTGGATATCATTGTGTTTCATTTGCTTGTCATAATTTGAAAGACATCCAGGAGCTCATTTTATTCCTTTACTCCCTCACTCCCATCTCTTGTTACCCCACAATTAACCATTTTTCTGTAATAATGATTTTTGGTTTTGGCCAAGGTGGATTACATATCTTTCACAGTAATTTTTTGGGTGGATCCTGAAGCTTCAGCAGGCAACATGTCACGGCAAGGTTCCATGCTGTAGGCTTTTTGGCCAAGATAAGGTGAAGTTGCAGCCTCAGCTGCCTTCCACAGCCTTCTCTCTCCTTCCTCCCTGTCCCCAGGGTTATTCCTGGACACCTGCTCAGGGTCCCAGCAAGTGGGTTCCAACGAGGTGCAATTTAAAAGAGACCCCAGGCTTCCTTGTTCCTGCAAGGGGCTGGGAGGGGACTGGCGAACTTTCAACTTCCAGCAATTAGGACGCAAATGCCTCTCGGGGAGTCGGAAGCTTCAGCAGGCAACAAGGGAAGGACATGGCTCCATTTGCTCTTTGCTTCTCCAAATCACAGACCAAAGTGGTGTCTCGGAAACACCCCCTCCCTTTTGACTATTTCTAAAACATAAAAGGGACATGTGTATCTCCTTTGTATATCTCAGATGTATTCCCTTCACATCTATAACTCTTTTCGAACATCCTCATATAGTGACAATTTTGCCCATTGGACTTGCTATTTGATTGTTTGATTTTTTTCCCCCTTTGAGACCTGTTTTATAAGCAATACTGGTAGAAGAGTATCTCTATAGATATCAACTTTGAACCAAATTACGGGGAATGTTGGGCTTTATTCGTCTGCCCCCAGATGCACCAACAATATCTTGTGGCATTGCTTCTCTTTTGCATAGGCACATTAAAATGGGAAAATAATACATATGTAAACAAGTTCTTATCTAATAGAGATGGGAACACAAATTTGGTAATGTAATTAGGCCCTTTACCCTGAACATTGGCATAATGATTTGGCTTAGACCTCAGAAGAATGGGCATCGCCCACACACACCTGATCAATGGATACCATTTATGGAAACAACCACAATTGTCTATAACATTACCAGGATCCAAGCCTCTACCAGGTAAGATCTACCACTGCTTTGGCATTAACTTACTCCAAAGAGTACTCCCAACACCCAGACGACTCAGCAACAGTCTGCATGCAGGGCAGATCGTTCTGCATTTAATGGTATGCTGAAACTAGAGGATGCTCCACATCAGCCTGACATCGATGAAAGAAATGCACAGAATCCAGAGTCTTTAAATATAAGAATCTGATACCAACAATAGCTAAAGTGTGAAAAAGTTTCACCGGGACCACGGAGAAAGACTCGGGTTTGATGGACTGGTATGCCTGGAACCCACAGTTGGTCTTATGCCAATAAACTTCTGGGGTGAGGCCTTTTTGTAATCAAGCCAAGGATTTTTTTTTCCATTTTCTCCATTTTTCTGGACCTATGCAAACAACGGCGATTGCCACTATTACACTTTTACTATATTTTTTTACTCTTATCCTTTAAGGGAAAAAAAATACAACTTACTGAACTTAAAAACAAATAACTGTAGTAGAATGCCCGTCTCGAATACAGGCAGGGGATGGGAAGGGGGGAGGGGGTAATGTTACACTGGTGAAGGGGGGTGTTCTGGTTATGAGTATAATCCAACTATGATCATGTTATTTAAATAAAAATATATTTAAAAAAAAAAGAAAACCACAACAAAAACAAAACAAAACAAACCTAAAATCTATCCATTTTAAAACCTGGACTGTATCCTATAGTATTACTGATACAATGATATCTATATTTAAGATTATGAATCAACTGAAGTTTAAATTTGAAAGCATTAAAATTTAATTGAATTGAGGAAGGTCACACCTGCTGGTCCTCAGGGCATATTTCTGATTCTGTGTTTGTGGATAACTTCAAATGAGGCATGGGGCACCATATGCAGTATCCTGAATAAAATCTTTGTCTGGTACATGTAAGGCAAGTATGCTGAAGTAAGTCACATATATAGAAAAGATGTAAAATAAAACTTTAAAATCCAATAATAAAATATAGCACCTTATTAACTTGATTTATGATTAACCATTTTTGAGCCGTGGAGAGTTAAATATCTTGATTTGTCAAGAATTCAATTATGTGCCAGATAATCGATTAGTATAAATTAAACAAACTATTTATGTTGGAGAAATTTAAAGAGCAAACATAAAAATTGTAAAAATTATTTTTTAACATAAAATTTTATTTATTATGAGATATGGGTACATTCTACCACATTTCATATAATGTGAAATATGCCTTAGGTTTTACAACATCGCTAAAATAGACTAATAATTTTTTATTTCTCAGAACAGTTTTAGGTCAATAAGATATAAACAGAAATTATAAATGGCTCTCATATTATTCCTCCACCTTGCCCACCCCAACATGTACAATTTCTCCAGTGATTAACATACTTATATTAGTGTGGTACATTACAGAAAATTAGAACAATAGTTACAGGTGATTATTATCATTGCAGTTATTATGACTTTGTATTCAGGGTCTCATCTGGTGATGCTCAGAGCTACTCTTGGCTCTGCGCTTGTCACCAATGATAGTGCACAGGGGACCAAAAGGTGCAGCAGAGTGAAAGTTTCCTATTTGCAAAGCATGAGCTTAGTCTATGGCTCATATTACATCACCATTAAGAGAAGTCAGTATTTTATACTACAGTTCACTCTTGGTGTTATCTATTCCATGAATCTTGACACATATCTATATTATGGAGTTATACAGCACGACTTTATGATGAAATAGGTCTAATTTTCATTTATAAACTTATACTATAAGTTGTCATTGCAACTCAGATCTACAAATTTCATTTACTCAGGGTATTTATGACTGTCCCATTCCCTTCTGGCCTTAATCATGTTATAGTCAACACCTAGTATAAATATGTCCTTTTGGTGCCATAAATATATTCCTTATTATATGGGGAGAGGAAAGTAAAATATACTAAGGTTCTATTTTACTCTATTATGGTATACTACTACAATATAATTTTACTATATAATAATGCTTAATATTAGTTTTTCCTGACATTCTATTTCCTCATTTTACTATTATAATTTTAGTTTTCAATGGTTATTTATCTGACTTGGCACTTCAAATATTTTTTTAATTTTACTGGCAACATAATTAGTTCTGTTTTATGGTAATTAATTTAATGTTTTCCTGGGTTGTGTGTTTCATGCAGGATACTTGAAACCTGTCAGGATCATTATTGTTTATTTCAAACATCTCATGGGTGCTGAGTTTTTCTTTTCTTTTAGCTGACTGCCCGAGATGTTGGATCTTTATATCCTATTGTGCTTTAAATCCATCTTTCAAGATTACTAGAATCTTTGGATATCCTTCTAGAAATCACTCTAAAGACAGTGAAGTCTGTTTTATAGTTCCTCTCTTTCAGGATTTTTCACTAATGTCTAACACACGATTAGTCACACTGACACTTGATTGTAGTGGAAATAGCATAACACCTACAGCTCAGGAGTAGTTTTAAGCTCCATCACTCACTGACTGGGCAGTAAGCCTTTTAGTAAGTAGGAATAATAATACCTTACCTGCCTTAAATATGCCATTCTCTTATTCACAAACATTTCTTTTTCTTCTTTGTCCTTATTCCCCAACTCAGAATTCCATTACGGGTTCAAAATTGAGTTCAAAAGTTAATTTTTACAAGAAGCTTTCCAGATTCATAGAGATAGTCAATCATTCATGTTTCATCCTCAGACTCTGCACTAAGATTCACTAAGATTAATTCATATTATATGAATGCCAATAACAGGACAACTATAAGAAGGTCATGGAATAAGATTACATTCACAGCAAAAGTTTATGCAGAATTTTTTTCAGAGCATAAAAAATTGTGTTCAGGAAGTCCAAGGACCCCTCTAAGCAATTTTTGTTCAAATTGGTGGTTCAGTGAAAAAAACTGAGGGTGATTTTTTGTTCCTAAGGCCCCTGAGGAGATTAACTAGGCCACCTCACTAGAATTCCAGGGCCCCAGTGGCTGTAACTGGAGAATACTCAGGGGACCATATAGTGCTAGGACTTGCACCTTAATTTATTACATTGCAGTGTATATACCTTAATCACTGTGCTATCTCTCTAGCCTGTAAAAATTTTATTTTATAATTAAACCTTGTCCAATTCACAAATTGGTTCTTGTCCTTAAAGAACTCAGAATGTTGTATTTTCATGGTGCAAATGACTTATTTCTTCATTCAAAAAATTTTACTGACATACCAAATATGTCTATGTACTTTATATGAAACATGTAGCAGAAGGTATAAATTATTCATATAAATCTAATACTTATACACTAGAAGCAAGCAAATATAAGACTAAGCCTGAGCAACAAGGGCTATGAAATTAAGAGTGATCATCCTAATTCCTAACTATCAGAGAACAAATACCAGCTTGCAAACTAGGAGAGGACTCTAATCACTCTTTACTCTTGGTTATAGGGCATAATATTTACATGAGAAGATAATGTAAAATTTGATAGCAGAACTCAATGAAATACAAGTATAGTAGCATTTCTCAGCTAAGGAATATATGACTCCTTGAGGTCTCCAGGATATTCCAGGGTGGGAAACAGTTAAAAAAAAAAAAAGAAATTGTGAGTAATGATATGAGACAAAAATGACGTGAGAAATTAAGAAAATGGAGAACTGACAAAGAGAAGAGATGGACAAGTTTGAGAAATACTGATTTAGAGTTTTTATCATAATGGAGGGGCATTTGGTATATTGACTATCCTACTCATTGAAACATGTGACTTCAGTTACTCTTAACAAAACCATTTTACATAAATCACCTGACTAAAAATGTCATTATTTTACTAATGGTGAACTATACAAAATTTAGTTTGGTTTTTCCTACCTGATTATTAGTGTCAAGACTCTAGTACCCAAATGTTGGTTAGATTAACAAGTCTTCTCCCTATATGTTATGGCATATCAGTTTTCAACTTTATTAATGATGGCTTTTTCTTTTACATGTCAAAAATTTACCTGAGCAGAAAGAACTTCTTCACAGGCTCTTTACCTTAATCCACTCCCCACCTCTGGGGTTGTCATAGCTTCCCAATAAATATTGCGATTCTAACCTCTGTCTCTTGCTCCACATGGTGGAAAGGTATCCAGACCCATGTTTTATCTCTCTCCAGCCTTGCTTGGATTATTTCCTGTAATGACCCTGCTCTACACCCGCTTCTTTTTTCTCTGTGGGATTATCACATGTGGATTTATTCACACTCAAACAGAATAAGGGAGGGGTATGCTCATTATTGAAAGTTATTGCCCCAAGATTTATCTTGCCTTTATTGCTATCTAATAGAACATCTCCTGTACCTGGTTTCTGTCTTTATCTTATATATACAATGCAGAGTCTATCTGATTTGTATCATCTGTAACTTTTCTTGAACAATTTACATTCAGTTTCTCTTTTTATTCACTGCTTTAAGGTGATTTCCAGTCCTGATTAAAGTAACATGTCAGTCTATCTGTTCTTCATGGTATTCAATAATATTAACTCATCCAATAAACCTTTTTGACTATCACACTAACACACAATGCTTCAAAGTTAATATAGTCAGATGGCCCATAAGTCTGGATAAGCAGACAGGTCGTTATGGAGAATATCTGATTTACCATTTTTTGTTTCATATCCTTTCAAATTTTATGGGGTGTCAATCCCAAAGCTAAAAGAAAGAGATGATTGAATTCCAGAATTCTTTTATTATATTAATGTATTGTGTGAAATCTTTATAACTGAGCACAAACAACTTATTCCATAGCCCTTTGGAGTTCCTTGGCAAGGAAAATGGCCTGAAGTAAATGGCTTGGTAGTAGCTACTAAGGTTTTACTAACTTTTTTTTTAATAATGTGTTTGATATGGCCTTAGGAGAACTTTTAGGGTTAGAGATTGGGAACCACTTTAGATATAACTGATACAATTTTCAACAGTGTTTTTGTTGACCTATTAAACTAATATTTCTGATTTGAAAAATGTAGTTAATAAGTAAATTATATGTATATATTGATGGATTTGTAAAATAATATCAAAATGTATATGGATGAAACAAAGTAATTTTTATACATTTTAGAGATGAAGAGAGCTATAATATGATACTAAATATTCTATTTAGGAAGATTCTGATGGAATAAAAATTTATATTCAGGCATGGAAAGATAGCTCAAAAGATTTGAGTTCATTCCTTGTAAGCAAAGTTAGACCTCTGGAACTTTATCCCATTCTTTCACAATGATTATCACTGATTAAACCCTAAAGGCCCCTCAGCACTGATGAGGTGATTCTAGTGACCCTCAGCAACACTGGGATGAAGAATTGAACTTCTCTGCCTGGTTGGCTGAGTATTTTAGGGAGTGCCCCCAAATTTTCTGAAGATTGCTTGGAAGGATCTCCAAAACATTTTAGCAAGGCAACAAATGTATATTAAGTTTTTATCATAACACATCTTAAGAGATCAAGTAGACAATTTGATTTGAATTTTATGATCTCATTTTCTTGTGGAGAAACATCCAGGCCCTTTAAATCACCTCCTGGATTCACAATTATTTCTTTTTCAGAGAAGTCCTTTCCTAGAAGAGTCTAGAAAACTAAGTAATGTTAGAATAACCTTGTGTTTCAAGTTTGCTTTGTTTGCTGTGTTTCTTGTGAATGGGAAAGAGTCTAGGTAGGAATAAAGTGAAGTATTTTCCCCTTTTATGTGAGTCTTCAAACTGATGGGCTCATGATCTGGGGAGAAGGGCCAGTTTTCAACAATACATATTTTGCTTGTTTGGGAAATTTAGTTCACTTACAGGCACTTCAGATCACCTGAGCACCATCTATTATAGCCCTGCTGGCTCCTAAACACTCCTGTATATGGCCTTCCTTGTTTTACTGACCCAAATATTGAACTTTCTGGCCCATTGGCAAAATATCACAGGTAGTAGCACTGGGTGCTCTGAGAACTATTTAATTAATTAACTTATGGATTAATATACTAAATTTACCTGCATATAGAAGAAGTATCAGAGGAGAGGTGACAATTCTGCAGCAGGTATTTATAAATCACTTTTACTTTCAGAGGTGAAACTACACAATGTTAAGAAACAAGAAAGCATTTAGTAGTTATCAGTTCCAATATATCATCAACTGAAAATGCATTTTTCCCATTATGTTTCAACATTTCTGAAATTAGAGCACAAATTGCAACTGATGGCATGTTGCCATTTAATTGGCTGTATTTTTATCCTTTATATGTGGTAATAAAATAATAATGGCACTGTCACCTTAGATTAGATGATAATATGGCATTAGCTATGTGAACCATAGACAAGTCTCTTAAATGTGCTGCACATCTCACACTGATTCTGCACAATGCTTGGAAAATAAGCTACAGAAGTAGCTTTTTATTGCATTGCTTTATCTTCCCCCTTACACTATCTCTAAGATATGAAGTGGAACAAGAATTTGCTTTAATTTTTATATCAGTAAATATTATATCAGCTTTTTGTGAATATTTAAGTGCTAAAATTATCACTATAGTTACCATACATAAATTTTTATGAAAATGTTCATAGGACAGGCAAGACAAAAGTATGAATAAGAATAACAACATATATTTGCTTAGATGCTTTCAAATCTGATTTGCAGATTTATCCTCATTTAACCTTTATATCTTTCCCATGATGGAAAAAGATGAGATATTATTATCATATTTCATAGAAATCAAGAGATTAAATAATTTGCTCAAAGATGCTCAGCTATTTTTTCTAATCCTTGGTTCAGCATACTCTTCTGCCTTTGAAACTTTCCCCATTTGACCACACCAACTCCATAATTTTACATTGTCTTTTACATTTCCAGAAGTTGTCATTCATTTCTAATATATTCCCATTATATAGATTGCTATCTTTCCCAACTTATTTTTACATGAACCAGCTGTTTTCATCTCTAAGAAACTCACTGGAGTTAAACCCCTATTTTATGTCTTTCAAGAGTGAAACCTCTAATAGAAATGTAAACCCTTTTCTTCCCTAAGAATCCCATTCTTATCATCAATATAATTTCTTTCTGTTATTCCTTTATATTATATTTTTTCTCTAAAATTTCCACTGCTATTTTGTTCTGCACAAAAATTATGAAATAGTCTCAGTCCTCAAATTCATCCTTTACTCAGCTGGATTAACCTTTATAGAATTCATTTTGTAAATGTCATAGAACACTCCAAATGCTCAATGTTGGAAAGAAAGAAATCTAAAGACCAACACTAAATGATATAAGGTCTGGATGGTATTTTTTTAATCACAGAAGACTTGGCACACTAAAGCTTAGTTGACCAAAATAAAGAATTTTAAATACAACCAAGAGAAAATCAACCCCTGTCGATGGAGCAGAGATGTAAAGCACTCCAAGTTTTAACTGATCTTTTATTATCATCTACATAAGCTCCTCTACCAGTCAGCTCTTTCAATAAAACTTAGAAATTGTGAGATTATTTTTGTCTTCTAATTTGTGTGATCATTCAAAAATATTTTCAATAAACATTTAGCAAGCATATTGAACATGAGGAGAACATAAAAATGAAGTAATTTTGTTTTACCCATGTAGTCCAAGATAAATAAGGACAGGGACAAAAAAGCTAAGTGCAATACATTGTCTCTTATATTAAATATGATGGAAACAGGCATTAGCTGTGTCAAAAACAGTAAGGTATGGTATTAAATGACATTGAATTTGATTCTCTCCTTTTCTTTATGAATGTTAAAGGCAAGATCTACCCTTTTATCTATTTTTTCACGCATGTTAATGTTCTTTCATAAATATTTACTTTATATTTTATATCTACAAGTGTTCAATATTAATTGAATTATCTGTTTTTTTAAAAAAGTACATCCCATTTCACATGCAACATTGCAACATTTCACCACCAATGCCCCATATCCCTCCTTGCCCCTTACATATCCTGGTTTCCTTTAAAGTGAAGAAGCTTCTCAGTTTAATGCTGTCCCATTTATTTATCTCTGCTTCAGAGAGAAATGGATCAGAGAGAAATATAAGGGCCAGAGTGATAGCACAGCAGTATGCCTTGCATGCCACCAACCAGGGGTGTACCTCGGTTTGATTCCCGGCATCCCATATGATCCCCTGAGCCTGCCAGAAGCAATCTCTGAACACAGAGCCAGGAGTAACCCCTGAGCAGCACCGCTGTGTGTGACCCAAAAACAGAAACATAGACCTAATAGAAATGTACACATATTTTAAAAAACATAATAGGCAACAGAGATTATGTATTTATAATGCATGTGATCTTAGTCTTTTTTGTTTGTTTGTTTTTGTGTTTGGGTCACACCCAACCATACTCAAGGGTTACTCTTGGTTCTATGCTCAGAAGTTGCTCCTGGCAGGCTCAGGGGACCATATGAGACTCCGGGATTCAAATCACTGACCTTCTGCATGCAAGGCAAACACTTTACCTCCATGCTATCTCTCAGGCCCCTGATCTTAGTCTTAATACAATATGCTGGGTATTATATGTGTCGATTCTTTTTATTTTTTTTATAAATTATCTTTATTTAAACACTGTGATTACAAATATAATTGTAGTTGTATGATTATAGTCATGTAAAGAACACCCCCCTTCACCAGTGCAGGATTCCCACCACCAATTTTCCGGATCTACCTACTGCCCACCCCACCCACACCTGTACTCGAGACAGGCTTTCTTTTTCCCTCATTCATTCACATTGCTATGATAGTTTTCAGTGTAGTTATTTCTCTAACTGCACTTATCACTCTATGTGGTGAGCTTCATGTCATGAGCCGCACCTACATGGATAGATGGGGGGAAATAAGGGTTGTGACTGAGGCAGTAAAATATTAGAAATGAGATTTGTAGGGCAGTATCAAGGTCACAATACAAGATGGATGTTATGTATATATAAAATATATGAATACAATACTATCAATAGGAAAACAAAGAGAAAAAAATTCCACTGACTTTCCCAACATAAACCAGTGCTAGAACAGCCTGCCGTCCTCTCAAAGAGCATTCCCATTAGTGTAGGGAGAGGTAGGTGGGAAGCCTGAGGACCACTAAGAGTCCACCTGAACCCACTTCTGGCCATCTGAGCTGGCACCCAGGGAAGGTCTGGAGTCAGGGGAAAAAGACAAGGACAGCTGGGGGCCTGCCAAGCCTCCCAGCACTCCCCAGGCCAGGGAGAAGGGCTCCGGTATGGGGCCTCCCCAAATCCTATACCTGGCAAGAGCTGCTCTCCAGAATCAAGGAGAAAACCAGAAGCCAGATGTCTGCCTGCCCTCCTCCCCATGCACCTCCCTCTTGAAGTACAGAGGGAGAGGGGAAGCCTGAGGACCAATAAGAGTCCACCTGAACCCACTTCTGGCCATCTGAGCTGGCACCCAGGGAAGGCCTGGAGTCAGGGGGAAAAGACAAGGATGGCTGGGGGCCTGCCAAGCCTCCCAGCACTTCCCAGGACAGGGATAAGGGCTCTGGTATGGGGCCTCCCCAAACCCCATAGGCAAGAGCTGGTCTCCAGAATCAAAGAGGAAACCAGAAGCCAGATGTCTGCCAGCCCTCCTCCCCATGCAACCCCCCTGGAGTACAGAGGGAGGGGAAAGCCTGAGGACCACTAAGAGTCCACCTGAACCCACTTCTGGCAATCTGAGCTGGCACCCAGGAAAGGTCTGGAGTCAGGAGAAAAAGACAAGGACAGCTGGGGGCCTGCCAAGCCTCCTAGCACTCCCCAGTCTAGGGAAAAAGCCTCAAGCATGGTGTCTCCCCCAAACCCCGTGCCTGGCAACAGTTGTATAAGCTCAGTTTTTCTGATCTGTTAGTTCAGTGTGATAATTTCTAATTTCAGTTGAAAAATCCTCTTGATGCTTAATTGTGCTCCAGTCAAGTCTATCAATGCTTTTTTTGAGCTTCCTGAATATTTTCTATAATTCTAATCTAAACTTCTTATTTGAGAGGATACTTAGCTGTTTCCTACTTTTTAGATTATTAGAGGAGCCATCTTTATTTCTGTAAATATGGGGGTTTACTGCAAAATTGCTCCATTGGTAATGCTGTAGATTGCTTCTTACAATGTGCAGAAATGGAATTCAGGGGTTACAAGATAAGCACAGCTGCGAAACAAAGCAGAGCGGCCACACTTTTCGGGTGTGTTTCCTGGAGAGATTATAGTCCTTGGTGTGTTTAGGCTGGCTCAGCAGGAAAAAGGCAGAGAGCATGGCTGCCATCCCTTTTAAGTCTTTGGGTACCCAATCACATGGTAGGAATTGGCCCCACATTCGTTGGGTGGGGACATCTTACTGGGTGTGGGTCCTGGAGAAATTATGGTCCTTGGTGTGTCTAGGCAGGTGTGGGTCCTGGAGAGATTATGGTCCTTGGTGTGTCTAGGCTGGCTCAGCAGGAAAAAGGCAGAGAGCATGGCCGCTGTCCCCTTTAAGTCTCTGGGTGCCCAATTACATGGCAGGAATTGGCCCCACATTCGTTGGGTGAGGACATCTTACTGGGTCTGGGTCCGGGTGTGGATCCTGGAGAGATTATGGTCCTTGGTGTGTCTAGGCTGGCTCAGCAGGGAAAAAAAAGTTATGTCGATTTTTATAAAATCTTTTTGCAGTAGTTCAGATATATATGTATGTATGTGTGTATGTATGTATATATGTATAAATATTAACTGAGTTTTTCTCATCCAGCTTTCTTTTACTTGAACAATTACCAGTGACTGCTCTTCCTTGTTGCATTTTTAATCAATGATTTCCAGACAGAGAGCAGTTTAGAGTCATTCCTTTTTCTATTAGTACTTAAGGAGAAATCCAGCTACTTTCATTTTTATTATATTTATTTTTATTTCATTTTATTCTTTCTGGTTTTGGGGCCACACCTGGCAGCACTCAGGGGTTACTCCTGGCTGTGTGCTCAGAAATCACGACTGCAGGCATGGGGGACTATATGGGATGTCAGGTTTCGAACCAATATCTATCTTGGATTGGCTATATGCAAGGCAAATAAATACCATACCACTGTGCTATCTCTCTACCCTGTTATACTTATTTAAAACAAATAAAAACATAAAAATATGATCAGAATTAAGGGACTTTATGGCAAAGCGAATGTGTAGTTATGAAAATAAATTAATTTGGACTCAATTTGCATTTAAGGGAAAATTTACTCTAGGAAAAGTTTAATCTATAAAAATTGGGATTTTTTTTCTTTTAGATCAAATGTGTTGGAGTAACTGGTTCTTACTCAACAGAATATTTCTTCTTTGTATGTGCTTGTTCCACCCAGGTGAAAGGAACCTCAAGATTAGTCCCCTATCCCTGCCTGTTCTTCATCATAAGAATGGTCCTACTCTTTCCAATAAAGACCTTAGCTCAGAGAGACTTTTTTCAGTTTGGGGTCTACAATTAGCCTGCCTGCCTGCTGGTACCCTTTTGCCTACTTGCAGACAGCTTTTGTTAGATGTTTCTGAATTATTTTTATCTTCCTAACCTGTGTGGATTATTTCCTATGGTGGAAGCTTCCACTAAAAACTGCCCAGTTTATAACCTAGGACAGACCGTGGTTAGAACCCCCAATTTAATAATCATAATTTGTTTTAAAAATGTAAATAAAGGAGCCAAAGCAGTCACACAGTGGTAGGGTGTTTGCCTTGCACGCACTAACCTAGGACGGACTGCTGTTTGATCCCCCAGCGTCCCATATGGTCCCCAAGGAGCGATTTTTTTTTTTTAATATGGAACGCTTTACATGTCATCCTTGCCAGGGGCCATGCTAATCTTCTCTGTATCATTCCAATTTTAGTATATGTGCTGCCAAGGAGTGATTTCTGAGCGCATAGCCAGGAACAACCCCTGAGCATCACCGGGTGTGGCCGAAAAGTCAAAATAAAATAAATGTAAATAAAGTAATATTTACTGGGTTCTAACACTGGAAACGTTTTTTAAGGAAAAAACTCAAGATAATACTTAGCATAACACTTTCACACGATACTTTTAAGGACATTAGAGAAAATATAAAATTTATCTCCATAAATATCTATAGTTCAAGATTTATTATTATTTAACACTAGAAAAATTTAAATTGAAACACTAGAATAGATTTATACTTTGTTAGTTTCCAGTTTGGGGATTTACATTTATAAATGATTTCTTAGAGTTAAAAACAAATCTAAAATAGCTGATGTATCTCCTTTAAATTATTTCAGAATTTTTTATATAAGGCATTTATAAAAACAATTATACATCAAAAAGAGCATGGAGTTGCAGAAAAGGAAAGTTACTGCACAAGTTCTTGTTAATTTCTTATTTTTACATATGCTTATATTGTTTAAGATTGCTTTTCAACTGGAAAGATACCATAGGAGATTAAGGCTCTTGCTGACACAGTATGTGCTTCCCAAGTACCCCCAGGAGTTATTCCTGAGCACAGAGCCATGAATAAATCCTAAAAAATAATCACTGAATGTGGCTCCGAGCCCTCAATGATCCAAAAGAGACTGCCAAAATTATTCATATGCAGTAAATTGCTGTGTATCTGAGAATATTCTCACATTCTTTCTTTTTATATGGAAAAATGGAGGACCAAATGATAACATTACCTGTATGAAAACCTAGCATTGGCTTCACCTCATTTTATAGAAAGCTCATAAATATTATTAGCAATGTATTGAATATGAGTTAACAGAGGATTGGACACATATGTTCCTTTTCAATATGTAACTGAGAGCTTGCTATTTCACAGCCTCCATTCCCTTTGTTCACCTGATGTCTCTTATGGGGACATTAAAAACTGAGGTGCTCTTCTCTGTTGCCCTCCTAGACTACCTGAATAAAAGCCTTTATATATGTGAAGAGGCCAGTCTTTGCTTTTAGTTCCTTTTATCATAAGGCTTGAATAAAAGATATAATTTTGTTCTAGTGGTGTATTGAACTGTTTTTACATTTAGCTATTCTGTATTTCTAACTAATTATATTTGTTACTTAACTTTTCTATACTGTTTCAAATACTAGCTAAGTTATCAAGATAGAGATCAGAGACCAGTCATTTTAAATCATGGAAAAGCATAATTGTGCAGAAAAACCTATGTTAAAGCATATGTTTTTTTCATTATCTAACATTTCTACTACCAAAGGTAGTCACTAATATGGGCTCATTTTTTATACCAGCACCTTATTGTTCCTGATAGTGAAAAGTGGGGAATAAAAGCTAGAAACTGAGATAAAATTTTAAAAACCTTTTCCCAACAAGTGCAATTCTACCTAGCACAATAGTAAGTAAAAAGTTAAAGGACTGACTTAAAGGTTTAGGATATAACTATTGAAAAACTCTAATTGCCTTTTAACATTCTTATATTTTAAATATTTTTTCTTATATAGGTGAAAATAAATTTTATTTACTTTTATAAGATTGTAAGCTACTTCTTTATTATCTTTGTATCTTTGTTGTTATTTTGGTTGATTATTTGGGGGATTATTTTGGGGGCCTCACCTGATGGGTCTCAGGGCTTACTCCTGGTCCATATTTGGTGTTAAGGGTTGAACTCCGATCAGTCACATAGGAGGTAAGCACACTGCCTGCTGTAATATCTCTTCAGCCTCCTCTTTGTTGCTTTTTAGTAACTTGCCTCACTGGATCTGTGTGATGTTCAAATGAACTTTAGTTCATTTTTCTGGGAATTAGGGAGCCTTTCTTACTGAAAACTTTCTGGTCTGTTCCTTTGCTAAACAGAATAACAGGAATATAGTGAGCAGAGCAATGATGCCCATGAGAAAAGATCTACTCGGAAGATCTCTGCTAATAATATTAACAGAACAGAAAAAAAGGATGCTGTCTCTGAAAACGCCCACATTTTTTTCATCTGTTAGATATTGAAATATTTACTTAAAGCCTGACACTCACTGAAACCAAATTTTTTCCTGAGTATATAAGGCACTTGGTAATTTTTATACCAATGTACGTTACTATGTTCTAAATGTCATGGATTGCTTAAAGCTCTAACTTATGTACAATTGTATAATGGTCATAAAACTTTAAAATACAGTTTGTTTTATTTATGGTTAGAAAAGACTTAGTTGAGTTTCATCTCAAGTTATAAAATAGATGTACTGCTTAAAAGCCACTTTTATAGCAATTTCTAGCTATAAAGCCTGGGGAAAAAAAGAGTGTAAAGCCCAAATGACTGTAGGAGAGAATATCTAGTCAGAAAAACATGAACCTATTTCCCTGCTTTGAAATGATTGGCATCTTTGATGTCTGTGCCCATGTACAGTAAGATGAAAAAGGATAGTGTTTTAAACTCTGAAGATGAAAGGGTATTATTTCCCTGTATATGTTGTTTGGAATAGATTTATTTTGTGTATATAGTTTAAGATAAAAAACTAAAAAATCTCTCTTGATATAAAAAACTATATCTGGAAATACATGAAAAATTCCTTTCCTGGGTACAGTCCTGATGTCTCCCAGCAATGCAGAACTCAAGTAACACCTCATCACCTTTCATCCCCTACCTGGAGCACACATCTACAGGCCCACATCACTGGGCTCAGTAATATCAGAAGAAGTTACCCACGAGCTCTATTTAGGAGGTTCCCAAATAAATTAATTCCTTAAATATAATGGATTCATTAAAGCTTTTTTTCTAGATTCTAATTTTTTATCTCCTTCAACCCCCAGATATTAATAAGTGATATAATGTATTCATCAATAAAGATGAGTTTATTTGCATTCTTTGATATACAAACATCTGGTTTTCTTGTTAGTAGAAGATAGAGGAGTATTTGGATATAAAAGCAGTACTTGAGATTTATAAGTATATATTTGGGGTTACCCCTGGCTATGCTCTCAGAAATCGCTCCTGGCTTGGGGGACCATACGGGATGCGTAGGGTTTGCTTGCTACACTGCTCCAGCACCAAGTCAAATTATTTTTGTGTGAGATAGGTTACTAAGGCCTAATTCACAATTTCCAGTGTATCTGCAATGTTTACAGAGTAAAATAACAAGAGAAGATCAGTCAATTAAATAATTAAAATAAAATAAATAAATAAAATGGAAATTTCATAATAAATAACAAATATAAAAGTTTTAAATTGATATTTTAGTTTTTAAAATGTAAAGTATAAAAAGTATCCCATTTGTAGAATCTAAGGTTTATGAAAGTCTCTAATTATGTTTGAAAGTCAGTCATTAATTTAAAAAATATTTTTTTTTTGGTTTTTTGGCCACATCCGTTTGACGCTCAGGGGTTACTCCTGGCTATGCGCTCAGAAATCACCCCTGGCTTGGGGGGACCATATGGGATGCCGGTGGATCGAACCGCGGTCCGTCCTACGCTAGCGCTTGAAAGGCAGACACCTTACCTCTAGTGCCACCTTCCCGACCCCAATTTAAAATATTTTGGAATATATTTTCTATTCAGTTAAAAAATGTATAATGAAGCATACCATCATGGGATCAACCCTTGGCTCCATATATACTCATTACCCCATCCCAAAGGCTTTTTTGTGATGCCAGGAAAGTTTCCTCTCAGTTGTGTGTGAGAAAATCAAGCCACTGTAGCTAGCAATCTTGCTATTTGTGCAGGTTATAGGTCAGGGTCTAGGATAGAGTCTCTAGGTTCTAGAGGTTCCTAGCCATTGTTGTTGTGGTGTTCAGTCTTCTGTAACACTTGCTCCCTGTTTTCGTTCAGTCCCTAAGCCGAAGCCTAGGATACTATGGATCCAAAGGTTCTGCTCAGTCTCAGTTGTCCAAATTGGATCTCTGCAATAAGACATCTTGTTGTTGTTGTTGTTGTTTATGAGTCCTGGACTGATGGTATGCTTCAAGGATGGAGAAACCCTGAATCTCTTAGGCCACAGGAATTCCATTTCTTCCCCAATGCTTACTGTGCCTATGCGGAAAAAAAAAAGTGGGGGGAACGCCAAACCCTACCACTCCAGCACCCATACTTTTTCTTGTTTTGTTTTGATTTGTTAGTTTTTGACTTTATTTTCCTTCTCTTCTTTCTTCTATTTTTCTCTTTCCTTTTTACACTTATGGTTATTATTTAGAGATTTATTTTTATTTTTATTTGCCAGGTCCATTTTTTTCTTTTTTCTTCCATTTTCCTTTCTTTTTTTTCTGTCTCCTTTCTTTTTTTAGGTAGTTGTCACCAAATTATTTTCTCCTCTTTTTCTTATCCTTGTTATCTCCAATGATGGTTGAATGGATGCTCAATCTACAACAAGCTGTAAAGTGGAGACCAGTTGCACTAGCATACTGGAGGGTAGAGGAGGGAGATATGGAATGCATACTGGGAACAGGGGTGGAGGGAGGACAGCACTGGTGGTGGGAATGCCCCTCATTCATTGTCACTATGTACCATAAATGATGCAGTGAAAGATTTGTAATGCACTTTGGTCACAATAAAAATTAAAAAAAAAAAAGAATTAGTAAAACCAAAAAAAAAAAAAATTGCTGGATTTGTGATCAGAGCTCTCAGCCTCTAGCCATATGGCCATGCTGAGTGCCCCTGCATATATATGCTGGAACAGGGCCCGGAGAGACAGCACAGCGGTGTTTGCCTTGCAAGCAGCCGATCCAGGACCAAAGGTGGTTGGTTCGAATCCCGGTGTCCCATATGGTCCCCTGTGCCTGCCAGGAGCTATTTCTGAGCAGACAGCCAGGAGTAACTCCTGATCACCGCTGGGTGTGGCCCAAAAACCAAAAAAAAAAAACAAAAACAAAAACAAAAAAAAAACCAAAAAACAAACAAAAAAAATAACCCAAACAAAAGCATATATGCTGGAACAATAAAGCCCTTGCTTTTGCATGACAAAAATGTATAATGAGACAATTTGGGTGGAAATCTTACATTTACAGAGAAGTTCTTTCAATTGCTATTATCCTGACATAAACTTCCTTATAGATGGAATTTTCTTTCTCCTTAACTGTCTCCTGATCCCTTTCAACTTCTTTAGACTCTACCAATCAGATTATCATCTATTGCAAAATCCCAATCTCCTAAGATCTAATGTTTATTAAAAATTCCATCTCTTTTTTTACATTTTCTACATTTTCTGCATTGTTTTCATTTTTCTTCATATAGCATGATTTCAAATCACATAAGTATTTATGTGTCTACTTTATAACAATTCCAATATTTCTATCTTCTCAAATATGTATATATTTATATTTTTAATCCAACAGCATGTATTGGATACTTATTACAGAGTATCATAGTAAAAGAGTAATGTAAAAAGTTCTTATTAATCTACATAGAATAACTTTAGAATTATTTCTTCTTTAGTCTGTATTCTACAGGTTTATTTATTCCTTGCTAAGGGCAAAGGTTTATCCTAGTTATCTCTCTTTCTTCTTTATCTGGCATAGTGCCTATCTTGTGCACAATTTAAGTTCTGTGGGTAACCTTCATGGAACAAATGGATGGAAGGTGAGATAGATAGATGAATGTTTGTGGCATCAGCTTTACTTTAATTCAATAATAAATTGCTTACCCACAGTTGCTGTAGAGCTCTGATATAAACTCATTCATGATAGTAAATCTCTTTACTATTTCCTCAAGGAGCTATAAAATCTCTCTTGCATGACTTTTTAAAAGAGAGAAATATCACACATTGAGTACATGTATCAAGAGGAAGAGCTAATTATATGAGTGTCCAAGTTATTGATTCCTATTTTTTTATGATAAAAATATTTTTCTCCTATTTTAAAAGAAGGTAAAGTTTTACACAATTACTTACTTGGTCTGAAGTTGCTTTGATACCACACTCGACATTTTAATCAAGATTATTGATGAGAGTTATGAGAGAGAGAACAGTGAACACAAAGTATAGACTTGAAATAAACAGGATACTTCCTGGAATTGTGATCCCAATTGATCTTAGCAGAGTGAAATAGTGATGCAGTATTCTTTTAAATATGATGTGAATAAAGAATACAATAAATAATAAGGAATACATCTTACAGATCAATTTGTGAATAAGAACACATAGTAGGCAAGAAACAATTAAAGAATCTTAAAAAAGAAGTGGATAGTGGATACAGTGATGTATTTATCAATTGAGTATCAGCAATTAGTTATGAGCATCTTTGCAAAAGTCTTGGAGGAACTTTATGGAGATTTCAGTTGTATACAATAGAACAATTTAAAGAGAGATGTAAAAAGCCTATAAAGATGGACTAGAGCGAGCTCAATGACCCCAAATTTGACCCCTAACACAGAATGGTCCCCTGAACACTATTGAAATGACCCTTTTACTCTCTTGATTCTTCAAGACTGTGGAGTACTGGAAGTAAATAGACAAGAGAATTTTTATGACTCCCAATAGCATCAGGCTCTGTAGTATCACATATGAAATAAATTACCTGATTATCAAGCCCATATCCCAGTCCCGAACACCACTGGAAAGGACCAGTCATAACAAAAAAAGTTTAGAAATGGTTTGCTAACACAGTAATGCGCACAAAAATATCTTAGGCTAAAATCATAGAATAAAGGTGATAGCAATATATCCAACAGACATTGGTAGTTTTGGAGTCATTGCTTTTTCTTTGTTTTTATTTTGAGAAATAGCCGTCACCCAGGGTGATCAGAAATTACTCCTAATTTTGAACTCAGGGATCACCTCTAGTGATAATTAGGAAACCATAAATAGTGCCAGTGATCAAATAGGAGTAAGGTGAATGCAAGGCAAATATCTTAATGCTCTCTCTATCTATTTATCTCTCTCCTCTCTCTCTTTCTCTCTCTATCTTTCTCTCTCTAAAGCCATAGAGTCTTTTTTTAAAGCAAGATTTAAACCAACATATCCCAAAAATTACCAGCTGAGATGAAGAGTGTTTTTGAAATTTTATAATTTGGTGAAGTGTTAAGAGGGCCCGGAGAGATAGCACAGCGGTGTTTGCCTTGCAAGCAGCTGATCCAGGACCAAAGGTGGTTGGTTCGAATCCCGGTGTCCCATATGGTCCCCAGTGCCTGCCAGGAGCTATTTCTGAGCAGACAGCCAGGAGTAACCCCTGAGCACCGCCGGGTGTGGCCCAAAAACCAAAAAAAAAAAAAAAAGATAATTTCAATTGATTTTAATTTAGCATACTTTACAGAATCATTCCAGTTTTACATGTTTTTTATAGATATGGATTCTTATCCTTTAAAACATTCTTTCTGGCACCATAATTTAAAATGCCATTACTGATAGCTTCTATTATACAATGTTTCAGCACTATCTCCTCCACCAGTGTCTGATGCCTTCCATCAAATATGCCAAAGTTCACTCCCATATACCCATTCCCCTGCCTAGGTAGAGTCAATTTTGTAGACTGCCAGACTGACTTTACTTAGCATTATATCCTCACTTCCATCCATGTAGCAGAAATGGAAATATTTCATTTTTTGTTCAGTATTAGGTCATATATATGTATATATATACACATATACATATATGTATATATAATAATTTATTTATCCAGTTACCTATTTTGGAAGTTTACATTGTTTCTAGTTCTTTGCTATTATGAATAGAGTTACAATTAACAACAGAAGCACACAGTGTCTTTTCTAAATAATACCATTATATTTTTGGGACTAGAGGCCAAGAAAAAAAATTTAGGTCTTACAATATCTAGGCTAATTTCTAGTTTATTAAGTAATAATACGTTTTCATACTGTTTTCCATAGATTTCAAATCCATCCAATGGTTCTTATTTCTGCCATATACAATTAATAGATGATGTGCATCTTTTAAGAATTTTAATGATGTTTAGTACATATTGTCTGAAAATCATAACCTTGAAATATCCCAGATAAAAAATATAAGTAGAATGAAATGACTATGTACAAATGCAAAGATGACAAAATTTCTACTCATTGAGTCCCATGGCTAACCCACTATCTTTCTCCTTGAATTTCTTTCTTGTTTCTAAAAATTTAATAATTAATTATTGTCCTGAGGAAATACTTTTCTGGTAACTATCAACAAAGTAGTCTGTCTTGGACAATTATTATTTAAAGAGAGCCATTTGTGCAAGTCTATATTCTATAACCAAATGTTGAGAATTTAATTTATTTTTTGGTCTACTCTTTGATTTCCTCCTTTAACTTTTATATCTAAAAATTTCAGATTTTGGAAGGTGGTTTGGGCGTGGAATAGAGTTTACACTGTAAATATAGGAAAATCTTATCTAAAAGAAAAGATATTAAATTAACTAACTTTCATTGAGCAGTGTATTTATTTCTCTATCACCTTAAATTATTACCACTGTTAGATAATAATTCTCACTCATTCATAAAGATTCAAAGCACTTTTCTGCCCTGAATCTGTGGAAAATATACTTGTATGGACAAATAATTTTCTGCTTTGAAAGTTCGGATTTATTACAACAATAGTAAAATTAGTCACCCATATCCATGACTTCACTCCTTTCTGTCCCTTGTACTTTGTTGGACAATTCATGGCTATGAAAATTTTCAACTTTTGTGAAATTTTTCTACCTGTTTGTGATAGCCTAACATTGATTTCCTTAAAATATTCTTAAAATGTTCTTCCTTTGGAAAAAAAAAAGCAACAGATAAATGAAGTTTATTTTACAACCTAAGTAAGTATGTTTTGACTTAAATGTACCATACTCCAAATATAATTTTACTTTAGATCTGGTAGCTTGTTATAAAAAGCTTTGTTTGAATATGACAAAAGGTTGTTTTCCTTGGAGTGGAGTAACAGGCCTGGGAGGAAGGGACTACTAAGATTCCATCTGCTACTCAAACTTATAAGATTAGCTAAAGAACAGTATAAATCTTTAGAAGAAAACTCTAAAATCCCATTATGGCCTATCAATGCTTCTAAAATAAAAATAAATATCTAAAAAAAGGTCATGCAATCAAACTACCTCTCACATTCTGTTCTGTAGTGAGAGCCATCCATTCTCACAAAGAAAGTCTGTGGTCACCCATATAGGGACCTGGAGTAGAGAACAGGGAATTAAGTATCTGGTTGCTTTGAATACTCATTTTACTACCCGTAGGCAAAAAAATAAACTTTTCTATTACTTCCTCCCCTACTTTAGCACTGATATAGTTGTCCTAGAAAAAAGCAAAGGCATAACTGAAAAGAAAAGAGGGTCTTTATTGGCAATAAAACAACCTAATTGGGAAAGATGTCTATTAGTTGCAAAATAACCTCAGTGAGTGGTATATAAGGTCTGGTTTTATGTCATCAACAGAGGAAGTGTTGTAACAGCTTAAACATATTCTAACAGTTTTCCAGGAAACTCATATATTCATAAGGGAGATCAGTAAGCAATTGCAAGAATGAAATATACAAAGAACAAACATTGAACTGAAAATGAAAGAGAAATATTATCATAATGATTGTGTTTTATGGTATGTTAATGAAGAGAAAATAAATTAGAAGTTAAAGGGATTCTATTGCAAATTCTCTACTGGCCAGTACAATCTGTCCAAAGGCATGGGGGGACCTTATGAGTACAATAGTGCTATTTTTTTTTTTTTTTGCATAGGCACCATAAAAATTGGGGAGATTAGAAAGGGAATTCTCCTGGTCTAAGAGATACAGGGTTTTTCCACCCTTGAAGTATACTGTCATGGGTATAACTACAGGCTCCATACATGCTCTTTTACTCTCACCTATGTCCTTTTGTGATGTCTGGAAGTTTTTCGCTCTGTTGTGGATGATAAAATAAGGTTTTCAGGTTTTTGTTTGTTTGTTTGTTTTGGGGGGTTTAATTTTTTGTGTTATTTTTATGTTTTCCTTCCTTTTTCCCTTTCTTTTCTTAAACTGATTTTTATAGTCTATAGAAGGATTTCTCCCATGTATTGCTTGTTTAAATTTTTGTCCCCCCTTTTTTCTTTTACTTATTTTTTCTTAACTTCAAACATAACCATGTAAATTGAGCCATCTTATTCTGCCTCACAAATTGAGGGATAAATAATGGAGGGCACCAAGACCAAACAGTCATATGAACATTGAGTAGAAATAAAAATGATCAGATTTAAACACCAAATTCAAAGCCAACTAAAACAGAATAGATACCCATTCTACAACAAGCTAGACACAGAAGGGACCATTTGTACTAGCAGCCCAAGGGGCAAAGGAGGGGTGATATGGGATGCATGCTCGGAATAGGTGTGGAGAGAGGACAACATTGGTGGTGGGAATGCCCCTGATTCAATGTCACTATGTACCTAAAATATTACTGTGAAAGATTTGTATTCCACTTTTGTCAAAATAAAAATCATTAATAAAAAAAATAGAATGTATTAAAGCAACCCAGCTGCATTAAAACTGTAAAAAACAAAATAAAAGAGTGAAATAGTGTTCCTAAGGTTCCACTTTGGCCCCATCAGAGCTCCTAGAGCGCAAAGGGACCAAAAAGAGTTTGTCAAACTCATCAAACTATAAAAACTATTTTTTTGGTTTTCTTTAACCCCATAGCATTCCTTTTAATTTGGGGGAGAAAAAAGAATAGGCAAAGTTGCAAAAAGCTTTGACAAGATTTAAAAAAATTATAATCCAGTAGTTAATTCCTTAAACTCCAAAACTAAGCACCTCTACCTTACTTTAAGAAAGGTAATGATAGACCAGAACTAATAGTACAGCAGGTAGGGCATTTGTCTTGTATACTGTTCACCAGATTTGATCCTTAGCAGCCCATATAGTTCCCTGGAGACTTCTAGAAATAATTTCTGAGCTCAGATCCAGGAATAACCTTAGTGCTGCTGAGTATGGCCCCAAAACAAAAACAAATTTTAAAAAATGTACTGATAACAAATGTTTCCATCAGAGGATGGATTTGAATCAGAGAGTAAACTGTCAGGAAGGTTTATGTATTTAACCTGTTGTTTTAAAAATAAAGCCTAAGGATTGAGACAGTAGCAAGCAGGTAGTACCCGACCCAGGTCTGATCCTCAACATCCCTGTGGTCTCTAGCACTGCCATGAGTGCAGAGCCAGAGATAACCCCTGAGCACCACTGGGTCTGACCCCAAAACAAAAATAAATTAAAACAAGGCTTAGTCTTTGTTGTTGTTGTTGTTTTGGGGCCACCTTCAGCTACCTCAGTTTACTATTGTTCTGTACTCAGAATCACTCCTGACCATATAATATCCCAAGAATTGAAATTGGGTTGAGTTTTTGCAATGCAAATGCCTTATGTGCTATGCTATCTCTCTAGCCCCTGAATCCTTGTCTTTTATGAGAAAATATTTAGAGATGGTAGATTGAGGTGGGCTAGTGTGTGGGGTGGGAGTTATATTTTGGAACAAATGAATTTTTCAGAGCTTCTGTATTTATATCAAGAGTCAAAAACATTTCTCTGGATGATGGTGTAAAGAGCTGACTTTATACTAAAAACTCCATCACTCCAGAACTGACTTAGTTTCAGAGAAGACTCCTGATATTCACTGAAGGGTTCCTTAAAGGCATTTTATTTTGATACTCTGTCATCAGCTCCATTTGCCTGTTGACATTCCTACCTTGACAATATATTGCAGCACTTCAAATGATTGACTGAGCCCTTTCAGGTCGGGAAGGTCAGAGTGCTTAGTAATTTTGGTTTGATTCTGAAGTGAGAGGAATTTAAGGCTTGACTCTCAACTCCTACACTGATTAAAATGATCAGTGACAAGTTGCTGATCTCAGATTCCTTACATCTAATAATAATGAAGGAATAATTATGTTCAGCCTTGAAGGAGAATTAGGGTATCTATTATGTGTCTGTTGTATGATAAGCAGCAAATAAATGATACCTATAATTTGATGAATCCTTTACTTAATGACCTTGTTCTCACTCTTTTCACAAAGTAAGGCAAGATATGAAGTCCAAAGTAATGGTGATTCTATTTGTTATTGAGTATATAATTTCACTAGACTGCTAAATCCATGTGTATCATTAATTATCACCTAGGAATTTTATTTTTATTTCTGTCTCAAAAAAGCTAAATTTTAGCTAAATACTCTATCAGTTATCCTTATCTTCTTCCCCTTCATCCCACCAAAATAGAATACTACTAGTGAATTTAGATATTTTCTCTTTTCTTGATTAAACTTGGTACTTTTTATGATGAATGCCTTAAAAACTAAAAGTTAACTCTCTGAAGAGCTAACTATAGGGAACAATTTAAATAGGAAACACATTTGTTTATAGCACTCTATCCCAGAGCATTCTGAATGGAATGAGGTTGCCTCAGGCCACTGGCTTCTCAGGTATTCATTAATCCTGAAGAAAGCTTCAGGTTGAGGTCATTACTGCTTAATTACAGTTTGTGATTACTGGCACATACTTCAGTGACCTTATTCTGTGGGCTGGCCTGTTTGTTCACCAGAGATTGCATACAGCTGGAAATTTTGGCTGACTAGAAAGTATAAATGTGATTTTTTTTCTTTTTTGGCTTGAATTAAAGGCTGTTATTGCTGAAATGTCAACACATTTTTCTCCCATCTGGATATGGTTAATCATGGCACATACTTTTATATACTTTAACCCATCAACTTGGCTTTTGAGGTGTTCCTGAACTTATCAAAATGCTGCTTAAAACAGACCTATGAACAGAAGAGCTCCTCCATCATTATTTACTCTTTGTGGATACAACAGGCAAGGCTTTCTTATGAATGCTTTAGCATATTAGAACCTGTAGTCTGGGGACCATCCAAGACTACATAGAAGTTGGAAAATTTAATTCCACAATTACCCAAAGAATAATATCGTTTTAAATCATAAGAAAGGCCTGATGTAGTATTAAAGAGTTGTGGGCTAGGAATTGGAAAATCTGTCTGAGATCTTGCTTCGTTGTTTTTATGAACAATATAAAACCTTTTAAAATGAATTTTAAATTGAATCACTGTGAGATACAGTTACGAAGTTGTTCATGAATGAATTTCAGTCATACAATGTCCAAGAACAATTCTTTCAC